>NC_088602.1:52352625-52976375 GCF_036013475.1 Columba livia
GAAAGAAAGAAAGAAAAGAAAGAAAGAAAGAAAGAAAGGAAAGAAGAAGAAGAAAGAAAGAAAGAAAGAAGAAAGAAAGAAAGAAAGAAAGAAAGAAAGAAAGAAAGAAAGAAAGAAAGAAAGAAAGAAAGAAAGAAAGAAAGAAAGGAAGGAAGGAAGAAAGAAAGAAAGAGAAAGAAAAGAAAGGTTCCTTCAGAAGGTGACTTTGAGACAAGGCACCTGAAGTATGTGCCAAAATAGTTTTGGATGGACTCTTCTTTACTGGTAATGAAGAAAGTCTCTGTAACTACACTAAAAGAGTTGGTCAGCATGCTAAAGTTAAGCATGTTAACAAACTTTTGGGAAGGCCAGGCCTGAAATTCATCTTTAGTTTGTGAAGTTTAGTGTTACTTTAAAATCTGAACCATATGAATCTTCATGACATAAATTATAAACTTTTTATTCAGTCATGAACATGCTTCATTTTATGAACATAAGCCTGAGAACAACTTGGTTAACTGTTTCTGTCTATTTCTACTGCAAACAATCATCTCATAAAATGGCTTTCATAAAATCATTATGTTTTGCCCACAAAGTATTTCCAGTTTCTTAAGTTCACTGTTTTCTTTGGGTGGCTGCTCCAGTATTTTACTTGCGTCGTTAGTAAATAATTGCTTTTAATTTGCAGTATATTTGGGACTATGTATATATTTAAGGTTCTATGCCCATACTGTCCTCAAGTTATTTTCATAGTGTTTGCCCCTTGGTGCATTTCTAGAGAGCAAATGTATTGCCTCTACCTGTGTCTATATTGTTAAACACATCTGTTCCACAGCATCATCCTTCCGTTTATGGCCAGGAAGAACAAAGATGTATGTCACCAAATTTAGAACAAGCATACTCTAGAGCAGATTGGCTCCATAAAATTTGTCCTTGCATTTCTCTTAGGCATCTTATGCTGCTGCTGTGACTCTAGAAAACAGTGAAAACAGTTTTGCTATGATTTCTTTTTGTTTTGTTTTTGTTTTTGTTTTTGTTTTTTGTTTTTGTTTTTGTTCAGAGAGTCTGAGACTATGGTATGGCTTTTTATTTATTTATTTATTTATTTATTTATTTATTTATTTATTTATTTATTTATTTATTTATTTTTAATGGCATAATACTGGAGATAAATATTGTTAGTCTTGTGGTGCAAATCCTTCTGATAGGGTTTTTGGAAAAAGTAGGGCAAGGTGAAAGGTATTTGCCTTTGTGTTGTCTGTACTGACCTTTAAGATTGGTCATAGAAGTAAATTGTCTTCAGAACAATGGTCTTTATCTCAGAAAGAGTTAATATTATAGAACTAGTCCAAACTAGAGTTAAGAAACTAAGCAGTGTGAATAGTTTAGGATCAAACGATGGAGCTTTTCAACTAGTGTGTTCTACTTGAGAGGATAGACAAAATATCTGAATCTTCATTTGCTATGTAAGTAATATTTTGCTAGTTTGTTTGTTTGTTTGGCTGGTTTTTGTTTTGTTTTGGTGTTGTTTGTTTGTTTGTTTGTTTTTTAATTGTTAAATTCTAAATAGTAGGCTGTGATCCTTGAGTAACTAAATCTGTACACTGACTCTAAATGAGGTCTCACTAATAGCTTGCACAAAGGTACTAAGACTTCTGCTTAGCTGAAATCACCTTGCTTACCGGTTTGGGGGACCATAGGCCCTTTTCACAGCTTTATTCTGCTATTGATTTACTGTCAGCATTATAAACATACTTTACAAATATACAGATACCTGGGTTGTTTTGCATTAATTTGTTCTTTCCAGCTGAAAAAAATCCAACTTGTTTCTAGGTCCAAGACTGCACTATAGATTCTTGTGCCGAGCCTCTAAATGAATGGACCTGAACACTTTGTTCTCATAAATTCCCTCTCATCCTATTACTTCACTCCCTAAAGCTATTAATTTATTTATGTATAATATTTCACTGCTCCCCTCTGTTCAAAATGACTGCCAACTTTGTGATATCATCTAATTTCATTACCTCACTTCAACTTTTGAGCCAAGGTCAGAATTGAAGATTGAGATACTGAGACTGCTCCTAATCCTCAATCAATTCCAATAATGACTGCTCCATGGTCTAATATTTTCTTTTTAATATAACAAAACAGCAATTGTCATGTAACACAAAATACTCCTGTGTAAGCTCAGATCATATGTTTATTTAATTCCTTGAGGCTTTAATAATTTTCCCTTAAATATTTGTTCTAAAACCATGCATAATTTCAGTACAGGTCAATTTTTGTCCTCTGTAAATACCAGTATTTGTCAATCACTTTTGCAGTTCATCTATTGGTTTTCCAGAGTTCTCTAAGGGAGAGCATCCTGCTCTTCTGTCATAAAAACATTGTTTTAATTTTAGATGCAGTGTTTTCAATTTACATATCGTCATTGTCCCAGTTTCTATCCTGTTTGTTTTCCTTATCCAATATGACAACAATATTAGGAAATTTTTACATACATAGTTTTGAGTCACAGTCAAAATATGTTTAGTCAGCATTTTAGTCAAAAAGAATAGCACTGTTTCTTCTGTGTGTTCTTTTTTCAAATAAAATCCCAATAGCTTATTCTGTAAAACTATATCTTGTGCAACACTCTTTAGCCTTGAGCAAAGTTTTATGACCAAGTGATAAACTGCAGAAAACAGGTATTTATGATTGAAATCACAACTCAAGCTGTGTATCAGTGTATGACTGCCCTGTCTTAATTTGAATCTATGTTCTTTCACAACACCATAACTATTTATTCCTAAGGGGAAAGGGTTATGGTTCTCAAATATATTCTCCATACAGTTAGAGTAACTGAATGGTGATGCATTTTCCACCTGAAGTTAGCCTTCTGTTAAATTTTAATTTTCAATATCTGAAAGAAATTGGGTCTTTTGATGTAGTCCCAGGTTGCTTAGTCAGATGAAAAACCAAAACCCCTCAGGTTTCTAGTACAAACGCTGAAAACCTAATAAGTCAGCAAGAAATATCAGGAGATAACAAGTGAAGCATCTATTTTAAAGCTACCATGCAAATAATTCTAATTCCTTGCAAATCCTAATTTCAAAATCCCTTCTAAAATTTTTACCTTTTTTTGGGGGGGGGCAGTCTTTGAATAAGAATACAACACTGGACAACTAGATTTCTGCACGTTAAATTTTCAGTGCCAGATGTTGATCTGATTGTAAATAAACTCATGATACTAGAAGCACAATTCTTTTCACCTCTCACTTCCTAACAAGAATCTTTGTGTTTGATTAAAAAATCTTTTCCATGTTGTATATAGGAATATAAATCACAGAATCACAGAATCACAGAATCACAGAATCACAGAATCACAGAATCACAGAATCACAGAATCGACTGGGTTGGAAAAGATCTCAGAGATCATTGAGTCCAACCCTTGGTCCAACTCTAGTCCGTTTACTAGATCATGGCACTAAGTGCCATGTCCAATCTCAGTTTAAAAACCTCCAGGGATGGCGAGTCCACCACCTCCCTGGGCAGGCCATTCCAATGCCTGACCACTCTCTCTGTAAAGGATTTCTTTCTAATATCCAGCCTAAATTTCCCCTGGCAGAGTTTAAGCCCATGCCCCCTTGTCCGATTGCTAACCGCCTGGGAGAAGAGACCGATCCCCACCTGGCTATAACTTCCCTTTAGGTAGTTATAGAGAGTGATGAGGTCACCTCTAAGCCTCCTCTTCTCTAGACTAAACAACCCCAGCTCCCTCAGCCTCTCCCCATAGGTCTTATGTTCAAGTCCCTTCACCAGTCATGTTGCTCTTCTCTGGACCCGCTCCAGCACTTCAATGTCTTTCCTGAACTGAGGGGCCCAAAACTGAACACAATACTCCAGGTATGGCCTCACCAATGCAGAGTACAGGGGAAGGATCACTTCTCTTGTCCTGCTGACCACGCTATTTTTGATCTTTACTTCCTATTTTTATTGTATACCAGAACGCTGGTTTTCACATATTAATAAAAATCTGCTGCACTCTATTGTATAAGTTCTAATAATAATAATATATTATGCAGATTAATGTAAAAATGATTGTGATAATGCTGATAGCAAATTTTATGAGCAAGTATTAAAAAGAGTGAAGCATACTAAACCAAACTAAGGAAAATGTTTGAAAGCATAGCCAATTCAGTGATTAATAGTCAGCAGGATTCTAGCTTTCTGTGTCACCACTTGGATTATATGTGGTGTTACTAAGCAACAAAGGTTACTCTTCAGCAACACTTAGATGCAGTATTTGCAGTTTTAATCAAACCAGCTGCTAAGTGAACAGTATTTTTGTGTAATCTGTTTGTCAGTGATAGATAAACAGCACAAAGAAACCAAATATATGTTAATTTATCTCATATAGCATAATTTTAAAATCTTGTTTTAGTTAATGGGCTTTTCTAATGTACATCTCTAATTATATAATTTGTCTTATATTGTTCATCCTTGGTAGCAGGAATAATTTAAGCAATATTTTAGTTTTGCCTCCAAACTCCAAAAAGTATTTATTCTTGAAATTATGATTAAAACTGTTATGTTCATATCAAGATGAGAATAGCCCACATAAAAAAAAATTGCACTGTCAGAAGTATTTGTTGTTGTTATCTATTTTTTTTTTAACTGAATCTCATAAGATATTGTACATCATTTTTTTTCAATTTTATCTTCTACTGATCCCTGTGGAACTAACAGAGAAGTCCAGACAGGGTAATGTGCCAAATTATTGAAAGATTTATCAGTTCTGCTGATTTTGAAAACCCATGTTCATTTAAAAGTGAAAACAGCTACCCAAAGAAAGCTTCTCTGTTTCAGGAAGCATAGATTGTAAAACAACAATTTGTGTAAGCTACTAGCTAATAGAGAAAGATTTGTTTCAGGTAAATCATGACATCATGACACCTTTAAAGTTAAAAGCTCGCAAAGGTGAACCATTTCTTTTAATCTGTATACCACCGTATGAATGTGTTTGCTGTCATATTATTAGGATTCTGCAGAGGTGTTTGCAGAAGTCCCATGGGGGAAACAAACAAACAAACAAACAAACAAACAAACAACAACAACAACAAAAAGGACCACAAAACACATATCTATAGAATTTAAAGTGATATGAATTCAGCTGTTTAATATTAGAAAAGACTTGACAATAATAAGATTGACATTAAGAACAATGAAGTTGTATGTGACATGCTGATATGTATAAGTTAATGAAAAGGGTAAATTATCTTTCTCTGCTTTTGGAAGTTCATTTTTTAATGAATATGAGTATAGAAAGAATATTAATGGTAACACTGCTTTTGTTATGTTAATTTTTAGAGAAGTTCTCACTAAAAAAATCTTAAATAAAGTTCCTCTAAGTCTTTGCCCTTCTGATGACACTTAGATTACATACATTATTTTAGGGCTAGGGGAAAAAAGGATAGAAGAGAGAGAGAGAATAAATAATGGTGCCAATTCTACTGTATTTGCAAAAAGACTTTATTTGAAATCTATATGGTAGCACATGAAGCACAAAATCCAAGACTTTAAAATATTGTCCCATGAGAATATTTAGTTAGCCCTTCTAATACTGTAGATGGTAAGATTGTACTTGAACACACTAGTAAAAGTAATGTATTTTCTACTTAAGGGACACCTTGTTGGTTTGAATTTTTTGTCCTTGTTGTTTCTGGAGTTCTGTGGTGTCCTTCATTGCAGAACAGAGTCTGTCATAGAATTGTAGCAAACAAGTTAAAATAAAAGAAGTGCAGTGGAAATAAGGCTGATATGATTTTGCTGGAATAAAAAGTTTTCCAAGCTCATATTCTGAAACAATATGGACTACTTCACATGTCTTGTATATGCACGACCTGTTAATTTTAATGTGTGAAGGAAATGAGCGTCAAAGGATCTAATCTTAATTCCAGTACCTGATGATATTTTTGTTGTTATGAACAATTTCAGTTAGTCTCCAGGAAATACTTCATACTATAAATATTCCATTAGCACTGCCATTTAGATACTTATGTTTTTGCAGCACTGGAAATATTTGTCGAGCTGTGGTCAATTAACACAAAGAAATCCTAATTAAAAAAGTCTTCCTCTAGCATGTAATAAATCACGTAAAAGAAAAATATTTTGCTAGCATTATATCTCCCTCTACTGGTAAAATATTGTTTTCCTTATGATTCATTTCAAAAGCGCATTATAATTAAAAAAAAATGTAACATGGTAGCTTCCTTTTGAAAATATGGTCCAAGGATGAATAAGTTAGATACAAAAAGTATTGTTTCAAGACTAGGTAATGCAGGAAGTTCAGACAAGGGTTACTGGTGTATTCAAAGGAGACTGATTCACAGGGAAAAGTAGAATGATATTTGCAATGAGGGAGTCTACTGGAGTTCTCTCAGTAATTTCCTTTAAAAATGGAATACAAAGTATGTAAATATGTAAATAGCCTAAAAACCTTAATAGTCTATCACAAGAAAGAAAAAATGCACAGGTTATCCCCTGGTTCTACCCACAAATGTGAAACAATTAAAGCTTGGTTAAATAATGTAAGCAGTAATTATTATTAAAAAGAAATGAAGACCATAAAAATAGACTAGATTCACCCATCTATCAAAATCATTATAAACTTGCAAAATAGTGTAGAACTGATAATAAATATAGTAAGTCTATATTCAGTAAAAAAACCCTTAACATTGTGAAATATTAAAAAGACCTCATATATTATTGACTAGTAACATTGGATGTAAGAAGGACTTTTCATTTGGCCTACATTTTTGATACATATCTCCAAATATGTACAGGGAAGAAACTGTGGCACAAGACTTTTCTACTTTTCTAGAAAAAAAGATGAACACATTATCTGTATAAATTTTCCATCTAAAGCACTGGAAACTAAGTACCTGAAATCCTGACTAAGGTTTTTTTAGGATTTGCAGCCTGGAGCCTGCTATAGGCAGTAAATTTTGCTGTTATTTTGAAGCACAGCTAGAGGAATTTGTTGGGCCACCATCTAGCTTTTATATAATACCCTTAGGACAATGGTACACAATCTGGAGCCAGGAAGTTTGGCTTCTTGGACAGAAATAAATCTCTTCTCCCTCTCAGGAGAGCACTGTAAAAAGCAGTAACCATACACAAAGACAGTCCAAGTTACATTTTACAAGAATATGTGATTTTGAAAATTTGAGCAAAGTATTTTGGTCATCGCAGTGCATGAACCAAACATTTAGTGAGACAATGCTCTCATTCTCCAGAATCTCCCTCTCTTATGGGGATGATGACATGATGGAGATGATGGCATTGATCAAGAGCATATTTTCACTGTGTGTTTTTCCAGAAAGTCATCAAACCTGTTTAAAAGCTTTAATAATAAACTAAATAGAGTGAGAGAGTGAAACTATTATTAAAAAAAAAAAAAAAAAACAAACAAAAAAGAGGAAGGAAGGCAGGAAGAAGAGAGAGCACCAGAAGCAATAGACAATAAACTGAAACACAAGAGGTTCCATCTGAACATCAGGATCAGGAAACAGTTTTCTACTGTGAGTGAAAGAGCACTGCCACAGGTCACCCAAAAAGGTTGTGGAGTCTCTGCTTTTGGAGATCTTCAAAAGACACTTGGACATTGTGTTGAGAAACTGGCTTTACATGACTCTACTTTGTGCAGGTAGGTTGACCAGGATGACCTTTCAGGGTCCCTTATGGCCTCAGCCATTCTGTTACCTGTGAAAAGAAAGGGAAGAGAAAGGAAAGAGGACAAGGAAGAGGAGAGGGTAGGGAAGGAAGGGAGGGAGGGAGGGCAGGAAGAAGGCAGGCAGGCAGGAAGGAAGGAAGGAAGGAAAGAAAAATATGCTTTTAACCTGAAAAAAAGGAAAAAGGAAAAGGTGTACTGCCTCACTTTTGTATGCCTCACTTTTGTATGCAGATAATGATGGTATTTAACTATGTGATCAGATGAAAGTCCTTTCATAAAGTGTCAGTGTCAAGGTAAATTGATTCACTGTTCATGGTGCGCACTGTCAGCATCTACTGTTTTCTTTTCTTTTCTTACTTGTCATTCAGATTAATAACTTTAGTGGTGCTCCATGCTTGCAGTTTTTTCTTCCTGTCAGTCACTTAGGAAGTTGCTCTGCGCAGGTAATTTCTCTTCTGTGGATTTCTTTGTAGTACTTCTTCAATTAGTTTAAATTGGCAGCAAAAGCACACTGTCCCTCTCCCTATTCACATGCATTAATTATTTCTAAAAGCTTGATGGTATAGTCACTGAATACTGAAAAAGTTTTAATTGCTTTCATTTTTACCACCTTTTATTTGTGTGCTTTTTTTTTTCCTCAAACATGGAAGAATGCAGTTGGTGGCTGTTAGGAGACTCTAAGTAAGAATAGTTTTGTATGTAAGACACTGAATGAAGCTTTCTTTTACTTCAATAAACTTGACATAATTAGAGAAAATAAAGCCTACAATTACAGAAAACAAAGCCTACATATTATAAACTATGAAGTTCTACCAGCAGTAGAGCTGGCAAACATGACAACCAATTTTGATGCATTGAGGATCAGGTTGGAAACACTGATAGTAGACTAGTGCTCCAGTTATTAGTGTTTTAATTCTTTATGCTGAGAACACTCCAGAACTTGCTAACAAAATATCATGTTGATGCAAATTTTTGGGTTATTGCCAAGATAGAAGATGACTTAAATGTTATCTAGGATGGGCTATATAACATAGTATGAAAAGTTATCTAAAGCAAATTGGAAAAATATAATTGTAGAAAGTGCAAGGTAATGAATTTAGAGACTAAAACCCAGAATTTCTGCTATCAGCTAGAATCTGGGCAGCTGCTAATACCACTGAAATAGAAACCTGCATGTGTGAGATCATTCACAGAGGAGAAGACTAATGTGATCCCAGATAAGTTATTTCAATTTGAGACAGAAAAATATTGAAACATTAGTACAAAGGACCACTGAGTATGTGTCTGTGTTATTCCGTGAAGTACTGTGTTTAATTTTAGTAGCACATGTTTAAAGAAGAAAATAACTAGAAAATAGTGTGCAATGTTGCAGAGGAAATGACTGGCATTTTACTAAAAATAATAGCCAGGTTAACAGGTTTTACGTTTGTTTATGGTTTTCTAACCCAGTGAAAACAATCTGCTAAGTAGCTGTCTTGCCAGTCAGTCATAGGGGTGCAGGTAGAAGTCTGTGCTTCATGCAGATCAATACCTGGCTTCATGGTTGAAGTCATCATCAAAGCTTTAGTTTCTATAATCATAGGACATTCTTTGACAAATACAGGCTATTGGGGAGGGATGAGATCTACCTATCTAGGAGAGGTGGAGGAATCTTCAATAGCAGATTGTCTTAGTAAATTGCGCTTTAAACTATCTTGGGGGATAGTACTCAAAGCTGTGACGCCTGTAAAGCAACTGGGTGGGTGATCACACTTACCAGAGTAGTGAGGAATGCTCTCCAACTCTTTCCAAAGCAAAAAAAACAACAACACAGGGTCCAACCACCTCAAATGCATGTATACCAGTGCAGGTAACCTGGACAACAACCAGGAGGAACTGGAATTCTGTGCCCAGTTTGAGAGCTATGATGTCATATGAATTACTGAAACCTGGTGGGAAAACTCACATGGCTGAAAGATGACAATGGATAGCTACAAACTGTTTCAGAAAGACAGGAAGGAAGAAGAGAAGGTGGGGTTGCACTTTGTATAAAAGAGAAATTTGAGTGTAGGGAGGTGAGCTGTGGAGACTACAAAAGTTGTATTGCATGCCTGTGAATCAAGATGAGAGATCACCACCAGGGTGGAATCTTATGTTAAGCATCTGTTACTGACCTTCCAGTCAGGATGATGATGTCAATGAAACCTTAATTCAGCTGTTCAGGGAAATCCTGAACCAACAGAACTTGGTCCTTATGGGCAATGATAATTACCTGGACATTAACACCACAGGGGTGCACAACTCATCCATCAGGTTCCTGAAATTCTTTGAGGACTGCTTCATGTTACAGATGCTGGACATGTCAACCAGGAAAAGCACATGGCTAGATTTAACCTGCTCACAAACTGAGAAGACTTACTTGACAACATAACTACAAATTGTAGCCTTGGATATAGCAATCGCAACATTGTGGAGTTTAAGATCCTGCTGAGAACAAAGAAGATCCATAACAGGACAAAGACCTTGGATTTTGGAAGCGCTGAGTCCAAAACGCTCAGAGACCAGCTATGAGGGATTCCCTGTGAAGCATCCATGTACGTCAAAAGAGCTTGTGAGTAATAGGAACTGTGCATGAACAACCTTCTCAAAGGACAAGAACAGTCTATCCCCCACAAAGGGAAATGAAGGAGGCAGAACAAAAGACTACACTGTCTTAACAATGAGATTTTAGGTGGTCAAAAGGCTGGAGACCCTGCCTTATAAATATTTGAGTTGCAGCCTGCCATGCCTTGGGTTTTGTTAAGTGTGATTTCCAAGTGAATGTTTCATTTCATGGCACATCCATCCCAAAGGAGTCTTGTCCTTCCACTGTTCTACTAGGCCATCACAGTTAAGTTCTAAGCTGACAAGACAAGACTCTAAAATACCTGAAAGCTAGCACAGTATTTCTGCTGAATCTTTATATCCTAATTTTACAAACACTAGTGCAGATGGTCAGAAGAGGAAAAAGTATCTGTGTTGAGACTCAATCACAATAAAATAATGTTAATAAATATTTAGTTACATTATCTCACAAGTTCTGCTGTCTACTACAAGGTGAAAAGGCATTGCAAGGTAAAAATAATCTCATTTACAATGAAGTCAGTAAACATACTGCCACACAAAGTGGAGAGTTAATCCACTAATGGGCACTTCCTCAGTTTAAAAGAATAAAACAAAACAAAACAAAACAAAACAACCTACAGAATATTTAAGCTATAAATTTAGTATAGACTGAACTAAACTAAATTAAAATTCAATGTAAATAAAATTTGGCTATATCTTCACTAGAGCCTGCTATCAGGAAAATCATTAGAAATCATTAACAAAGATGAAAATCTGGCCAACTAGCTTAAATTCAGAAAGTCATTTATAATATCATATCTTCTCTTCTGCTGAGGAACAACCATAAAATTTTGATGCTTTTCAACAGGACTTATGTATAAAAATAAAAGATGATATATGAAGCTATCAATATTTGATAATGATAGACATTTTCTTCTGCTTATTGAAGGATTACTTAAATTGAAATAGCCTTGAATAGTAATAAATATAGTGAATAATTTCTGTTAATATGCTCCTTTTTCAGTTTCTAGAAGATTCATATCTGCCACAGACATAAATTCTTCCACATTTCAAGGCCATACTTCATTTAAATTGAAGCAATAAAAGAAAACAGCAAAACAAAAGTATGAACTCCCATATTCTTTGGCAACATATACTTGTGTGTTTGTATGCATATGTAAACACATATTTATATACATATATTTGCATACATTATATAAACACACATACATATATAAACATTTTCAGTTAGTCAAACAACTTTATTAGTATGTTGCTGCTAACTTCCTGATACATTTGATCAGTGAGCTGTGAGAGACTGAAAGGGTAATGTCTCAGACATTGTGGCAAATTCAGTTCTGCAGCAATGAGCAGCAGGAGACAGGACATCATGATAGGGTGAGTTGTGATTTACATGACAATGACAAGCTGCAAGCAAAAGACTGCCTGCAACAGGAAGCAGGGGCATGCAGGTTCCATATACTGATAGGCCCAGCATGACACTAAGGCAAAGACACCAGATCACTGAAGATGTTTTGAGATCCTTCAAGGTCACCTGAGACCCTTCAGGACCTTTTGCATCACCCCCCAGTGATACCTCCACAGAAGATCAAAGTTTAAATAAGCAGGCAATTGAGAGGCAGGAGTTTGACTATAAAAAGTGCACTTGTACAAGCACTGGCAGACCTCCCATCATTCTGAAGACTACTCTGCCCACCATTCTCACCATGGGAACTGAGCCAAGTGCTGTAGGATGCTACACATCTACATATCACTGGATCCAAGACTATGAACCACATCATTCTCATTGCAGGAACTGAGTCAAGCACTGGAGGACTCACTAAAATATGCATTGCTGGATCCAAGACTACAAACCCCATCCTCCACACCATGGGAGCCGGAAGAGTGATGATATCTCTGTCTCTCTTTCTCTTCTTCTATTCTTTTGCCTTTCTCTTAATAAGCAATAAATAACATAAGGTATAAAACCCCATGTATGCCATAATACTTTCTGCCACTAAATTGTTTACCAATTGTGTCAAGCTGCAAAATAAAACGCTTTGTTTACAGACATTAAGTGTCATGCATACTCTCTTCCAACAAAGGGGACTGATGAATCTGAGTCACCTCTCCCTGGCTCTTGGTGGGACGTGACATGAGTCAATTAGAGAAGGTACCCCACTGGACCTGTTGTTTCTGAAGCAAGAAGGACTGATTTGATGCTTGGAGGCTGTCTTGGGCATAGCAATCATGAAATGATAGAGTTTTTGATTCTCAGAGAAGTGAGGAGGGAGGTCAGCAGAACTGCTGTCTTGGACTTCCAGAGGACAGACTTTGACCTGTTTAGGACACTGGTTGACAGAGTCCCTTGGAAGGCAGTCCTGACAGACTCAGGAGAGATTTTATCACTCTCTTGAAAGGAGGTTGTAATGAGGTCGGTATCAATGTCTTCTCCCAAGTAATAAGTGATAAGACCAGAGGAAGTGGCCCCAAGTTGCCCCAGGGGAGGTTCAGATTGGATATTAGGAAAAAAATTATTCACTGAAAGTGTTGTTAACTATTGGAACAGGATGCCCAGGGAAGTGGCTGTGTCACCATCCCTGGAGGTAAATAAAAGACGTGTAGATGTGGTGCTTAAGGACATGGTTTAGTGGTCCCTAAAAAAGAGTTACCTGGGGAAAATTATTTTTTCTCTTTTCAGAATTACAGCTACTTAAAGGAAAACCTCTCCAGTTCAGGCTGAACTAGCATTGTCTTGAAAAATAAAGTTATAATAAAAGTTAATAGAGATGTATGATCATTATATTGTAGAATATATTAAAAATCAATGACAGATAAAGCAAATATAAGATGTACTCTTTTGCTGGAACTCTTATTATGATCATCTCACTCTCCATCTAATAGTTTTGAAAAGCAGTTGAAGTCAGAGACTTATCAGGCTCGGTTATCTATTATCTCTTAAAGTAGTTCTTGCAAAACCAATAGAGGAACACCTGCAGAAACACCACAGATTCCTTGGTTGCTGCAAAAATAAGCATTGAAGGGTATAGACTTTATGCTAAAATATTCAATATGAAAATAAAACAGTCTTGTATGCATGGCTTGGTTTTCTTACTTCACCAATTTACACTCACCAGACAGTGATAATTTTTTTTTGTTACTGTACTATGTATAATGTTATAACAGAATTATATAATAGCACATAATATATATAATATATATAATTATAATGGAATTCTATAATGTTATTGGTATAATAAAAAGCTCATAAGCTTGTTGCTTAAGACTAAATTAGAAGAAAAACACTTCTGTATTTAGAAGCTAAGCAAGATCCAGTCTATCAGTAATTCTTTACTACATACCTTAGGTCTATTAGCAAAGTTAGGCACTTCAGAATAGCATCACACCATATGCTAAACAAAGATCTGGCAAAGGGAAACCAGCAAGAAAACACTGAGGTTGAAATAAAATATTTTGCTCAGGCGTACATGTGCAATAAACAGTCTCAGACCTTCTATGATGCAGTGATTTGTGTGGGACAGAGTTTCACCTTGTCAACATGTGTTCAGTCTAGCTCACCAGGTTACTCAGGGGACTGCAGGGACTCAGGCTTAACTATCAGTTGATTATCAAATTCCTCAATGCTTCCAACTAGAATGTTACTATACATATGTAGACATAAAAATTTAAGGCTTTTTAAAGTCACATAATTCATTGCCTTGAAATGTTTGTGATCATAACTTATTTATGTAAGGAAAACATATTTATGTATTGAGACAAATTTATAAAAAAGTAGTTAACTGCTTCATTCCTTTCTACTTCGACCAGAAAGAATGAAGCAGTCAACAGATGCTATGCAGTGATATCATTAGACACATTTAATAGATAAAAAAAGAAAGACACAGAAATACAGTTCATAAATTTAAGCTCGTATAAAGAACTTCCTGGAAATTCCAAACTTTGTGTAATTCCATGGAGATGAATTGGTACAGTAAAAAGTATTTTATATGTTATTCTTGGAGTTTTGATTTTATATCCAACAACATTCTTCAAGCTGTGAGAAAGAAGGTGGTTCTTTCTGTTAAAAGTTAAATCAGCTTTATGCAACTGTATCAAGAAGTGTTTTAACCTTTAATGATCAAATAACCAAAGGCCTTGTATTGTTGTTAAATCACTTTTAAATTATTAAATATGCATAAGTACTTGTTAATTAAAGATGCCTGGTCAGTTACTGACAGTAACTGAAGATAAAGTTTGGTCATTCTCACTTGGAATATTCTGTACCTGATTCTGAAATATCTTTTATTATAATTCATTATAATATTCATTATAATTGTAGAATGCTTAAATATTAAATTCTGAATGTCTTCTCATGACATGTGCATTTGATAGCACTACAACTTTGAGATTTAATGGTCTTGGGAAGCTTCAATTGTGTTAAACTTTAATTAACTAAGGATTTTATCCGTGTAATAGAATAACTGTAAACACTCAAAGCTTACTTGATTAGCAGAGATTAAAACCATACAATAAATTGCAAAAAAATTCTTAGATTTTATAGCAAAATCTTGAAATAAATTTCAAGTAAAAAAAGTTCATATTTGACAGTTCATATTTATTTCTCCAATAATACATGTGTTCCAACTTCAGCTCAGTTTTTTCAGCCAGGAATTTTGTAGGACATATAAGGCTTAATCCAGAGATTATTTATGCTAAGATTTTGCTTACAGTTTCCATGAACCACTACTTCTTAATATGGAGTAGATTTCTAAATTGTCATATTCATTAATGTGCTAATAGTATCCTAACGAAACTAAGTTTTTCAGCTACACATGCTAACAGGATATTTGGTTAACTTCTATGGTAAAAACATAAAATCAGGTTCTCTCAGAAAGTTAGAAAAGGTCTATTTCAGGGGTTTTTTGTTTGTTTGTTTGTTTGTTTGCTTTAAATGAAGCTAAACCAAATTTTAGTAAAGTTGAAGATAAGACTGATTTGCAAAAAAAGGCATTGGAATTTATACTGCAAAAGTCACCAGACAGCAGAGTATTTCTGTAGTATCAGAAACCATAAATAAAGATAAAATAGAAATAAATGAATCTAAGAAAGTGGTGGAAGAATGCATAGGTAAGAAATACACACTTACATATGACTGAAAATTTAATGACAAAAAATACAATTACATCTTTTTACCATTTGTGTAACATATATATATGTAAAGGAATTATGAATGTACACACACACAGAGAATAAGAATGCTGTTGGTAGCAGAAATATTTGTAGCAATATGAAGAGTCATGATGGATTGAAGCTGTGTTCCAGGAAAAAAAAACTTTTGAACCTGAATGTAAGAAAATTATGTTATAAATTGAATGAGGTTCTTCTTTGACCCGTCCTCCTCCTCCATAGTCAGTGCAAAGACAGAGTAATGCCAGAAGACATGCCAAAAGCTTCCCTAAAGATGGACTCACAGTGGCGACTCTGTTTTCAGTAGGAGGAGTTGAGCGTGATTAGCATCCTATGATTCTTCACTCAGGCTACTCAGGTTTAGATTGGATATCCAGAAAAAAAATCTTCACGTAAAGGGTTTTCAGCCATTAGAACAGGCTGCCCAGGGAAGTAGTGGAGTCACCATCCGTGGAGGTATTTAAAATAAATATAGATGTGGCGCTTAGGGATATGGTTTACTGATGGATTTGGCAGTGCTAAGTTTACAGTTGGACTCAGTGATATTAAATGTCTTTTCCAACCTAAAAGATTCTGTAATTCTAAAAGAAACTTGGAAAAGTTAACAAAAATAATAACTTCACTGTCAGACATCTAGCACTTTATACCCAGTGACACAGTTTCATGAACGGTCTTTCAATCATTCATTGCATTGCTACAATTCCAATTTGTGCACACACACACACACAAATGTATTTGCACTCTTTGCTCTTCTTAGCAACAATGTATACACTGCAATATGTTTTAAAAGAAAAGAACAGGTAAAAAGTTAAGTTTGGAAGTAACCAACTGAATGGAAAAGAAAAAATGTTTATTATATTACATAAGTGTTCATCTGCTTTTTTTTTTTTTTTTTCTTTCTGGTTTGCCTCTCTGAGCTGTTTCAGCAGTGCAAACTGCTGTTGAGTTGTTCATCATATTACCTAACCTAGAAATTAAAGCACTTCATAATACCATAAAAACCCCAACAGGAGCAACCTTATAAATATTTTGTAAAGCTTGAGAAATCTTTATTACCATAAATGCCACAGTGGAGTAACTAAGAAACCCTGACGATGACCATAGGATGAAAGTAAAACAATTTGTTTTTACAGCTTGTTTGTAGGAATTGGAATACAAGTCTATTGGAAGTTCCCTTAGGTTAAGAATAAATCTCTGTAGCTGAAATTGATTGTGAAGATCTTTGGTATTTTTTTGCAACATGTTTTTTAATGAAAAGCGAAGGTTATCACTTGAAAAGAACAGTTTTGTACAAATGAAAGACCAAAAGTGATACTCAGATACTAACTTAATGAGGAAATATGAAAACTAAGTTCAAAACAGACTGTATTGCTTGAAATTGTCTGGTGTTCTCATACCTGTTTAAGCCTGAAATCTTCCTTTCACTGTGATTATTATTAACAAAACCAGTATGAGAAACAGCAACACAGGGAAATACATCCCTGGAATTTACTATTTTCCAGTTACATAATCTTCATTATGAAGCCAGAAGCCTGTCTGTTTTAATCCAATAACCCTGTGGGGAGTATATGCCCATTTAATTTGTTCATAGGAACTGCTTAAGATGATGTTTTCCTTGTCCTACCTGTGGCACAGCCCATTTGCTGGAAATGTTTAGAAGGGAGTGCCTCTTCCTTCTGGCAACTGTACCTGTTCAGCAGGGAGAAGTCCATGGAGAGTCAGCACTGACATGTAGAAAGGAGGGAGACAGCTGTCTGCATAGACTCTTGGAGATGCCTCCAGAATCACAGGTAGGACTTTGATAAGGAGCAGTTCTGAAGCCTCAAAAGTCACCAGAAGGAATGTTATGGGCTGCACTGCAATGCAGGAAAGCACTGAACTTGCTGAATAAGAAACTAGACTAGACTGAGGGACCCAGCATACATCAGCTTACCGGGAAGGAAAGTTTTGATGTCTTTTAGTTTAAGATGTCTCACTCAGATCTGAGATTTCCTTGGTCAGTTAATGAAACTTCAAGGCATTCCTCAAGAAAGGGTATCATATATGCCTATTTGCATCAGGTTCCTCAGGATTCTTCCATCTTCAAAATTCCAGGGAAGTATGGGAGTACAGATGCTTTCAGTTCTCTGGCTATCTCTGAATAGTTCTACCTCAGCTTCCCTGAAATCTCCACAGATCTGCCCTTTCCATTGGCAGCACAGAGAACCTGAGCTCTCCATTAGGTGACATTAAGTCCCCATGTGTTTTGTTGCACACAGAATCTCTTAATATCTTCTTTCTGTTACTACTTCCTCTTCATGCTTTTCCACTGCTCCAGTGTGGGTTCTCTCCATGTTCTGAAGTCCTTCAGGAGCAGACTGCTCCAGTGTAAATTGTCCACGGACAACAGCACCTACTAGAAAATCTGCTTCTGCATAGGCACCTCTACATGGATCAGAGTTTCTGCCAGGAGCCTCCTCCAGTATGGGCTCTCCATGGGGTGCAGTGTGGATATGTTCTCTGTTGTGGTCCTCTCCATGCCCTGCAGAAAAATACTTGCTCCACCACAGGTCCTCCACAGACTGCAGGTACCTCTCCTCTCCCTCACAACCTTGGTGCATCTCCTCTCCCTCCTTCTTCTCTCACTTTTGTGTTCACAGGATTGTTTCTCATAGCTTTTTTTCCTTCATCCTCACACTGCCATGTATTATTTTGCCCTTTCTTAAAAATATTTTCCCAGAGGCACCACCATCTTGGCTAGAGGGTTTCAGCTGTGCCCTGTGGTGGACTGGTTGGAGCTAGCCAGAACAGACTGTGTCCAGCATGGGGCAACCCATGGCCTCACCTCATAGAGACCACCTCTATGACTCTCCACGCCAATGTCTTGCCACCTGCCTTGCCACCTCAGTAAAACTTATACTCCACTATTTAATCCTTTTGATTTGCTTCAAGGGTCTGATTTGAATCTTAGGTAAAATATAAGCATTTTTTGTTTATTTATTTTTTGCTGTTTACTTCTTATTCTGTGTGTGAATTTATCACTATTTCACTGCATTTTTCCTTTTACATGCACTGATATCTTACAGTTGTGATGGTCTCAGTAACTCAAGAATTGTGAGACTGCTACCAAGAAATCCACACTTCGTGGGAGGAGAACACACAGGTTCTTCTTCATAAGCAGCAAACATGAAGTTAAGTATGTAATTTACAGATTTTATCTTAATTATGTTAATTAGTTAATCACTTAAATAATTTGTCAAAAGGACAGCTGGGAAATGTGGAGCAGAAATGCATGTCAGCAACAGAAAAGGTAACAAATCCATTAACATTCATAAAGATATGGAAAGGCAGATTAATATTACTTGTGGAAAACTGAGTAGCTACCTGGGGCAAGATACAGAGAAAATTATCTGTAATAAAATTTGTATCACTCCTGAGCCAATGAATGTTAGTATCTTCTTTATATTGTAAGACTTCATTTTAAATTAGTAGGCGTTGGTGAAATAGAAGAGAAATACTTTCTAGCTCCCACATAAATGTTGATGCTGATACTTGAAGTGTATTAAAATGAAGTGACATGTGACACTGGATTCTTTCAACAATGATTTTTTTTTCTCAAATCCTCTTTTCTCTAATCTCTCATTATCAAAATTTCATCCAAACTTGATTGCTTCATTCTTTCTAGACACTTTAATATATGAAGCAAACTTGTCAGCAGTTAATGCAGTTTCTGTGTATGACAACAGAAAGTCTGTATAGTGAGCTATAACATACTATATTGCACAAAAATTAATAAACTAAATATATAGTGCTCCAATATTTCTGTTTGGCTGTTAATTAATTGCCAGAAGAATGGCAGATGGATGCTTGCTAAAATATATTCAATTCATGCTTTAAGATCTCAAAGAATGCTGTGTAGGAAAAAGTAAAAAAATAAAAATACCTGAGTCAGCATAAAAGCGTATCAGAAAGTTTTTAAAAATATAGAAATTCAAGTCAGCAGAATAGAAACTACATTTCTATGTGATTTTGATCTTCTTGAGCTAAGATTATTCCAATGCAATTTAATAGGACTCTATTTAAAATATGGTCTCACAGTTAGCACTTCTACCAAGTGTATGGTTTAAACACTATAGGATTTCAACTGGCAAGATCAGGGACTGTGTGGGAAGGTACCAGCTGGCAGCAACAGGTCTTATAAGAAGGGCTGACAAGAGCAGGGCAGTGCTGTCAGTCCCTGCAGCCAGTTCACACAGTGGGTGGCTGCACAGGACCAGTCCCTAGGGAGAGGCAGTGGTCAGGGTGTGCAAACAGGGAGCAGCACTGGCAGTTTGCTCATGCCGGGGGGTTTGCTCTGACCATTGTCAGTCTGCTGCCTGCTCTGTTCACCCACAGGCTTAGGCTGCACTCCTCACAATCACCCCAGCTAGCTGGTGGCCATGCAATAGCACCTGGAAGCTTGAGGTCGCCAGAGATTTAAGATTAGAAGGATGACATCTTTCAAAAGAATTACCATTTTATAAAGCTATAAGGTGACTGTGACCGGCTGAAAGAAAATGGTGTCCACCTGCCCCAACTGCAAGGCTGAGGCTGAAACCCAGAAACATTACAGCCTAGCTCTGCCGACATGTCCACCCAAACAGACCCCTCAAAGGCTGAAAAAACTGACCTGATCTCAGGCTGCTTGGAGCCCCAGCTCCTGGAATTGCCTATAGCACATGAAGGCAGCAGTGGATGTCATGGCTGCAAGTGTGCCCAGAACTCTTCAAAAGTGTAGCTATGTTATGAGATGAGAGGAACAATCAGCACAGTATCCGGGAATGTGATTGGGAGATAGTTACACGGTATTGCATGCTGTCTCAGACTGAGCAACAGCCCAGTCTTAAGGCTGCGTAAGTGGAAGGTGAGCCTAATTTCAGCCTTGAGCTGGCTGACACAAGTAATTAATGAGATGAAAGAGACTGGACCCTTGTTGATGTTCAAGGAAGAAGGAGGAACCATCCTCTTTCCACTAAAGTGTCTCTGCGTAACAGATATGATGCTCTGGGTGCCAAGAATGAAGAGCATGTGAGTAATGGGCTCGATCCAGCAAAAGCTGACCAATGTTGATCCAATTGCCCACCCACATTAGAACCAGTGCCACCAGAAAACCGTGTAAAGCAGTAGTAATTGTGATTCCTTACTGAGAGACACCAAAGCACCCATTTATTTTCCAGACAATTTATCTCTAGACAAATTTGCTGCCTACCAGGAACTCGCATTTGCACATTACTGAGAGGCTGCCAAGCATGGTGAACCTTACTGATTATGATCCACTTCTTCTGTTCCACGTCAGGTCCAATGATATTGTGATGAGGCAACTTAGTGTCAGAAATATTGATTAATATTTTCACTTTGAGCTCATAAAGTCAAATTCAGGCATACTTTAGATTATTTACCCTTTCAGAAACACTGATGCTGATAATAACATATATTACAGAGTTTCCAGATACATGTGAATATACAGTCTTTCCTTATTTTAATATATTAATGATCATATATGCTTTGGATTATTGTATTTTTAGTGTATATAAATACAAGTAGAAATAAGTTATTATGAGTCTGGATATTAAAAATTATTTATTTGGAAACACTTAAAAACACTTCCATAATTTAGTAGTGGTTTTAGATTCATTCTAATGAGATGTGGTAGCATGTTCTGAAGTTTTATAGTTAGTGGCTGAGCTCCTACTTTCTTATGTATCGTATGTACTTAAATATTCCTCTATTTATTTATTTATTTATTTTACTTAATGAAATTTAAAAAGCATTCTGCTTTTGATATTATCTTCTGTAGTGAATGAATAAATAAACAATGGCAATAAAATTTAAGTGATATCTGTACTACATCTGTTTGGAATACATGCTTCTATTATGATGGGTTAGACTAATGTATCACCAGAGGGACAGCTCTTATCACAGTTATTCTGATGATGTATTAGTGTAGTATATCATTATAGTGTTGTCACTGTGATGATGCATTAATGTGCCACATCATTGGATTAATGGTGAAAACAAACTGTATACAAGACAGAAAACATTAAGTTTTGTTGTAGAGTTCTTCAAGGTTCTGTCTGTATATACATTTGTATTTGTGTACAGAGAGAAAACTTTTATAACAGTTTAATGTTTCTACACACTATCTGCTTTCTATTTTTACCCTTTTATTTTATCTTCTCTTTTCTTTCCACTCAATTTATCATTCCATGTTACCTTTCCTTTCTTAACTTTCAGCTCCTATTGCTTCCACATACAACTCTTTCCTTCTTTATCCTGATATGTGATAACACAGTTCTAGTCTAGAGTCTTCCTTATTATTCACCTTCCACATGTCTTCTCCTCTTCTATTTTTCCACCATCACTTACACCACTTTCTCTGTATTTATTACTTTGTCTTTTATCCTTCCATTATTCTAGGCATTCTCTGCGGCACCTCTTCTAGCTTTCTGAAAATGGTGACCTTCAACTTCCACACTTGTATTTAATTTGGATTCTGTAATTGCCACCTGTATTTTAGTGGGCTTTTCTGCATATCTCCTACATATTTTCAAAAGAGGTGAGACGAGGCAGGGTGAGGTGAGACAGGACAGGAAGGCAAGGCAAGGCAGGGCAAGGCAAGGCAAGGCAAGGCAAGGCAAGGCAAGGCAAGGCAAGGCAAGGCAAGGCACCTAGAAGTGCTTGCAGTTGGTCCTCATATGAAATAGGATATGAGCTGTGTAGACTTCAACCTATAAAGGGACAAATTGACCTCACTGCATTTTTTATGATTTGTCTTGTCCATGAACACAAATATAACTGCTATTCCAATTAAAGACTTACAGTTCTCTCTTTGAACAGAAAGCTACAGGTCTGGAATACAAACTGAAATCTTGGCCCATGCCTTGGACAGCTTGTAATATTCATATATCAAGAAAAAGTGATTTTTTAATTTTTTTTTTTACTATTTGTTTCTTGAAAATTTTCCTCTTGATCTCTTAATGACTAATAACATCTACTTTTACTTTATTTTGTAAATGCAAAATCATGCATCTATGTGATAAAATCTTGCTGTTAAACCTTTTAAAATATTTTTTCTCAGATCTTTAGCCATGTTTTTTCGTACTAGAAAAAATATGTACTCAATACGTATCTCAAGAGGTGAATAGTTCAAACCTCTTGTGTTGAACAAATAATGTACTCAAACACACATCTGAAACTGGATATCCAGGCAGTGTAGTGGATGTAAAATGAAATTATGACTTCCTAACCTTGTTGATCTTTCATATAAACTCTTATTTGACAGATTTCAAGTGATGTAGTGGTGGTTGCACTTCCTGAGATTTCATTCCTCTATTTTTTAAGTAGGTACTTTTGATCAGATTTTCTACACATCTTATTTTTGTTTAGTGACAATCCTCATGGGAAAATGAATTCCTCTCTTTTGTTGACAAAACAGCTTTCTGATTGAAACTGACATTTTTTAGACAGATTATCGAACTGGTCCCCCATAAGATATGCTTTGAATATTTGTATGACTTACTAGCAATATTCCAATAAGAGTTAAATAACTAATGAATTTTAGAAAATGGCTAATGCCACACCAGATACAGCTCCTTCTAGAACTAGCTTTAGCTCAAGATTAAATATATATATATATGTCATTACTACTAATGAATAATAGCTCATCATTATCTCCCGTGAAATCTTCATAGTTAAGAGTAAATAATTTCTTAGTCATTTTTGAATACTAAACAGCAAACTAACTCCAATATAAAATTATTAGGTTTAAAATACTTATTTAATATGTATGGAACAACAAAATGATCAAAAGTAGAGAAACTTAAAATAATCAAAGAAGGTATCTTTCATGAACATATTTCTGAGGGTTTTTTAATGCACTCATGCAGAAGTTTTGCTAACATAATTAAGTTCAGCAATGAAAAAAGTGTTTCAGAATAGTTGAAATTAAGTACAAATTTAGAAGAAGAAAGTGAATTTATTTCCTAGAAAAAAACTGTGCAAGCATTCATCCACAGGTAATTTTCCATAGGGTATATAAAACGTATTTTATCTTATCAAATCAGACAGTAAATTTTATTTATAAACATTGCACTGAGTTCATTATTATTCTTTTGTTACTATTACTGTCATAATGGTATTCACCATCGAACCATTTTGATAAATGAAATGTAGTGTTTTAGTCTATAGTCCATTGTGCTTCTTGCGAGAAACCAAACTTTTTAAGTAGGATGAAATATCTTGGCTTATTGCTGGACTAACAAAGCAGTATATAGTAATGAGAAAATGTGAACTAGACAGGGTAAATGGCTCCTTCTTAACTTTACTGGCTGTTCTTAAAATCATGAACTAGGACAAAATCCCATCAGCTGTCTAATGGCTTTTCAGTTCTTCCACCTTGCTTGTGCTTTGTTTGTTTATTTCTATATTAGAATATTATGAACATCCAGAGAACTGTGTTTTTGTGTCTTATGAGGGAATGAAAAACGGGAGATTACTTCTTTTACTTTGATTAGGAATTTAGATTTCTAAGCATTTTTTATTTCAGTGTACAGATACACATTAGTCATAAACAGTCATCAGGAAGGCTTCAACAAAACATACGTTAGTAGATTCAAAATTAACCTAGGCTCTCTATAGGGGAAAAAATCAATAAATTTAAAGTTCATAGTTTTATTAAAAAAACAAAACAAAACAAAAACAAAAACAAAAGCAACACAACAGAGAAAACAAAACAGATACAAACATATTTTAGAATATATTTCCATTTTAAATAGTATGAAGGAAAATGTTAGCCACCATGCAGAATGCAAAACATGTCCTGATAGTCTTATGTCTAAATAGGATTTATGTGAGACACCATGAGGCACATCTTAACAGAAAATATTGTATATCCTGAGATGACAGGGACTGAATACATTTAGTTGAGCAAAAAATTAGGGAATTAAGTGTAATTAAGGTACTCCCACCGTGGAGCTGAAAATACAGACAGAAAGACTTTTGGGTGAACAAGGTAAAATGACGCTGTAGGATGTTGGCATCCCCAGTGGCAGTTTAGAGCAGTAAACATGCTGAACCCCTCAGGAGTCTGTCAGCAAATTCAATGTATGGCTGCATGAATATGTTAATTAGAAAGTGCTGAGGAAAATGACAAGATGTAAATTGCTCAAGTACTTTAATTCAGAACTGTTTCTTTCTGGTTTGGGGTACAAACCTAAAATTAGTTTTATCTTAGATTTTTATTTTATAGAGAACTTAACTAGGTCTACATAGCAACAGAAGGAAACAAGGTTGTGCTTACGTTTCATATAAAATCCAAGTAGTGAGAAGAGCTGCTCACAAACAGGATCATAGATCGACAACTATTGTCTTTTTTGTAGAGAATTTAAAAATCCTCTTGCATACTGTTTGCAACTTTTTGTGACACCAGTTAACTTTCTTCACAGCAGCCCTCATAGTGCTACGCTTTCTATTTGTAGCTAGAATGGTGTTGGTAACAGTTGACCACTACTTGCATAGTATCAAGGTTGTCTCTCCAAACCCCCTTCTTCCCCCAAAGTCCAGTAGGCTGGGGGTGGGCAAGAGGCTGGGAGGAGACATAGCTGAGACAGCTGACCAAGCCTGACCAAAGGGATATCCCATACCATGTGATATTTTGCTCAGCGATAAAAGCTGAGGGAAAGGAGGAGGGGAATGGGCCATTTATTATTAAGGCTTTTGTCTTCAGAAGCAAGCACTAAGTGTATTGAGGCCCTGCTGATGGGAAGCAGAGATTTTTTATTTTTTCCCCTTTGTTCCTGCATGCAGCCTTGCCTTCTTTTCATTAACCTGCCTTTATCCCAACACAGTTTTTTGTCTTATTTTCTCCCCTTGTCCTGCTGAGGTCAAGGTAAATCCAGAGTGAGATGAAACTCATACCAATAGATTCTATTTCTCTCTATTGGACATGAGAGGTAGCCTAGAATGATTTAGTCAACTATAAAATATATACTTGGTCAAATCAATGTTTTCCATTTTTCCTATATAATTCAAAAGCTTTTAAAAAAGATAAGCAATATTTTAACCTTCTTACTTTCTTTTTTAACATAAATGAAAATCAAAAGAAAAAATGTATTTTTTTAAAACTGTTATTGAAATTCAAGACTTACATCAAATAATGTTGATTCTTGCTATTTTTATTATTTAAGATAGCTCAAAATGTGTATCTTATGAGGACTGATACAGTTTTTCAGTAGCTGAAGCTGTTGTTACTTTTATGTACAGAACAACAAAATCCCCTTAAGAAAAAACTTAAGAAACAAATTATTCCAATATATGTTTCCATCCACCATTATGCACGTTTTTTCTTGCAGAAGTCATCTTCTACACAGAAGTCATTGATACTGTACATATTATTAAATCATTTGTGCATGACAGAACCTGATTCACATTTGCATTTACTTGTATTTTTTTTCAGTGCAAAATGTTTTCAAATCAGAACAGTAACTGTCACATTTGATCTCATGAAAGTCTGTTCCCTGAAAAGAGGTACAATAATAAAACAACTAAGAGGAAAATGAATAACTTATTTTTTTTTCCTCAAGCCACAAGTTGTCCCACCTGTACTCGTATCATTCTCTCCTCCATCTAATATTGTACACCTAAGTCACTCTCATGCTTATGTTAAATTCACTTAGTCTCTTTTATATTTGCCCTTTTAATTTACATGTTGTTCTTACTTGTGAAAAAGTGCCTAAGTTCCTATAATAGTCAATCTAGTTACAAGACTAGCTCTTCATTTCATAATCAGCTGAATTATTTCCCTTAATTTGAATGGGTTTGTGCCACTTAAGATGTCCTATGGTATATGGGATCTTTGTCTGGGCTGGCAAAAGAAGCACCTATAAATAATCATGACCTCTTCCAGTAGTAGGTGGAGTTCAAGAATGAAGCACCTGAGCATTTCAGATGCTACTAAAACATCAAGATTTAAGCACCTGAATTTCACCTCTAGTTTACATTTAGACATTTACACTGGAAAAAAACTAAAGCTGAATGCTACACTTAGTATTTAGTTTCTTTTTAATAAATAACAATTAGGTGGTTCTTCCCACTTGTATCCCTTAGTAATAATTTGTATCAATTTATAAATCTGTATGCATAAAAGCACTCTCCCCTAGGATCTTTTGAATTCACCAATAAATAAATATTCATGGTATTGCTCTCCCTTTCCTAAAGGATTGCACTTGTGTGATTCTGTGAAAGAAAAAAACACATTCATTTTTAATAGAATACACGCTCTAAATTACTCCAGTTCGAGAAATGGAACTTTAATGAGTACAGTTGTTATCCTTTAAGCTGCTTATTACTCAAAGTTATGACATTGTAGTAATTCATTTTTTTTTTTTCCAGTGATCTAGGTATTGTTACTGAAAACTGCTTGTTCTCCTTGTTTTGAGGAATATAAAGTTCATGCAGATAGACGTTTATGTGAATGGGGCTGCATCCAGCTGGCGGCCAGTCACTAGTGGTGTTCCGCAGGGGTCAGTGTTGAGTCCAGTCCTGTTTAACATCTTTATTGACGATTTAGATGAGGAGATTGAGACCATCATCAGCAAATTTGCTGATGACACCAAGTTGGGAGGGAGTGTCGACCTGCTGGAAGGCAGGAGGGCTCTGCAGAGGGATCTGGATAGACTGGAAAAATGGGCTGATTCCAATGGGATGAAGTTCACTAAGGCCAAGTGCCGGGTGCTGCACTTTGGTCACAACAACCCCCTGCAGCGCTACAGGCTGGGCGCAGAGTGGCTGGAGAGCAGTCAGACAGAAAGGGACCTGGGGGTACTAATTGACGGGAAGCTCAACATGAGCCAACAGTGTGCCCAGGTGGCCAAGAAGGCCAACGGTATCCTGTCCTGTAACAAAAACAGCATGGTCAGCAGGACAAGGGCAGTGATCCTTCCCCTGTACTCTGCATTGGTGAGGCCACACCTGGAGTATTGTGTTCAGTTCTGGGTCCCTCAGTTCAGGAAAGACATTGAAGTGCTGGAGCGGGTCCAGAGAAGAGCAACACGACTGGTGAAGGGACTTGAACATAAGACCTATGGGGAGAGGCTGAGGGAGCTGGGGTTGTTTAGTCTAGAGAAGAGGAGGCTTAGAGGTGACCTCATCACTCTCTATAACTACCTGAAGGGAAGTTATAGCCAGGCGGGGATTGGTCTCTTCTCCCAGGCAGTTAGAAATAGGACAAGGGGGCATGGGCTTAAACTCTACCAGGGGAAATTTAGGCTGGATATTAGAAAGAAATTCTTTACAGAGAGAGTGGTCAGGCATTGGAATGGCCTGCCCAGGGAGGTAGTGGACTCGCCGTCCCTGGAGGTTTTTAAACTGAGATTGGACATGGCACTTAGTGCCATGATCTAGTAAACGGACTAGAGTTGGACCAAGGGTTGGACTCGATGATCTCTGAGGTCTTTTCCAACCCAGTCGATTCTGTGATTCTGTGATTCTGTGATTCTGTGATTCTGTGGTTCTGTGATTCTGTGATTCTGTGATTCTGTGGTTCTGTGATTCTGTGATTCTGTGTGAATCATTTTATGTGCAAGTAAATTAGACATAGAAAATGTTTGCTTAGGAACAGGAAACCACACAGTTGTGTTAATGCTTTTTTGTTTAATATATGTAATAAATGAATGATAGTGCTTCCATACAAAAATAAACTGAAATAATTTTAATGTAAATCTATGTTTATTTCTCATAATAGTGGTGCAGTCTTTGATAAATCTCCTCATTGATGAAAGGTTTTAAGACCTTCTGTTCTTTAGGAACTTTATTCAGCAGCAGTCAACATTCTTAAGATAATTTTAAAATTATTTTAGTGTTTAATATAATGTTTAGTTGTTTTGGAAAACAAAAACAAAACAAAAAAACACTTTTTCCATTTTTTAAAAGTTTAACTTTGTAATCTCACATTTCTACTAATGTTTGAGAGTAGTAAAAAGTTATTACTTATGTTTCAAAAAAAAAAAATTGAAAAACTTTTTAAAAATTTAATATTTTCTAAATAAAATTTTAGGTATAACCATTTCAATGGATAATGGAGAGCTCTTGAGTTTTTAACTACATCTTTGTGAATCTGAACATTTCATAGCAGATTTAAGAACATCTCAATTGTTCATTTTTGCTCTTCTCTCTTTGAATTCATTTTATTTCTCTCCACATAAAAAACCATAGAAGATAACAAAATATTTAAGTCTTGAAAGACATTTCTACAAAGTTCTTACATGATATGAAAGTAGAAAAGTAGTGCAGGTAAACTGTTTGTTAAATTACGATTATCAAATGTTTTTCAAGGTGCATTAAGATTCCATCTTTTATCAAAAGATGTAACATCAATATTAAATCAAAGTCTATAAAAATAACACTGACACTTCCAAGCACTCTGAGAAGAGCTCTGAAAACAAAACCAAAGTGAATGAAGAACTATCAGTATCAGGCAAAAGCAACTTGCAGCTATTCCTTTTCAAAAACTTGTGGTATTCTGCATTACAAATCTAAGAAAACCACTTCTCAGAACTGTTTTACAGTTTGTCCAAACAAGTGGAAGTATAATTAACAAATGTAACACAATAAGTCACTTAACATTGGTAAGATTGCAAAACATTTCTGTGACTAGCACTCAGCCTTTTCAATAGTTCAGCACTTTTCTTTTTCCATTTTTTTTCTTCCATTCATTCTTTGATGCATAGTTTGAAATGTTCTGATAAAATATAGAGGCACAGAATTTCAATTCTGTATAATATGATTATGTTTCTTGACTTTAGACTGGCTGTCATTTTTCTTAGAAAAGATTTCTTTAAAAAAAAGATTTATTTTAAAAAAAATGTCGAAATCATTTTCCATTATTGCTTTAGCATAGTATTTTTCTTAAACATATTCATTTTGTCTTCTCTTCCAGCAGAAAACTAAAAAGGATTACGCTCTCCTTCATATTAGGTAACATAAATATATTGTTTCTTTCTGAATGGTAAGGCTTTTCATACAAATTCGGGGTTAAACCTGAAAAAATGAATTGAGGTTAACTTTCTAAATATTTCTCTTACATTAAAATGTGCTTAAAAATATTAAAAAAAAATGGTAATGTAACTCTTACAGATTGAAACAGTGGCAAGGAATAAAATAAAGAGGATAAATACAATGAATGTTTTTTCTTAAAATACAATTATTCATCTTTTAAGAAAAAACATTCAGGAATTTTTTGTTGTTTTATACCTTTTAATTTTTATAATTTATTTTGGAATTATTTTTATTTTAATGTCATTACATAATATTTTACAAAACTGCAATATTACTATTACACTCTGCGGTTTTACTGTTTTTTACTGTCAAAGTATAATTAAGTGCTTTCACATTGTATTTCTTCTAGTTTATCTATTAAAGCATTTTGAATAGCCAGCAGTCAGTGATTCTACCAAAGCAGAAGATTAAATCATCAAATTACAGCAATACTTAATGTCTAGCATAACATAATAAAATAAAATGTCAGTAGTAGGACAGAATAAAAGTTTCTTACAGATGATGAAATGTAGAAAAATAAAACACCATATTAAAAATGACAAAAAAGTTTAATAATATTTGAAATCCAAATTTGAACGCTTAATGCTGTAAGAGGAAAATATATCATACGGGATCCAATGACCCGAGAGGCTGCTACAGATCCATAGCCCCAGGTCCAGCCTGTAGTGAGGCTGAAAATTCCCAGCAGATGAAAGCACAAAGAGTGCACACACAACCCCCCCACCAGACATATGTATATACATAGGTACGCCTCAGATCACAGACAGTCATTCAAAGCACTCACATGAATACAGACAGCACCAATGGCCTCATCCTGCGCCCTTTTGGCTGAGCAGGATAGTGGTTTACTAGTGAGAAGATAAATTTCTACATACGTCTGTTTGTACATAAGTACAAGGTAGACACCTTCAGCAGTTGGGCTTGTGCACACAGTCTGTCTGGTTGCTGTCACCTGAACACAGGACCACAGCTCCACTCCAGCTAAGTACAGGCCCTCTTATTCACACACACTCTTTCTCCCCCCACTGCCCCAATCTGGCCAGGATGCCCCCAGTCCTATAACCCCCCTGCCCCATGCTCTCACACTTAGAGAAATACAGGTGCTCTTGCACTCAGGCTGGCCCTTAGGGACATACACACTCTCAGGTCACTTCACCCGCTAGCTGACTGGTTCATCTTAATCTTCACTTGGAATCACACACAGTCACACAGCTGTGTATGCTCCTGTTGCTGGCAATACAGACTCCCTACAAACACACACACATGGATGAGAGCCTCTTGCTGGAGTTCAAGCAAGCTAAACCACTTCCAGCCCCCCTTCATACACACAAGATCGATACCCCTCACCCAGGGAAGAGTTAGAAAGGAATTTAATGTGAAGACAGAACAGATAGTTCTGATTGGGCAAAGGGCACAGCCAGACAAGTACACTGACCAGCCCCTGCTTGCACATGAACCTTTATTCCCCTATCCCTATGTTTCACACAATTATTCCTCTGCAAGTCATATAAAACTCTCCCTTTCCCAGTCTTTGATTCCTCCCCTAAACTTCCCATAATGAGTCCTGTGCAATCCCAAAAAACTTCCCTTGCATTTTATAAGGCTGCCACACTCCCAGGCAGCAACCTTCATTAGTCCAAAAGGTGTTCTGGAGAACCTTTCCCCTTGACTCTTCTTGATGGGTTCATGCCTGGACATGGGGCTGAAGGTCTCTTGGGACAGACCTAGGAGGGGCCTGGACAGGGTGTCGTTTCCTCTGAGTCCTAAATTTGGAATTTCACTTGCCACTGTGCCTCCCTGTGCTCCTCTGTGCCTGTGAAGATGAGCCTTTGATGGCCTGATGGCCCGATGGCTCCTGTGTTGACCTTGGGAATAGCTGGGCAGAGCATTTTTGGGGCTTCTTATCTACCCTGTTCTCTCTGTGTTCCTTTGTGGGCATGGACACAATATTTATTATCACATAATCTAACAACTACATTTCTAGAAAAATAAATTTTCAATTTCACTTCAAATAAAAAAAGGAAAGCTTCTTCCACAAAATCTCTGTCTTTTGACCAGATTTGGGTATAAATTATTATTTTAGGATGTTATGCAGCAGATTAATTTATTCTGAAGTTTTCTTTGGTTACTGAAGTGAATGTCATCAGAGATGGTAATTAGAAGACAGTATACCGCCACTTTTGACAGTCTGAAGCATGATTCAAACATTGTTAGAGCCTCAAGGACTGGGAGAGATAAATCATATCAAATAGAGAAAAGCCAGTGTAGATATCAGCTGTGGAAAAACATATATATAAAGGTTTCTTTCAGTTAGAGTCAGACAGATGAAAAAGAGAAACATTGCGTGTCTTACAATTCAAAAAGACACATGCTTAAACATCCACAGTCTCCTGTGAAGCACTAAAAGATAACTGAAAAGCAAATTTCCAAAAGAAACAATGGTAGTAGAACCTACATGGATTAATTTTAAGACTTCACCTTGCATTTCTAAAATGGTAAAATGAATACTACCATAAATAAATGAACAGAGATGAAAAACTTAATAGAAAATATGTGGATTTGCACAGATTGATCTGATGAGTGAAGGATGCCCATAGTTCTGTCTCAGTGTGCTCATTGGAAGATAATTGCATCAGAGGTGGATGTCAAACAGCAGCTTTTATGTGACACATTTTGCTGACCTACAACATCAACATTTTATTTTATCAAGTCACATTTGAGGAAGTAATGATGTCAATGGAAAAACTGAGTTAGAAAAAATCTAGGATCAAAATGTTAGAACTAGTTGAGCACATTTTATGATCATGGACAGCACTATTTTTTTAGCATTTGATGAATTAGACACTTATACATTAGAAATCATGATGACAGACAGGTTTGAACATATACTATGTTCTACTCTGTTTATAAACTAATATCCTGGTTTTGGCTGGGATGGAGTTCATTTTCTTCCTAGTAGCTGGTATAGTGGTGTGTTTTGGATTTAGAATGAGAATATTGTTGATAATATACTAATGTTTTAGTTGTTAGGTAGTCAAGGGCTTTACAACTTCTTGTGCCATACCAAGTGCAGAAGCTGGGAGGGGGCACAGCCAGGGGACCCGACCCCCACTGTACAAAGGAATATTCCACACCATATGATGTCATGCTTAGTCGGGGACAGGTTGAGTATTGATCACTGTGTGGTGAGAAATTGTGTTGTGCATCACTTTTTATATATATACATATATATATTTCCCTTTCCATCCTATTCAGCTGTCTTTATCTTAAACAACAAGGTTTACCTTTTTTCCAATTGTCTCCCCATCCCATTGGCAGGTGAAGGGGTGAGCAAATGGTTGTGTGTGGTGTTTAGAAAAAATTCCATCATCACATGTATATATTTAATGTAATGTGTGAACAGAAGAAATTTTGAAAATTCTGAAGTACTTGCTCTTTGTATTTTAAGCTTTGCACAGCTACTAGTGAAAGTAAAAAATATTTCTCTGTGTTCCCATCATAGATATTTTTCTCTGAAAGCTGAGAGGAACATTCAAGAAGTGCAGGACATGATTCCCATATAGTGAGTGAACTGGTGAACATTTGTGGTTATATACCCAGGTTTAGAATACCGGGATCTCACTATGAGGAATACCAGAGATCCAACAACTCCCAGAAAGTGTCTAATGAAAAACAATAACATTCAAAACCTAAGAGGTGTCATCCTTATACGTCTGATATAAAGGATGTCAAATTATTTCTATTTACTATTCTGTTACAGTAACTTCATACCAAGTTTAATGGACTATAACAAAACAACTACGTTGCCTTCTTTGTGATAATGTCTTGTGTGTTACCAAAAAGCAAACTGTAAGCAATTGTCAATATAGCATCAAGCCTATGGTCCTAATGATAAATGAAAGCCATATGTCTTAGTGTTACATCCCTAGTTTTCCAAACAGCAGCAAGTGTTCCTAGATCTGCCAATCATCTTAAATATACATGCATCTTTTGTAGAAGTAGTACAGCAAATTTATAAGATTGAAAAAACATTGTTTAGCCTATAAGAATGAACAGGTGAGGCGTGGAATGACCTTACAACCCTTGAAGTTATAAGGAAGGTATGCATTTATTTACAATGCCGGACACACAGGGAATCATTTCACCTAATGCGTGTGTAAAATTACAGTACCTGTGAGATTGGTTAAATGCAGTAAAGTGTTACATATTCATGAAAGTTTTAGGAACGCCTGCACATATTCATAACCTGTCCCCAAGAAGGTGGTTCTTATTACAATGAGTTCCGGGAGACCATTTCCATAGTCTCCACCTCTGGCTCCTCCTGGTTGCAGCTGCACAGTGATCGTGAACCTGGGTCCTCTTTCTCTGTACACAGTCACCTTTGGTCCAGTGTGATGAGTTGGTTAGGTAGGCAATAGAAATGTGGGTTAAAGGGTTAGCTCTCTAAGTGTCTTTAGTGATGTGGGGTAGGGTTAGTTCTTTAAGTGTCAAGTGTTAGTTTTTTAAGTATTTATTAGTTAATTGTCAATTCCCTGTATCACAGGATATAATAATTATCTGTTCTGTGAACTAAAGCAAAATTTTAAGCGGAAACCATGTAAACTCTTATCCTTCCCTTTAAGCACAGCTACCCATAATATTTACTTTCAAAAGCGACAAAAGCTTAATTAATAATGTAATGGCAACAACCAAAGAACCATATCTAGCAGACAATAGCAGATATTTCAGTTAGAAGCTGTTCTGTTCCTTGCAGTAGCATTTTTATTGAAATTACAGCTTCTCTGTGGCAAAGGGTCCTAGAGTGCTTCACAGTGCAGAACAAGTCATACTGAGTCACCTGGGAAGAGATCCAGATTTCCTGCTTTGTGAGATCTCAACTACAGACGCCAAGTGAGACAATCTTTCTAAATTCCTAAATGTTTTTCACAGTTAGTTAACAGAGCTTGACGTCTCTGAAGTACTCCTAACAGAACAAAAAACATGTTCTTCTGAAGACCTTGAAAACAGTGTTTGCCTCTACTGGGTGTAAAAATATTCAACACTATAACAACCCTTACAAGGCATTATGCACCATGATGTCTTCTGGAGTTCTCATTGATTACTCAAGTTGGTTTCTGTTCAGACCACAACACAGCTCTCATCTAAGTGGAAGAAAATCCTAAACATTTTATTTGGATGATGACCCAAGTTATGTAAGAGACATACAAATCAGACTGACTGATATGATTCTTCATACATATTAACCTGAGAGCATTTTTACAGTATGAGACTAGCAAATGACATTATGGGATTTTGCAGGATTAGGAAGCATTCCATACTAGTCAGCAGATGGATCTCAAGAGGGCATGGTAAAATGGGGGTTAGATAGACAGTAGAGAGATACTTTATGCTGACCTATATGCAAATTCAGCTCTTGAGATGAACCCTTTATTTCTTCATATTTTCTTCTTCCTTAGATATAGTACTACCAGTATATATGATACCTAAATATGTTAGATTTTAGAGCTGTGGGTGGAGTTTTTTGGTTGGTTAGTTTCTTCCTGAGGATTAGCCGGACTTCATTCAGTGAGACTCAGAACCAGTAAAATGTTACATGAATGCATGGTACAATGCAGTATCATGCCACAATAAAAAACATAATTAACCAACAGAGGCTAGAATAATTCTAAATGCTTAACTTGTTGGACTTCCAGCACAATTCATCAGGAGTACCAGCATTCTTATAGCACTTTTCTACTCCTTAGCTGAAAAAAAATGTCACTTGGTATTTAAGAATGTTAAGGATGGACCACAGAAGGGAGAGAACTTGAATTTATACCACTGATACTTTTTTTTTTTTTTTTTTTTTGGTACATGTAGTCATGTGGGAGAACATTTTAAAATAACACATGAAACATTGTAAGTGGCATATGAAAAGCGAACTCAGAAGCAGAAAAATACCTTGATATAGTTTGAATTGCTACATTAGATAATTCAGGGATAACTGAATACACATTTGTCATGAGCACTTTTTCCTAATTTTCTTTGGGAAAAAAAATCATCTAAACATGCTGTGTAACTGCTAGCAATTTCAAGAAGGTATATTCATTCATCTGTAATATTCATGTCAACATATGCAGAACTGTCACTTCTGTTCATTTCCACAGAATATGCACCTGCTGTGTAGGTGTAAATAGCAGAGTCCAGTTCTGGATGTTGAGTTGTGGGCCTCTAGCCCACCTGTATATCTATAAATGAACAGGAAGGCTTTTGCTGAGCAAATTCCTTTGTCTGTATCGTCTAACTAATTCAGCACTACCAACATTAATCCTTCATTTGATACTTTGAGTGATATTTTTTTCTCTATTAATTTCTGTATTACATGTTTTGATGTGGGTCAGTGACTCCAAGCTATCTTAACTGTCCATATGTTTGGTATAATAAATATTTATTCCATGAGGAATATGCAGTTTTTCTGCCTGATCTCCAAGTTGAGAAATCATTCTTTGCAGTCAGCTGAATGGCTACTGAATGGAGAACTGGACATTAGACTCTGACATGTTGGATTCCCCCAGGCTATAACAACATTTCTCACTTGTGATAGATATCCCCATTTCTATAGTAGATAAAGCAAACAACACTTATCCATTCATGTAACTACAAATAGATATCTTATTTTCTTCCTGTCCTTTGCAACTGCAATAAAAATGGGCCATTATCTTTTTATATTGTGCTGTTTCAACACTCCTTAAATGTGATTTATTTGGCATATTTTCATTTAATAGACAGTTAGGTGACAGTAGCCAAAAACCTTTCCATAGGTATTGTCATTACAGGTGTTTAAGGTAACTATGGATGGATTTGGATGCATGTAGTGTTACATTGTATATCAAGATCAGATTCTCTGTTTCTGTCCAAAACCAACCACCCAGCTCTCACACACACGCCCTGTCAAACTCACCTTCCAATCCCTGTTTGAGTGTATTCCTACAGCTCCAAGTCAAAGCTATTAATTATATTTAGTAAGTATGCACTTAAATGCTAACAGGGTGCTTAAGGACAGGTTTGTGAACACTGAACCCTGTGCCGATTTCTACCTCAGGAGATGATACACACTTTCAAAGTGCATCCCACAGAGATACTATAAAAACAACAACAACAACAACAAAACAACCAAAAAAATCCTAACCAACCAACCAACCAAAACAAAACAAACAAAAAACCCTTTGTTCTTTTTCCTTTCAGGCCCTGTTTGAATCCCATTTTCATGCCAGTTCCACAGTTTCTTTGCATTCAGACCTAAGTATCCTGATACGAGAAAGCAAACTCTGTTCATCAGTACTTCCCTGCCAATCAGAACAGTCCCCATTCCAGTCCTCAGCAAAGATTTCTGAACCTGTTCCTGATTCACGTAAATATAGGGATCTAAGGAAAGTCTGAAAGTTAAGCCTGATGCATCCTACATTCTGTGGTAAGAGGACAAATAAAAAGTAGCTAATCTTTAAATTCTTTTTATAACATTGTCTGCTCAGTTTTAAAAATTAGTCTTATATTACTAAGCAGTAAATCACAGCTGAGGAAAATAAAGAAGGGTTTTGAGTTCATAGATTTTTTTTCATAATCCGATTAAAATGTTACATATTTTTATAATGTTATTGCAGTCCAAATCAGACTACTGTTCTTTTTTTTTTACTTCTAAAATAACCAAATGAATACATCCTGAAATGATGATACTTATGATGATAAAAGCATATGGCCTAGGGGATCACGAGACTGAACCACGAAGCAGAGTGCCATGAGATTCCTCTATAAGTCCAAGTGTTTGACTCGTGTAATTATTGTAAATATATTAAATTGTAAATATAAAATATTGTAAATATAAATTCCATTCATTTTTATAGCAATAACTAATGTGTGAACTTGTAATATATATATATATACAAGAGTAAATAATCTCAGTTCTGAAACTCCTAGAATTTTGCAAGACTAAGTCAGAATTTAAAGGTTTCATTAGTATAATATACTGAAGAGTGGCTTATAGAGTATCAATACATTTTTTTTTTGTTGTCTGCATGCTTCTTTATAGGTCTCATTCCAGACTAATCTGAGCAGAAAATTGAAAATGTTTGATATGTATCTGTGAACACAAATTACCAAGTGTTTTTTTAAACACTGAAACGAAGTCATAAAATATCTGGATCTACTATAGATGTCTTTTTCAATGTGTAGTTCTAAAGTTCAAATCAAAGTCAAGTAAGAAGATTGTTGAGACGTGAATGTTTTTTATCTTGGAATCAAATTGTTTTTCATTATCGATATTTTATCTATCATTCAGAAAAAAACATATCAAACATTATTTCATGGAATAAATCTCCTTAAGGTATGATTCTCTATAGATGTTGCTGAACCTGGATATGTTCCCAAGCATTCTGGTCCAAAAGCACATGCTTGCCACCTTCTCATTCCATTACTTTCTTGCAACATTTTTCCTCATTTTTAAGAAAATGGAGCCATCATGCATTAATGTAGAAGTATGGATGTCTTATTGAACATGTCTCTTAAAGAAAAATCCTTTCATCTCTGGAAGTCACTAGTTCAGATCGTATAGCTGGATAAAGAACACAGTTACATTATCAGTATTATTTACCATTTCCTTTTAGCTACAGTTCTTTATGTATCTCTCACAGGTAATTCCTTTCTTGTAGCCGTTATATGACAGCAGTCGTGGATGTACTGAATGTTCTGGGTTTTAGGGAATTTTACAAGTTTCCTTTATAGAAGCTCAGTTATTATTTGACGTATAAATGAAGCACAGATAGCTAATACTAAAATAAAATGCTATGGTTTCACTATCTATTTATCTGGTAACCAAATTATAGTTTAGAGATAATGAGTTAGAACTCAAAATTTTCATTTTGATGTGCTCTACTAAAACTGGCACAGTTACTTGATCTGCATTAGCGAAAGCTTTTTCTCATTTTGTAGCATCTCTGAAATATTGATAATTAATATTCAGCCAGTGAAACACAGAAACTTGTTGCTTCTTCAGATAATTTATATTCCAAGACATAGATAAAAAAAACACCCAACAGCAAAAACAAACAAGCAAAAAGATCCCTAGAAAAAATAAATTAAATCACAGAACCTTCTAAATATTAAATAGTTATTATTTTTAAATGCAATCTATTTTTTCTGCTTTTGTTGAATAGATGTTATATATGTATATTATCAAAGATATCATTCTCAATTTGAGTATCATTCACTTCACAACTTGACAGATGGTCTTAATGTCAGTGCAATTTAGAATAAAAAAAAGCAACAATGACAACAACAATAGAAAACAGCCTATCAGAAAAGTAGTATATTTAAATATGCACAGTTGAAATCCAAGGGTGTGGATAAATGATCTTTAAAACAAACAAATTATTGTTGAAATTCCATTGGAAGAAAATCTACTGAAATTCCATTCCATTATAGAGTAACTACGACAAGTTTTTAAGTACTAGCTTGTCTTAAAGACTGATAAGGATGTATTTTAAAAAATTCTAAACTATGCTATGTTTCTGGGAAAAGTAGTATTCTTTTTGTTAACACACAACTTGTTTTTATATATTTTTATACCTTTTATTTGCATTCCCCTTAAAGTGACATATAATGCATACTAAGCCACCCAAATATATTTTACATGTTTTGTTGCTTACCATATTCTTATAAGCTTTTTTAGAAACTGATATAAAATAAATAAGATACAAATGTGAACCATGCTTTATGTTTTTTTTTTTTTCTTTTACTTCTTCATATTCTGTTATTAGTCTAGGTTTTCTTCAATAATGTAGCAACAACAAATCTCAGACAATGATTGCTTAATAGTTCCCACTGTGTGCATGCATAGACCTAAAGTTATAATTTCTGTATCTCTCATCCTGTTGAATACTATTTATAAAATACTGCCTCTTCAGAAGTTATTTTTGTAGCCTAATTATTGCAATCTCTCACAGGAAAAGTGAATCTGTCAGTTACTCAAACTGACTTTCAAATCAGAGGTTGTCATACACGTAAAATCTCATTTCCACACTTAATTTGGAGTTCATAAGTCTATAGTTTTATTTAAAAAAAAAAAAAAAAAAAAAAAGTGGTTTACACTGTCTTCTTCTGTTTTCCAGGCAAAAGTCTGCATATATATTTCAAGACTTTTTTTCATGCTATACATAGCAGTTCACCTTTGTTTTTGAATACCACCTGTTAAAAATGAATGCCTCTGTATTCACTCATAAATCTTGTGCATTTGGATTTCAGGAAGATTCCATTTGGTCCTTACAATACAGAGCTAAAATATACATGTTTAAGAGTGATTTTTTTTATCATTTTGTAATTTTCATTTTACTCATAAGTACATGTATATTCTTAGTTGAACATCAAGCAACACATTAGCTTTACTAACAGCCTATAAGACTGTACCTGAGGAAAAGATTTAATAAACAGGATGGATTTCTTAGTCAATAAATATATACAAGATAGTCTAGTTTTGTCTTTTTTTTCTTTTTTTTTTTTTTTTACCTTTTTCAAACAATAAACTTACTGAAAAATAAAATACTTCTTTAAAACTTCTCTACTCAGTTTTTAATTAAATTTAATAATATTTTATTATCAGTTCTACAATTTCTCAGTATGATCAATTGTCTTGGTTTCAGCTGGGATAGAGTTAATTTTCTTCTTAGAAGCTGGTATAGTGCTATGTTTTGGATTTAGTATGAGAAAATGTTAAAAATAAACTGATGTTTTAGTTGTTGCTAAGCAATATCTATACCAAGTCAAGGACTTTTCAGCAAGGAGTCTGGAGATGCACAAGAAGCTGGAAAGGGGCACGGCCAGGCGACCTAACCCAAACTGAGCAAAGGGATATTGCATCTTATATGAGGTCATGTTCACTATATAAACTAGGAAAAAATTAGCTGCGGGATCACTTCTCGGGGACTGGCCGGGCATCAATCAATGGAGGGTGAGCAATAGCACTGCACATCTTTTATTTTTTTGTTCTGGTTTAGTTTTAGGTTTTCGTTGGTTTTGGTGTTTCTTGGGGGAGGTTGTTCGTTTCTTTGGGTTTGTTTGTGTCTGCTTTATTTTTGTTTTGCTTTCTCTTTCTTTGCTTTCCTATTAAACTGTCATTTTCTCAACACATGAGTTCTGCTTTTTTTGATTGTCCTGCCCATCCCATTAGGGCAGTAGGAAGAGTGAGGGAGCAGCTGCATGACACTTGATTGACAGCTGGGATTAAAACTTGACACTAAAAGCTAGAAAAAAATTCTGACATAAATCAAAATATTTTGAACCATTAGCAGAAACTTTTAAGGCATTTGTTAATCTTCTTTTAATAGTGTTTGAAATCCTCCCTCAATGTTATAATGTTTACACCCGAGCTTTTCAGATTTTTGAAAGTTTTCAAAGTTTTTCAGCTTGTGTGTGATTCCTGGAAATCCATATATGCTCTTTCAACTTTCTTTTTTGAATGAAAGTCCTTGGAATTTCTTAGATTCAATATACTCGTTTTAGTAGTGTCTCCTCGATTATCTGAGCATTCTTACATGCTGAAGATGACTCACAGACGACAATACATTTTGGTAGCCAGAGCAAATCTCAGATATTGATTTGGTTCCTCAGGAAATCATTACATACTCCTTCAGATTTTGTTAATACATTCAGCTAAAAATATATTAGACCCTAGGCAACCAAGTATGTTTTCTTAAAGTTTTGAAAATATAAAGAAAAATTTTATTCTAGAGTATGTGCAACGTACTCCATAACTAGTTCTAATGACTGGAATTCTCTTTAGATTCAAGTATTTATATACATTGGGTTTAAGATCCTGTGTTAAAAATCCAATTTAAAATTTGTATTTAAATTAAAGCAGAGGACCCATCCTAACTTCTTACAGAAGTAAATTACACAGTCACCAATAATTAGTAAAAAGATTACATTATCTGCTATTTTAAGGGTTTTTTTTTGTGATGGTGGTCATTTGTTTGTTTGTTTGTTTTTGTTTGTTTGTTTTGTCATTGTTGTTTTGTTTGTTTGTTTTTTCATTCTGAGGGGATTTCCATAGCCATAGTGCACAAAACTTCTTAAAGGAATAAACTCTGAGAAACTGAATCTTCCAACTGAATATATATTTAAACACTAGAACCTAAGTAAATACTATGATATATAGTATAATTGCTAATTATAGTACGATATGGGGAAAGATTGTGCCAAAATAAAGATATGTATGTCTGCAGTAATCAAATATCAATATATTTATCAGGATTCGTAACTAATATAATAATTATCTTAATTTTAGGACAACTTAAAGTGGGATTTAAAAAGAAAAAAAAAAAAAAGTGGATGTAACGCAGACTTACTAATCCTAAAACCATAGGTGGGAGAGGAATGTTTGCATTTTCTTCTAAAATATTTCATGTGTTTTGTGTCTTTAGAGGAATTGCTCTAAATCTCTGTAAAGTACACATCTACTCTCAAGCTCAATATCTAGTCTTTATTTAGAGTCAGAAGAGAAAAAAATAGGCATTTTTAGGGCACATTTAATCCTTATTTTTAAAATAGAGTCTAAAAGAATTCAGATGACTCAGGTTCTAAAGTGTCTGTTGACTAGAAGGAAAGCCTAAGTGTAGATGTCTTCAATATAGAAATGAAAAAGTTTACTGCGATTAATGTATTCAAAAAGCCTTTGAGAAAGGAGTGAATAAACCCTTTCTACTGTGTAAAGAGCTACAGGATCATAACTGTGGGAGCAGACTTTTATTGTAAGGCAAATATTTTTTTTAATCTGAAAAAGGCATCCTTCTAAACTAAATATTGCAACAGAACATTCCTTGTCCCTGGAGTCTGGCTATTTATACTGCAAAACCGTTCAAATCATACCCCAAAACAGCTTCAGACCGTGCTAAAAAGCATTCTCCAGAACAACTCCTACACATAGTATGGTAGGATATTGGGCTGTCATCATTTACTGCAGGGCAACAATAAACTGTGGCAGATGCTCTCTCTTAACCTCCCCCGATTCTCACTAAGGAAAGGAGGAAAATTGAGAGTGTGGGAACAGCAGGATGTGTAGTTCCAGCCACTTGGATGATAAAGGAAGATCAATACCAACACGACCATCCAGAGGGTCCAAACAGAGATAATACTAACATGATTAAATCACAGCAATTAGTCAAATATACAGGCCCTTGGACACGTTATACAGAAGTATGTTTTCTATGACTGTAAGGAGTAATAGCCCAGGCCAGTGAGAATGATATCTTGGGACAGAAAACTGCCCCGGTATGTATGATGTGTGAATGTTAGGTCTGGGTTTGTGAATGAGTGGGTCGTAATGCCACCCACAAGGTATGCATGGGAACATGACTAAAAACAGTCACAAGATGAGTGTGGTGTGTTTGGAATAACATTTTTTTTGAAAAAAAACCACAACATCCTGCCTAACCTCTTGGTCCACGCCCATATCTCTAAACCTATAAATTGAGAACTGTTAATAAAAGAAGGCTCAGCTCAGCTCTGCTCTCGCTCCTAACATGAATGTTGTGTCTGCATCTCTGTATGCAACATCCTTATTGCTGCAGGAGAAAATGAAAAATGCTTTACTAATGCCACAAATAAGTAGAGAGGAGAATGCGAAATTTACAAAACCAATCTTGAATTTCCTGGGGTAGCACAGCAGCTCCGCAGCAGAGCTGGCGTTACTCCAGCAGCAGTGGCTCCAGTGTCTGAAAAGAACATGCAGCCAAATTCAGAAAAGTGCATTTACCTAGAGGAACTTAAATGAAAGGAAAATTCACCAAAAGAGAACTGGTCTTGTTTTAAACAAAATCAGGACGTGGCCAGAGACAGTTTGCAACTAGCAGTGGGATAAGAACACCCAGTTTTGAAGGCTAAAACAGATTAATGGAGTGTAAATCTAGTGAATCACATATAGCAAATACATAGGCAGGTACAGCCTCTAACCTGCCAAGCTTAAGAGCACAGAGACATAATCTTATCTATTAAGAACATTTCTATTTTAGCACGCCATGTAAAGAACTGCACACCAGTAGGCCTTTATAAGGTACAATACTAACTTTTTTGTTATTATGTCACATATGGTCACCCTTTTTCAGAACATTCACATGACATCTCCACTACTTACTATTGCCCTGGGAGGACAATTTTTTTGTCTTTTTGCAATTTCTATTGGAGACAAAAATCCCAAATAAGAATGCATTGTACGAATATAACCTATCACAATGGAAAAGTGGTATCAAGCAGAATATAATAAACAGAATAAACAGAAGTCACTAATGATGAAGATGTCTGAGATGCTAATAGAACATTTGTCTCTCACGATTTATTTAGAACTAGCCCTAATGAAATAAACAATTTCTTTTCTATAATATTCAAGGTTGTTAAATTAATGAACTGCATATAACTAGAAAGGTTAGCAAAAAAGACTGAAAAAATTTAGAAGATCTCTCCTCATGGGCTATTCTTTTTTAAAATGAAAATAAAATAATTTGACTATTTGCTTTTTAGCACCATAACAAAATATTTAAGTATGCAATTAAATCTTATTGATTCTGAGTTAAGAGTCAGAAAGTAAGATCACTCTCAGATGTTATTTTTAAATGTTATGCAAAGTATGTAAACAGGGTTTGTGCTTTTAAACATTTACAGTTCTTAAATACAAGCAGATAAATCAACACAACAACAATTTATTTATTTATTTTTTTCCTCCTTATATAAGTAAAATATACATTAAAAAAAAAGGAACTTGAAAGCTCTTAGCATTGATAAATGTTGAGATACTTTTTGGTGTCTGGATGTGAAGCTAATGATCTATTTTTCAGAAGTGTTTCAAGACAAAAGAAAATGTTGGTATTGTGTTAAGTTGCATGCTTTCAGAGTCATTCATCTTTTCTGACATATTTACCTTGGAAATGAATACTTAATGCCAAACTTTAAGGAATTAAACCAACTGTAAATCCACTAAAAATTATCCATAAGAATATCCTAAATAAAGGTCTATGAACTACTAAATCATTGATCTAGATCTGAAATAGATGATGTAACACACCTGAGCAAGTGTTTCTGATAGTACCAATTTAAAAAATAGGTACTCAAACACCATAACACAGCTAACATGAAAACCAAATAAGAGTATAGGTAAATGTACATGCCTTCCATAAACTTATGCATTGTGCTGCATTGGATGGAGCTCCAATTCAGGCAAAGACCATAGTAAAGGTCTTGTCCATGAAAAGGTTCTCTGGCTTCTTCATCTTAAGAGTTTTGATAGCACTGTCTTAGAAGAAAGCAACTCTATTCATCATTTCTAGTGTCAAGCACAAGATGTTCAAATGGCAACATGCTGCTTTACTTTAACATAAAGAGAAGGACATGCAGGTGGTGCAATGCCATTGGTAAGTGGTAGCTGCCTACAAGTCTATCTGTTACGAGTACCTGGTTAAGTTTATCCAGAGGCAAAGGAATACATTCAGCACAACACAGATGAAGTGCTATTCACAACACAGCACAGGCCTGAACGTCCTTCCTTGGTGGATTACTAACTCTTCGATGTGCAGTAGTTTTCCACTTAGAATCACTACTGACTATTTGTGTTTCTCTGAGTGTATGTAATCCTTTCTGAGAAAATTAAGGAAGAAACATTATACTTTTGGAAATACAAATCTAGGAAAGAAAAAATATTTGATATTAATTAAGATTTTTTGTCTTGTCTTTCTTTCTCTGAGGGGTGTTTTTGGAAATCTTCTGTGAAAAGTGTCTTGGAAGGATTTAAAAAACCAGGAAAAACATTTTTTTGCAGATGCAATAAAGTGATACCATTTTCAGTTTTACTTCTGTATGGAAATTCCTGAATTTTTTTAATAGGTAGATCTCTTGTTCTCAAGGAAAAATAAGACACAGGAGGTTACAGACAAATTCCTCTGCAGGATGCAGGGAAAACAAATGTTTCCAAATGCTCATTGTGAATCCATTTTTAATTAGCCTGAAAAATCAAAATCTACATAGATATTCATATAAATATTCATAACTTTCCATTTAACCTCCCTGATATGCTTGTTTATGGTAAAAAGCAAGGTCTCACTGGATTAGATAGACAGCAAGCTTTAAGTTAAGCTAAGCACTTATTTATTCAGCTTTGTTAATAGGGTCTAATAAATTGATGATTGCAAGATATTTTTAAACATAGTCTGGATTCACTTCCATTGCTCTAGCTTTTATACCAATATATCTCTGTGAAACCAGTGTTATAGCTTGAGCATGAGTCATTGCTCCATTATTCAGCCTAAAAAGACAATAAAGAAGATGCTGATTCTGCTTCCTTCAGGTAACAAATTGATTTTATTTTACCAAACTGTAGAGGCTTCTTTATGCAGCCGCTGAAGTGGCTATCTTCTTTTCAAGAGCATACAAACTCTTTACCCTGGAAAATTCACAAATGACAACATTGTTTCCAGGTGGAAAAACATAACATTTGGCAGTAAACATTGTAACATAGATGTTGCAGTGCAGAGCCAGTACTGTTATTTGTGTATGTACACTTGTCTTTACAAATATTCTATTTGTGTTTCTAGGAAATATCAAAGCTGTTAAACTTGCTTTTATAGCAATAAAAAGAAAGAACTATAAAACACTCCACTATTTCAAATATAAAATTGAAGTCTTCTGGTAGTAATGCGGAGGAGAGAAAAGAGATTACTCAACAAATAAATTTTCAACATAATTACTTTTATGTATGTTATCATCCACCATAGATTTATTTTGTGAAGGAGTGGCAAGGGGGCAGTTTGGGAACATTTTAATTAGATGTCATGTCCACAAATAGAAGATGATTAATATATCATGTTGTGAGGACACCAAACAAAAAAAGGGATAAAGTAATACACTGGCTATGACTTGGATTTATATTTCCAACACTGACCTGTTAAGTTTTCCAAAGTGAGGCTTTTATAGCAACATATCAAGATTGCTACTAAAGAAGAACTTTTAATATCCTTTTTTTTTTTTTTTTTTTTTTTGACAATTTAGATCTTCAGATTCCATTCAAGCATATTGAATAGGGGTCAAACATAACTGCTTAAAAATATACCTAGTGGCTATGTATATAAAGCACCCTCCTAAGGCTAAAGAGCCTAATACAGATCCTAAGGGACACAAGCGTCTTTCTGGATCACCAGTTTAAAGACAAGTGGTTTACCCTAAGGTGCCTCAAGAGGCATGAAATCTTTATGATGAGTCCAAAGAATTGTGGTTTTGCTTTTCTTTGAGTACTCTAGTAGCTGAAACTCATAAACAACAGAGACCACATCTAGACACCTTAATTTAGGGGTATAAAATCTGGAGCTGAATTCCACTCTTTCTGCAATCTTACTCTATTTTTTTATCAAAATCTTATCCACTCATGTTTTCAGAAGTATTTTATAGTATAAATTTACTTGTATGCAAAGTAACCCTCAGAGAATGTTCTGATTAACTTGTCTAACTTGTCATTCAATTGGCACAATTAGATATATGTCCCAGTCTAAAGACTGATGCAGAGCTTCAGGTGAGCACCTCTGAAAATTAACTTAGCTGGTAGTCTCTTCATCTTAGCCTGACCTTCTGTGCCAGCCTGTCCTTCCCATACTGAGGTGGCATTTAGAAGTAATACTCACAACCACAGAGTAATTCTACCTCTTCTAATTCCCTGACATAGGCAGAATCACCAACTGAAGCAAACAACAGGTTACTTCCATGCCAACAAGCTTTTCAAAAGCAGTTTCATCTAAATGCTTTGATAAAATACCTTTTCCTGAGACACCCAGACCTTGACATATCATGATAAAGCATTTCCTGGAGTTTTTTAGTGAAGCTTAATAAGCTTTCATCACTTTGATACTAAAGAAGTTTCATGGACATGAGGGAAAATAACATAGTTTAAATTGTGTCAAAACTGAATAATCAGTCCTTGTTTGTTTCATTGAGATGGCAAGTAATATAATTAAATGTGCCGTGCCTTGCTGGCACTTGAACACAATCCTTTTATCTGGAACTGCACCTGTGATTTAAAGTTAACCATAAACAATATTCTTCCCTTTCTTCTCTAAGTGCCAACTTATTAGTTAAAAGCCTGCTGCCATATGGTGAGGCAGTATCTACTGAGGGGGGGTGGAAAATCAACAAAAGTTAGCTTCTAATGAAAGATCTTTCAGAAGAAAAGCTTCTGTGACTTTCGGTGAGAAATACTGGCATTTGAGTTTGTTATTTAACTTAAAACATATACCCTGTTTCCCCCCAAATAAGACAGGATCTGATATTAATTTTTGCTGCAAACCTTATTATTTTTCTTCATGTATAGCTGCCTGGACTTTATTTAAATTGACTTTTTTATAAACTGTAACTAGGGCTTATTTTTGGTGTAGGGCTTATATTAAAAGAATCATTAAAAATCCTGAAAAATCATGCTAGGGTTTATTTTTGGGGTAGGTCTTATTTTAGGGGAAACAGGATATATGTGACATTATCATGTATGGGGAAAAACATGAATAAACAAACAAGACCAAGGAATAAATATGGTCTTTTCATCATATCCTATTCTTGCAACTTGCAGTATACGGACAAAGCCTTTACCCCTTTAATTGAATTCCAGAAAATTTGTATTAGAATGAGATGAAACAGCTGGTAGGACTAATCTGCCCAACTTCATCAAGCTATTATGGTGACTTCCAAATTAATTTCCACTCAGGTGTCACAGTTTAAAGTGAGGATGCTTGCAGCTGTTTTCTGGAAAAAAAAAAAAAAAAAAAAAAAAAAAAAAAATTAATCATTGGAACTGATTTTACTTGATGCTTGTGTCTTATTTATTGGAGTTCTGAATGTATTGATTCACTAGCTCCCTTCCATCTGTACAGAGATTTTTCATGATACCTGCATCTTTAAATAAAGCAAAATTTAGTATTGAACTGCACAGGTGTCCACTTAACAGAATGTTACCAACTTTGATTCAAGGCAACTGCCTGGCCTAGAGTGGCAATAACACATACAAAAGTATTTCTCAGTTTGAAAACGTTTAGTCATGATGTCTATTTAAAAATGAATATTTGAACAATCACAGTCATTCACTAAGTGCAATGTTGTCATCTGGTGACTCGGGCAAACAGCTGTTAATAGTACGGCTTGTCACAATTAATATTAAAAATTAGAAGGAAGTCAGATTTTTTTCTCTTGTCAAGGAATTGAATGTCATAGCTACTCAGTTTGGAGAAAAATACATTCTATTGAAATGATTGCGTTGAGAGTTATCTAACTTCTACATTGTTTTCTTTCTTGTTTTTGTTAAGTTGTATGGGCCTTATCTCTAAGGATACTAAAGCTGCTTTCCTCAAGTAAAGACATGAGATCTTTGTCTAATTTTATGGGATATAAAATTTAAAAATATTTACTGATTTACTGTGAATTGCCATTCCCTTACTTTATTGTGTCACTATGTTCAAGATTTTGAACTTTCTCAAAGGAGACAAGGACAATTAGTCATAGTGTGGCATGTTTCAACTCAACAACAAAATTTCTGTTGGAGTCTTTCAAGTTACCTGAGGGTAACTAGTTTATAAACTAGAGATTTTTTTTTTTCATTCTTTGTTTTTAATTTAGAAAGTATTAAGACATTTTAAATGTTCATGGAAGTTAATACCATATTACATTGTTAAAACTATTGAACACAGTGAGAATAGAAAATTACAGATTAATTATAACTGTGCTTATTGCAGTGAGCACATTCAAATCAGTATTTGTTATTCTAATTAAGTAAATATTTTGAGATGGTTTTCCAAAAGGTGTATATTTATAGAACTATTTACATATAAGTCTTTACATGGAAAGATTTTAGTTGTGATTCAACTTAACATGGAAGCTATTCCGTGTTTTCATGTTCGAGGTTCATAGAATCACAGAATCATTGAGTTATGGAGGCACCTCGAGGTCAGCTGGTGCAATCTGCCTGCTCAAGCAGTGTCACCTAGAATTGTTTGCCCAGGACTATGTCCAGACAGCCTTAGTGCAGTCTGGATAGACAATGTTCACTGCCTACTTCTCATCTACCAGGCCAGATATTTCTCAAATTGGTAAAGCGTGACTTCCCCTTGGTGTGTACATGCTGACTACTCCTGATGATTTTTCTTGTCATTCATAGGCCTGAAAATTGTTTTCCAGGATTAGCTGCTTCGTCTGCTTCCTAGGTATCTAGTGAGATCGACTGACCTATATTTGTCTGGGTCCTCCGTTTCCTTCTTGAAGATGGGAGAGACATTTGACTTCCTTCAGTCTTCTGGCACTTCTCCAAATCACCATGATTGATTAAAATCATTGAGAGTGTCCTTGAAAAGACATCAGCCAACTTCCTCAGCACTCATGAGTGCTTCTCGTATGGGAACATGGATTTGCGTATGTCCAGTTTGCTTAGGTTAACTAAATATTCTATTTTAAATGTGAATCCAGACTAATTTTTCTGTCACCATGCTGGGAAGGAATCTGAAAGGATGGTCACAGAAGTAATAATGAAATTTTATTAAACCTTAACATCTGTCTCTCTCAGAGACGAGAGTTTAGAAAATATGTTTTTTAACAAAGGATTATCTTACTAGATAACCTGTAAATTAACCCATGGACTCTTGCAGTGATATCTAATTAACTTTCTTTTCCTTTTCTTAAGTTATAAAAATACTTTAAGACAGGGCTTTTTAATATTGGTGTCTTCTTGACTTTATGTACTTGTTACACCCAAGTTGCACTCAATGCACTGAAATATTGTTTTATGTTAAACCCAGGTTGCCTAAAATAAAGTCTTTCCTAAAAGATCTGACCAAAAATATCATTTTGAATTTAGCCCTTTCTAGTGTCACAGGGCACTAGATAGGCTGGGGCTATCAGAAGAGTTAAAATCAGATGTGCCAAGGCCCTGGTTAGCATCCTAACCAATATGTCTTTGTTTTCTTGCTCCATGTCCTTTTTTCTTTTCTTAGTGATCTTATTTTGACCAATTCATTCTCTATAATGATGAAAAAATGTATTTTTCTCCTTGCACGGTCATTTCACTGAATGAAAATAGGTACAACATGTGTGTGTTTGTACAATCAACTGATCCATTTGGATTTGTAATTATTTTTTCCCATGTGTTATGTTAATACATTTATTTTACCTAAGCCATTAAGCCTGCCCTTTGGGAAAGAACCTGAAGATTAATTACCTTCACCTCAAATAACACGATCGGTTTGATAAGTGCAGGAAGAGAAGAAAATACTTTTGTAACCAAGAAGGTAAGACCAGAGAATTTTTGTAATTCAGACGTATTGATGATCAAATGCATAACTGCTGTTAGGTGCAGTTTTGTTTTGTTTTTTGGATTTGTTTTGTTTCCTTGACTTATCCTCTGCTTCCATAAAGAAAGAACAATGAACAGATTTTATCCCTGGGCTAGTAAATTTTCATGACTTTTCATCTTCCTGCCTTATACATTATTATTCTCTGCCAAGGAGAAACAGAGAAATCTAAATCTCACATGCTGCAGTAAGTTATCCATCAGATAGCTCAGCCTGAGAACTACCTCACTCTTTTACAATGAACAGCTAGTCAAAAGAGGCTGAAAAGTCCCTGCTGTTCTCCTGCTGTATGAAACAGTAGGGTTATCAGGGATTGTGCAAACAGGCCAGACTTTCAAATAACAACAGGCAATTTTTATACTATTCCTTCAACATAATATCTTTTTTCTCTTGAATAGCTTTTAGCTTTTTTTCCTCACAATCACCCTTAAAGATCTTTATTGACTTAAATGATATTTGATTATCAGTAATACTTTATATACTGACAACTTTTTCCTTTCAGCTGGAGCTACATATTTTAAGTAACCTGTCAGATGAAAACCTATAAAATATATAAATTCCAATCAATACAAATTGCAACATATAACAAGAAAAGGAAACACTCAATTAAAGCCTGTTTTTCAGTTTCAGGACCTGAATGTTTGTCATTTCCTTATACAGAGATGATAAAAACAAATTCTTATATTTATGAGAGGTGTTATGATTACCAGAACAGGAATTATAAATATCCTGTCATAATTATTTATTTCTGAGAATTATAATTGACCTTCGACCATAGGATGATTCAGTGATTTAATTAGCTGCTGACACCAAACCAATTTTGTTATAATACATTTTCTGTATGTATATTTCACTGGAAAAGAAAATTATTATCTTGATATCATGAAAATCTGTTATATCTTCATACATGTGACTAATAAAACTGGGATGATAAGAACAGGTCATGAAAAGTTACAGAAATATTTTTAAAAATATTGAAAACTTTTTACTAAATTATGTGATACACTTTTTACTTAAAAAGTGTAAGATTTTTTGATGCTGTAGCGCTATGAAAATTTCACTTGACTAAGAGTAGGACAAAAAGTGAAGATACCACTTTAGGTAGGGGACCTAAAAGACGACGAGGGTTGGAAGTGTATTCCGGTTCAGCGTCACGGGCAGCCCCCCTCCCTGCCTGCTTTGTCTCCCCAGGTGCCCCTCCGTAATAGGTTTGAGGCCCTGGATCTTGAAGAAGATGTAGGTGAGGAGGTGGTGCCAAACCTGCCTACAAGATCACATAGGAAGAGGCGGTTGACTTCACAACTTAAGACTGCCTCTGATAATAAAGAAAGAAGGGTGATTGTAATAGGAAATTCCCTTCTGAAAGGAACAGAGGGCCCAATATGCAGAGTTGACCCTCATCTTAGGGAAGTTTGTAGTCTACCTGGAGCCCGGATATTGCTAGAGAGCTCCCCAAACTGGTGCAGCCAACAGACTACTACCCGCTGCTGGTCTTCCAGACAGATGGAGAGGAAGCTGCTTCCCTTAGTCTGAGGGGAATGAAGAATGATTTCAAGGTCTTGGGAAGGATGGTGAAAGACTCAGGGGCTCAAGTGATCTTCTCTTCACTCCTTCCGTCTTCTAGTGACAATTTGGGATGGAATAGGAAAATTCAGTCTCTTAATGGTTGGCTCCAAGACTGGTGCTACAGGCAGGGCTTTGGATTTTTTGGTAATGATTGGTTTTATAAGACACCAGTCCAGACAGTGTCATGCGGGAAAGGTTTATCCCGCAGGGGCAAAAGGATGCTGGGGCAGGAATTATCTGGGCTCATCTGGAGAACTTAAAACTAGGCTCGAAGGGGGATGGGGCTGTAGCTGGGCTTGTCCAGGTGGAGCAGCATTCTAAAACTGATGAGGACTGGGTGGCCTCCTATGCCCCTAGGGAAAAATTGGTGTGCTCTGCTCGCTCCCTGAAATGCCTGTACACCAATGCGCACAGCATGGGGAATAAGCAGGAGGACTTAGAATCCTGTGTTTGGTCGGGAGATTATGATCTGGTGGCAATTACGGAAACATGGTGGGACAGTTCACATGACTGGAATGTGGTCATGGATGGCTATGCCCTTTTCAGGAAAGACAGGCCAGCCAGGCGTGGTGGTGGAGTTGCTCTCTGTGTGAGAGAGCAACTACAATGTACTAAATTCTGCCCAGGGGCGGATGACAAGCGAGTTGAGAATGTATAGGTCAGAATTAAGGGGCAGGCTGGCAGGGGTGACACTGTTGTGGGCGTCTGTTACAGGCCACCAGATCAGGCTGAGGAAGTTGATGAGGCCTTCTATGGGCAGTTGAGAGTGGCCTCACAGTCACAGGCCCTGGTTGTTGTGGGGGATTTTAACTTCCCTGATGTTTGCTGGAAGGACCATTCAGCCAGCCAGCCACAGTCCAGGAGGTTCCTCCAGTGCATTGATGATAACTTCCTCATGCAGATGGTGGAGGAGCCGACTAGGAGAGGTGCACTGATGGACCTCATCCTCACTAACAAGAAGGGTCTGGTTGAAGCAGTAAAGGTTGAGGGCTGCCTGGGTTGCAGTGACCACGAGATGGTGGAGTTCAGCATCTTGTGTGGCAGGAACAGAATAGCAAGTAGAATTGCAACCCTGGACTTTAGCAGGGCTAACTTTGGCCTTTTCAAGCAATTGCTGGGGGAAAATCCCATGGGCAAGACTGCTTGAAGGAAAAGGGGCCCAATATAGCTGGATTGCATTCAGAGATTGCTTCTTCCACGCTCAGGATCAGAGCATCCCCCCACGAAGGAAGTCAAGGAAGGGAGCCAGGAGGCCTGCGTGGTTAAATAGGGATCTGTTGGGTATGCTCAAGCAGAAGAGGAGACTTTACAGGTCGTGGAAGCAGGGGCTGGCCACTTGGGAAGAATATAAGGCTGCTGTTAGAGGATGTAGGAAGGCAGCTAGGATAGCCAAGGCCTCCTTAGAATTACAGCTGGCGAGAGGGGTCAAGGACAGCAAAAAGAACTTTTTCAAATACATAGCAGATAAAACTAATACCAGAGGCAATGTAGGCCCACTGATGGATGGGGTGGGTGCTCTGGTGGCAGAAGATACAGAGAAGGCAGAATTCCTGAATGCCTTCTTTGTCTCTGTCTACTCTGTCGGAGGCTGTCCTGGGGAGCCCTGTACCCCTGAGACCCCGGATGAAGCCAGGTCAATGGAGGAGTTTACTTTAGTCAATGAGGACTGGGTTAGGGAGCAATTAAATAGTCTGGACATCCATAACTCCATGGGTCCAGATGGGATGCATCCGCGGGTGCTGAGGGAGCTGGCTGAAGTCATTGCTGGACTGCTCTCCAGCATCTTTGCCAAGTCTTGGGAAACGGGGGAGGTGCCCGAGGACTGGAGGAAAGCAAATGTCACTCCAGTCTTCAAGAAGGGCAAGAAGGAGGACCCAGGTAATTATAGACCGGTCAGCCTCACCTCTGTCCCTGGGAAAGTAATGGAACAGCTTATCCTTGGTGCCATCTCAAGGCATATCAAGGATAAGAAGGTTATTAGGGGCAGTCAGCATGGCTTCACCAAGGGTAGGTCATGCTTGACCAAAATCATAGCCTTTTATGAGAATGTAACAAGATGGATGGATGATGGCAGAGCGGTGGATGTGGTCTACCTTGACTTCAGTAAAGCCTTTGACACAGTCTCCCACAGCATCCTCACATCTAAGTTGAGGAGGTGTGGTCTAGACAACAGAGTAGTGAGGTGGGTTGCAAACTGGCTTAAGGAGAGAAGCCAGAGAGTGGTAGTCAATGGTGCGGAGTCTAGTTGGAGGCCAGTATCTAGTGGAGTGCCTCAGGGGTCAGTACTGGGGCCAATATTATTCAATATCTTCATTAACGATTTAGACGAGGGAATAGAGTGTACTATGAGCAAGTTTGCTGATGACACTAAGCTGGGAGGGGTGGCTGACACACCAGAAGGCTGTGCTGCCATCCAGAGGGACCTGGACAGTCTGGAGAGTTGGGAGGGGAATAACCTAAAGAAATTTAACAAGGGCAAGTGCAGAGTCCTGCATCTCGGCAGGAACAACCCCAGGTTCCAGTATAGGTTGGGAAATTACATATTAGAGAGCAGTGTAGGGGAAAGGGACCTAGGGGTCCTGCTGGACAACAGGATGACCATGAGCCAGCACTGTGCCCTTGTGGCCACGAAGGCCAATGGCATCCTGGGGTGTATTAGAAGTGGGGTGGTTAGTAGATCGAGAGAGGTCCTCCTTCCCCTCTACTCCGCCCTGGTGAGACCACATCTGGAATATTGTGTCTAGTTCTGGGCCCCTCAGATCCAGAAGGACAGGGAACTGCTGGAGAGGGTCCAGCATAGGGCAACGAAGATGATTAAGGGAGTGGAGCACCTCCCTAATGAAGAAAGGCTCAGGGAGCTGGGTCTCTTTAGTTTGGAGAAGAGGAGACTAAGGGGGGACCTTATCAATGTTTATAAATATGTAAAGGGTGAGTGCCATGAGGATGGAGCCAGGCTCTTCTCGGTGGCAAACAATGATAGGACAAGGGGTAATGGGATCAAGCTGGAACACAAGAGGTTCCGCTTAAATTTGAGAAGAAACTTCTTCTCAGTGAGAGTGACAGAGCATTGGAACAGGCTACCCAGGGAGGTTGTGGAGTCTCCTTCTCTGGAGACATTCAAAACCCGCCCGGACTTGTTCCTGTGCGACCTCACCTAGGTGTTCCTGCTCCAGCAGGGGGATTGGACTAGACGATCTTTTGAGGTCCCTTCCAATCCCAAACATACTGTGATACTGTGTGATACTGTGATGAGATAGTTCAATCATATGGAAAGAACAACAGAAAATTTATATTAACACGTGGGGCATGAATTTTTAAAAATGTCTTGTGTAATTGGTTTCTAAACCTGCAGGAAAAAAAACCACTTTTTTCCCATTAAAAAATGTGCGCATTGACATGTGTGCATATCAGCTTCCACTATTAAAGAAGTGCTACTGATTATGTTGTATTTTTGTAAGTTGAAGTCTTATAAAAATATTTCTTTGAGGAATTAAAATACTTACAGCTGGCTCTCTCAGGTCTGACAGTTTTTTTTGCACTTGCAGGGATTCCTAAGAGCTCTATTTAAAGAACAGAACAAAACAAAATAAAACAGAAACCAACACACAACAGTGAAAGGTTTGAAATTATGTTTTTGTTACTTATTATAAACATCAATAAAATATTCATATGTGCTGAAAAAGTAAAAAAACATAATTTTGGCAGTGCTTCATTTTCCCTCTTAGAGTTGTTTTTTTCTCTTCCTCTCAAAATTAAGCCTTTAGAAAGAAAGTTGTAAGTGATCTTTAAAATATGTTTATTTACCTCACATTTGCATTGAAATTAAGGAACACACTAAATTGATACCGTCACTCAGCTCACTTGCAGCAATTTGTGAATCTGAATCCCTAGGCAATATTTACCAATCCTTTTTTTTTTTTTTCTTAAATAAACAGCAGAACAGAGAATTGTGTTTAAAAAGATATAATGGGAACAGGTGTGACTGCAACATAACAATTAAGGATAAGTTAGTGCTCCCTACAAAATGAAAATATTACAGATATACGGAGAGCTGGGCATGAAGAGTTCACATCTATTCCTCATTCTTTTATGTTTCAAATGGTAATGGATGTGGTATGACATAGGTTAACATGGATGGGTAGAGAGCACGTGCAACATTGTGAGAAGAAAATCCATCGATATATAGGTGATAATTTCCTTCATAGTTAGGAGATGACTGAAGAACTCATCTTGCTTGAACAAGACTTCCCACACAAAGAAATAAAATGCCATTTGAAGGATTCTTTAAGCTTATTTCTGATATTTGTATTTGGAGAGAAATAATAGTTTTATGGAAACAGTACTTCTTTTCATTGACTATGGAGGGTTCCTTACTTTACATTCAGGTGAAGGCAAGTCCAAAAAGTTTGGAAAATTCTTGTTTGTTCTCTTTGAAGTTCAATAGTCTGCTGAACTGAGTCACAGTATCAAAATTGACAGTGCCTTGAATTTTTGTTTTTTTTTTTTTTTAATAAAATGGAAGGTGAGACAACAAACAGAATTAATTAGCCTGACAAAAGCAACTGAAATTTTCTGTAAAATAAAGACTTTTTTTCTTTTTTTTTCTCTTTTTTTTTTTTTTTCCCACAGAAGTCAGTGGTTGTCAAGGACTAGACAAAAGGGTTTTGGTCATTACTTAGTAGAGATTTGTGGATACCATATATCAGGCCCTATAATTGCCTCTATTTTATTGGTTATATTACATTATTCTGCTTTATCTTAGTAATTTTTGAATTAATGAGATATATGTACACTGTATGTGGTTTAAGTGCCATCTGTCCTTGTGTATCAAACACCTTTTACCATAAGTTAACAAAGTTTTTTTTTTACTTTGCTGCCATAACAGCTATTCAGTGGTATGTTCAGTCATACTAGTAAACTGAACATTCCTTAGTGTTTCCTAATATTTGTTTTTAATTTCAAATGAATAAAAATAGTTTTAAAATGTCATAAAATGATTTCCAAGATGTCTCAGCTTCAGACATGAACATAAGAATTATACATCCAATTTTTATCCACGAAAAAAAAAAGTTTTAAAAGTAATTTCATTCTCACTAAAGGTCAGTAGTATATGGCAAGACAGAATTTTAATTGATTGCTTAGTTAAAAAAATTAAGATCTGAAATGACATGATATCTGATTTTCCTTTTATTTAACACACTTCCATTTCAAGACAACAGTAAATCTGGTATGAACTCTCTATCTTTTAGATTTTGCTGCAATGTCACATAGATAACTAATGTATTAGTAAGGGTTTGGGTCAGTACTTCTTAAACTGTGCTCCATGGACAACTGATGGTACAGAAACCCATTGTAAGACATCTACATATTTCTTAAAATCATTAAGTTTAAAATTTTGGTGATTAATAGGCATGGTTCAGTGAAAAAATGTTGAGGTGTAACAGTGACCTAAATAGCCAATACATTGAAAAGCAAGTAGTTCAACTAAAAAGAACCTTTTTTCCAATATATTTTATGAAATCAGACTTTAGAATAAAGACTGTCTTTAAAACATTCTTAGTATATTAATAGAAATTGGGGCTATGTTTAATATATTCCCATAGAACAAAATGTTGCATGACAATAAAACATTTTCATGTATTTTCCAATACATCTCTAGCCCATCCTTTTTATTTTTATTCAGTGCAAATATTTATCTCTTGTTCTTTCTTCTCATTCCATTTCTAGTTACTGCACTTGTGCTACATACTTAAGTAAACCATACAAGGACAAGAGGAAATGGATTCAAGATGTGCCAGGACAGGTTTAGATTGGATATTAAGAAAAACTTATTCACCAAAAGTTTTATCAAGCATTGGAAGAAACTGCCCAGGGAAGTGACAGTTTAGCCACCATTCCCAAAGGTATTTAAAAGATGTGTAGATTTTGTGCCTAGGGACGTGATTTAGTGGTGGATTTGGCAGTTTTGGACTTTATATAAAAGGTCTTTTCCAACTCACATGAAACTACAATTCTCTAATTCTAAGCTATTAAACTGCCTGTTGACCTTTCCACAACAAAACTTCATGCATTTGAATTGCCTCTTCATATAAAGGCAACCTGTCTCATCTTATTCCACCTTTGTTTTACCTAAAGAGCTGGTATCCATCCGTTGCAGCCCTCCAGTCATCTTCATACTGCCAGAGTTCTGTCTTCACACATGGATCTCAAAGTTTCTGAGGGCATCACCAGGTCTGGCTGGTCTTGCCCATTCCCCCAGACGTCTCTTCACCCTACCCACAGCCAGGGACCCCATGTCAGTGTCTTGGAGCCATCAGCTCCTACTCCAGTGGTGCTGCCAGCAGGTCTAGTCTCAGGCTACCCACAGCCTTCCTTTGCCCAGCCATGGCCCCCCCAAGCTAGATTCATTCACAGGCTCGTGGTCTGGCCCAGCTTCAGTCTGGCACTACCCCTGGAGATGACCAATGCCCAGGGCTGGGGCTACCCTGGTGCCTTGCAGTTGCTCTGCTCTTGGATGTGGGGTGGGATGGGTCCTGGTTGTGAGATCCTGTGCTGTAACCCCATGGGGACCCCCACCTGCCTTCTGTTAGAGAGCAGCATGTCTCTTGTCACAAATCTTTCCAAATATTAATATAAAGACAGGATGGAGTCTTGACAATTATTACTATATCAATTCAGATTCAGGCTGAGGTCACTCAGTTCGTTTAACTAGGAGAAGGTTGAAGGGTGACCTCATCACCCTACAACTCAGCACCTACAACTTCCTCAAGCGGACAGGGAGGTGCTGATCTCCTCTCTGGTGGCCAGTAACAGGATACGAGGAAGTGGAATGATGCTGATGTAGTGGAAGTTTAGACTGGTGTGATGGCCTTGAGGCTTCCCTATTCTTTTCAAAACAAAGGTCTCATTAACGGTATTTGTTATGCCTTAACCAGCTGTTTTTAGTAACTTCCGGCAGTAATAGATGAATGCTGTGGAGACAGAACTTGTGTTTGATCCTGAAGGTCTTTGCAAAATGAAGACATAAATTTTTGAGATAAAAGCTAAAACAGTATTACTTCCTTGAGGTCTACCAAGACCTTAGTTCTCATTCCTGATTTATTGGGATGGAACCAAGGCAGGGCCATTCAGTGATTACTGACCAGCTAGGGGAAATAACGAACCACCAGCTATGCCTAGAGGACAAAACTGCTCACTTTTGGGCACTTTTGAGACCACTGACCAATTTTGCGAGACCACTGCCCTATTTTTGTAACAATCTCCTTAATTAACATGAAGAGCAAGCAGAGGAAGATGAGCCACCCTCTCCTATCTTGCATGCAAATGAAGTAAGTATAAAAACTCTTCACTTAGGACACCTATGTGCACGTGGCATTATGACATTTCATCACACTCACCACCAAGACAACAACAGAGATGGTCACTGGATCAACTGCAGCATCGACTGACCTTTAGAGTGGGGAAATTTTTCCTTTCTTCAGATATCTTAATCTGTCTCCCGTTTCTCTCTCTTTCTCTATTTCTAACTGTATTCTGGGCACATAAGGGTAATATTTTTGTGAGGTTTGTTGTTGAAGTCTTGTTAAGTTTTATGATATATTTAAAAACTTTTGTCAAGCCACTATTCACCGTAATTCTGCTAAATTTTTTTGTAAATTCATTACCTATTGTGCAATTGTTGTTACCAAACAGAATACCAAAAATTTAACTCTGCCCTCACCCCGCTGAGTGTGAATGGACAGCTGGACATAGGGAAAAGGTTCTTCACTGATAGGGTGTTCAGTGGTCACAGCACTAGGCCTGTCAAAGTTCAAGGAGCGTCTAGATCAATGCTCTTAGTCATATAAGAGCATATAGTTCTAGGTAGTCTTGCAAGGAGCAGCAAGTTAGACTTATGAGTTCCTTCCAACTTGAGATATTCTGTGATTCTATGATTTACACTGGCAGATGTCTTCCTATACTATACCATGAGTCTTTGAGCTTTAACAAGAATATGTATACCTGGTAAATTTCAGTACCAATAGTAGAAGTAAAAATTCATGGCATCTCTCTTCACATAAGATTAGGATGAGATGCGGCTAAAGGGCTCACCTAATTTATCTTTCACCACAAAGTTAAAGGTATGCTTCAATAAAGAAAAAATGTATAACCAATTTTAAAAGTCAGAAAGAGGTGGTGTCCTGTGGTTGACAGGACAATTCTAATAAAGCTAACCAGCTCTCAATCAAGTCAAAAAAGAGAATATACATATCAATTATGACCCATAAAAGCTAATTGACAGTGTCTTAAACTAAGCAAACACAACAATATCATTGCCTTGCATTTAATAAAATAACCTTTCCTTTTTTTTGGCAATTTAAAATATTTTTGAAAGTGTCTGTACATATAATGAAACTATACATAAAATATACAAAGTCGTCTATATAACGTTATATATTCAGTTGTACAGTGAAACCATGGATTGAAATGTAGCTTTCATTGCAATACTTATGCTCAGTGCTGTGAAAACCAAGATGACATAAACAAGCTGCCTCAAGGACAAGAGAATCTAAATGGGTGATTTATCTTTTCTCCCTAGAGGTTGTCAAGTCATTCTGTAAGCCCCAAATAGGTTTGTAAGTCTCCTGAAACTTCATGCTTATCAGGTAATATTAGGAAAAATGTTTTAATAACGTTGTCTGATTATAGAGGTATTTGGATAGGTAGCTCAGAATACCTCTCCACATGTTTTTGCAAATAAATGAAAGCTCTCTTTATCTAGATTCAAAGCAAACTTCAAGCTGTTTCACTATGTGTACAGGATCTAGGTGGGATGGAGTCAATTTTCTTCCCAGCAGCCTTCAAGGAGCTCTGTTTTAGATTTGTGACTAAAACAGTGATAATAACACACCAACGTTTTAGTTATTGCTGAACAGTGCTTGTACAACATAAAGTTATTATTCCCTTCTAATTCTGTCCCAACAGTGAGCAACAGAGAGGGGGTGAGCAAGAGGCTGGGAGTGAACACAGTCATGAAAGCCAACCCAAAGTGACCGAAAGAATATTCAATATCATAGAAAATCATGTTCAACAATAAAATTGGGGAGACAGTCTTCCCAACGCAGCTGTTGCATTGACCTGTTTGTGGGAGGAGGTCAGTGACTACATTTGAATTGGTTGGGGTGTTTTGTTTTGCTTTGTTTTTCCTTTTTGTGTGTTTTCTCCTTCCCCCTCTTCCTAGCCAAAGTGAGTCTTGAGGGGTTTTAGATAATGACAAATTTGACTGGAATGTGCTAGACTGAATTTACAGTTTTTGTAATTGTTTATCTGGTACTTGGCAGGTAGTTTTTGCTGTCGCTTGTCACAATGTTGACTTGTTTACTTTCAATACTGTTTCCTTTGTTCCTTCATCTGCTCCGTGATGTGCTCACTCTCTTGCTGTACATCAGACTCTAATGAGACTGGTTTCAGTTTTTCTGTCCTGTTGTGTGTCACTTTGCCTGGGAGAGCTATGACAAAAACAGTGTCCTTTAACTTGATCTACTATTTAGGCCTGCATTACTGCTGTCCCAGTACTTGGGAAGCCAAATTGTGGAAATAGATAGCAATTGCACTTTTCTCCTCTTTTCCTCTGGAAGCCAATTAGTGGGAGAAACTAAGCATGGCACCTTCCCCTTCTTCTCCTCTGGAACATATTTCCTGTCTTGTTGCAATCGTCCTTCTGTTTCTTGAATATCCCTGCATAACCACAACGCTCATATCAATGGGCTTCCTAAGTCTGGTTTTGTCTCTTCCTAAGGTTAACCAAACAGCTGGGAATGCCACATAGGGATATGCCCTGAGGCACCGAATTCATGAGTGGTAAGGTGTGTAGGAGAATTTAGGGAGGTGCTTAGAGTGCTTTTCACCTCCAATGATCTTGGGTTTCATGCCTGAACAGGTGTGTAATCCTGTCAAACCATACCCACACCAAAGAGATGCAGTTTCTAGCACTGTGTGGGGACATAACCTACACCTACCAGGTCTGTGTTCCACACCCTCAAATAGGCAAGAGGGTCTCTGGACCTGAGGACGTGGAAATTAGAACTGTGGCTAAACCAGAGACTCAAGCCTCAACTACAACACTGTCCTGTGGTCAAGAAGAAACAGTGGAAGAAGAGGTTGACTTGTTAGTAACTAATAGGTTCCTCTTGAGAGGGAGTATGAGGAAGAATCACAAGAGGCAGCCTCCTCTGCAGTCGAACAGCCACAGGAACAGAAGAGGGAAATCATAAATGAGTCAGAAACCCTATTCCTGAGAGAGCTTAAAGATATGGAGATTATAGTCATTAGTCAGGTGAGCAAATTATCACTTAATTGATCCAGTGTTTGGATACTGGGGCCCACAGTCAAAAATTAGAAGGGAGCCTAGAAGCTGGGATCCCTTACTAGGGACTAGGAAATTGACAAAGAGGCTGGAAGCAGGGCAACAATGTACAGCCTCTGGAGGCATCAACTGTTGTGTATGAAGGCAAGATATCTCCTCAAGGAAGATCTTGTAAACTTCCAACACAAGTAAACTACCATTGAGTAAGGTATTCAGTATCTGAGAGAATTAATTATAGCAGAGGTGATCTACAGACCAAATTTTTATCTATAAAAGATAAAACACAGTGTACACAGATAAAATACTATGTACAGCCTCTATATTTAAAAAGGTAAAATAGGCAACAACTAAATGGTTTATCTCATACTTAGGTGGACATCTAAAATAAGTCTTGATGGTGTACCTTGTTTTCGTATTCTGAGTGTCTTTCACAGAGACATTTTGAGAAAATGCTGGATACTGTAGATGTTGATACATACAATTTGTGGGATGTTTTGTCTTGGTGAAAGTCACTATGCAGATAAAATCTGTGTGCTTCGCCTCGAAGGTTGTATCAGCTGAAACCATTAGAAAGATCTATAAATTGCTACTTCACAAGCAATAGCATATGCTCAGTTACAGGAATCTGTGGGAATTAATGTGGATCAGGTGAGGAGGAAAAAATGTAGAAGGAAGGGAGGCCTCTGCATACATAGAGACTGAAAAGACATCAAGAAGAAAAAGGTCAGATAAAAAAGATGACAAAGTAAAAAGCTTCCCCTGAGGAACTAGTAAAAGGTGCTAAATGGTACTTAATTTAGGATTGAAAGGTATATGCTAAAGGACTACATGGACACAGTGGGCAGAAAATGTATTTGTTTAAAATCTTCCAATTTTAATGTTTTATACAATACACCTTACTTTTCTGAATTTTAAAGGTTTTTCCCCTTTTATTTTAATTCTGATGAAAGTTAGCTGTAAATGCTGAAAATCTTTAGGTGCTTTACTTCTCGTTTCAATGAAAGTGTCCATTTCATGCTGGCCAAAGTTCTTGTGTCATCCATTAAGAGTTTAACCTCACAAAGTTTTCTGACTACAGTGATGATAAGATTATTCAATTCATGAAAGTGCTACCCTGCTGTTAGACAAGCTGTGTGTAGGGAAACATAAAATAAACTTCTCATCAATTAATCTCAGGACAGAGTGCATTTGGGAGGCTGTGGAGGAGTTCAGATATACTGTTCAACACAAAATATATGCTACATCAAGCCAGGAGACCAAGTAAGAGGGAGGCTGACTCCCCAGAGCTGTAAAAGGAATGCTTAGCTTGGAAACTCAGAGCTGTGGTTCCTCTGAGCTGCCCATTCATTTTCCATTAGACAGTAATGCAGGTGTACTTCCATAGGCAGTTTCTAGCACTCATGAACATGAATTTCCCTTGTAGAGACAGGTACCATCAGTAATTCTGGATGTGGCTTAGTTTTCCAACCCTGTTTTTGTTTTCCTGTTTTGTTGTAAAAAATACCTTTGTTATTGGATTTTTTTTTTAATCTCAATGTTGTTAGAGGCTGACCAGACTTTTTAGTTAAGAAGCTGAGAGTCATGAGTCATAGGCCTGTTTCTTCCATCCAGTTTGCACATCAGGTATTTTTATTGTGAAATATAGCAAAATTTTTTGATCAATTGAACAACAAAATATGAGGATTCAGCCCTCATAAGAATAGTTGAAGATGATGGAAAAAAAACAATGTCAAGGTTTGGGAAAACTTAAAACTTGAGTATTGTGTTGTCAGTATTAGCAAACTGGCTGGCAATGAGACTGGTTTTCTTGTCACTGCTATTCTGTGTATCTGCATATTATAATTTGTTGCAGATTTTTCATTTCTTTAGGATCTCTTATATGAACAGTAACATTTTCTATAAAATATTTTTCTGTGAAAATAATGCATTTCTTCAATAATGAAATGTGTCAAGTATAAACATAGAATGGAAGAAAATAAAAAAAAAAGAAAATAAAACTAGAAGTTATATGTTCTGTGTCAGAAACAAGACATGGTCTGGTAAAATTTAAACTAAGAAGAGCACAGAGTAGAGTTACGTTGGCTTCTGTGCATAGTCTGACTTCATGTATTCAGCTCATGCATAGAAATGAACCAACGCAGCTGGGAGCCACTGCCTGGAAATAGCCTCTTATCAGAAACCTGGCATAAGTAGATACAATGTCACGAGCAAGGAATATGTGTTGTCCATTTTAATGACAATGACTTGTGTAGTAGTAAGAGCATCTGCTGTCTTGTTGCTTATTCAGGTGATTTAGCACATTAATGTGGACTAAATTTCATTGGACTGAAAAGGGATTGTTAGAGTATTTCTCAGTGGTGAAAATGCTGTTATTTTACACTGTCTTTAAGATGCGGTCAGTCCTCTGTTGCTATTAAAATTGACAACACCCTTTCAGATCTTAAAGAGATACATATTTATTGAAATCATGTTTCTAAAATCTATAGTAAGATCATTTATCACACAGCTCCTTTATTTCATAAGCAAGCACAGGCCTTTTGTTCAGCTTGATTCTCATCAAAGATGTTGTCTGCTTGGCAAGGAAAGAACTGAAGGAGATGTGGAAAGAAGGTAAGTTATAGTTTAAAAAAGAAATTCTGATAGTATTATTTGACTAATGAGAATCCAGTAATACTGCCACTTCTGACAGCTTCTAATCAAACTTAGTTAAAGCAATCAAACAAAACAATTGTTTATAAATGTTGGTGACTGCTAGGTTACATGATTAAAGGTTGATTTCTACCAGTACAAAGGAGCACAGAGGAACGATGGAGTTTTGGGGAACCCAAATAACCCTGTCAGAGATACAAGCCCTTGCTCTGGCCTTCCCAGGGCTGACACTGGAGACTCTCAGTCCCATGGACAGGGGAAAACACCCATCATCTTGAGCCAGCGCCAGCAAGGGAGGGTCTCCAGATCACATTCAAATCTGAGGGGAGGTTTACTCATTTACGATGTGTAGATGAAGAACCAGAGGCAAAGAAAGGGGCAAACAAATGGGACTTGGGAGGAATCAGTATGGGAAAGCAGAGGGATAAGAAGCCAAAAAGGAGCAGTCTTTTAGAATCCCTCAGGCGCTTATTGCTGATATTATTTGCATACCTGCACAATTCTCATTTTTTTAGCCATTTCTGGGGGCTTTGATGTATCCACAAACCATATAAACGAAATATATTTCTTGTTACTCATTGAGTAATTTAGTTTACCAATTACTTTTATTTGTGTGACTAACCTCATAACTGATTGATTGGATTCTTTGCTAGGTGGTGGACAAATTAATTTTCTACATCAAATGAGTTTTGGTTTTTTGGGTATTTTTTATTTATTTTTTTTCCCAGGTACTGAAATGTCTCTAAACATTCTTAGTGTTTTCAAAATAAAAGATCTAGAATAAATGAATATTTATATTTCATGCAGTCTCCAGAAACAAGCCAGAAAACAATAAATACTTGAAAAACAAAGTAAATAAACAAACAGGAAAAAAGGGCACAGCACCCACTTTATAATTCATGTGTATATTTTTCACATCCCTTTTTCCTGAGGAAGCTCCTAGAAGATGGGATAAAAAGCAATGCAGAAACAGGTGAGATAAGCCTGAAGAACTGGTTCTATGAATCTCTGCTGTTTAGTCCTATATCTTTCCTAATGCTGTCTGGGACTATTTCCTTCACTCCAATACAAACAATTAGCTCTTAGTTTTACAAAGATTTGCCTTGTACATTCAAACTCTTTGTTTTCCCTTTAGTACCAGTTTTTAAAGTAATTCAGTGATAGGACTCTATTTCTGAGATTTTTTTAGGAAGCGTGCGTCTTCAAAAAAAAAGAAAAATTTTTTCAATAACGACTCAGAGTTCACCTTTGTTCCTAGCTCATACAAAAGAAGAGTATAAAGATTTTCTTTTTTTTCATCTTCAGCCTAACAAGGGAAAGAACTAAATGAAGTGAAAGGAAAGAAACACATAAAGATTCAAGAAGAGGCTATAAGAACATAGCTTAGTTGCCCTCTTCAAATACAGGTGTCTCTTTTAAAGAAAAATGGCATTATCCTACCATAGAAGAAATGGGAGTGGCAGGAGGAGGAATAATTTGAATAAATACAATGAGCAGAACCGTTCTAATTTCACCTCTCTTTAGATCTTGTGAGGACAGTTGCAGCTGACAGGCAATCATAGACTATACCTGTCTCTGCTTTACTCTTAGAGAAGTATTTTAGGCAGGTTCATGGCAAGGTAGTAGCATTTCTTCCTGCTCTACTTAACTGTATTACATTACTATGTCTGTCAGCAAATTCACTTTTGCTTTAGACTCACATTAAGGGCAGGCGGTTAGACTATTTATAGCACAGATTTTGGTAAACTCAACTTTTTTAGTGACTAAGAGTAAAAAATTAATTAAGCTAGATACTATATTAATGGAGGAAAGTTCACATTAACTTATGCCAGTTAACAACTACTGTTGTGTCTAGGGTTGCAGATAACTTGTTATATACTCTATGTTTGGATTTATTTCATTTTTATTTGTCTGTTTGTTTTGAAGACACTAAGTGCATTATACTAAAACTGCTTCCTAGTCTTATTCTGTATGGCCAACTAAGCTATGCATCAGAGTTGTAATTCTACTGTATATACATAGATAAAAGTAGGAAATTATTTGATTTGTGTTGGTAATAACAATGTCTGGGTACCTTTAACAAGAAAATGGAATCGGTGTGCTTAAAACTGATGGAACGGGAATAAAACATTATTTCCTGCAGCAAACTCTATTATTAAAGGACAGAAGATAAATACATCTTGCAAACCTATTCAGAAGCAAGCCACTTGAAGGGATGAAAGGTTGAAAAACTAAAATAGTAAGTGCCTGTAGTTTTTTACTTCCTAGCTTAACACTTGCAAGATGCAAGATGATATAGAGAAAGGAATTTGTACAACTGTGGAAGTCGAAACATGTTATGAGAGACATTCATTTTGCAGATCACTGGCCAACATAAATTGCTGACTGTAGGCCATGTTTAGATGAAAGTTCGGTAAGTTGAACAGAAAGTGGAACTGCACATAAAACTAATATCACAAAGCTTAGGAATAACACATGACATTTCCTGACAACCAAAAAGAAAAAAAAAAAGAATGATTAGAATTAGAATTTCAGGAACAAAAGTAAGAGTGTAGAAATTACATTTACAGAAAGAGATCACAAACCATTACATTCTATTAAATATTCATTAATATACACTAATACAAAACTTATCTTACAGTCTCAGCAGCTGATATGGTGAGGTTTTTAAACTAAAGAAAACAAGCTGTGGATAAGGAGATAACAACAAGGCCAGAAGCTTTTTTCAGAAAAACAAAACAAAACAAACAAACAAAAAAACAAACAAAACTCTTTTTGCATATAGTTAATGAGTAAGTGTCCTGGTTTTGTTAAAAACAAAACCGGTTCTCTTTTAGTGATTTTTCTTTCGGCTAAGGTCTTTTAGGTGGCTGTACTTTTCTGGGTTTTAGCCTGTATATTTTTCCTAGGATTCTGTATTCAGTGCTGATAAGAGACCAACGGAATGCTGAAGAAGCTCATGTTTAGATTTATTACTATGATAGCTACAAAAGACTGATAAGTTTTCCCACGTTCCGTTGTGAGAGGGGCATGTTTGAGGAGGGGTGGATGGAACAGGTGACTGGAACAGAACAACGGAAGTATTCCATCCCATAATTGTCATACCCCCTATATAAGAGGGTGATCACAAGGGTCACGCTCTCTTTGACCGTGGCCGGCATCTGGAGAGGACCCTGCCTGTCTGCCTGTGATCTAGAGGCCTCAGGCCCTGCATCCTGCAACCAGGTTTCTGTTTGCTGTGAAGTCCCGCCCATGACTTCCGGGGGACTGAGCTGCAGCTGCTGGAGCCACCAGCTCTGCACACCCAGCTCCGCTGATGCTGGAGTGACACCAACTCCACATCGAGCATTTGAGATTGGTTTTGTATATTTTGTATATTGTCTATTTGTATATTTGTATATTCTCTATTTATAGTAGCATTAGTAAACACCCTTAAAACTCTCCAACTTGAAGTCTAAGTCTCTCTTCCTTTCCCCTTATCTTTCTTATCATCTTTCCAATCTAAAGGAAGGGGTGGTGGGAGATAAAGGGGTTAACAGGGAGCGTCTGCCACAGTTTATTTCCCCCTTGCCTTAAACCATAACAGTAAGAGAGAAAAAGATTCAGCTTTTCAGTAAGGTTTTATCTCAGAGAACAAGCAATCAGTATTGGGGCCAATATTATTCAATATATTAATTAACGATTTAAACGAGGGAATAGAGTGTACTATCAGCAAGTTTGCTGATGACACTAAGCTGGGAGGAGTGGCTGACATGCCAGAAGGCTGTGCTGCCATCCAGCGGGACCTGGACAGGCTGGAGAGTTGGGTGGAGAATAACCTGATGAAACTTAACAAGGGAAAGTGCAGAGTCCTGCATCTCAGCAGGAACAACCCCAGGTTCCAGTATAGGTTGGGAAATTACATATTAGAGAGCAGTGTAGGGGAAAGGGACCTGGGGGTCCTGCTGGACAAGAGGATGACCATGAGCCAGCACTGTGCCCTTGTGGCCAGGAAGGCCAATGGCATCCTGCGGTGTATTACAAGGGGGGTGGTTAGTAGATTGAGAGAGGTTCTCCTTCCCCTCTAGTCTGCCGTGGTGAGACCACATCTGGAATATTGTGTCCAGTTCTGGGCCACTCAGTTCCAGAAGGACAGGGAACTGCTGGAGAGGGTCCAGCATAGGGCAACGAAGATGATTAAGGGAGTGGAGCACCTTCCTTATGAAGAAAGGCTGAGAGAGCTGGGTCTCTTTAGTTTGGAGAAGAAGAGACTGAGGGGTGACCTTATTAATGTTTATAAATATATAAAGGGTGAGTGCCATGAGGATGGAGCCAGGCTCTTCTCAGTGGCAAACAATGATAGGACAAGGGGTAATGAGATCAAGCTGGAACACAAGAGGTTCCGCTTAAATTTGAGAAGAAAATTCTTCTTAGTGAGGGTGCCAGAGCACTGGAACAGGCTGCCCAGGGGAGCTGTGTAGTCTCCTTCTCTGGAGACATTCAAAACCCACCTGGACATGTTCTTGTGTGACCTCACCTTGTCATTCTTGCTCCAGTAGTGGGATTGGACTAGATGATCTTTTGAGGTCCCTTCCAATCCCAAACATACTGTGATACTGTGATAATCCAAATGGAATGAAGTTTTCTTGACTAGAAATATATTTTCAATGTGTTCAAATAAAATTTCACACTTAACAAACAAAAACAGTTGTTGTTGCTCTTTTGTTGTTGTTGGGAATCCTTCTTCTTTTTTTTTTTTTTTTTTTTTAATATATATATGTATATATATATCAAAGAAATTACTTGGAAAAGGTAACGTCTTGAGTTTTTTGGAAGGGGGAGCAAAGGGACCAGGGTCCTGGCAGTTTCTCTTTCAGAGTTTTTTTAAGATTAGATATCAAGAGACATTTGTTAACAGTGATGCTGTCTAATTATGAAGCAATTATATTAAATTTTTTGTTCAGACACTTTGATGACATATCTTCACAAGAAAATATATTTTCTGTGTTTAGAACCATAGCTTTACATGTAATGTTCTTATTACAGAACTTAAAAGAAGAACCCCAAGAGACCGTTTGTGTCTTCATCAGAAAGTACACTTACACCCCCACTGTTATTGGCTTAATATCTTTCTCAGTGATATGAAATCTTTGTTACTTATCCTCCATTATTATAAACAATTTTACTTATTTAATGATAACAGTAGTTATGTAAAGAATGATTTACATTAACATAATTGCATCAAGATAATATTAATTTTGTTTGTTTGATTGATATTTGGTATAATCACCACATTCTTTCTTGATAAGTATCCAAAAATCACTAGTTTATCAAACTATAAAATACCATAGGAAAAGAGAAATTAGTATGTCAATGCTCTACTTTTTCTGCTATTTACGTCCTCTGCGTAATTTGGTCTGTTTCTAGTTCTGTTCCTAGGAAATTAGTGCCAGTAAGTTGCTCATCATAAGTATCTAAATGTCATCCCATAGAATGCTTTTAGAATATTCACTTATATATCTAGTTTTATAGTTGATCTCTTGCCGTCTCAATATAGGCCAAGTGCAATTCTTTTTCCAAATTTTATTGATGATAGTGGAGTTGAACTAGACTCCAGTAGTCTGAATCCTAATTATAGTGAAGGCAGATCTGAAATTCAGTCACTATAGATTCTCATACTGTTGCAAATTTAACTGTTTATCTCTGTTTAATTATATGTGTGACTTTGTAATATGTTGTGCTCAGGAGTATTATAGAATTATAAATATTTTCTATCATTATCTCAGGAGGGATCTTATCAATGTACATTTATACCTGAAGTGAGGATACTAAGAGAACAGAGTCATGCTCCTTTCAGTGGTGTCCAGTGACAAGACAAGAAGCAATGGGCACAAACTGAAACACAGGAGGTTCCATCAGGAAACACTTTTTTATTGTGAAGATGACTGAGCACTGGCACAGGGTTTCCAGAATGGTTGCGAAGTGTCCCTCCCTGGAGTTATTTGAAAATCATCTGGGCATGGTTCTGGACATTGTGTTCTAGATCACCCTGCCTGAGGGGTGGTGGTGGTCAAGATGACCTCCAGAGGTCCCTTCCAACATCAATCATTCCATTCTTTCATTTTGTTACCAGAAGTTAATCAGCCTAAACTATGTTTGCAATTGTATGTGTGTCAAATAATCTTATAGTGTAATAAAAAAATAGAACCACGTGTTCATTTATAATAGAAAAGAGGGATGGATTGTGGAAATCTTTGGAAATCTTAAAGACATCTTTGCCAGTATAGTTTCTCTTGCTCAAATGTCATTATATGTGTTCATTCAGAGATGTTTTATCATTCCTAAAATACGTGTATCTTAAAAACAATTCTGTCTCTCAGTCTAGTTAGATGTGAGTATTGGTGTGGAAGGAAATAAGTCAGCCACGAGGGTTAAAAAAAAAAATCCTAGAATCTAACAACATCCTGGGATCAGTCCAAGACCTGGAAAGTCATCCAAATACCATGCTATTGACATCTAAAGTCCTTGTAACAGCTCCATTTTTTTGTGGTTCTCAGCCACACAAATATTTTGATAGATGGTCTTTACCAATTGTTTTTAAGATTTTTCGTGGATTTAAAATAAATTTTGTTACAAATCAGTAAGGCAGAGAAATGGACTGATGAAATAAGAGCATGGTACTTTTTTGTATTCAACTACTGACTGAACATTGGCTACATTTTGAATGTGATGTTTGTGAATAAAAAATTATTCATTAGGAATATATCAAAATCTGATTGAGGTCAGTATTTGAAAGAGTACTACAAAATATGTAAGATTAGCTTGCTAGGATCATCTAGAAAGTCTGGAATTTATGACAGTAGCTGGAAGAATAACAAAAACAAACAAACAAACAAACACAAAGATTTAATTTGCTGGGTTGGTTTGTTTTTTTTCTCTTGAGTTCTTTTCTGATTTGCAGTAACAGACCACATTACATACAATTTTGTATTTCAATTTCCACAATTACAGTTAAGAAGGACCCTATCTGTTTTACACATACACAATTGCTTCACACAGTGGCTGCATGAAATAGTGTTTTCTGATTCCAGCAAAAATATGCACCACTTCTCTACCCTTCCCTGCAATCTTAAACCAGATGTTGTTTGTCCAGGTTTGTAAGGCTCTTGCATTTGACTAGATTCTACTTCTTTTTTTCTGATCTCCTGATATTACAGCTCTTGTATGGATCTAATAAACTCCTGAATTTTAAAGCACTTTAAAACATCATTAGTCAGACACATAATTATCTGGGTGAAAAAAAAAAAAAGGAAATTACATGAGCAACAGGTGTAACAATCACTTCTAAATGTACTAAAAAACTACTCTGGGTCATTATTGAACTCTGTAAGGACCTGAATCACTTCTTGACTAGTTCAGTTTATGAATCTGTGCTTCAAGATCAAAAGAGGAGCTGGTAAGAGAGACACTAGGGGCAGTCCTCAAGTTCAGTTTTCAACTAGGACAGGAGGTCAGATAAAAAATCATAAAAGTTTCCCATTATAGTCAGATATTCTTTCTGTTCTGTTTTGGTTTCTCTTCTGTATGTACATAGTGTAGAATTTTTTGTTTTAATTTTAATTTCTCCTTTCCTTCAGAGTTTAGTTCCATTCCAGCTGGAACCAGAAAACAAGCAGCTGACTCAAGTTATAAGTACATATTTGAATCCAGAGATCTTAATCCAGAGTTATAAATATCAAACATAAAATTTGAGTATATTTGGATCAACTCTCTTGTTTTGATTTTCAAAGGTTACTGATCAAAAATTACTCTGCTGGTTTACCATATATTTAGGAAGAGAAGTTTCTTTTTGTCAACAAAACTGAACTTTCTGTGTTATTCTGGTCTGCATAATATGATGGAGTGTTGCCCTATAGCTGAATAGAAACAGATGTATATGGAGAAAATAACAAAAACAGACACAGATGGTCTATCGCATGTATAACTTCTTAATTTATCCCTCTTTGTGTGATACAATTATCCTGGCAAGTAGGCTGTATTCATCCCCTTCTCACAGATTCTGCCAGTTCCTGCAGGGATACTTTTCTGCATCATGCTGCAAACAGTCAGGGTAGCACACAAGGATTTCTCACTCTCATCGCACCCTCTCTAGGACCCTTACATATCCATTTTGCCTTCCATTTGTTCATTTGTTTCATTTTGAGTAACTGTGATTACAATGGAAGTAACAATTTTTTTCAGTGAATTATTTAATCAGAATATTGATTTGGTTTTCCTTTTTAAGAAAAAAAAAAACAACACGAAACAAATCCTTATCCCATTTTCTATGTTATTTGCAATGACAGGATACTCTTTTCCACAGGATAATGTGGTTTTAACTTTATATTCAGAATTCATATTTACCTCATTAAATTTGTATAAACTCAACCTAATCTCAGCAATGTTGGGTTTACTCTGAGCTTTGCATAGTTGATATTAAATCAGGATTTGGTTTGAATAGCAAGCTGCTCCATGTTTCTCCATCAATTTATAAAGGTGATTTCCTATCATATAATTAAAGATATCTTTAAACCTGTGGAAATTATAAGTATAGGAATGCAAGCAGTGAAATAAAAGGTATTAATGAGTGTATTAATTTGGTTCCTGTGGCAGGTGGCTATTTTTTTACTTTCATTCTCTTTTTCTATTACAATAAAAAATACACTTATAATATGCCATTTTCTATTTTCACTCCATAGAAATCACTGCAGAAAAAATATGGGGCTTGTGTCAATATTAAGAAGCTGTTCTGATTTCTGGTGGTGATAAAATGTATGGCAGAGAGCTGTTAGCTCCTGATGATTTATCACGAGCCCTTTCAGCTAGTAATATTAGTGTTCTGTACTTGTTAAATTAGAAGTGAAACCATTTTGATATGATTAACTATATTTGGCTGTTATTGCTGTTAAGAAATATTTGGAGGAAATTTGCTTAACTATCCAGCTTAAAATGGTCAATGTATCTTGATGTGTATGTTAAGTCTGTTTTAGCATCAAGGCAAAGAAAATAGAGTTGTGCTCTAATGAATTTCTGTCCTGAGAAACTGGAGAACCAGGACTCAAGTCCTGGCCATACAACAGTTTATTTCACAATTTAGGCTGGAGAAAGCTTTAGATTAATGAGGCGTGGTATTATGACAGCTATTTCTTATGATAGTGGCAGTGATTTTTTTCCTAGGCATTTTCTAAATTGTGTTTTCTATATGTTACTTCTCTGTTCAATGAATGAGGGAATTACTTCAACAAGGGACAAAAAACATTCAGATTTTCTGCTCCTGTTATTGCTGTCCTTCAGACCTTCTGTGTGACTGTGTCATGGAGGCACCCGGTAGGTTAATTTAAGGGACAACAAGGTCCAAAACAACCTTTATTAAACCGATGAGAAACAGGGTTTTAGCACTCCAAAAGTGACTTAAATAAAGGTTCGGATATCAGTTGAGGAAAATTATTGAGGCAGCAACCACTGATACAACAGGTGGTCCACAGTGTGCATGCACGTGGCTTCACCCAAAAATGCCGGAGCCGTCCCTGAGTCCCGGAGAAATACACACTTGCCTAAACATGGTGCAGGATTATTTTTAAAGAGATACACGCACTCGTAGTGAGTATGGGAAGTGTACACTCGCGATTCTGCGAGGGTAAATTTATAATACACCCGCAATCCTGCGAGAGTTAATTTACTTACACGTGCAAGTGTGCACGGAATCCTACACGTGCTTATGTGGAAGCACGGGAGGAAAATACACTCGCGATTGTGCGAGGAAATAATTTAAAGTATGCGTGCAAATGTGCACGGAAAGTTATACGTGCATATGTGCACGAAAAGTATAAATATACTCGCAGTCCTGCGAGAAGTTTTACTTACACACGTGGCGGCAAGGCAAGCGGAGTCCCCATCCCGGGGAGGGGGGCTCTCAGCGGCAGCATCTTGCTCGTGCTCCGAGAGACCCGTGACAATGGGCGGAGTCTCGACGAGAGTCCCGTTTTTATACTGGCTGATCAGATCTGACTGTAGGCATTCTGGGAGCTTCTCTGCACCCCTACACTGTCTGTGGGTGCCCCTGAAGCTTCCAAACATCCCCCACACTGGGCGCGGCTCCACTCCCTTTCTCCTAATGGCCCTGGCCCAGGGTGCTCTGGGGCCAAACAAAAGAAGCTGTTAGCCTCAAGTAGCAGAGAAAGAGGGAGATTTGCCCACTCCTTCCATACTGAAGGAGGGAGGGGGAGAGAGGGAGGGGGTTGCATTCTGCCACAGACTGCTTTCATTGAAACAGAGGTATTTCCTTTCCTGTCAGTAAATTAGATCGTCTCAAGATCTCACTTCAAAACATTCACATTATAAACTGTTTGAAACATCACTTTTTAGTTCTGTCCTTGGATTAAGCACTTTACAAGTATATATGCTTGTGTTTCTAGTATTATATGATGCCATCTTTATTTTAAACATTTATATTTTCTGAAGTATTTTTCTTGCATTATATGAAGTTACCTCTATGCAACAGTGTTATTTATTTTCTTCTAGAACATCACGTATTAATTGCATGACGTGTACAACAAAAAAAATACTTGTAATTAATTACTTTACTGCAACTACCTTTCTACACATTTTAAGTCAGCTTATTTCAGTCTAAGAGTATATTTAATCACACTTGTTCGTATACAGAATTTTACTTACTAACCAATCCTGTTTTTTCCTGCATAGAGACACACTTTATTCTCATAAGGAAGAGAAGGTGATAATTTCTGTATTGATCAACTCAGATGTTACCTTTATAAATATTTGAAACATAAAATTCTGGTGATACAAATGTAAATTTAGAGAATTATATTAAAAACAATTGTTAATACAACAAATTACAAATGAAAAATATTATGTGTTGATTTTTAACCTAAATAAAATCCTTTAATTTTAATGAAGGTCTCCTCAGTTTAACTAGCTACTTCTTTAATAAACTAAAAATACCTGTGTCTATTTCTACTGCAAAGAATAATACTTAGAAATAATTAACAGCAGCAGCAATGCTACTGCTCCCATTACTTCTTCTCCTAGTAATATGCAAACCCCATAACAGATTATGTATTTGTTTGTTTGTATTTCCATTTAAAATGTGTTACAATCCCAATCAGAAACACTTTGCTAAATTCAGTTTTGAGATTTGTTATAATTTATAGTATTGTTATTGTGATCCTCATTTTGTAAAGTATATCATGTATCTGACAATTTGTCTGTGTCCATCTAACGTGGAGAATGTAAAGGAAGTGTGTTAGAGTGGTTATATTTTACTGTAATTCCTGCCAATTTGTTGGTTAGTAATCACTAGAGCTACTCCATTAGTCCCCAGGCAGGGCACATTAAGTATTGGAGAAGTTGATAATTTTGCTTTCTTTATTTGCTCAAAGCATATATTCTCATAGCATATTTTTAATATATGTATGAACTTTTTCAGACTTCTATAATTTTATCATTTTTGTTAGACTAATGTAAATGTACATCTATAAATAGATAGTAGTCCCATAGATCATCTAGCCCAATCCCCCTGCCAGAGCAGGAACACCTAGATGAGGTTACACAGGAAGGTGTCCAGGTGAGTTTTTGAATGTCTTCAGACAAAGAGACTCCACAAACTCCCTGGGCATCCTGTTCCAGTGTTCTGTCACCCTCACTGAGAAGTTTCTTCTCAAATATAAGTGCAACCTCCTGTGTTCCACTTTGTATCCATTGCCCCTTGTCCTATAATTGGTTGTCACCAAGAAGAGCCTGGCTCCATCCTCGTGACACTAGCCCTTTACATATTCATAAACATGTATGATGTCACCCCTCAGTCTCCTCTTCTCCAGGCTAAAGAGACACAGCTCCCTCAGCCTTTCCTCATAAGGGAGATGTTCCACTCCCTTAATCACTTTTGTGGCTCTGCACTGCAATCTCTCCTGCAGTTCTCTGTCCTTCTTGAACTGAGCAGCCCAGAACTGGACACAATATTCCAGATGTAGCCTCACCTGGGCAGAGTAGAGGGGAAGGAGAACCTCTCTCGACCTACTAACTACCCCCCTTCTAATACACCCCAGGATGCCATTGTTCTTCTTGTCCACAATGGCACAGTGCTGGCTCATGGTCATCCTGCTGTCCACTAGTGCCCCCAGGTCCCTTTCCCCTACACTGCTCTTTAACAGGTCATTCCCCAACTTATACTGGAACCTGGGGTTGTTCCTGCCCAGATGCAAGACTCTACACTTGACCTTGTTATATTTCATTATTTTTTTTTTTCCCCTGCACAACTCTTCAACCTGTCCAGGTCTCGCTGGATGGCAGCACAGCCTTCTGGTGCGTCAGCTACTCCTCCCACTTTGGTGTCACCAGCAAACTTGCTGACAGTGCACTCTATTCACTCATAGAAGTCATTGATGAATATATTGAATAATATTGGCCCCAGTACTGACCCTTGAGGCACTCCACTAGATACAGGCCTCCAACTAGACTCTGCCCAATGACCAGAACTCTCTAGCTTCTTTCCTTCAGCCAGTTCACAGTCCACATCACTACCTGGTCATCCAGACCACACTTCCTCAGTTTAGCAGCAAAGATGCTGTGGGAGATGGTGCCAAATGCTTTACTGAAATCAAGACAGACCACATCCACTGCTTTGCCACCATCTATCCACCTCATTATGTTCTCATAAAAGGCTATGAGGTTGGTTAAGCATGACTTCCCCTTGGTGAAGCCATGTTGACTGCCCCTAATGACCCTCTTATTCTTGATATGCCTTGAGATAGCACCAGCAATAAGTTGTTCCATCACCTTTCTGGAGATAGAGTTGAGGCTAACCGGTCTATAGTTACCTGAGTCCTCCTTCTTGACCTTTTTGAGGACTGGTGTTACATTTGCTTTCCTCCAGTCCTGAGGCACCTCTCCTGTTTCCCAAGACTTGACAAAGATGATGGAGAGTGGTCTAGCAATGATCTCAGCCAGCGACCTCAGCACCTGCGGATGCATCCATCTGGACCCGTGGATTTATGGATGTCCAGATTGCCTAATTGCTCTCTAACACAGTCCTCATCAACCAAGGCAGACTCCTCCATCGTCCTCATTTCCTCTGGGGCCTCAGGGGTACGGGGCTCCTCAAGGCAGCCTCCAGCAGTGTAGACAGAGAAAAAGAAGGCATTCAGTAACTCTGGAGACACTCAAAACCTTCCTGGACATGTTCCTGGTGTTCCTGCTCCAGCAGGGGGATTGGACTAGATGATCTTTCCAGGTGCCTTCCAATCCCTAACATTCTATGATTCTGTGTTCTTGTTGAGGAAGCTGTTACATGCATTGATGTCTTGATTCCCATGTCTGCCACTTTTCCTGTGTCTAGTTCAGTGCAGCCACTATTTAAATGCTTTTGGTCTTAAAATTTTACAATAGTTTATAGTAAAACTCCATGTCATGTTACATTTCATTGCATCATTTATGTGATGTGACATGGCTAAATGAAGTGTGAGGTGAAGTAAAGTAGTGACTTATCAAGCTTAGAGACAAAAACATAAAAGTAGAAACACTAAATCAAAGCTGTAACAAAAAAGCTAGCAGCTAGCATCGTTGCTTATGTAACTTGTGATAGTGTTTTCCAAAATAGTTGTGCATTGTATGAAACGCAATAGCAACTATATGATTCCTAAAACTGATAAAATTTCTACTGTAAAATAGAATGGGTAAATAGAACACCATTCTGTTGGATGGAAATAACTGTTCTAGTCAAGCCTGGTGTTAAAATCGTTGTGCAAAGTCTGTAACTAAAAATCCATTACTAACAGAACTCTATAAACAGTACAAAGTTTTATTTACGGCACTCTTTGAGAGATCAGCATTGCAGCTTCTTTTACCAGGAAAATCTGCATTGAATAGATTTTTGCCAAGTGGTATCTGATCCCAAATTTTGAGTTTTTTCCAAATGTTATCTGAGACTGTCAAACATTCTGTGAACTGACAGATAATCTAGTGATCTTATGTCATACTCAGATTGGGAAATAAGGATAACATCATCTAATTTATTTTCAGCTGCTTTCAGCTGTGATTTGTTCCAGATTTTTTTCCTGTGGTAAAGTAATTGGTCATGTTTATCTGTGCAGATAATATGAGCTTCATTACTGCAATATCAGAACAGCTCTCATCAATCACTTCTTCATGTTCTGTAATTCCTTGTCCACAGTACTGAGAAATCCTTTGGTGAAATTATGGAGTCATTAATTTGAAGTGATTCCTTTGATTTTAGTAAGGTTGAATGAAAGGTACCTGTGCCAAATGAAGAACATTGAACTTGATGTTTCATATATAGTCAGGCACAGCAAAATTGGATAATGTGTACTTGCTGTCAGTATATATGAACTTGCAGATAGGTGTTGGAGAACACTGATGTGTATTTACCTCAGAAGGAGTTTGGCCCAAATATTAATAACAAACGCAAAAATAATAAATTTCTAACATCTCTGTTACTAGTAGGGGTTTTGGTAAAGAAAAATATATTATCTGAACTGCTGCATAGTTTCTTAATTCTCACACTTAACTTCCATTGTTTTTAGAGAAAATGTAAATGTATATATATACATTAATCTTATTTAAAACAGTATAGTTTTATTTGCCTCTTTGAGGTGACTCTGACAACATCTCTAAACTTAAAATCAGGACTCAGCCTGGAGATCCACAGTATTTTATGCAAAAATATACTTATCCCTGAGAGTCTGCTTATTTATCAAATGTAGAATTCTTAAATATTAGTATGAATATTATACTTTAGCATAAAAAAAAAAAAAGCTATTGTAAGCAGGAAATTAAACTTACCTAAAATAAATATAAAAATTTATTGTCCGAGAAGAGTGATGTTTGCAACTCAGTTAAGCCAAGGGTTTTTTTGTATTCAATGACATTTCAATTTTTTAAAAAATTCATTTAAGGTTGTTCTATCTTACATAAATTAACTACATAAGAAAACCATTGCCATTAGTAATTGTGTGTGTCTTTTCTATATATCTCAGAATGTCATTCTGCTGCGTATACTTGGAAAATTGTTTCATGCTGCAGTTCTTGGAAAATAAATATTTTTAAAAAATTGTTTTTCAGACATTTTGTAGAGAAAAATGAGAAAAAAATGCTGAAGAAGAATCAGAGAGATATTACTCTGAAGAAATTAGAAACCTGCCAGTAGTAGTGAATAGCTTCAGAATACTGTGAATTAAAGGCAATTTATATGACTTGTTGAGGTGTATGCTGTGTACCAAAATGTACATCACCAATACTGCGTGTGAAATAAGGTACTCTGTTTTTCCTACTTCTTTTGATCACCCATTGGGATCTCATTAGTCCAGTGGTTTGATCGTCAGCTGTAGCTGACTCACCTTCTCAAAACTAAGGAGTAAGAGAGAAAAAAGGTGAAAAAAAAATAATTAAAATAATGAAATTTTGTTATAGCTATATGTGTACAATGTCCTGGAGGCACATTTGAGTACCTTGACTTTGTTTGTAATTTAGTCATGTACACTAGAAACTTATTATACATGTTACAATGAATCTGGGGATCATGTTGATTAGAAAGATATAGTTCTTGCTTTATATCATCCAAGATTGCCTTTAACCCAAGAAAATTCTGCACCAAAGACATGCTTTGCCTTCATGTCACCAAAATAGCAGTTTCACTGTGACCTACTACTTAAGTAAAACTATAATATAATAGCTTGAGTAAAGTAATGGTTTCATGTACCACATTGATCTTAAGGAATAAAAGAATCATCACAAAAAATACATTCAATGGTGCTTTAGTAGTTTTTGACCTTTCAGAAAAAGATACAGTCTACTTCCCAGCTGGATGCAGTCTTCTGTGACATAGAAGACACCTGCCAGGCTTCACAGATTCCTAAGATTCAATATCAAAAATCAAAGATTCTGTAAAAAAATAAAACATTCTTAAGATAGACACCAAATATTTAGCTATTAAATGAAACTAACACTTGTAAAGTATTATACTTTACCAAGAAATCAACATTGTATTGCTTTCATTTCATACCCTACATAGATTAAGAAAGTGTTTTATTTACTAACTTTTTGCATACACTATGGTAGAATCCTTTTGTAATGGAATTTGTTAGTCTAGAGGCAATAAAATCAGATTATGATCCCACTTATCTCACTGTAAATATGAAATAATAGCATCAAGTTACTAAAATTGAAAGCATTAAAATAACTGTTAAATATATCCAAATAATTTGGAATGATCTACTTTTATGGCTTATCTAAATGTTTAAATTGTGTCTGGAAACAATATAATATGAGATATGGTTTTTTTTGTTTGTTTGTTTATTTAATTTAGACAAACAATGCAACTACATTATTTGTGCAAAAAGATACTACTGTTTCAGAGTCCAGTGAGTTGACCACAGTCAACATCCCAACATTCACACAGCTGCTCACTCATTCCCCTCTCCCGTGGAACCAGGAGAAAATTGAAGGAAGGTGAGATGTCTTGTGGGTCAGATCAGCTATCCCAATTGCGTTCTCTCCCAACTTCTTGCCTACCCCACCCTACTCTCTGTGGAGGCTCAAAGCAGAAAAACAAAATGCCAATGGTGTGTAAGAACTGCTCCGGAACAGTCAAAAGACCAGAGTGTTGTCAACGCTATTCTAGCCACATGTACAAAACACATCATCATACAGGCTGCTATGAAGAAAATCAAATCCATCACAGCAGTCAGTCCCAGTACATGGAGCAATAGCATTACATGCTTGGGTGACTGAAAATCTGAAGGCCAAACCATGTAAATGAGAAAACCTATTTTATTTGTTTGTTTTTTTTGTTTTTTTCTTCTTCTTTTTTTTTTTTTTTTCTTTTTTTCCCCACTCTGGATGTGTTAATACATTATTATGCAGTTAGATAATCTGTTGTGTTGTAACATGTATAGCAGTTCACTGAGAAAAAAGCTGTAGTTTCAGGTTTCCATTTAAGGAATTGAAAATTGTCAACTGCTCTGGAACAGAGAAGGAAAGAGTGATCAATCCCAAGAGCTATTTCTGTACTGCTGCATAAAAGAGAACCATGGAACAGAGGCAAGAAAGCAATGACACAGGGAAGGACCAATAAAACAAAAGGTCTGAAAAAGGACATGAGCAGGATGGGCAAAGATGAACAGTGGTCAGAAGAGGTACCATGTAGCAGAAGCACGACCAGCAGACTGAAAGAAATTATTATTCCTCTCTATTCAGACCTGGTGATGACACCTCTGGGATACTGCTTTGAGTTTTTTTGGTGCCTAATTAAAGAAAGTTTTTGAGATATGAGACAGGTCCATCAGAGGTCTATCCGGATTGTCAAGAGTCTAGATCTCATGTCCTATGTGAGACAGATTGAAGAAGCTGGTGTTGCTTACTCTGTCAAAGAGGAGGCTAAACAGTAATTTCATAGCAGCCTACAATTAATTGAAGGAAAGTCACAAAGATTAAAAAGGCCAGATGAAAAAGTGAAGTTTGATAGTTGCAAACTGTGTCTCAAGAAGTTCATGCTAGGGCTTAAAAAAAATAATTGTAACTGAAAGGGTAGTGCAATACTGGAATGGGATGCCCTGAACAGCAATGGGCTCTGCATCTGTGGAGGTCTGTGAGACTCAGCCAAAGTCACAGCCAACCTGATCTCATGTTGTCGACAGATCTTCTTTGAGTCAAAAGTTTACAAAATGTCCTTCAGAATTCTCTTTTAAACAACACTTTTATAATTATATGGCTATGTGTTCCTTGTTTTTATATTATAAACATCAGGTGTTATTCATAGCTGTTGTCAGCAAGTCAGAATCTATTTACTTTGAAAATAAAGTACCAGTTTTTAAAGATTAGGGCATCAAAACAAAGATATATTTTAAACTTTCAAACTGTAGCCCTAAAGTTTCCTCCTAAGCATGGTCAAGGACTGGAAATTTTATGTACCATTTCAGTTTCAGAATGCTTTGATGTGTTAAAGACAAGATATGCTGCCAGGATAGCATAGGATCACCAATGTTGTCTGAACAGTTTACATTATCTGTTCTGACAGTACAAAAAAGAGCCTCAGTTCCCGAGGCTCTTGCTACAGGACCTTTCAGAAGCACAAATTTTGTTAAAAAAAAAAAAAAAAAAAAAATGCAAGGTTATCCAATTTTGTTAGTGGATTCCAACTTCAAGATGATTTCTTTTATTTCATTAACATCAAGATCATATGAGACACTAATTCTCTTTCTGGGTGAATTCAAATAGAATCCTTGAGCTAGAACTTCAGCTGAGATAAACAAAAACCTATGAGCAATTTGTTACATTCTGGTCTTTTAATTAGTTTATTTAAACAGACAGGTTATCCTTGATCAAAGTTTTCTTCAAAATAAAGTAACATTTATTCAGTAATGTGTAAATAATTTGTCTATAAAATATTTCTAAACATCACTGTGGCCCTAAAATAAGAAATTAAATATGCTTCCACTGGAATATCTTTCTCACCTTAAAGATTTATTTGGTTGTATCTTACTGTGGAAAACTATGAGGTTTATCAAAAACGAAATATAACCATGCAAACTGTAGAGGGTAAAAATATCCAAACTGCTTCAAGCATTTTTCTGATTCACGTCATCTACTTTTGATTACTAAGCATGAATCAAATGCCTTTCAGCTGTAAAAGCACAAAGCCCTAGAGAGCTTTAGTAGTGATTTTTACCAGTTTTTCTTTTCAAGCTATGTTTAAGGGTCAAAACCAGGATTCCTTTCAAAATATATTATTTTGATCTTCAAATCTGCAACCTAATAAGAAATGTTATGGTCATTCTGTTTAACAGAACTTTATTGATTTTTCACCTGACATAGTCTAATTTTTTTTTTTATTTTTTTTACATGCTAGTAACTCAGTTTAACGTCTGTTTAGTTTTGGAGATCATTGTACAGTAAAAAAACAAATATATATTAAAAAAATATATATATTATTTTACTTCCCTTTTTTTAAAGCTTATTTCACAGTATCACAGTATCACAGTATGTTTGGGATTGGAAGGGACCTCAAAAGATCATCTAGTCCAATCCCCCTGCTGGAGCAGGAACGCCTAGGTGAGGTCGCACAGGAACATGTCCAGGCGGGTTTTGAACGTCTCCAGAGAAGGAGACTCCACAACCTCCCCGGGCAGCCTGTTCCAGTGCTCTGTCACCCTTACTGAGAAGAAGTTTTTTCTCAAATTTAAGTGGAACCTCTTGTGTTCCAGCTTGATCCCATTACCCCTTGTCCTATCACTGTTTGCCACTGAGAAGAGCCTGGCTCCATCCTCATGGCACTCACCCTTTATATATTTATAAACATTAATAAGGTCACCCCTCAGTCTCTTCTTCTCCAAACTAAAGAGACCCAGCTCCCTGAGCCTTTCTTCATAAGGGAGGTGCTCCACTCCCTTAATCATCTTCGTTGCCCTATGCTGGACCCTCTCCAGCAGTTCCCTGTCCTTCTTGAACTGAGGTATTTCTTGGTATTTCTTCAAGTTTTGTTTTATACAGCCACGTTCTGTGTCATAATAATAAATAAGTAGTGTTCACAGAATTTCTTATTGTACATAGTTCACATTTTTTGATAAAAGCTATTGTATTCCTTCTCAGAAGTATTATTTCAAAACTGAAAAAAGTTATTTAATCTTTTTAAATATTTTTTAAAAAATAAATCTGAGCTTACTACCTGCCTTGGTATATGTTTCTTAAGTTTCTAACTGGAAATAGGAGACAAAGGAGAAACTGAGATGCGGATGTGAGCAAAATCAGAAACTATATCCAAGATTTGAACACGTTGTTACTATGGCCTGTGGTTAATAATGTTCTTCTGTTTTTCACTTTATCTTTTTTTTCCTTGGCTAATTCTTCTTAGCTCTATTATTTATTTATTAATCATTATTATTAGCTAGTATTTTAGTTTTTCAGCTTCTGCTGAGGTTTTAATATGGTATTTTAGACCCAAATATTGTATTTTTTTCTCTGTGAGAAGTGAAGGTGCAACATTTTAATTATATCACCAATATGTCAACCTATGATAAGGTATTTAAGGGTTTGGAAAACTGCTAAGCTATTACTTCATGTATTATACCTTTCATGGACTGCTGGATCATTATATAATCCAAAATGAATGTCTCCTAAAGTTAGTGTTTATCCATATTAAACATAAGAGAAAAATATTAGTATGTTTTCCAAAATTCGCAATAAATATTTGGATAAAAAATTGTTGAAAATCATGTTTGTATCTTTACACAATGCAAAAGAATTGACACTACTATTCTACCAGAAAACAATGCCTCACAAATCTATTTAAGCTTCCTGAAAAAGCTGACAAGCTGATCTAGGTAAGAAACAATGGTCACCTCTTTTGAAAGCCTTGACATGGCAAAGGCTCTGTAATAAATTCATCCACTATGTGATAACAGGGAAGACAGTCTTGTTGTTTAAAAACTACATAAAAAATAGGAAATGAAAGAGCTGAAAAACAATCTTTTATGTTACAGGAGGTCGTTAACAGAGAAATCCCACTGAGATCTATGTAGTCGTTTGGTCTTTCTGTGTGCTGTGTTGGATTTAGTAAAAAAGGTAGTTAATGAAGATATAAAATTAAGGCAGAACAGAAAATTATTTGGGTTAGTGAAAACTTAATTTGTCTTAACAGAATGCAGAAACATGACTGTAAGATGACAGAAAACAACACAAGGAATAACAAACTTAATTGTACAAGTGATGGGCTGGTGTCCAACCTGTCCTGATGGCAGCACTGCTGTTATCCCAGAAACCAAGATAGACCAGCAAAGCATTTTAAACATGCTAATTTCTCAAGCCAAGAAATAGCACACATCATTGTGAGAAAACCTCTATTCTTATATGACAATCCAAATTATCTGAATAACTACCTCTCTTCTCACCAGTGTAGCTGCAAGTGTTACATCTAACATATGCCTTGGAATTAGGAAAGCATTTTAGAATACATATCCTTTATCTCTAAGATACTTGTTAATCAAAAATGTATAGAATTGCGATTTTGAAAGCTATGCTGCAGCTTCTTATTTTTTGAAAAACAAAACAAAACAAAGAACAGAAACACCAAAACCAAAACCCCAAACAAACCACCAAAACTCACAGAAACTGGTTTCTAGGATCTCACATAAACTCACATAAACACAAACTGCTGGCAGCAAGAAAGTCTTTAGGTAGTAGTTAGTTTTATATTTTGAGGACAAAGTAAATACACAAAGATTTAATCTCATGATGGAATTTACTGTTTAATACCCAACATTTTTGATGGATGAATTTAATAAACTTCCAGCAAACTAATGAAATGCTCATCAAAGGTGATGTGCCTGCTGGTATTTAAGATACCCTGGGGGTATAACATATTGGGGAAAAAATATATATATATATTTCAAGTGTATTTGCACCACCTGGAACCAGAGCTGGGAGAGAGGAAGGATGCTTTGCACTCTCTCAGAAATTAGATGTCTATATTTGTGCAATATAATCCTAGTCCCATCCTTTTATATTGCTTTATATGCTGCTCATTTTTGAGAAACAAGTACTAAAGACGTCATTCAGCTTCATAGTAAAACGGATTGAACAACTGAGAAACTTTCTAGACCAGATTGACTGTGTTGACTAGGTCTCAGATATTATGAGAGCTCAAAAACACACCTCCCATCAAGGCATCTTCATTCTAATTCATACAATTTAGGCCTTAGTCTCAAAAGAAGGCTGAATGTAGTTGTTGTTTGAAGTCATTTAAAGAAAATAAGCTCTTGAAGTTTATGATCAGTCTAATCCTAATAAGACATCTAAGGCAGAACTCATTTATCTAGAGTAATTGTAATACATTGAGGCACTCTAGCATTCAACTACTGATTTACAAGAGCATGGTTTCTCTTCAAATGTTCTCTCATATCTACAGATCCCACATGGTATTTCAAGTACAGAGAGTCTTAGGTGTCACTAATGAACTTTGCTTAGGCAAATCAATTCCACTTCTAAAATGGGGCAGATCTGAAGCTTCTAAAAGCATATATTTCTCTGCAGTGACATGAAATCAGGCTAAGTGGAAAGTCAGATGCAATTGTGAAGAATCAAATGCAGATGTCTGATATTTGTGAGGTAACTGCTATCTTGAATACAAAGGACAAGACCAGAAAAAAAGCACTTCCTTTTATTTTTTTAATCGTTGTAGAGTTAAGGGGCTTTATTCATGCTCTGTTTAACTGTGCCGAATACATTTCAAATTGATGAGCAAATGAAATTGATAAAAATGTCACATGACAATTCAAGGGGAAATATACATAAATAAGATGGCTATGAATCAATGTTGTTACATCTGAAGTGCTGTGCATAATTTTTGTGTTATTTTTGTTATTTATCACTTGCATTATATTCGTATAATATCTAATAGATTTCCTGGAGATCAATCAATATATGATTGTGCCAATTGCATTTCAAGATACTGACTGGACCGTATTTTTTGCCCTTATCATTCTTTCAGAACAAGTAACACTATACAGGCTATGAATAAAAAAAAGTCATGGAAATACAAAGAATCTGCAGACAGTGATAGGGAAGATGGGTGATATATAAACTAAGTGATATGTGTATGGTATTCAAAAATTGTTCATTATCAATATTTGTAAGAAGAACTCATATTGAACCCTTGATAGAACACACTGTAGTGAAAAGACACTCATCCTGTTAAAGAACTACTGCATTTAAATATATATATAAAAATATAAAAATTTAAAAATGTTAGTAAATTGAGATGGGGTAGTAATGTACAGTCTTGATTTAAAGTCCGTATAAGTCAGTAAAGGTATTTGTATTACAATTCAATAGTAGTTAGATTAGTTCTTAGCTTAAAAATAGCACAAACAATGGAGGTAGTGAATGCTGTAGGAATGCGTCTTTTTTCCCACCAAAGTAAGAAATATAGTAAGCATGATAAGACAAATAGAATTTTAATGCTTAAAAACAAAATAAGAACAAAGAACAGTATATAATGCCTTTATGCAGGATATTCAAAGACAGGGTTCAGCCATAACATGATAACAAATTTGAATGAGATTTATATGGATACAGTTTCTCGTCAGCCTTGAAAAACTATACTTCTCTAAAGAAAAGCAATATCTTTGTATCACCAGTTTTATGATAGATGGTGCTGCTTCATTTTTTTAAATTATTTAAAAAATGTATGTATCACATAGAGGAATTCTGAATTCAACATACAGTAAAAAAAGGTCATTTGAGGTTTTCTGTGGTTAAGGTAGTTTGTATGTTCTCAGTATAAAAACAGTCTCAGAGAAAATATGTAGTCATAAGCACTGGTGTCTGAAATGATGAGAAATTACAATACAACTTATTTGGGAAAGTACAGTTGATTTTGAAACCTTAAAACATAACTGACCCCAAATAATAATCTCATTTGCAAATGCTATATAGAGAAAAAATTACTTCTTTTTTTTTTTTTTTTTTTTTTTTTTTTCTGCAGGATCCAAGTCTCCCTTCAGTAAGAGGGATGTGATCACAATCTAAAAGTCTAATATAATATTGGTCAAAATTAAGAACACCTGTACTGGCACTTAGCCAGAACTTGAGTATCCCTTCTCCAGGTGCATTATAAAACATTTGCTCTCATTTGTCACTCAGCTTCAAAGATACTTAAATTCAATGGGTATTGTCATTCATCCTAAAGCTAAACACAACTAACACAACTATAATTTCATCTTACAATTAACATTTACGTGAATAAGATCTGCCACACCTCAAAAGTGTACAAAGAACATCCCTCACTCGCTCACAAGTCTGTTGTTCACTTAAAACTTTCAGATCACTCCAAGCCCACATCCCAAATGTTGAAAAAAGACCCCACTAAACTGATCACAGAAGCCAACATCATCAATTATAGTTGCTACTCTCTGGACCTGAAAAGAAAAAAGCAACAGAAATTTATCCGTAGAGTGAATGGTGCTAAAAATGTGATGTTCGAGCTATTAATATTCTGGGATTTTTCCTTCTGGAATAGCTCTATTGTATGGACAGCGTACGAGTCACCAGTTCATTGCATTCAATGTGGTCCTGGACCACACCTTTTAATTTATTTTCAGACTAAAGTAATTTGATTCAGATGCTTCAAGACCACTCTATCCAAATGAGAAGCAGGGGCAAAGGGGATGTTCACTGCACAAAGTTTGCTTCTGTTCTGAATTTGAACACTGTAATGTAGAATCAACTCCTGGTTGCATCTATGCTGCTAAGATGTGCTATTGACTGGATTAGTGGAGATCTAGCTGAAGTAGTCCAAAATTAAGCCAGATGAAGATTAAGCTTGGTGAAGTGCCTGGCCATTTTATGTAGTAGACTGAATTCAGTCAGATTTATTTATTTATTTTTAATTATTCACTACACAAGAGGCTTTTCAAGACAGTATTAGATAAAGGAGAATGAGACAATCTGTTTTGGGAGGAGATAGTAGCTCAGTTCTCTCCCAAGTTAAGCACAGCTGAGAACCAGAGTCTTCCATACTCTGGGTAAATAGTCTAACACTGACTGCTATATAGAAGGTGCAAGCTTTGTTTCTGTTCAGCATCAGTTCTCCGACAAATGTGAGATCTTCTGAGTCCTAGGTGGATGGAGATGTCTATTATGGGACTGGGTGGAATTGTGGAGGTTGGAGACAAATGCTTGTTGCTAGAGAGAGCTGAGGGACCTCAGCTATAGTCCTATTACCATTGTTTTCTATTTGCTAGCTATAATCATTCATATTTTTGCATAGAGAAAGCTGAATGGCTGTATGAGGTATATTGGCTCCCTGTAAAGAGGAAAGAGACTCTGGAATCAGGTACTCTTAATCACTCTTTAAATGGCATAGGATACCTAAACGCCTATTTTCATTGTTCTGAATTACCCAGTAATTACAACGCTTAAATTCACTTCAGCTTCAACCTGGCTTCTAATCACTAATCATTTGTTCTCAATCTGGTGGCATATAGGCAATCACAAAGCTGTGTAAATGTCAAATCTGAAAAACTGATGCTGTCACCTCTTCCTAGAATGAGAACAGTTGAATGTTCAAGACCAGGATAAACAAACAAACAAACAATAATTCTGGGAATTTAGACTAGTGCATCTGCTGCTGTTATTAGTGAGGGAAAGAACATGAAATGCAAAAGAAGAGGTTGAGTTAGTTATACTGACAGGGCATTCAAGCTGATTTCCAGTTGTTCTACATGAAATAAATGTACTCGTATTGCAGTTAAGACTTTACAATTATTTCCTTGTCTCATGCTTGGTTTTGTCAGCATGCACATCAGCTGAATGCTGGAAATAAAACTAATTAAAGTCCTGCCCTTTTTCTCAGTAAAAAAAGGCTTCAAACACCCACTGTAATCTTAAACCAAGCTAATTATAAAATGCAAATCTTTATCAGATATATTGGTGTCTTGTAGTCATTAATGTTTATAGCAAATATAAACTTAATTTCAAACCCACAGCTTCACTTATGTTACCTGTACTACTCAAAAAAAAAAAAATATTTTCTATGGAAGTCTTAGCTTTCAAACTTTTCAAGCCTTACAACCCTGACATTATCATGTTTCTTGCAGATTTCTGCTGCTATTGTAACATAGGGATGAAAAGGACTTCATGGATTACTGAGCCTTGTCTCATGCTGTGTGTATAATCCTGAGCCCATTGAAGTCAGTGGGAGTTTTAGCTTTTTCTTCAATTGTAGCATGATTAGATCCTGAATATCTCAAACATATTCAAATTAAAGTTATATGTTACACATTTTCCTTGTGACTTGTTAAAGATAATATTCAAATGTCTTCAAATACAAATGGTTCAGCATAGTTGCAATTTGTTTTTAAATTCCTGGTTCTGTGATGAAAAGCTGAAAATAACACTAAAGAAATAATTCTTGTCCATGTCTAGTCATGAAAGGTCAAAGCACACTGAGCTTAGACGTTTCAACCAAAGGACAGGCTAGAGGGAAATGGCCAGAGCCTCTAAGCTAATTTAACTCTTCATACCCCCAAGAAAAATTCTGCAGGGAAAACAGGTCTTTGAGTAACAACAATTGCAGATGACATTCATAGGGGAGGTAGATGCCTACTGCCTCTGAATATCTGTATTTATGTGTTTCCTTAATTTGGTCAAAAACAAAAAATTAATCTACCAGATTAATCTTCCAGATCCACATCTTCCCATAGTGTGAATTTAATATATCTTGGGTAGACTCTGATATCTTCTAGCTGTATTATAAAGGATAGCAAAGTGAAGTGAAAATACATGTTAGCTTATGAAATGCTGAAAGGGTTAATTTTGTCCATTTTATTTAACAGTGTAAAAATTGAGCAACTTTCAGTTAGCTGAAGTTACTTGTCTGGTAAAGACAGTGAAGATTCCTTTATAATCAATGGACAGAAGTGGAGCACCTCATGAGTGGATTCAGTCTAAACACCTGGTTTAGACTGGAATGAATCATCCTATGAGAGAAAAAAAAATAACATCTGATTTCAATTGCATTTCTAATAGCGATTTTTTTAGAATGTAAAATAATACAAGTGATGAAATATAGTAATGTGTTGGGTTATTTTAACTAAGATTTTAAACTGTGCCAGTGGTACATGTTATCTGACATCAAGAACTTTAGAAATTTTCCAAAGAAACTGGTATAATTCTGAACAATTGTGGTATTCCACAAAACAGTAAAAAAAAAAAAAAAAAAAAGTAAAATTGTGAATGTTTGAGACATCATCAACACTAGAACAGCTGTAAACTAATTGTCACTAACGACATTTTAAAGATGGCATAAGAGTTAATTTACTACAGTTAGTAAATCAGTAGTAGAATGTTGCAGTTCTAAGTTAGAAGGAATTTTTAAAGAAATGCTACTAGGATTTAGTGTACAAAGTGTTTTTTTGCTAATACACATTTGAATTCTTACAAGCTCAGTAAAAAATTGACATTCGAATTATCAGCTACACCAAACCTAACGGAATGAGAAATTCTGCATTATTCTGTTTATGTGTAAAGCAATCGTTCTAGGATTTACACCAAAACATATAATTCAATTGTTATTATAATCATATATTATAATATATATACTCTTCAGCTTTCTAATCATTATACTTTTTCTCAGTCCTTGTAAATATTTTCCTAAAAATCAGTCAAACATAGCTGTCCTTTTCTAGAATCCATAAATTCACCATTTATTTCCTTATTCTATTAATTACTTCTTTCTTAGTAGGAATATGTCAAGGGTTTTGATTGTGGGGTGACAATAAAAACGTGGCAGATGTATTGTTAAACCCCTCTCTCCCCTCTTCTCCTTTCAGCCCCTCTCTCCCCCCGCTTCCCACTAAAGAGAGGTGATCGGGAGGGAAAGAAGGACAGAGGGAAGAGAGTTGGAAAAATTAAAAATGTTTTACTAATGCTGCTAATATGAATAGAGAAAATAAAGCAAAATATACAAAACCAATCTTGAAAGTCCCAGCAACTGCAGAGCTGGCAATCAAAGTCCTGGATTGGACTCTGTAGCCAACCCGTGCTGGATTCGATCTCTCACTAGGCCTCAGTTCGCAGGGATGACTCACAAGGTCCTCTCCTAATGTTGGCCATAAGGGAAAAGGAAAAGAAGGAAAAGGGATGACATCCTCGTGATCTCCCACTTTTATATGAAGTATTCACGTGAATGGGATGTTATACTCAGTTGTTCAGTTCCTTGGTCACCTGTTTCTCATTGCTCCTCTTGGGAGATGTGCATCAATTGTTATCATAACTTCACATTCCATTGCTATGTTTACAAAAACATGTATCTGGTTTTCTGGGAAAATGCAGCTAATATGAAAGCCTTAGCTGACAGGTAAATTCACTAAAAGAGAAACTTGGTTTTTTAACAAAACCAGGACAAAATAAAAGGCAAGTTCAAGGATTTCAGGATTTGTTCCTGAAGGTGAATCTTTTCACTGTGAATGATGCGAAGAAAAACTTAGTGACATTCAGCCCTAATTATTAATATAAAATAAATAAATATAGCTATATGAGCATATTTATGATATATTTAAAAATATTACAAAATCTAACAACACATATCCAAGCAATCCTATTTTTATAGCACTACCTTTAAGTGATATAAAAAAAAGCCACAAAACAAAAAACAAGCAAACAAACAAAACCCCAAACAAAAGCAAAAACCAAAACAAAATAAACCAAAATAAAATAAAAAAACAGTATTAGTAAAGAAAAATCCAGTATCGGTCCTTTTCATGGTGTACAGTCCTTCAGGAACAGACTGCTACAGTGCAGGTTCCCTCTGGGACCACAAATCATGCCACCACATTTGCTCCAGCATGGGCTCCTCTCTCTCTACAGGTCCACAAGTCTTGCCAGGAGCCTCCTGAAGTGCAGGCTCTCCACGGGGTCACGGGTTCCTGTAGTGTGCCTCCACCTTCTCTGACGTGAGGTCTTCCACAGGCTGCAAGTGGATGTCTACTCCACCATGGGCTAAAGTGGGACAGCTGGCCTCACCATGGTCTGTACCAAAATACCTACACATGCAGTATGAGAAGCAGAAGAATTAGTAATACCAGTGATTGTATCTACTCCAACTTCAGAAATGGTTTTCACAAGCAAGACTAGGTGGTATGGTTTCCTGTGAATCCAGTTACACTCACAAAAGGAAGTCCTGAAGGGCAATCCAAGAAGCCCTAGAAAAACAGAAAGTTGGGACAGGGTGTCTGGTTCAGCAGAAACAGGTAAATTAATGGAAATGTTTGCTAGAATCAAGGTCCATGAGAAATCTCAGGAAAAAATACACAGCCCTAAATAGAGATATATACACATGAATTAGACATCTATGCTCACACAGTACTTAGAAAACTCTTGTTCATATGCATACTGCAAAATTCATTTGAAATATCACAGTTTACCTGAAAAATTTCCAACAACGTAACAGCCCAGTTACTCAACAGCATCTGAGATGTCATTAGATGCTTACGTTTAGACAAATAGATTAAGACTCTCTTCAATACTGTCAACAGAAACTAGAAACTTATCCGGATTTGACCCAATCTCCACAGACAGCAATAAAAGCTTAGACATCCAAAAAATAGCTATCAAAATATATTCCTTCTCTGGAATTAAATCATTCATTAGCATGAGAGTCAGTCTATGATTGTTTAGCAAAATCACAAAGCATTTAACTTATCCAAGTGTACTTAAGTTACTAAAGAACTCTCACAGGACATCTTTGCTCTTCTCAGACTAGAGCTGAATTACATGCAGGATGTTCTGTGACTTCTCAAATGGTGCCAGATACCTATGTTTAGACCACAGAATTGTATCTTAAATATCATGAGACTTCTGGGTTTATTTGCTTGGACTTTTTGCTTTCTTGATTTTTTAGTTTGTGTGGTAGTCTATAATAATATACTTTAAAGAACATGACAATGTATATGACATATTTTTAGCTTAAACTGGGAAATCTGTGATATGAATTCATGGTCTTAAACTGAAGATAAAAAGAGGGTGTGCCCTGTGTTCTTGCTTGTTGAGGAGGTGATACTTATTTCATTTTATTACAGGACACCCAAGTCAGATTTAAGAGTTCAAGTTAAAACGCGGTCCTTGTTTTTTCAGTGAAATTGATTTTACTCTTAATAATCTCTAGAAAACACTGTCTAGAAGAAGTTCCTTCTTAAGTGTACTGTGATGGGAATAAGACCAAGCTCAGCAATAAAGACTGTCTCACTTTTCTATGAAAGATCTCAGACCTGACTGAACAGAAAGCTCCCCTTGATGCCTCACAATCTCCAGTTAGATAGGAAGTCCTTTGTGTAAGTAGAAGTATTCCAATTCTGTTGTTGTTCTTTTTCATGTTGTTAGTTTTATTCTCTGTGGGATCAACCTAGAATGCTCAAGTGTATAACTCAAACCTTGCCAGCAGATTCTTTATGTGAAAATAATGAAATTCGCTCACATCTGGCAAAGTTTGTTTGGTCTTCCTGAATGTCCACTGGGAAGGTTCTTAGTTCAAATCTTCTAGCTGTTACCCAGAAGGATTTGTATCTCAAACACTGACTCTTTCATTGCCTTTACTTCCATTTTCAATTGTAGTATATTAATTTTCAGAACATCTTTTTATATTAAAGTCTCATTTTTCTTGATGCTAAAAATACTTAAGCATGTACTGAAACTTTGTATGTATCTGCAAGCTGCTCCAATAGTTCCTGCATTACTTAAGGAAAAGGGAAAAATATATTTGGAAAAGAATATATGCTTTAACCTATTGCTTGATACTTGTTTTGACTTAGCAAGTGTTTTTTCAAATTGTATAAAGCAGCTCAAAGGAAAAACTGTAACAAGATGATAAATTCATGTGAGTATCTTTATTTTTCTCTGGTAAACTATTAAGCTAATTAATTAATGAAATATTCCTGTTTTAATGATAGAATTTTCATGATAAACACAAATCCATATGCTCGTTTTGAAATACAACAGAATTTTATAATTCCTTTATTTGAGTAAAATAAAGTCTAAAGCATTTAAATGTATGTGAAAATCTCAGTGTTAAAAATGGATTAAGTACCACTTACAACCCCATGATAAACTGCAATTATACCATGATGTGACAAGATTTCACTTGGTGTAGATCAACATTCATATTTTTTGTAGTGTTGGAAGAGGGATTCTAGTCAGTACCTTCAAGGAATACTGACATTTCTTCAGCTGTCTAATTATGACTGACCTTTTTCAATGTTGATTTAATTCTTCAATACAAACCTTTCTGACTACTTTCCTTTTAGTTTTTGGTTGGTTGGTTGGTTGATTTTTTGTTTGCTGGTTTGATGGTTTGTTTGTTTTTGATTTTTTTGTAGGTTTTCTAAGTATTGCCACCCTATTTTGAGCATTATCATAAGATTCCTCCATGTCTTCCTTTTTTTTTTTTTTTCCCCCACTTGGGTGTTTTCTCCAGACCTTTATATTTTCCACATATAGTTATATCTTGATATGGATGATAAGCAAAATTGTGGCAGATATGTTTTAAAGGAAGAAGTTAGATGACAGAGGATAAATTCCAATAACTATTTTGATAGAAATTGGCTAATATAGATTTATGTCATTGATACTTGAATTTATCTGTAAGAGTTCACACTGATCACTTGTAATTACTTCAGTAAAATGAGTGAGATGCCTAACAACGCGTCTATGCTATGCTGCCTGATGACATTTCAAATAGCTCTGAGCTAGCTGCACATGAGCTGGTGTGTTTACACAAAGCACAACCACTGACACACAGACTAGAAGCCATATAGCTAAGTCCAGGTGGATAACTGATAACTGACTGGATAACTGACCAAGGCCTAGCCATGTAACACAGTATTTGTATCATCTCTAGCCTGTGGGCAATTTGCATAAGCATATGTGAATGGTGGTGCATTGCGTGATATGGATATACACTGAGACCCTCAAGAAGGGAGCTGAAACAACAACAGTGGTGCAGGAAGTAAGCCATGATCACTGAGACCATTCATCACATATTAATTTAAAACACTAATACATGGAATATCTCCACAGCCCAGAAAGCATTGCTGATGGAACATCTAGATTACCCTAAAAAGCACTGTGGTAATGGAGCTGTCTTGTTTTTATGTATTTATGAGACACTCAGATTCAATTCATTGAATTGAGTTCATTATACTTCCTTAGAAGATTCAAACCTACTTTTCTTACCTAAAAAATGTTTTAATCATCAAGCCATAGATGAGATTTAAATTTAAAATTATATTAGTTTTTGCCAGAGCACTGGGCTTAGACGTACCACTTAAGGAACTACTTCAGGGAGTTCTGTGTAGATCTACACTGATCAATGAAAAATGACTAGGAACTCAATGTCTTCTCATGTTCTACACTAATTAATTGTTAGGTCACTACCTGCAACTGTTTGTCTCTGAGAAAACCTATAAGGAGTGCTAGCCTTAAGCAGTGTGAACATGAGCTAGACAGTGTCATTTGGCTTCAGGTTTTCTTTTACTTGCTAGCACTAAACCAGCTCAAGTACACACTATGCAACACAGACACTGTTGCATAGAATCTGAATGAGAGATTTGCGCAGACGGGAAATAAGTTACTGCATATTACAATAGGAGTAACAATCGCTTTCCACTTGGAGCTTTCATTTGCAACAGAGCCCATAACAGAGTAGGTCATATCCAATTTCTGGATTTTTAGAGGTGGAAAGCATGAGGCATAAAACAGGGAAATGAGTTACCTCAGAATACCTATTACACTCATGGCAGCAATCCCAGTGCTGAAAAAAAAAAAAAAAAAAAAAAGAAAATACCCTGCAGCAATTACACGAGATTAGAAGTATCTGAGATTTGAATATGTTGTTTACGAACTGTGAACAACCACAGTCCAAATCCACAAAATAACACAGGAAGCCTTGTGGACGCTGAGTTAAAAGTTCATGGTGCATGGTAATACCCAATTTTTAAGAGTTTTGCAATTTCCAAGAACCCACAGTCCCAAATTACTTACCGAGGCTACTCTTACACTCATGCTGGGGGAGAATTAAGTGCCCAAGAATGAAAGCTGTGACTAGCAGTTGAGTGGGAGTCACATACAATACATTACAGAGTAAATCATAAGCCCTTCTCTCTTCAAGGATTAATTATGTAACTGTAGGAAGGCACTTATCTTTAGTCAGGATCCCCAACAGTGTTTAGATAGTCCTTAGCTTCCTAGACTTCATAGTGAAAATGAATGTGCTTTAAGTATAACAGAAACAGAGTAAAGAAAGGTGTTTGCCATTTAACATCTAATCTTCATTTCATATGCAACTGCCTAGAGGGACAATTAATCAGGATTTAAGTGCCTTATTTCTTTGCAGACCAAGTACTTATTACATAATATCTGAACAACAAAGAAGAAAGTAAAGTACAGAAATACATTCTAAAATCTAATAGTTGTAAATGTTGTTGTAAATGTTGTAAATAGTTGTAAATGTTTGAGTTGTACAATAATGCTTCATGGGATGGAACATGGTCATTTCTCAGCCACCTGTTCCAACTCCACATTATTTCAGTTCTGTAGCTGAAGTAAAAGCTGATTTAAAGTTCTAATTCTATGTGTCAGTAACTGGTTTTGCTTCTCAAATAAATAACAGGTCTGACTCACTTTCTGATTTTCTCACTTCTGATTCCACACAGTATTTCTGATGACAATGCCTGCAATTAAAGAAAAAAAAAATCATTAAGGCGTTTATTTACCAGATTAAAAATCATTGTAAGACCTGTTATAGAGCCTCTTGCAAGATTCTGAGGTGGATGACAGAAGGAAAAATCTTAAAATATCTAACCTAACTTCTTACCTATTCCAAAAGCAATAAAAAAATCTCTTTCATATTGAAGAAATTCAGCATTTAATCTAATCAGAGTATCTTTTTATAAGCAAATAGTCAGATATTAAGTTTTTTAAGTGATCAAGCAGACATACCTAGGATTTATTTTTTACATCTTATAAAATTTATTTTAATCTAAGGCAAATTAACTTTTTTTTTTTTTTTTTAATTAAATCCTAATCCTAAAATGGCCACTGAAAAAAAACTCTAGTATTTTTTTCCATGGGACCTTCTCACTATAGCAAAAAATGTTCTTGATGTATTTGTCAGAGAAAATTGTAGTGGTATTTTTAAAACTATAAATTTTCCTCTTTTCAGAATATAGGCTTTGTCACAAATGAAATATAATGCAATACAGAAAATGACTGTGATGTAATAAAATCTCTACCACTCTTCCCCTTTCCCTTCATTTTTCCTTTCTTTTTAGTATGAAGATTATTTTTAATTGATAGCCTTATGTACTCCCACAGAAATGTAAAATAAATGTGTTTAATGTGTTAAGAAAATGTTTTGATGAGATATGAAATATTAAAAATGTTTCTTATTTGTAGAGAAGGAAAATATTTACGTTTAGTTGGGGAGTAGATCCTGCTTTGGGATTATAAACTTCGTCAAAGTAAAAGCAACAGGTAAGAATTTAGCACTGAAATGCACAAAATTCCTCCATTAATGACAGAGAGAGCTTACATAACCACATTAGGCTAACTAAACATCTAAGGATGTGGTGATCCACACAACATAGATGAATCGAGCACTAAACTTTAGATCTAAATACGGTGCTCATGTCAGGAAATCTTAATTCTATGTCACGATCCATCATGCACATTTGAACATTTCCTTCTAAAATTCAGACACTGCAAACCTACTTTCAATAACACATGTATCTGTGTCTTTCAGTGTTGCTTTTTATTTTGTATATGTGTTTTATTGTGTGTGTGTGGGTTGTTTGTTTCTTTGTTTTATTTTGGGGGTAGGATGCTCTTTGTTTTGGGTTTTTCTGTGGATAACAGAAAACTAAATTTGAGAATTAGAATGTGTAAATCTAACTCTAGCTCAAAGAAGTCAGATGCTATTTACTTTAGATGTGTTTTGATTTTCCAGACAGCTCTGTCATGAGTCCTGATATAAGTATGATTTCAAAACAAAGAGAATAAAAGCCAGCTTCTAATCTTTCTATCCCCTTTTAATAATGGAATTCAACAGATTGTTATCATTATTCACTGAAAGATAGAACATGGAGGACAAGTTTCAAAGCCTTTATACAAAAGGGAAAAGTCAAAACCAGAAGGTTTCCCCCACAGAAGAGACCTCTGTGTACTCTATTCAGATGCATGCACACTCTATTCAGAAATGCTTTGGATCGCATGGTCTCTCTGAGTCAAATATTACATATCACAGTGCTGCTAGTTTAGCTGTAACTTCTGTAAGTCTGTTGGGTATTCAAATGAAATCTGTCAGTTAAGACTTCAGTTATTGCATTTCTAAACACGAATTAATTAATGCAATTGGGAGCAACTACTTTATGGAAGAGTGATCCTCAGTTTACATGGGGACAATTTATTATTTTATGATAATGTTGGAATGCTCAGATGTAGACTCATAAATTACTGTCATGTGTCTTTATTGTCTGTTTTTTTTTTTTTTTTATGCCTAGTGCCTATTCACTGACTGGGTAGTGATACAAACAAGTGATTTTCATATTAATTCCTAAACATATTTATTTAATTGGAAAACTCTGTATCAAATTATTTTTCCATCACTTGGACAACTTAGTTTAATGAATAGGTCACCTGTAATAAAAACTACTTGAATACATAGCTGGAAGTACTTATAATGCTGTACAAAAAAAGAAAGTTACATAAAAAAGTTATAACAGGCTGCTATGCACAAAGCTTTATTCTTCAGATCTGAAGCTGATGGCTTACATTGCCTTCAATATGTTGTCCTAGGGAAAGAAGCAGGGAAAATAAAGACAGAGTGAGTGAGAGGAAAAAGGAAAACTTTCCCCAAAGACAGCCAGTAAGAGAAGAAGTGTAGGTCCTCGGGTGAGTGTCCTCTCCTAGGTGTCCTATCCAGTGCAGCAGGGCAGCTTTGTGAATGTTTATTAATTGGGTAGTATTTGTTGGATATAAAAATGACTGTTACCCACATATTGTTTACCTTATAATACGGAGTCAACAGCCGAGAAGATACGAGATGGACAGGAGTGGAGGAGACTTTACTACAGGATTAGAAACTAAAGCCAAAAAGCATCAGTGTTAAGAAACAGAAGGGAAACAGGATGAATTGCGTGTTTAAAAAAAAAAAAAAAAAAAAAAATCACTTTCTCAGGAAAAACAGAATAACAGTGCTTCAAAATGCACCAGTGCAAGGCAGCAAGGATAAGAGCACCTGGACTACATGCTGCCACCGAAGCTTCAGGGTGTGATCTGTAGGCAAAACAACAGAGTAAAACTGCAAATACATAGAGGACTCCATAGTTCCAGGTTTTAGCTACATAAGCAGAGGCTCAATATTCCACTGAGAGAGTCAAGGTTTTTTTCAAGAAAACCTGTAGTATCTGCAGGAAGATTTAAGAGTGGGCATGAAAAAAGTTTGTCATTTGCCTAGTTCCATCTGCTGGTTCTCCAACTCTGGAGAAAATACAGTAAAGCCAGATAGCAAAGCCAATAACTAAGGTTGTAGACAGAGATATCTTTGAATTTATAAGCCTGAAGCTAGGATAATTTCTGAGCATATGAATCTATTTTTTCTCACAAAAGGTATTTGATTTTTTTTAAAAGAGAAACACTCTAAATATCATAAATTAACAAATTAAAACCTAATTAATATTTTGGGAATTTTAAGAATGTAATTAATGGTCTTACCTCAAACAAACAAACAAACAAACAAAAAGACTTATTAAAAAAATTGTCAGTATCTTTAGAATAAAAATATCTCAACATGGCCAGAAAGTATATAGAAAAAGGTAAGGACAGAATAGAAACAACATGTGCCTTTCTGTCATAATAATACTTCTTTAGCAGATATTTCTTTGCTTTTGTGTTTTTCATTAAAGTAATTTCAAGAGTATGGAAAATGCAGGCTTGTACTTTGTTATTAATCCATAATGACAGAAGCTAGAGGAAGGTGCTTTCTTGTTCCTTTTCATATTAAAGTTAAGTATAATGTTTCAGGCTAACAAACTTTGTCATTCTAATGGATTTTCTTCCCCTGTAAACAAATTGAATATCTCATTTACTCAGACAGATCAGTGATGATGCACATACAGCTGTATGTATCTACTGTGGAGATATTTGCAACTGAATTTAGCAGCTTAAGCCAATAAACCAGAAGCCAGAATGTTTTGTGGCATTGTATTTGGGACTCAGAGGAAAAGATCAGTGCAGAGGGACATTCCACAGTATTGCCTCCCTGTTTGAGCTACCACTTTGAATTCTTGCCACATCTCTGATTTATAATTACATTCTCTACCTTTTAAAAATGGTTAAGCAGGAAATTGTTTTGGCTGGAATTATATGGGCACATGGTTCTTTCACAATGCTCAGAGGCTGCATCTGGATGATCTGAATCATACTATTTGGTCTGTGTTATTTCTACAACAGGTCTCAAAGGCTTTAACAGCTTTTCTAAAGAGAGAAGGAGGAACAGTGGCCATTCCTTGTTTTGGACACAGTTGATTTTATTAGATTTTGCCATAATGATATAATGCACACTGGTTTTCTTTCACATGATACTAACCTTAGCACAGAAAATAGTTTTTCATAAGGCAATTGCTCCAGCTTTAGTGAAGCTAGATTTGGATTTCTCAGTCCACGGCACTTTCTCCTTGTCTACTTTTATTTATGGTATGAACATCAGTCTTGCCTTTGCCATAGGTAAGATGGATTAGAAGCAAGAAGCAGCAGCAAAGCAACTAGGCATGCAGACTCATTTGTCGAGATCCAGGAAGAGCATAACTGTGTTCATTCACTTCAGCCAAACCGCTTGTCTGCCAGGCTTTACCTCCAGTTCTGGTGTTACTAGTTCATGACACCATCCCAAGTACATTGAAATCCTGTTGTAAGATCACATAATTGATTTGTCACTCAACTATGTGGGTTATTGAGGTCAAGTGAAGGGGTTGCTTCTGGATACATTTGATGTATCAACACAGCCAAGGTTGTTTCATTACCCATTTTAGTCGCTAACATTTGAAAGGAACTCCACCTATGCAGACACCAGTGGCATTGTTTAAATTAGGTGCAGAATCTTGAATATAGAAAAAAAAAATAAAGCTTATAAAAGAAAGAGTCCTTGGATCACATTAACTGCCCCCTTAAACTCTACATATAAGACTCATTTATCTGATAAATGGAATAAATGACAGTGGAAGGAAAATAAAACAGACATTAAAAAACAAGTAATAACCCAATGGTAAGAGTCAAATGCAAAGTGACTTATTACTGTTTTTTTGATACAGGAAATTAATTTGGACTATAATGTGGAATTACCATCAGGTCCTGTATAAGTGATCTTATTTCAGAGTAATTTTACGGTATTCAAACAGAAGCAAATTAGGATGGTGGTGTTCTGAAATCCCAATGAACTTCTGGAAATTTAAGTATACAAACTTTTCAAATCAAGCTTCTCAAAACTCAGTGTAAAAACATTTACATCATAAGATAATGAGGTTAGGTGCTACATAACTGGCACCATCAGTTTATTAGACAAGATTGTTGGAAAGTTGTTTGTCACTAAGTATTTCAGAGTACAGAAGGTACTCAAATCCGTTCAAGACTCTGATTTCTATAGACACCTTTGATGATGTCTGGTGCAGAAAGTAATACTGCTATGATGTTTTAAAGTTATTTTTTTTTAATGCCACAAAGCTCTTATATTTCTTACTCTTGCCCAGAGTTTGATGTATTCATTGTAAACCGATACATCCATGCTCTTCTACTTCTTCTCAGATAGAATCGTGGTACATTTCTGAACTTGTATAACTAGAAAAGATTTTAGGATTTTTGGACAAATATTTTTAGAAACTTTTCAATGTAGATTACTCTAATGACATTGGTTTGGAATAATACACGATAGTGGGTAGTATAATCTTGATATTTCAGCTGAAAATGTGATTCTTCATCCCTTCTTTATAGCACGTTTGGCAGACCAAAAATGTTGCCGTAGCAACAGGATTAGAAATAGTCTTCAGGAAAGTTGTCAGAAATCAGATAGAAATCAGATTCTGCTGACTGAAATTTGTTGACGTAATGTTCATTTAACAGTATCTAAATACTGTTCCTAATACCTAACAATGTCAATATGTATGTAGTAAAAACAAAAACAAACAAACAAACAAACAAAAGCGCCCTGTAATGTCTCAGGGTGATTTACAAACTTTTATAAGGGCTACACTAAACAAACTTTATCAGGTTTTTAGATTTTTATAGAATACTTACCACAAAAGTATTTTCTAAGCTGGATGCCAGTCACGGTTAAATATCTAATGGGACTTAAGAATTTTTTGTAAAGGCATTAATATGTTCATAGTATCTTTTTCAGATTTGTTTAATTTATTTCAGTGTATTCCTAGCAAGGAACCTACTTGTTCAGGAAAACATGAGAAAAGAACACATTCTGCTGTAGATCTAACTAAATTCACTATTGCCGTTGTAAATGCAGCATAATTCCACCAAGTTTAATAGGATCAGGATGTGTCCAAAATCTATTTTACATTAAAACAGAAAAAAAGTACAGGAGTACATACTGTCTCCTCTTAAAACTGAAACATGATCTGTACTTTCAGAATGGTAACTTTCCTCAGAAAGATGAGCTGAGTCATTTCCTCATGATTCACCTTGGGAATGACCAGAAGCTGGAAGTGCTACCAAGACTTCAATCCATATGTTCATTATACCCATGCAGGCAGCCTGTTTTGGACCCTCTCTGTCTTTGCACCAGGGCAAATAGGGGTATTCCCAGGAAAGACACTGATCTGACTCATTTGCCTATTGCCACACATTGTAGACACATAGACAGAGATATGGACTAGTCAAGACACATTTTAACAACCAGGAGAATAATGTCCTTTTGCACACAGGGCATACCATCTTCTCCCTCAGTTTGCAGTCTTGAACTGTTCATCCTTCAGGACATAAAAAGGTGAACACTTGATGGGATTAATTTGGCCTCACTTGTGGCATGGGTACAAAAATTAATCAGTCAATCAATCAATCAATTAAATGAATAAATAAAAGAAATAAATAAATGTAGATTTAGCCAAAGCTGCTTTATTTATTGGAAAGTAACAGTGTGTGTTTTCTGAAGGATCCAGGAGAGACTATTAAACATTTCAAACTACCTTTGTGTCTCAGAGATCCTGAATTCAGAAGAACAAATCACTTGTTAAAACTTCCATGGAAGTCTCTAACTATTACTTCAAAATAACATTACTTTAGCTGGAACTTCGTTGAGTGACAGAGTTTCACTGACTCATCAATCTGATTATTTTCTTTTTCCTAGTATGTACAAGCTCTAAAGATGTTTTGGTTGTTGTTACAATATCTTAATGTTCAGTCAGTTCTCCTATATATATAAGACAATAAAGAATTGGCTTCCTGTGTATGAGCGCTATTAGAAATTATGATTACTTATTATGCCTTAAAGTTCTACACCTGTTCACTGTACATTATTTTTAAGCAGACATTAGTTATCATTAGACAGGATAATTCGCTTGGCTAATAAACATCTAATGCCTACTACTCTAGGCAATTAGTGAGTTGCGTTACCAACCATAAACATAAATGGAGAGCCAGAGTTATGAAGAAAACTCTTAGTTTAACAAATATGGATAACAGTATTAAATAACTTATGTTTTTGATGATTATGTTTAAAGGTCAGAGAGTCAAATTTAAACTCATTGGTGTCAAAGTAAGTCATTCTTATAAAAACTTAAAAAGTAATTCTTGAAACAACTCAGATATGTTTCTCTTACCATCTCAGATTCATTTTGAAGATCATCTTTGTAGAAAGTTACAAAGGTGAAAATTATCTCTCTTCTGTGTAATCTGAAAATCAGTTCAGCTAATTTAAGTAGTACAGAGAAAATAGAAGTCTTTATTCTTTAATTCACTTACTTTATCTGAGGATCAACTGATGTATTTTATGATTTTGAAGGATGATACCATGAGAAGAAAAGAGAATGTAAGTTAATCCAAACCTAGAAACATCATTGTTATTAACCAATTAGCATTCCTAAATCACAGACCCATGTTGATATCTATTTGCAGAAGAAGGAAACAAATTAGAACAAAACTCCAAGAGATGCTTATGAAAAAATAAATATATGTTTAACCAAGGTTTCTGTGTTTGCTTATTTTGTTTTCTAGAATTTACAGGACCAATGGTAGGAGGAGACAATCATTCTGGTCATATCTTTAAGCCCCAGGAAGTTTCATTTGAAACATCTGCAGTATTCTCTGTTCATACTTGCAATGCCATTTAGCATCTGAACTACATGGAATCAAATTCTCAGGAGGCATATGCGTCTGTAACTCTGCTTAAGTACTGTGAGCTTTTTGTTCGGAGCTGACGAGTTTATTTTACTTCTTACTCTGCTAACACTAATATTTAAGCTAGAAGAATAATTAATAGTGAACAACTATGACCTGCTTGGATACATTTTTGGGAATGATTTTGTGTTTATTTTGGAGGTCTTTCTGGATAACAAGTGTAAAAATCTTTATTTTGCAAAGCAAAAGCATCACCTTTATTTTTCAATTTTATTGTATTATTTCATATTTTGTTGTTGGAGAATAGAACATCTGTTGGATTTCCAAATGTATATTATAAAAATAGTACTTTGCTACAAAGCTGGAGGACTGCACTTAACACATACTTATATGTTCATACCGAATACTGTATGTTCATTTGTGAACACAAAAATGCCAATATGTTATTATTAGATAACAAATGTTCCCAGCATGGACATAATTAAGTATGTCTGTTTCGAGTGCTTTCAGCAGCAACAAACATAATAAATGTCGAGCACTTGCAGTTAGGGTGGTAAAGTCCAGAGTAATTTTGGCTTGAAGAAATTTAGCAATCCATTAATTTTGAGGGACTTGGTCTAGATATTGTTAGCATATTGTGTTGTTGATGAAGTTCATTATAAACAAGCTGAATAAGGCCTCTTATATAGCAAAATACACTAGTGGTTTTCAGAAAAAAAAAATGGATTTTTTTACTTATGATGGAAGCTTATATAATCCATCGTACTTAGAAAACTATGAATTCACTGGAACATAGACAGTGACACTTCACATTGCTGGAGGACTGCTGCAGGCATACTTTCTGAAATATGAAGGACAGAGTCATCTTGCAGTCTGTCATTACAACCTTTTATGACACATTCCAAAATCATTGGTTAAATTTCAAATCAAAATATATCTAGATTACTTAAACACTAATCTTCAAATAAAATGTAATTCTGAATTATTATTTTTTCATCATGTGAAAGTTGTAGAACCTTGGCAGAGAACCTGACTTGTTTTTCTTTGTTTAGGTACTATTTTCTGCTGCAAGTTTGAATGACTCAACAAAACAAAGCAAAGTTGATTGTTAAATAATTTACAGGACACTGAATCATCTTTAAAAACAATTTCATCACCTGCAACTTGAATACTGAGGCATGTTATTTACTCAAATATAGCTTATTAATCAAATCCCCCATGTGTGTCTGAAAACTAAACCTGTTTGTCAGTTGAGAGTTTAAATGACCTTGCATAAAGGAAAAATAGTAATTTTCCAAATGAATAATGAACAGTGGTTGTTTTGTTGTTTGGTTGGTTGTTGTTGTTATTTTTGGTTTTGGTTTGTTAGTTGGTTGGTTGGTTGTGGTTTTGTTTTTGTTTTTCATATGAATAGTCATTTAAGCTCATCTGTTCCAAAATATACAGTGTGGGAACTTCACTAGGTTGACAGCCAAAGATATTTTCCAATAAAAATAAATGTCTTTTTTATTACAATTTTTCCTGAATATATATTCAGAACAGTGCAATAGTGGTTCTGCTTTAGTGTTCTTCCACACCCCAAAGACATGCAAAAAATATTTGACTCCTTCTCTATGAAAAACAGACAAGAATTACATTAAGTTCATACCTTTATTTCTATTTCTATTTGTTTATTTCATATGAATTTATGACAAGTTCTTCAATGTTTCACTGAGAGGAATTTCTTAAGTAGTTTCAAAGAGCTTTTGAAAATATAAAGGTCACTAAGAGGAATTGTTATTGCTGCTGATTGTACATCAACAATAAGATTCTAAGTCTTGTATAAATCTCATCACCTGAGGACATAAACTGCTTAAACACTTTTCAGATATGCACCTCTGACATATTCCAGGGAATGAATGAAAAAGTCCATCAAGCTTTAACAGAAAAAATGGTCCTTCTGGCATTATGATGCTGAGATCTTAGGGAGTAATACAGACTTTTTCCCATCGTCACATAGCTGATGGACCTTTTGTAAATATAAATACAAGCTAGAAGCCAAAAATTAGATAGTGCAAAAGCCTTAGTACTGTGTGAAGAATTTAGTGACTGAGAAACTAAGACAAACTGATATTGGAAAAGTCCTCATGAGATTTTCATTTGATGCTAAGTCACATTTGAAAATAAATATCTCTTGCATTAAAAAAAAAAAAAATTACTTTCACATTTTAAGCCTGTTTAAAGGTGCTTAAATTATTAAGCAGTGAAAGTAACAAGTCTGCAAATGTCTAAAGTTGTGGCTCTGACTAAGTGATCTGATTTTCAAAAGTCATACGTGCCTGAATACGGAGGAACGTAATGGCTGTTAGCACATCTGAAAACAAGAGCACTTATTTAAATTTGTATGTAGTACAGCTCTAGTCACTCATGCTCAGATACTCTTCATGGAGGTTCAAATAGACTGTACATTGACATTTAGTGTAATTCAAGTTTCTAAGACCTTTCCATATTAGAAAGTAAGACAAACAAACAAAACAATTAGTCATGTATTTTTTAGGTTGTTCAGCTAATCACATCAGACATGGAAGAGCCATCATGGATAAAAGGAGAAATGATGTCGGGAGAAATGCCAATAACCCAATCGGTGGAAAGGAGTTCACTGAATGTCTGTTTTTAAGACCGTCCAAAAAGAACAATGGACAATTAGACTGTAGTCTCTGGTGCAAAACTCACCAAAGCGACTTAATGTAAGAGAATCTTTACCAAACACACCATGAAAACTGATGAGCCTTATTGCCTGGAGGGGTATGTGACATTATGGGATGCAGGGTGAAGAAAATTTTGGGACTATGTAAAACATGGGGTGTTTTAAGGGAATTGTGAGACTTATGAAGAGTTTAGGGAATGATTGAAGGAAGGGCTCGAGGTGGATCAGAGGGGAGTAAGCATGAAAAAATGAAGGTAAAAGGGGATAAAGGAGTCCAATTATGCAAGCTAGCTGCTGGACAATATTGTTACTTAGCTAAGCCCTTAACTTGATCAGTGCAGTCTGCCCTGTATTTTTATTAAACCCTATTTTTAACTGCCTTCTGTGAGGATGCACTCTTGTTCTGAGCATACACGTGCATGTGCGTGTGTGAACACCAACAAACTTTAAACTGCTCTGGCAGCCACTGGTGCAGGACCCTGAGCCTGAGGGTAACATGTGTCTAGGGGCCAACAACTGGAGGAGACTTCAGGACTGGGGCCAGGCCTAGAATACCTTTTGTGCTTAAGACCGGTTATGGGAGAGGCCCTTTTTGCATTTGTGGATGTATATATTCCACTAGCGGTTTTCAATCCTGATCAGCCAGAGCAGATGAAGAGGTTTTGGCAATATTTGTGCAGATGCTGTTGAAGGTGCTGCTCTATGGCCGTTTTTGTCTATGTGGGTAGCTGTTTACTGTATATCTGTGTGTGCAAGTGTGTGTGTCCACTGGGGTGGGAAACAAGGAACCTCCTGTACATTACAACCTGCCAAGGCCAGCTCTAACAGACCGTACACGAGAAATCCTCCCTGCTATAAACTGAAGTCCACTGAATCTAACAGACTCAGAAAAGATTTATCAGAGATTCAACAATTAATATAATTAACAATATGAGTGAAAAAAAATACATAAAATCATGTTTCACTTAAAATAAGATTTGACACAGGAAGCAACTTTCACTAAACTGAAAGAAACCACTGCAGCTGAAGAGCATTAAGAAAGGAATTTTTCTCCTTAAAGTAGTTTAACAACTAAATAAGCAAAACTGGTGTTTATTCCTCATATAAATATGGCCTGACTGCAAGGGTACTGCCATAGAGGGAGTTGCCAAAATGATAAAGCTGTAAATGCAAGTAGTTTTGCTCCTCTCAGTTTATAATGGGTCAAGAGCTTGTACATTAGGAGTTATTGATAAGAAACCAGGATGCTACTCTCGTAACCTAACCTTTCATACTCTCTTTCATGATGAAGACATGATATCAGTGTCATGATATCAAACACGAAAATGTCTGCATGCATGGCCATCCTTTGGAATATCCTATCCATCACAACAGAAAGGTAACTTGAAGCAGGTTCTTTGTGAAAGGTAGTGTCCAGTCTGTAGTATGAAATTTAACAAAACATTAATGGCTTCATAGTTTTTATTAATCTGAAATGGGTCTTCAGGTAGATGCCTTGAAAGTATAAAGGAAAACAGAAAGATTTTTTTTTTTTCCATGGAGATTTGCACTGGAAATAAAGATTGCCTTTTCATTTCTGTCTGCCAGGCTCTCTTTTCTAATTTTGGAGAATCCAAGATCACAAAACATTCATCTGCATCAGGTAAATTCTTTAATAACCCACATTCCTATTTAGTAATTTTCTTTTCCATATTTCTTCTCCTTTTTGTGTGAGTAAGGTGGACATTAATGCTCTCAAGTATTCTAAAACCCTCCCTTTTGGGGCACAGATGAAATAGATTAAAAAATTAACAACTAGGTTTTGTTCCTGTCTCACTTCCTATTTATTTCTCAATAACCAAATAGCTAAATCTTTAATTTTATGCATGTATTCTTTCACCTCCATCTCTCACTACCTTATTAAGCAGAAATTAAATACGTATTTGGAGACACTTAATTTTAAAGGTTATCCTTTTATTTGCTCTAATTAAGTTTCCAGATGCCAAATCAAATTTGTATTCCAATTCTCTACTTTGGCAGAATGCTGCACAACAAGCTTCTTTTTATATCAAAATTATATTCTATTTTAATTCACTATTCTCATAATTTAGTAAATGTATTTTCATGACAAGAGATAGCAATTTCAGTTTGATCAGAGATATGCTTGACAGGATCTAATGGGAGAGAACAATGAGACCCAGGGGAGTTGATTGATCTTCAAGGAAATCCTTCTCAAAGGGACAGCCTGGATGTGCAGGGAATGAACTGGGATGCTCAGCATTGTTGAACTCTGTGGCAGACAAAATCTGCTCTGTCCACATGACAGAGATGGTTTATTGAATTGCTAGCCATCATAGTTCAGAATCAATGCAGTAGATACCTTCTATAGTTTATCCCAATAAATTTTAATCCCACATCCACAATCACACCTTTGCACGGTTGCATACATGTACACCCACCCCTTTCAACTGACTAGATAGCCAACAGCACATTGGCCCTCCCCTGGGAGGTTGCACACCCTTCGTGTTGTAGCTGTGAGTGTACCAGCAATATGTGTAATTCTGACATTCCTGACAATCTCAGTAGATCTGTTCACACAACAGCAAGTAGTTGCCCCAGCAGGTGTCTTCTACACCCCAAGGAGGGGCCCTATGTGCAGCCCCAGCACTGCCAGCTCACTGCTGGGTGCCGGCTGCTCCTGGTGCCTCACAGCGAGTCTGCATTAACCAGTCTGGGTAGGGGTTGGGCTGACCCAGGGACACTTCCAACAGGGACAGACCTCCTATGATGGCTGCTGCTTCCTCTCTACCGTCTTTACTCACTGTCATAAATATTCATACTTCTTTTATTTTTCTTTTTCCTTCTGACTGTTTTTATGCTTTCCCAACAGTCTCTTGGTAATTTTCTACTCATTCCCTGTTTATCCATCAGATTAATGCTTTCGTATTTTCTGGCAACCACCCTTTCAGATGCTACATTCACACACAGTGTTTACACTTAAATTTCTGTCTTCACAGGACTGTGTGCTGGGCCACCTTTTTGTGTGTGTGCGTGTGTGATAAGTCCCCTACGAGCTCAAAGAAAAAAAAGTACAAAAAAGGTGCACACTTGGACAGACTACCAAGCAGAAATATAGAAACACTGTCTGTATTAACAGGGATGGAATTGGGAAAGCCAAAGCTGAAACTAGGGAGGAATATGAAGGGCAACAGGAAAGGCTGCTATGAGTATATCAGCAGAATAAAAAATGCTAAGGAAAATTTGAGTGACTTGCTCATTGAGGAAGAAGAGCTATTGAAAAAAATACACAGAAAAGGCTCAGATACTTAAATTTTATTTGCATTTGTTTTTCCTAATAAGGTTTATCCTCAGGTCTCTCAGAAGAACAAGTATATTAGTATAGTTCATGGGAGTGAAGTGGTACTCACAGTAGAAGAAGAATGGGTTTTTTAATGTTTTTGTAGCAGGGTGTAATTCAGGATTATTTGTATTAAAATACCTTTTATGCTTAGATTTTGCAAAACACGGTACAAAATCAACATCTTCATGTTGACTGCATTTCGTATGTTGCTTCATGTCACATTTTACTGTGACTCAGGAAATCTTGTTCTATGCAAAAATATGAGCAACATGTTGATGAAAATTAGGCTGGAGTGGCTAACAATCCAAGCCACAGATTTTTGGTTCTGTAAGTCAGTTCTGTAACACTCCTGAGATGTTTTTGTTCTTTTAACTTATGACTTTTGTGGACTACAAAGAACCGCTAGAGGTTTGTATATCAACTATGATTGCAACATGTTGTCTATATTGGCTCCCACTAATATCATAATTCCACATAGAGTGCCAATCACAGGGTTTATCTACCATGCAGTGTAATACTGTATTAACAATATCTAAGCTATCTTTGAATAAGGTCTTCTACAAGACAGTAGAGATCTTCTCACTTCTACAAGGTACAGTACCTTTAAAAAATGTTATTTCTGGGCCTATAAACCTTACATTTTGCTAGTAAATTATTGTTCCCAAAGTAATGAACCTTGACCTCTCAGATCAGAACTTGTTTGGTTATTTTGTATGGCTCTGCATTGGCTATATAATAACAGTAATAAAATCAATCTATAAGAGCACTGCAAGCACCTTGGGAAGTATAGTACAGATAGCACATTCTGAGGGCTTACAATGTCAGATAATGTCTTTCCAGTTATAAGAGGTGAGAAGTGGATGGATGAATGAACAGAAGCACTGGACTAAACAAGACCCTGAGCATAACTATTGTACTGGAAATAAAATGGAAGGGGACATAGATAAGCTCTGAATACACCTGTGGGACAAATTCTGCACCACCAGAGTGGAAAAATCTCTAGTTAGTCACTATTTCAGCTGTTTTTAAAAAAAAATAAAAAATAAAAATCAAAGATGAAAAAGGGGGCAATGCAGCTATAGACTAGTCCCTGTTCAATTAAAAAGTGCACTAATTTAATAATATTTTGAAGTAAGTCTCCAGTGCTGTGCCAGTCTCAGTCTGCACCTTGAACCTGAGCCCCATAGTACAAAATCTAAACTGAATGGGACAAGATGACATGGCATCCAAAATAGAGGTCCAGCACTGCCATTTATTCCACAGAAGCAGAGTATTTTAGAGAAACTTCTGGTTTCAGTGAAGCCCTGTGTGGTTGTAACAAACTTTAAACATTCAGAACATTGTTGGATTAAGGATGAAATATTCAGCCTACCGTATCTATCAAAGAATTCCATAATGCAAGTGGGACAGTCGGCTTACAGAGCATTTATCACATGCAACATTGCACATCCAGAGCTGAACTCTAATTCTCCTGCTCAAAATGTTTATTCCTGTCTTCCGTAAGAGAACTGATTGACCCAGAGTGAAAAATTTTCTGTGATGCCAACTGTTCAATTCTTCATCGTCTTCATATATGGCTACTCATGTGGAAAAATCTCAATTTTCAGATTGTGTCAATACATGGTAACCTATGTAAAGAGCAGATGCACAAAGTAACAGTGTTATGAACTTTTAAAAATACAGGTATATTTGAATTTGTTATCTTTAACAGGACAGGGGATATGCTTTTTTTTTTTTTCTGGTCGTGAAGATGAATGGCTGCTATCTTTGCTGTTCTTTTATAAATAAATATAAGCCTCAAAATATCAAGAACTATATACTAAAATCCAATATGCTTTGAAATTTATGACACATTAATACATGTTACAATAGCCTAGTTTACTGAATTTAGCAAAACATTCCGTTGTAGTTCTTTTCCATTTTAAGGCATACTGCTTTAATTTATTGATGTGTTGTTTTGTCTTTTTCAACTTTGGTTACACCAATAAAATTAAAAGTATGTGCTGTGTTTCTCTTTCAAAATATATGAAGATCAAAAAGAGAAAATTACGTAAGTGATTAATGTTATTTGCTATTCAAATAGCGAGTTTATAAAATTCACTTGCTGTGCTATGTAGCATTAGTCTAAGATTACTTTTCCCAACTCACTGAATTTCCAGATGAGAACCAGACATATTTCTCTTCTTCTTCCATGCATTTGTGCCCACAAGTTTTAAAATGAATGACATAAAAGTTGCACTGGAAAGCACATAGGCACGACAGTTCTGTTGCTTCTACAGTCCACCATCCATAAAGTCAGTAGTAAAAAGCAGAGGGAAGAAGGTTCTGCACTTCCAAAAAGACATGAGAAGGTCCTCTGTATTTCCTGAGAGAAACCTGAAATTATTAATATTGAAAAATCATTATAATTTAAGACTTTGTTACGGTAATATACATCTTCCTTGTAAACTAAGTTCCTAAACACTTACTAGTAATGGTTCTATTTAATGTTAAGCTTTCAAAGAGATGCAACAGATACTTAAATGCAAGTTTATTTTGAATAGAAAATGTTTCTCTGTACCTTAGTCACCTCTAGAATTTTATGAAATGTTACAATCTATTAAATGCTTGTCAAATACATTTTTATATTTTATTTCCTCTTTTTACCTGTTATAAATTTATATGCCTAGGAAGTCTTAGCCCCAAACTGTGTCTATTTAAAAAGCAAATTAAATTTTAGTTTAAATAGTAATTCGACATTACCATAAATAAGTGTTTAAACATTTTAAATAATATTTATTTTAATTTATTTTGATTCATTTTTTAACGAACGGAAATTTTAGCTGTCACATTTTGATAATGATCAGTACCTATATTCCATATCTTCATGTTCTAACCAAAACTGGATCTTATTAATAAAAATAAGTGTGTCACTGACTGATAAGGCTTGAAAATAAAATATTTGAGCTCTTCTGTCTTCATAAATTTTAGTGTGTTGTTGAAGAAAACTCTACTTTAAGATGTTTAAGGTCTTGCATTAATCTATTTAGTTTTTATTTACTTGTCATTTTTTCTGATATGAAGTTACCTTCCTTTCAGGATGTGATCTCCCACTCTTCCTGTGCTTTTTTTTTTTTTTTTTTTTTTTTGGTAATGAGGAAAGCAGGGAAACCAAAAAAAGTGGGGAAATGCTATTTTTTTCTCTATGAAATAAAATTGCAATTAATCGCTTTGAACAATGGAAAACAGTAAGCTCTGTGTTCCATCAAGTTTTGCTATAATGATCAATTTTTTAGTTTTGCTTGAGCTTGGAGTAATGTAATCACCTTAAATTCGCCTTCTTCGGAAACTCCAGAAGTCTGGAAGCAGACAGTCTGAGAGCAGTGAAAAAGAGGCATTTTTCAAGGTCGATATTGCAGTGCTTGTCGTGCTCGTAAAGACAGGTAGCAAAAAACTGAAATACGGCCTTAGATGATCTCTGAGCTTCAAGGGAAAAGACCATCTACGCCTCTGTAATTTACTGACCATAATTTGCTAATCACAAGCTAAATGGAAGATCTCGTATTGCAAGTGCTAGGTTTCACTTTCTAAATACAAAGGTTTAGAACAAAATTTGAGTTAAAGTTTCATTAAAAAACAAAAATTACATGGAAAATTGGATGAAAGGTAACCAGGCATAGCTCATCATTTGAGATGTGTTTCCCATGTACTTCTTTGGTAAAGTAACTGACTTTCCAGGCAAAAGAAATGATGTATCTACCTGGTCTTCAGTAAAACATTTCAGCCAGTGACAAAATGGAAATCATTAACTAAATTGGGAAATACAAGCAAAGGGGGAAGTACTTGACTGCTATAGAAATAGCAATGTTAGTCAGATAAGCATTCAAAAAAGTATTGTAAGTTCAATTAGTGTATTTTATTTTTACATTGTTACAACTGCATTTTTTTGTGCTTATAAGAGCTGCACAGCGTATATTGCTGTTTCTCATATCCATGGTGCAACCTTCAGCAGCTCGAGCTGCGTTCCATAACGTGAAAGAGAGCTACTTGCCTGGGTCAACAGAGACGACATGCTTGCATTGGAAACGTGCTCTATTCAAGCTAATTAACCCTGTTTCTCTACAGTCAGCTGTACAGGATAATTAGAGCTTCTGATTCTTGACTTATCTCATTTGTTGCTTGACTAGAAATCTGTGCACTCTATAATTCACAGTTCAGAGAACAAAAGTACATAAACATAACTATGCTTTAAAATGTGAGGTGACTAAGAGAAAGGAATTCCAGTATCTATATCTTTGAAAGTCAGCTCTGAATTTCAAAGGAGATATCATAATTGCCCAGAAAACTTGTTAATGAGCTTTTATAGACCTCATGATACAATTTTTTAACATAGAGCTTGCTTCATATACTTACACTGTATTTTAAACTCATTTTTAATGTCTGTGACCTCTGGGTTTCTATAAAACTTTCAATGCCTTTAATTGAAAGGAACAAACATGTTATAATTAGTATACTTAAACCTAAGGGCAATTTTGAACACAGTCATCAAAGAAACACTGTTGTAGATTGGGTGAGCATTCAAGACCACAAAAACAGTTAAGAGTTAGAGCCACACTCATCCTGTGTATTTTGGGTGCTATACTTCAGCTTTGTGAAAAGGCTATAAAGAAGATTCCTTAAACAGTTCAGGAAATGAATATGTTTTTCTCTTCCAAAATATTATGCAAAAAATTGCTTATTAAATAACTCACTGAATTGAGCAGGAAGTGTTCTCTCTTCTTTGTTCTCATTCTTCACCACAGTGAGTTCATCACATCTCTTTTCCTCTTCTACAAGTAGTTGTGATCTGACAAGCAGACAGAATAAAGTACAAAGGAAATTCTAATGATCATAAAGAAAAGCAGGCTTGTAGACTTGACAACTAGAAATTCAGCAGTTAGTGAAAGTTTTAGAATGCTGTCAGCAAAAAGCAGTACAGGTTATGATATGAACTCTCTACAGTAAGAGCAGACAACCCCGAAGCCTTTAAACAGACTAAGATGTCTTAGAACAGAAGGAAAAATCACACAGTTTAGAATAATATCTTTAATGTCTGTTGTAAAATGAGATACTAAAAACTACTGGCTAAAATGCATAAGCACTTTCTGAGCCAAGACTTGTACTCACAAGTGAGTATTCTAATCACCATGAAAAATTTTCCTTCAACTTTGAAAGTGTATGCTGCTGAGTGTACAGGAAATACTCTGTACAAGATGCAAACTGAAAAGAAGCATTTGTGATGGAGCTGTGCTATCACAGATGCAGTACATACAGAATCTACTGTTCTACAGTAGAAAGGCACAAATAGAAGCACCTCAAAACCTGGCTCTGTGCAACTGAACAGCTGAATATAATTTTTTTCAGATTTATTCCTTGAATTACTTCACATACATGAGTCACCAGGGATGAGAAAGCCTTTGGTATCTGCTTGAAGCAGCCTTTGCTACCCGCTTTAATTTTGCTCCCCTATACCCACTTCTGCACAGGTTAAACTGAAACAGAAAAATAACACCTGACAGCATTGTCCGGGAAGAAACTATTTCCACAACACAGAAGCTGGGGATAATGTTACTAATTAAAATATTCAGGAATGTAAATTTAATAGAGAATCCACATGTTAACACCTCTCTCTCTTCTATAAACTTTTCTTTAGACCACACAAATCAAATTTTAAGCATTTTTATACTGATAGGATTTACAGTTATCTTGTCTGGGCAAGCTAGGTGCACACAAATGACAACAAAATACTCAAGCTATATGTTCCCAACTAAAATAAGGTAAATACAGACATAATGAAAAGAAGTTATAGGGTAAAAAAAAATGTTTGTTTGTTTGTTTGTTTTTCTAGTTTTACTTTTATCCAAAGACGAAGGTACAGGTTTCAGCATCTCTGTTCTGCAGAGAAATTTAGGCACGGTAAAGCCTTTTGATTTTTACAAATCCGTATCTTTATAATGGAAGAAAAAGGAAATTAAGAATTTTCCAAAGTATGTGGATAGGATGTGTTCCCAGCATTGCTCTGCTAACCTTGTCCACAGCTGTGAGAAGTATGGCTCCAAGAGCTCGCTGAAAAAAGAGTGACATCTTAGACGGAATTTAATGTCTCCTAGTATTTCTCTAAAGGTTTATATACTTGGCAAGGTTCCAAGCTATACTCTTTGTTATGCTTCTCAGATATCTTGCCTCTCTTGGTCTGTTTCAAAAAATACATATAAAGTGTTTACAGTTTACGTTCCAAACAGAGGTGTGCTCTGTAATGTTCATATAGTTCTTTACACATCTGGAAAGGAAAAAAAAAATGCTTTCAGACTTAGTTGAAAAGACTATGGAGAAGAGAGATTAGCATCAGCAGTAATTCTTCTCTGTTGCTGTTCTCCCTCCCCCTTATTTGGATCTCCAAAGAAAAAAAGCTTATTTTGTTTGTTTGTTTGTTTGAAGAATCATGGAATGTTAGGGACTGGAAGGGACCTCGAAAGATCATCTAGTCCAATCTCCCTGCTGAAGCAGGAACGCCTACATGAGGTTACACAGGAATGTGCCCAGGCATGTTTTGAATATCCCCAGGGAAGGAGACTCCACAACCTCCCTGGGCAGCCTGTTCCAGTGTTCTGTCACCCTCACTGAGAAGAAGTTTCTTCTCATATTTAAGTGGAACCTCCTGTGTTTCAGCTTGTATCCATTGCCCCTTGTCCTACCTGTCTCCATCCTTGTGACACTCACCCTTTACATATTTATAAACATTAACTAGGTCACCCCTCTGTCACCTCTTCTCCAAGCTAAAGAGACCCACCTCCCTCAGCCTTTCCTCATAAGGGAGATGCTCCATTCTTCATAGCTCTTATCTTCTGTTTGTTTGTTTTTAAGACAAAAGAGGAGTGAAGGGTAGGGGAGAAAACAGAGTGGCGATATAGCTGGATCCACATAAAAAGAGATATATAGAAGGGATTTAGTTTTCAAAGTCATAGGAAAATAAATGTCATGGAGCCAAGAGGGAAATTAAAGATGGGTTGGAATAAGCAGACTTTTTCCCCTCTGAACACTGGAAGAAGTTGCATCAAAGTGGTAGCTGTTCCATTTACATATTCTTAAAATTCCTTTACCAAAATTGTGTGTCAACATGCACTTTTAAGTTTTAATTTTAACAAATGAGAATGTATTTTCGTAATCAAGAAACATTCCACACTTTATGCATATGAAACTACAATATTCAAAGATGTAATTAATTTCTAAAGGGATTTTAGCTTCCTGCATAAATCCAGATTAAATGATATGTTGCCTAAATCCACTCAGCAGGTGTATTTTTCTCTTTATTCTGCAGCAGGTTACCCACAGTTTCTCAATCTTCAAAGAATGCCATAATCTTAATATGATTTTCAAAAGAGAACTACCAACTAACTTATTCTGAATGCAGAAGGATGGTTATGCATAAACACACACCAAAAATTGTGTATACAGGTAGCATTTAAGCCAAATGAACAGTGTATAGTGTTATTTGAGATTTAGAGTAGAAAGTACCTAAATTCCAAAATAGGTAGACCAGTTTCTACAGTGTGATATTTTTTTTTCAAGAAACAACAGGAAAATCACAAGCTATGAGGTGACTCACAATACTAAGAATTGTAGACCTTTCACCTTTACTTCTTGGTTGACCCAGACTCTACTCTCCAGAGTGAATGGCTATTTCATGTAGGGCCAGATTATTGAAGAAGTAAGTAATTTACATCATGAGGTGTGATGCACTCATCTCTGTTCCTTTTGCTTACTTCAAATTCACTCCTGAGGACATTAACTACTTTTATAATCTCTGTCTTCTTTTCCCTGTAATATCCCCTACATGACGCTGGTACTAAGGAAGTTTTACTTCACAGTCTACTTGACAAATATCTAAAACAACCCAGAGGAATTGTTCACAACTTATTTTGAGCTTTGTGCACTTCTTCTAACTGTGTCACTTTGCCTAATACAAAAACATTACCTCTAGCTTAGAAACCATGCACTACCTCACCACATTATGCTGGGTGCTGAGAGTCACATTTTCAGATGCCTAGCTCTTCAGGTTTACAATACAAAAAATTTAAATTCTCCATCCAGGTCTCAGACTTCTACCTCCCAAGACAAAACAGAGGTTGATACAATGCTAAGCCACACTTTCTAACCTGGAGGGGTTTGAAAACCTCATTCTCAGTTTATGGAATAAAGGTAAAAGGGCAAAATCTTCTTGTACATAAAATGAGTATATTGTTTAACCTGCAGATCAAAAGGAAGAATGACTGGATTTTTATATATCCAAAAATCCCTGTTTGCAAGGACTGAAAGACAGATCATTTGAAAATAACAGCCAGAGTCTGAGAAATCTTACTAAGTAATACGAAGACTTTAGTGACTGAGTACTATAGGGCTATCTATTAAATGCTGTATTTAAAAAAAATAGAGAGACCATCCATGAATGGCAATGAATTAAAGATGTCTGGTAAACTCTGCTTATAAAAATAAAAAATAGAATAACAGAGAAAAATATTAAAAACCCTCAAAAATCTCACCTCATTCTTATTGAAAATGTTTGCATGTTCACGTAACAATCAACTCCCAGTACTATCTTTTTATTATCTCTATTGTGGGAAGTAACTTCCAGTTTTGTATCAGAAGGGGAAAACATATACTTTAAATATTTTAAATACTGAAGATCAAAGCACAGCATCAGAAAAACATTCCAAAATCAAATCACACATAAATACTTGAAGGCAGAATATTTCTCTCATGAGTTACATCTCACAGACAAAAAACCTCATGAGATAATTATGCATCAACTAAGCACTCTACTTTTCTCAAGACTGATGTCAAAAGATATTTGTGAGTAGTCTGCCACAGGCATCACTGCTCATCACGGAGCGAGTGCTCCTGGCTCCTTCTGGAGGCCCCACGCCCTGTGACAAAAATGGTGGTTGTTGCCCCCACCCAAAGTCTGTCAGGCTGTTGTCCCTGGCTGGTCCCTGAGCCAGCAGCAGCTCCTGCCAGACAATGACAGTCACATGAGTGTGGGGCAGGGGGCTCTGTTTCCATCCAGCCCAGCCTCCTGAGAGAGATCCTGCTGGGGTCGAGATGTAGGTGGGGTTAAAATGCAAAAGATATATAGAAGTTTTAAATACATGTATAAGGATAACTGTTACCTAGATATGGAATTCAGAGTTTCACTCCATCAGTACTTACTTAACTGCTTATACAGAGACACCACAGTGTATCACTTGCTATGATTTGAGATCAGAATTATGTGATGAACTGCAGAACTGCACCATAAAATAATAATGTATCTCTCAAAAACTTTTACCAGTAAAGAAATCTGAAGTTTGTTTTCACAAAACATGTTCCCTGGTTGGCCTGTATGACCCATGAGAAACAGGGGTTATGCTGAAGTTTGTTGCTTAGCCTCTGGAATCGAATGCCAGTGCCTTCAGAAAGAAGCCTTCCACTTCCCAAAGACTCTTATACTAACTTCAAAAGCTCTCAGAGAAAAAATAAATATAATTTCCTGAGATTTGTTTTCATATATATAATCAGTTTTGTATGAGGTTCTGGTAGCTTTCTGTGCTTCCCAGCTATACTAATAACTAGGGGCCCCTGCTTTGAAAATGAAAGAAAACAAACAAAAAAAAAAAAAGCAGGGCAAGTGAGTGCTTGATTGCAAGGATCCAGAAAATGATGCTCTGACTTGTGAAATGAATTCTTCTTTCCATACCTCTTCAGGATGAACTACTCATGAACAATCTGAGCCAAAAAAAACACAGAGGTTGTGAAGCCAGATCAAAAATCTTATACTTGCTTCACAAGCTTAACTGAACACTGTTATTTTTATGTGGTGTTACATACTGACATGCATGGTTTATATATATATTTTTTTTCAAATTCAGCCATCATATTTACTTATAGGAATTTCTTGTTCTCTTTCCTTGGATTAGGAACCTGATTTTGCTAATATCAATGTGATGTGAATAGAACTCCTGTGACGGATATATTTTAGTTTCAGTATCATCTGACAAACCTGCAACCAATGTGGTCAAGCAAGAGCTCTAGAAATGGTTAGAGGATCAACTTTTGTTCATGTATTGAGAAACGGCTTGAGTTCCACTACTATCCATTGCAAAAGCTTCATTTCTGTTTAGGGTGAAATACTTAGGACTAAATTCTTCAAAGTATTGAGATCAATACCATTGTTTAGTAGTACAGTGCCTAATGAATGGGCAGACTATTGACTCAGGCCTTAGTTAAGGACTTTAATTCTCCACACAACATAAGGTAAGTATAATAAATAAATTAAGGAATAAATAAATAAAAAAAATCAGTAGGCTGCTGAAGCTAATTAAGAGTGTGGTACAGAGGAAAGATAAAGCTGTAGCCATTACAAATATTGACCACATCTAGCAATTTGTATTTTACAGGTATTCATGCTGCATAATTTTTTGATTCCTCATTTGATCACTCCTTTTAGGAATAGAAGTTATTAGGCTTCTAACTTTTGGTCATGCAGGCAAATACAAATTTCCCTGAAGACTGAGGTGAACTCTAGGAAGAAGTTCATCCAAACATCACACAAAGAAGCTTATATGCTTAAAGGTTCTTGATGTGAAATAATGATGGAATTTTCAGACCAAGTGGGAAGTTTGCTTGTAAATATCCAAAGCTAAGAGTTGGGAGAAGAAGGATGACCCAGGGTGTAGTCAAGACATCTAAGAGAATTTAGGTATCTAAATTCAAGTTTCAGAAGACAGTTGTGTTTCCCTGTGTTCTAGGAGAGGACATTCAGTTTGCCCAGATTTCTAGTGAATATGTGGATTCTTCAGCTATCCATCTGAACTTGTTCCTTGTTAAATAAGTGACAAAACATTCTTTTGAAGATATGTCACTAGGATGATATTAGGATATAAAAAAATGTCTCTGCATCTGCCAGTTGTATTATTAGCATTTTATTATTAGCATTTTATTGTAATGTAAATTAGAAAAGTAATACTACTTTATTCCTAGCATAAAAGCTCTAACAAGAGAGCTAATAGAAGAAAGTTGCAGTAATGTCATGGGCTTCTACCTAGTATTCTCACATGGGAAGTAAGAGACCTGAAAAGAAGCCTTATATAGTAGACTATTATGAAGCAGGTCACTTACTCTGCTACATTTTGTAATAATTATTTTTTATGTTGGTGAGTGTGGGGGAAAAGAAAAATAAAAAGAGTATTGGTTCCTCTTCTAATGAAAAATCTGTTCATCTGTAAAGCTTCAGAATTAGAAAATGACTGTAAAAGAAACTCTATGTTACTGTGTATAAGGATACATAAATGTTCTCGTTACATTTACAGTGGTAGTGTATAAGTAATGAGTGATCATTATTTAGAGTGGTAGTCTCTGTTTTTCTGAGCATGTCTGCAAGAAATTATTGACAGTGTAGGAATATGACCTCCTAATTTACTAATTTTAGTTCAACAACTCTGAAACTGAATCTTGTCCAAGAGTTCCAATGTGTTTTTGTGAGTAGATCAGTTTCAGTTAGTTGTCTTTGCACACAAGATTATGTAGGAATATAACAGCTAAGGAATGTGATAGATAAGTGATAGACTTAAGCACATCAATAATATTTAAATTAGAAATACAGACAGCAAAAACACCAAAGAGCATATAATTTGAAAAAGTATAACGGGATTTAGGCCAGAACCTGTATTACATTATATTATCTTGAAGTAAGAAGTATAACTTTTCTTTGTTATTTTATTTTATTTTATTTTATTTTATTTTATTTTATTTTATTTTATTTTATTTTATTTTGACTATATGTTAGCAATGGCTCTTTCTACTGTTTGTCTACCGTAGTACTAAATTATGAAAGGCATCTCAGAAAACTCTGTAAATTTTCATGTAATTATTGATGCCATTAAATTTACAGGTAACTTTACATAACTGCCTGTGACATTTTGTAAAAAATGTAACATTGATTTATAATTTCATTAAAAGAACAGATGGTATTTCACACTGAATAAATTTGTGACCCTCCAGTATCTGAATTCTTTACTTAAGATGTATTTACTGCAGCAAGCTATGTATACTACTGAAAACAACATCATTTGTCTTAATTAAGTTTTTCATTTAAAACAAAGTTTCCATTCAATAAATTGTTTTGTATAGTCCTATATCATAACAGGTTAAGGAACAGATATCAGAAAAATGCTGATATGCCATTTTTGAAAGAAATGTTCTTGCACAACTTTATAATATTTTATACCATCTATCAAACTACAGTTTTGTTTTATGGACCTTAATATAAATGGCAGAAGTTTCATGAAAATTTTAGCTAGTAGTAACATGTGAGGCTGATGCTCAAAACTTATTTAAAAGCAGCAACAGGTGAAAGCATGGATCTCCATCTATGACAAATTAGGCTGGTATTTCAAAGGAGAATATTGCAGGTGAAGGCAGTTGGAACTTTTTGACAAAAATAATTGCTCATTTGGCTTGAAGAACTGAAGCTTTCCAGAGAAATGTGCTGTTGCTTTTAGCAAATTTGGAATTATTGGTCATCATCTGTGGAAGGGGGCACATATACACCTACATCCAATATGCAGATGATCACAAAGCTCCTATGCGATGTTTGAGAAACGGGTTGACATTGATGTTCTCCCTGAACTGGACATATAACTTCATCTTTATACTCTTGTTTTCCTTCCAAAAGATATTGGTTTTACTCCCGTATAGTACTGTGAAATCTTTGAAATACCAGAGGTGTCTTAAGAGTGAAAAAATTGTTTTCTTTCTTGCTTTGCTTTCAGAACCTAAATTAGAAAAATTTATATGACTTACAATCTACTTTCAATTCCCAAATTATTCAGATAGGGGTATTATGAAAAAGAAATTTGTGCTACGAATGTTCATCCTAACTCTATATAAATTTATACTCTAAATTGTCTATTAAAGATAGAACATACCTTTATTCTACAGTTTAGGTTTTAGTAATTGCCTTTTATTTTGTTCCAATACTTAAACTGATTAAGACAATTTCTTAATACCAAAAAGAAGTGTGGAATACCACAAAAAAGAAAACAAATGATCTAGCAGACAAGTTAAAAGTTTAGTTATTAAGTAAGGGATGGAGACATATTTACTTAGTCAACAGATCAAATAAGAAGATGAATTAATACAGACAGTTTCTAGGTCCTTCATTCCAGGGTATAACTGGAATCCTTCAAACACATCTTTTAAAATCAGATGTCCTTTCAAACTCATGCAAACCATTCTACTCCAATACCTACATCTATACCTGGAGATCAAGGGAAAGTTATACACCAAGTGAACAGAGAGGTAGTTGGGACATTCCCACTATGGTCAGCAAGGGGGAAGGCAGTGTTTTGCAGACAGAAATTAGATCTTCAGTAGGTCATTGTCTGAAGACATGTATCTAGTTCCACTCTTTATGTGGGTAGCTGAAGGCTACCACATTTCCTATCTGAGAATTTCTGTATAGAGTTTGTTCAGAAGATGAACAGATTTTTCATGATTCTAACACTAGAAGGTGTACAAGAGCAAAAAGACATGTTGCGGAGAACAGTATGCAAACTTGCAACAAGAGAAATAAAGTTCTACGCTTTCATACTGCCTTTACTATCTCTTAGTATATTATTAGCATTATTCACAGCAGAACACTCTTTCAGTATCCGTATTAGTGGTGTATATATGTATTTTTTAAATAAAAAATAAAAAGTTTGAGCCTTCCATTCAGTAACTGCAAGAATAAAACTCTTGAAAGCTTGAAGTAATTTATTTTTTTTCCCTCATACATTTAGAAAACCTCAAACCTTCAAACTCTGTATAGCAGTAAAATTTACTTCAACCATTTATCTGAAACCATTTGAAATAATTAAACCTCTTTCTCAGATCTCATACTTTCATTTCTTAATTGATTCACATAAGGTGGCTCCAAATGTTACAGAATTAAGATATCCAGTATGCCTGTGGATAGGCAGCATTTTTGCACTTCATATTTTAGCAGTGGAACACTAAATACTTTATAAACTTAGCCATTCTCCAGACAACATCAAAGGATGATATTACTTGGAGGGATAATAGATAAGAAGACTGAAGTCTCATGCTTGTTGGAGAATTAGGTCACACATAATAATTCTTTGAGAATAACCTGATAAACACAAACACAGAGTAGTGGTAAAAGAATTGAAGTGGTTTGGGGGAAAACAGTTGCTCGTAAGTCCTCTATATATTAGTAATTACTATAACTATAAAAAGGGAGAAGTCATTTATTTTGAAACCTTCAGCTGTTATTTGAAGAAAATGATAGAAAGATAGAAAGAAAGATAGAAAGAAAGATAGAAAATGACAGATAGAAAATGAAGATCTCAAAAGTCATTTTTGTAAAAGAAAAAAAAAGAATAAAGCTATTTTTTCTCAAAAGTTTCTAGTTAATAGGTATGTTTAAAGCATACCTCACTAGTCCATATTTTATAGCCATTAAATAGATTAATCTATACAATGAAAAATATATTTTTTACAAATAAATATAAGACATGGTATTAGTACAAAGATAGTAGGAGAGACATTTTTTATATATGTAACATTAGGAGAAGTAGATGGAGCAAATGCATGTATTCCTAGAATTATAATAAATTCTGTCTTATGTATTTAAAAGTCATGAGACAGGGTTTTGTTCATTTATTTTTTAGGTTACCATTTTTCTTCTCATTTCATTGATATTTTGAAAACTGCTTTTTTTCAAAGATTACTTCCACACTTGAACCTATAGAACAGCTGCAATTTTACATTTACATTTGTAAACTCCTTAGTTTAAAAAAAAAGAAAAAAATCTATAAAAATAATAATAAAAAAGGGTGAAATCCATCATTGAGATATACAGAAGGATCAAATCTCCATCAGGGCTAAAGTGCTGTACTGAAAAACAATGACTCATCTGAAGGTACATTTCAGAGATCTGGAGACTCCAAGTGCCTAATAACACAAGCACAATTTTGGACAGGTCAGACATAAGTTTTATTAATGCTGATCATAGTGAGAGAACATCTGGGGAACATTTTAATCTGTACTCATTTTCTCCTAAGTTATTGCAGACATCAAACATATATAATAATTCAGGGAAAAAAAAAAAAAAAAAAGAGTGAGGAAAAACAATAATTTCAATGTTAAAAAAGTCTATGTGAATGGCACATCCATTATTATCTTAGTTCAGAAGTGAGGAGTTGGAAACAATCACAGACTGTTAACTTTTAGTTGAAAGGAATGTTAGTCAGGATAAACTGGAACAGGTTGCCAAGAAAAGTTGTGGATACTCCATCACTACAAGGGTTGAAGGTCAGACTGAGAGGGGTTTTGGTCAACCTGATCTGGTGCAAGATGTCCAAGCCCATTACATGGGATTAGACTACATGATCTTTAAAGGTTCTTTCAAACCCAAACCATTCTATAATTCAGTGAAAGCATATTTTTATCTTTTATGTTTTGCAAGACTTGATAACTCATACCATTGTCTTATTATCACAGAATCACAGAATGTTAGGGATTGGAAGGGACCTTGAAAGATCATCTAATCCAATCCCCCTGCCGGAGCAGGAACACCTAGATGAGGTTACACAGGAATGTGTCCAGGTGGGTTTTGAATGTCTTCAGAGTAGGATACTCCACAACCTCCCTGGGCAGCCTGTTCCAGTGTTCTGTCACCCTCACTGTAAAGAAGTTTCTTCTCATATTTAAGTGGAACCTCCTGTGTTTCAGTTTGTATCCATTGCCCCTTGTCCTACCATTGGTTGTCACCAAGAAGAGCCTGGCTCCATCCTCGTGACACTAGCCCTTTACATATTCTTAAACATACATGAGGTAACCCCTCAGTCTCCTCCAAGCTAAAGAGACCCAACTCCCTCAGCCTTTCCTCATACGGGAGATGCTCCACTCCCTTAATCATCTCCATGGCCCTGCGCTAGACTCTCTCAAGTAGTTCCCTGTCCTTCTTGAACTGAGGGGCCCAGAACTGGACACAATACTCCAGATGCGGTCTCACCTGGGCAGAGTAGAGGGGGAGGAGAACCTCTCTCTACCTACTCCCAGGATGCCATTGGCCTTCCTGGCCACAATGGCACAGTGCTGGCTCATGATCATCCTGCTGTCCACCAGGATACCCAGGTCCCTACACTGCTTTCTAACACTTCGTTCCTCAACTTATAGTGGAACCTGGGGTTGTCCCTGCCCAGGTGCAATACTCTACACTTGCCCTTGTTATATTTCATTACATTTTTCCCCACCCAACTCTCCAGCCTGTCCAGGTCTCACTGGATGGCAGCACAGCCTTCTGGCGTGTCAGCCACTCCTCCCAGTTTGGTGTCACCAGCAAACTTGCTTATAGTACACTCTGTTCCATAGAAGGCTGTGGTTTTGTGAAACTTGGCATGTCATGTGAAACACTAGAAACTGCACTTTTTAATGAAGTTTCATGGTAAGATTTTTAGATTACTCCTTTGACTTGAAAGAATATGGTGGACTCAACCATTATTCACTTTGATAGAAGCAGGTTTCCTATGCTACAAAGATCATAAGCAAAATGATGAAATTAAGATCAATCAGAGAATGAGGAATAATAAAAGCCTTCAGGCAAAGGATGGATAGATAAATGAACTGACATGAATATATGATTTTATTTTGGTATCTTGAACACAGACTGCTTTTATACAAAATATTTTTATATTCCTATTAGGTCTTGCAAAAATTGTTATAGAAATAAGGTAGTTATCCTTAAAAGAACTCACCTTGGTAACAACATAAATTAAAATACAAATTTAAAAAAAAAACTTTTATAGCATTGTTATTATAAGCTATTTCTACTTAAAATTCTGATGGAATACATCTTAATAGAGTACATTAACTGTGTTATGAAATATCTCTGAAATACGTATCTTTTCAGTTGAAATCAGGTAAGTTTGAGGGAAACATGTTTAGCCACGATCTATCTAGAAACAAGTCACAGTAAATCCTGGAAAATACATTTTTTAGCCATTGAAAACCACTGAAATATATAATCTGGCAATATTTTTGAATACAAGTGCTAACACACTAATAATACCAATATTCCAAAATCAGGAATACATGTCTCTTCACAATTACAATGACATCTTGTGGTGACCATAAAAACTATCAGTCCAATAAATTTTTACATGAAATGAAGAATTTTATTTTTACAATTAACTATTGCAGTATTGTTTATTTCATTTTTAATGACTAGTAATATAGGTCTGCATATGTAAAGTATTCTAAGAGTATTTATGCCAAATGTGATTTGATATTTAAAATAATAGTAGTCTTAGAAGATATTTTGTTTAGTTTCGGAAGGAATTTTTGAAGTAAAGGTGGAGGTATATTTTATTGCATAGCTGGGAGGAGTTTGATACAATCAGTAATTTTTAAGTACTAAAACTCTTGTTTCTTTTCAGTAGATCTAAATAATCCCTATCTGCACAAAAATATGCGCACACACACATGAAGCACATAGAATCTGTCCTAAGTGTCCCTTCTTCAGTTTTTCTTTGTAAGATTTTTTGTGCCATTTATTTGGTGAAGATAAGTAATAAAGACAAATGCATTTCCTGTTTTATCTGAAGATGACATACAGGTTTAATTTCTCACCTGAAATGCATTTATAGAAGTAATCCAAAGGATAATATGTTACTATGACTATTTTTACTTTATTCTAAACTTCTGTGGTATTTTTCTGTTGTTTTTGGTTTCAGTCACTTTTCTGGGGAAACAATAAGTTTTGTATTCCAAATTTATTATTTTGATCTAAATAGGCTTTGTGTGTTTAGTATAAATCAAGTAACTGTTGCTCTTTTTACAATATTAAAGGTTTTGAGGAATTGTTCTTTTATATTTCAACTAGTCAAAAGTTTTCTGCAAGAAGGATTTATCTCATTGTTTTGATCCAACATTCTGTACTGCTTTTGCCCCTTCCTTCTTTATTTTTGTCATTTAGTACTTATGTTGGCAGGATTCGCTGCCATTAAAATGTCTTAGCATGGTGAATTTTTACATCTGTTTGAAACTCAGCTGTCTAGAAGACAGAATTTCTGCTTTGTGTTCCTGGCTGTGCTGGTGCCTGTGTCAGTCTCTGGCACGTAGCAGATCACCTGCCCTTTCCTTGAATGATTTTGCTAGGTTTTATTTTGGAATACTCGCTAATTTAACACCCTTTCTATGAGTACTTCTAGTTGAATAATTTGACTAACCATCACAGTATGTCATGCATAATTCAGTACACTGATTACCATGAGTTTTCCTAAATTTTCCATAAATATGAACCTCTTTAGGAAATCGAAACGACAATAAAGATACTTAAGTAATTTAGGTAACTAACAGAATATCAATAGTAAAATCACAGCAGCAACATGACATTTAAAGTGAACTAATTTTAAAAACATAGTCAATAATCTTATTCTGAATGTAGAGGTTATCTTCCTGTGTGGGTAACTTGCTAGTATATCTGAACGCTTTTCAGATGTCTCCTGTTAACTCTGAGCAGTTTGGACAGTTTTTATTTCAAAGTGTCATTTTGGCTGCTTTGTTTTGCTCTTATTATATGCATAAACTGCCTTGTCAGCCAAGAGAAGTTTATTTACCTTACTGGATATTGCTACTATATTCCTCCTGAGAAATTACTGAAGTCAATTCCTAAAGTGTTTGTGCATGCAAAGAAGAACAGAATTCTGAATAGCTGTGCCATTAACTTTGAGCTACTGCTAGCAATATGTAAATCAAAAAAAAAAAAAAAAAAAAAAAAAAGAAGGAGGAGGAAGTATCTAAAGGGTTGTTTTGTCTTCATATTTCAGACCGGTAATTTATGAAGTTTCATTTACATTGAAATTTTAGTTTTAGATAGGTACTTGTCTTAAAATGTATGGCACTGGAATGCTTATAATTGCTCTCTGTTTTTTTAAAATAGTGAGATTTTTCTTTGTTGTTAGGTGTTCTCTGTCTGAGAAAATGACAATCTTGAACATGCCAACCTGTCCTTAGGAAGCAGAAATGAAAAAAAAAAAAAAAGTGTTAACTGCAGTATTTCATTTTGAGTACTACTGAATCAAACAGATTTTCATTGGCCTCTGTGGTGTAAACTAATTATCATCTCAGCTATATCTGGTACAAAGGAAGCAACACAACTACCCAGAGTAAAAACAAAGAGAGTGCCACAATATCTGAAGTTCTCTGGAGAAAAACAAAACAAAAACAAACAAAAAATAATAAAACCCACAAACAAAGAAAGACCATAAAAACACAAACAGACAACTTCAAAGCAAACTAAATTGTGATACCTAATGGGAAGATACTTAAAATATCTTTGTTTCTAAAAATGCTAATGATGAAGCCTTTGATAATTTCGATAATTTTGGTAATTTAAAGTTAATCTGGGCAACAGGAGGTTATTCTAATGCTTCATTATAGAAATATGATATAGACTCAAATTTAAAGTTTAAGCATAGCTGTTGAGAGAGTGTACAGAAAAATGAGGTGTTTGTAACATGTGTAAGACTTGACAGTCAGCATTGCACTAAGGAGACTGTGCACTATGTCCCTCATCAGAGGTAAAAAAAAATCTTTATGGAAACTATTTCACAATCTAGTACTAATTCTGACTAGGTAATTAGAATTTGCAAAGCAGTGAGAATCACACTTAATCTCATGAAGACTTAAGAACATCCTGAAAGTAAACATGTGAGGGAGACCCTCAGTTAACATGAGAAAAGATGCCTAAGGCATAAAGACATGCAGAGCTTAATGTTGAATCCTCCTGAGCTACCCATCTCAAGTTAAAACTGTCAGCCTAGAAAGCTCTTCACCTACTCTGGTCTACATCTATTGTTTGTTGCAATTCTGACTGTTAGCCTATGCTAACCTATGCTAAAAACCAAACCTCTTTTTCAATGTTGTTTTCGAATTTACTTTCCTAAAGAGGTAATTGCTTACCTATCCTACCAAGGACAAATACGAAAAACTTCTGATTATTTTGGATATGAACTAAATTGTGTCAGGGATTTTGAAATAAATAAAATAAAATAAATAAAATAAAATAAAATAAAATAAAATAAAATAAAATAAAATAAAATAAAATAAAATAAAATAAAATAAAATAAAATAAATACTGTAAGTAATGGAATTTGTCTACCTTAAGAGCATCAGGAAACATTTTTCTCCTGTGGGAGTGATAGAGTACTGGCATAGATTTCTCAGAGAGGAGGTGGGAACCCTCCATCCTAGTATGACATTTAAGAGCTGTCTGTACATGTTCCTGGGCAATCTGCTCTAGACAACTCTGCCTGAGTGGGTGATTGGAAAAGATGACCTCGAGAGGTCCCTTCCAACCTCAACCATTCTGTGACTAAGAAATAAAAAGGTTTGCCTTGGAGTTTTCTATTTCTTTTCCTTAAAAACTGAACAATATTTTGTTCAAATTCTCTGTAATCTAAAATGGTAACTCTCTTGGTCCTTTAAACCCATTCTGGCAAACTGTATCTGGGATTCTCACTGGCATCCAAAGGCTGTTCTTAACTCTTCTAAGCAGCATGATTTCACTGTAACAAAGCCATCACTGTGTGATAAAACTAGGAGGCAAATGACACGTATACTTGTCCATAGTGTTAACTGCTCTATATTTACACTCTAAAGGAATTAATTGATTCCCATTTTGTTTTATTTAAAGGTCTCATTAACCTGGAACATTTTGACAAAGGCTCATCTATCTCTTAACTTGACGTTCAGGACACAAATTGTGTAGTGTTTGTTTGTTTGTTTGTTTTTTCTTTTATATATATATATTTTTAAATTTCATTAAAACATTTAAAGGCAAGTGATAGCAATTAATAATGAAACTATTCTCTAATACACTGATTAAAATACTCTGATGTATTTACTGGTGTGAACTTGTGGCTGCTTAGAAGCAACAAAATTGTGGGTAAATTTTATAATTAGTGCTAAGGGATTAGGAAAAAAAAAAAGTCCTTATATTTTATGTAAGAACATAAAAAGATTCACAGAAAATTTTATGCTTTGCCTTTCCTATGTCTACTATATGGATTATCTCATTTTTTATTTTTCCTATATTGTTTAACACATTAAAGTAGTTAAACACATTCTCACAAACTGTATATGAAGAGTCTAAGCTCCTTTTTATAAGTTGTGGACAAAGAAATAAAAATTTTCATTGTTTATGGAAACTGGCTTGAGACAATAATAGTCATTACAACAGATTTTTTTTCAGAAATTTTAATTCCAGTATTTCAAAGACAGAATTTCCTTCTCCTGTCTACAGTATATGTCACAATTCTGTGACTTCAGAGGGAGATAGATCTCCAGAATTCCTGGTGGGCCACACAGCCTCTGATGTCAGGAAAGCTTATGCCTGTGGCTGCAACTAAAAAGCTACCATCCGTCCAAGGAGATAAGTACCTACTAGACTGTTTCCTAAACCAGTGTCTCCCATGTTGTCTTTAAAATCAGTGCAAGTTTTCCGCGTGTGCTACACTGTTTTTTACATTCTCCAGCATAAGACATGAAGTTACAGACAACCTCAGAAGCAGTTTACCTTCTTCTTGCTAGTCGTGCATTTGTGTGTCAGTTAGATCTAATCAAGAATGAATTAATCTTCATCTTGATTTAGTCATCCTATGAAAGCAGCCTGATAGGTATTACCATATTTGTTTTACACCAGAAGCTGCTGAAAAACAACAGCTATTTATATAATTCTTGTTTGTACTATGTAAAATACATTAAAAGACATTTCATTACTGAAGAAGCCTGATACTCAAAGAGCATAAAGGGAATATGGCAAATAGTACACAGCAGAAAGAATGCTTGATTTATGTTGCTGATGAAATTGATGCAGAAAGCCTGCTGGGATCGCCCCATCCTGTGAGATGTCTCTAACATCATGCTGTGGGTGTTATACTTCATTTGCTGTGATAACCCTAGTTTTTAGATGACACCAAGAAGAAATATTAGACTGAGGAAATACACAAAGGACTATATTATATCATTTTAAAGGCAGATTCTCTGCATCTAGCATTTCCAGCCAAGAACAATACTTAGTCTAAGAAATGCTTAGTAAGTAGAATTTAACTTCCCAGACTTTTTAGATTGTTTGACAATTGATCATAGCATTCTACCAAGACATATTTGACAAGTTGTGTTTGGAGAACAGTAAACACCAAGTATTATAAAAAAACATTAGAAATGTGAAGGAACAGTAACCATTGCATAAAAAGCACAGTTTATTGGATTCTTCCCTCAGTCATATCCTTTAACAGCAAATACATCATCAAAATAAGGCATGATCTTAACCAAGTTGTGTGATATGATCACAATTTTCTGAGTTCATGTCTTATTGGGTTGCTTCCATAGATTTGTTTATGAACGTTGTGTGTACATGGAAGTAAATAACATTTAAAATTAATAAATAATTTTTGCTGTGTTGCTTTCCCGTCAGAATTTCACCACGATAGAAATATATGGCACCCTTAAAAAGTAGCTTTCATTAAATGTTTAACATTTGATTAAAAGAAGACAATGATCAGATGTATAGCCACATTTCAAAGTTTAATTATAAGGAGGCCTTAGCTTTCCTAGTTGCCTCCCTACACCCTCTGACAACAGCCTTATATTCTTCCCAAGTGGCCAGCCCCTCCTTCCATGATCTGTAGAATCTCCTCTTCCACTTGAGTTTGCCCAGCAGTTCCCTGTTTAACCACACAGGTCTCCTGGCTCCCTTCTTTGACTTCCTATGTGTTGGGGTGCTCTGACCTTGAGCTTGGAAGAAGCAGTCCCTGAACACTAACCATCTTGGGCCCCTTTACGTTCAAGTAGCCTGTCCCAAGTGATTTCCCCTAGCAATTGCTTGAAAAGGCCAAAGTCGGCCCTACTGAAGTCCAGGGTAGCAATTCTGCTTGGTATTCTGTTCCTGCCACATGAGATCCCGAACTCCACCTGTCTCACAGTATATATATATATATATATTTATATGTATAAAATTAAAATGCCATATCTATATAGAATAAGCCTGTATCTGTATGACCCTCCTCTTGCTAGCTTTGGAAAGAGACTTGTGCTTTTACATATCCACTTGTGACCACTGCATAATATTAGCAACTAATTATGCTTTATCACTGGAGGTTATATAGAAAATATTTGTCACTTTTATTTTCTCATATTATTATTTTATTAAAAAAGACAATACTTATTTTTCAGTGTTTCTGACCAAGACTTTATCAACATTACTTACTAATTAAAAGCTTAAAATAAAAAGCATTCGTTTAAAAAAAAAACATCCATTTAAAATATTCCTAATGAGGGCAACAAAAAATAGTCTCCAGGCACTTTAAGCTGGCAGTTTCTGGACTTTCACTCATAATTGCCAGGTAATTTACATTTGACCTGTAGCTCCAAGTCAGAATGTTAATGCACTTTGCAAGGTGAATTCAAATTTGTCCTTCATTAGTGTGCGAAATAGGAAGAATTACATTTTATGTGGAATATAACCTCAACATTTCTGAATAATGGAATTAATGTGCAGGATTATAAAATATGCATTGATAAGCACTTCATCCATTACAGAATAATAATGTTGTATCACCAACTATTATTTTTTATTTTATTTTGGAAAGAAAGAGATACATATACACAGATACACACATACATGCAATTACATATTACAGAGATGCTATGAACAATGAAAAAAAAAAAATGCAGATGAACTGGAATCCCAGAATGGTAATTTATATATTGCATATGTAGAGCTCATCCCTCATTCATGTACATCCAAAAATGCCAGTGCTACAGAAGTGCTACAGAAAGTAGTAATGGCTGGTTGCCCAAAGAACTGAAAAGAGACTGAATTTCTATTTTCACACCTACACAGATGAATCCATTTATTTTGAAGTATGTTACTATGTATTCATTGCATTGCTTCTAGGTCTATTTACAAAAAGATTAAGAGCATAAATTATCATAACAAATCAGCTGCCTACAACAGATGTGCCTACAATTTGAGTGTGTTGTGGGTAATCCTGTTATTCAGGCTGTTACTTTTTGTTTAGCCTTTCTCTCAAGGTCTTCCCTCCAAAGAATATCACACCTGCTTAGGATTTATGAACTGCTAAGTGTCCACTTAAGTAGACCTTTTTCTTACTCTGCACCCTGAACCATCACAGAACTGAGCTGGTGATCTTCCCCTTATTTGAAGGAATTTACACAGTTATTATTCTTATAATAATTAACATATCAAACAGTAATTGATAGTTTTAATTGACACAAATAATTTCTGATGAAAGAAATTTCAAGTGGATATATATTTCTTGTAAAGTGAAGATTGTAATTTTTTATGCTCTGAAAGAAACGTATAAACAGGCAAATAAATTAATTAACAAATAATAACATAAAGTTTCTCTGGCTTGGCAGAGGAACAGTAGAGCTCAAAATTTTTCTACCTATACATGGTTGTGTGATTTCTGACTAACAAAATGTGGCTTTATGGGGACACTGCTACAAGCAACAACACAAAAGGGAGGAAGGGTGTTGATAAGCTACCAGTGGCATCCTTAAAAGTTGGGACACATAGAGGTAAGAAACAGTAGTAGACCTAGGACAGATAGCAAGTGATTGTCCCAGGGAAAGGGAGTGTAAACTTTGTTTTAATTTTAAGGAGATTAATCATTTCACTGAAATACTAACTTTCTTCCCCACACAGACTTTGAAGTGTCTCTGATTTATCTTTCCCCTGTAGAAACATAGGAGGAGAGAGGAGGGAAGGGAAGGGAAGGGAAGGGAAGGGAAGGGAAGGGAAGGGAAGGGAAGGGAAGGGAAGGGAAGGGAAGGGAAGGGAAGGGAAGGGAAGGGAAGGGAAGGGAAGGGAAGGGAAGGGAAGGGAAGGGAAGGGAAGGGAAGGGAAGGGAAGGGAAGGGAAGGGAAGGGAAGGGAAGGGAAAGGATCTTTGTATGGATAGTATGTTGAATTCATCCATTAACATTCTTAAGAGTTCAGAATTCTGAAGTGGAAAGAAGCATGGAATTGGACCAGGAGCCAACAGTCTCAAATGAGGGAAAGAAGACTGGCTTCCTAGTTTTGAGAACTTTCAGGCTCAATTTATATCATACGATCTTATATAGGTCTGAATATTAAGAGCATGTTCAGTCTCCATATATGACACACAAGCAATATTTTTCCGTTAAACGAAGCACATAGGGGGGTTTTATTGGCATAACTAATGTTGAGACATATGTCTTTGCCTGTTTAAGCATTACTTTTTGAAGCTTGATACCTGAAACACACGGTGATCAATTCAACAGTTACAGAGGATCTCCCCAGATATCTGCCTAATATCTTCAACAGGTGTTCAAGTGGCTACAGACAGTTTGTGTAATAAAAATGTTTACTGTGTGGTGGGTAGAAAAGGGTGTGAGAAGCAAAGATTGAAACCAGTTTAGTGAATGCGTGGTACAGACCACAACATATCTGCTGAAGAAAATGGTGCTTGAAGTCTGGCTGGATGTCACTCGAAGTATTGATTCTTCAGAAGGAAACTTAAATCAATATGGCTAATGGAGAAAGTCCTGAAAATGAAAGGAGAGCTTTCACATTTCTAATTTTGACAGATAGGAAGTGCTGTCTGAGCTACGCAAGCAAAATATCTTTTCTTTCTAAAGGAAGCCATAGTTTGATAGTCTTCAGGACTGGTGGCATTTGATGTTAACATTACCATTATCAGTCTCTATATGGTTTAATCAGCTTGTGCATTATAACCAAGGTAAGGAAGTTATATTTACTTGTCCCCTGATTTTTGTTTCCCATTTACTCTGAAAAGAAAGAGACAGTAGTACAGGGCATAGGAATCATGTCCCCCAGTGCCAGCAAGTTATCTAGCTTCCTTCTACAGCCAGTGGAGGGGAAAAATGTTTTCTCAGTTCATCCTGTTACAAGTGTCTGACTGCCTAAAGTATGTAGCATGGATAGTTTTTACAGCGTCTCTCCATAGGGATTCTTTATACCTAGACCCAGGTTCCAAAGAGACCTCTGGAATGCAAACGCACTGTGAGGCTCCACAGCCTGACTAAAAGATGATACCGAAATCTTTCCTTGACATTTATCTAGTTATCATCTTTTAAATGAAATAGCAAGAACAGTTAACGACTCTTTACAGTGTAGTTTTTCTCTGCTTTTCAATATTTCTGTTTGTTTGTTTGTTTGTTTGTTTCTGTTTCAGCCTGTTAATCCAAAAAGCCTTAAACAGTATTCATTAAAAAATTATCTTGATTTTCTTAGCTATGACATTCATAATCAGTGATATTTCAGGTGGAAATATCTGGGCCAGTTGTTCTTTCCTATGGAAAGTTATTTAGCTGATAATGGATTTATATAATAGAAAGCTAATGATCATGAGTAAGTAAATACATTAAAGGAGTGGAATGTTGAAACACAGTCACTCCTCAGGCAATAATTTTGTGAGACATGTGCCTCAGGGCACAGACTACTTGCATTGTGCACTTTCAGGCTTGTTTGTAGGGACACCACAGGTAGGTTCACCAGGAGCTTCAGATTCTGCAACAGGATTTTAGGTTTTACAAAATTTGAGCCCAAAATTTTAACTGTGAAAGACAGAAGTTGAATCTTCATTCAGCATTTTTTCTCCCTGCATCCCAGAACATCCCCAGAACACTCACTGATCCATGTACATAGAACTTCTATTCAGTTTCAGAAGTAATTCTTCACAGTGCAAATACTCTATGAAGCTGGGGGTTGAAAAATAAGCCTAGTTTATATCTATACACTTCTTTAAACTGGGCAGAGTAGCCTGCTTTCCTGCTTTCTGGGAAAGGCCTTTTGCAAAAGGTCTTTGCTGTCTTCCTGAAGAAGCAAAATTTTAAAATAAATTTCTTCTGTTTTTTTCTTCTTTGACATGTTTAGTAGATATTAGACTAGTCAAAGAGAGAGTGTTATTAATATATTAATAGACTTCTTTTAGTACTTTTAGCAAAGCAAGGAATTACAATGCAGCAGGTAACATTTTTTAATTTTAAGCTGTATTAAAGTTCTACTTTATTTAGAATATTTTAAGAATGTATTTTTTTAGGCAGGGTTGATCTAGGTTTAGGTATAAAAATGCTAAGTATTTTTAACTGGAACAGCATGGAAAAGCTTTTCATAACCTCCCAGTTTTAAGAAATTTTTAAAAGAATGTCCAGTTCCAAAAGGGTGTTTTGTTTTGGTTTTGTTTTTTATTGAAAGGATATCTCTAACAAAATTTAGGACAATGAAAAGATTTAATCTAGAAACATTGTGTTTTTTTACATTTTAGCTTTAAAATAATTTCAAAGCATTGTAAGAAGCAACATTTTCAATCAAAACAATGTTTTTCTTTTTTTTTTTGTTAATTTTGAAACCTCTTTAATTAGAATATTTATCTAAATGAATTAATTATTTTTTATATTTTTCCATCAAAATTCATATTACAAAATTCCCAGCAATATATTAACAGGAAATATTGACCCAGTGTTTTTTTTTTTTCTGTATAATACATAGCTAATCCCAAGCCCTAACAAAAGCAATGAAACTTATTGAGACAAACAGAACAAAATAAAAAAGTATGAGTAAAAAGCGTCACAGAAGATAGGATAAGATTAGTGTTAGTCAACAACAACAAAAAGAAAATCTTGTTAGAAAACTTCCTCTTTCACATATATTTTCTTTATCTGTAAAGCAAAGCTTAACACACTTCTTTACACTTTGATATCCAGAGCAAATCTTACTTTCCAGTTTCTTTCTGATTAGAATTAACTGCAAAACATTAATGAACTTTGTGAAAGTTTCCTAACAAGGGTCAACTTTTGCCCTTCTACATGAACCACATTTTGGTGTCCAAAGTTACAATAAATAAATAACAATTATCTTTTTGTACAGATTTAGAAATACATTTTTAAAATATAATTGTAGCACTTAAGGGTTCTGAGCCTCACCTTCCCTTAGTTTGGAAGGCCATTGGGATATGAAAATAGCTTTCATAATGGACTAAGATGAAGTAAGAAGTTCTTCTGTCATGTGCAATGATGACACTTATTTTAACAGTGTATGCATAATTAATATTAATGATCCAATGAAGTCTGTGAATTTACCTGTCTCTGGCTATCATTTTACTTTTAAATATAAATTCATGATAAATATTTTGATCTTTCCACGATAAATTAAAAATTCACTAGTATAACAATTCTAGTTCATGTCTACAGGAGTCAAGGATATTCTGATGATTAAAATTACTTGTGTGTGAATAAGAAATAGTTTTTAGAACTTGTTAATATTGTGCCCAGAATCTTCAATTCACTATCACAAGCATGCCTGGTAACTGTTTGCCAGTGATTATGTAGTTAGTTCAAATAACCTACAAAAAACTCCTTAAAAAAAAAAAAATCTTTGATATTTCATGATTAGTTCAATCTCTAAATATCATAAGTCAGATTCTTATTTCTTCTATCAATGAAAAGCATTTTATAACTATGTGAGAGCAGAAAAATATATAATTATTTTTTTCTGTCAATAGCATATTTTTAAGAAAACTTTGAAAAATAAAAAAAATCTTGCAATATATTACAAATGTTGTCCTTAAAAATGGGACTCCTGTAGATATTAGAAATGTCAGTCTTTGAAGCATTTCACATGTTCAAAATTTGTAGAATGATTTAGAGATTGTTTTTCTATTTTGTTATATTAAAAGTATTTTATTCACATTTTTGTTTATTACTTTATGCTATCATGTTTAATCCAAAATAAAGTGTGAACTGAAAATCTTTATCAATATTAGATAATAAAAAAAGATAATAACATGTTTAAATATAGTCATAAGATTTGTTAAATAAATTTTGACTGAAAAGCATGCATGAAGGACTTTAGATAAAACTTTTTACAAAAAGGTACAGAACCAAGTCAGAGTTCCTTGTGAAAACGCATCTAAACCCAAAATTTTTGTTTCAGAATTAAAGACAATTGCTGTATCTCTTTGGCAATGCAGTCTTTTCCTTTGTCTTTGAGCACAATAAAGTTATCACTATCTGAAAAGACTAAGCTCAATTATTCCACTTTTCTGAATTCTCAGGCTTTCATCTCCCTTCTCACTCTTTGATTTTGTTCATAATTTCCATTATTTTCTTAACTCCAAAACAGCTTCAGCCTTCTTGAATTCAGTTTTCACTGTATGTCTCTCACACAGATGAGTAGTAGCTTCACTAATATTGAAAGGATTTATTCTATTATTATTAGATAACATTATATTATTATTTATTCTATTATTGAGAATCAGTCCTCAAGAATCCTAGGCAAAGTGGGGGAGGGGGGGAAAGTCAATCTGTGTGCTGCGAGTCATTACCTTCATTTGAAAGTATGAGAAATAAAATTGCTTTCCACCTATAGTGAAAAAGAGACAGCAGAATTCTTTTCCTTCATGGAAGCTATTGATTTATTCTAGCTGGATAACTGGTCCCAAAGTCTTCATCAGAAACTGAAGCAATTCCTGTATCTCATTAAATGTATTACTATAGCAACCTTGCAGCATACTCATAAAATTTTCACTTCCTTGGCATATAAGCTACTTGCCCACTTTCTGCCTCAACGACTGATGACAAATAAAACAAACAAATAAATCAAAACACCACAACCCTATTGCTACTTTATTTGTCAAAAAAACCCAAAACAAAACACACACATTAAAAAACAACAACAACAACAACAAACCAACTAAACAAAAATAAAATCAAAACCACTTTGTTTGGGCAAATAGGCAATTAGAAATCAATTGGCTCATAATGACTGTACAATAATAGACCACTAAATGAATTAGGACACTAATTGCAAAATAAAGCCTCTTTAAGCAGTAAACTGTTTATGTTTAGCACTTCCAATGCTATAAGCTGGCTCTTTCATTCTAGCTTTAAAGTAGAATACTGTGATCCAAGCCAAACTATTTTTGGCATGTTGGTAGCTCCACTATTTAATAGGTTGTTCTTTTTTTCTTCACATACTAATGGTTTTCCTAGCATTTTGTCTATTACAAGACTTAATATGCTAAGTTAAACCAAGAACTGTTGACATTAAAATCAATTATAGCAATAACTTAAGATTTATAGTGGTGTCATTTCAAAATCTTAAGACATTAATTCATGGCTTAAACAGATTTCAAAATGCTATATTGATAACAATAACCAATGAGTGAGACACACATTCCTGATGACAAAATAATAAGCCCTTTGATAAAACAGGGTTAATGATGTCATCTTGTTTAAGGATGAAGTTCTAATTTGCATTACATTTTAAATTTTACTTTGCGAAACAAATCATTGAAATAGAAAAAAAAAGTTATGCTGAATATTTTGACCTTATTTGAATACAGACACATGGATGCTGGTTTTATAAAATGAACAATAATTAAAAGAAAATTAGAAAAATGTAACAGATACTTCTGAATTTTTACCTTCTTCAGGAAACTTCAAAATTTTTATAGCCTACCCCTGCTCTTATTCACTTTGCATATTATGTACTAATTGTTTGAATAATAACTGTAGACTGAGTAGTATTTCTAAAAAAAGTGTTTTAGAAATTGTTATCTAAAATCTAAAAAAAATGTGGTGTCCAAACATGCTGTACTACTGAAATTATTCTTGGTTGTATGCCTCAAAATATATGGTGACAACTCAGGATGCTGCTTTCACCACAGGGAAGCAATAAGTATCATTTTAAGTGTAGTGACCAGAGCTAGTCAAAACATCTTTGACAAATATTTCTCATTAGAATGTGCTGCTCCATCCAAGATGTATTCATTTTGATGTGTTTTTTAATAGGCATGTTTTTGATGTTCATAGTTTTCTAGGCTCTGCTGTACTGGCTGTGTTGAGAAACGATGTAGGGGAAAGAGGAAATAAAACTTGAGACATACTTTGACACATGGTTGCCTTCACAACCAGACTAAGACTGTTTTGTTTGGATTCCAGTATTGGAATCCTCCCACTCTCCCACACAAAGCTTCGACAGTGGAAAGTCGTAGTGAAATATGTATTACAGTGGTAATTTTGAAAACAGGGATAACCTATTTGAAATTACTGAAGCATGTTAGACATTCCATTATTCAGAAGAGTCAAGATGGTCAAGCAGCCTGAGCTGCATGAGGCTGGTTTGTTTGTTTGTCCTCGTTCTCATTTCCCAGAAAGTATTATATTTCCCTCAGACTCTGCAGTGGCACCAAGGAAAATCAGATCTTTATCTTCTTATCTCTGCTGCTTTTTTTAGAAAATCAGAAAAAAATAAAAAAAATCACAATATTAATTTATCTTGATAAATGTGTCATGGATCATGAATCTCTTGCTGAAAGTGAGGGCTCAGTTTCAGCTGCTCCAAACAGGGCTTTAGCAGTTACAGAATGAAGGAAAATCAAGACCGAGTTTAAGAGGAGAGGCAGCAAGATGGAAAAAAGATATGACAGAACAAGAAGCAAGACTTACTAAAGGGAAAATATGACTCAGTGACATTTTGGCTAGAGTGCTACAGTAAAAAAGAAAATAAAACAAAAAAAATGAGAAAAGAAGTTTTCAGAGTCTTATGATTTGGGGCAACAGGACAAGATTTGTGAGATTTGCTTGTTTTTCTTTCTGCAGTTTAGTCTGGATTTGTGTTGGATTTTTTTTTTTTTTTTTGTGGAGGGCTGGAAGGGAAAAGAAATCTGATGAAATAACAACAGACGATGACAGCTAAATATGTTACAAGGACAACTTCTAATGCCAGCAAGAAAAAAGGGACAAGACCACATACTGTCAGCTCTTGTCCAAATAAGACAATGTGATAAGTAAGTGAAATATCAATAAATGAACAAACAAAAGATCCTGATAATACCTTATTTTCTCTGAAGAGAGAAAACATCAGTAGCTTTTGAGTCTTAGTAAAGCAGGAATATAGGAAAAAATGCTTATACCTTTTCATTTAAGAAGACTAACCATACTTATAGCAGCATTGAGACAGATAATAAAGAAAACTCTTATGTCCATTTGTATGTGTATGAACACATACAAATACATAAATTCTGCACTTCATGATCAAACAATAAAAAATGCTTTTAACCAGCCCCTTTGATGTGGTCTGAAATATAATGTGTACTCAACAAAACAAATCTAAACTGGCAGCTTGGAGGTCTGCATGTTGGTTTGAGAGCTCACAATTTTAATCACAAGTATGTATCTTTTTGCGTAGAATGGAGACATCTGGTGCAACTAGACCTTTAAGTATGTCATCACTCATCCCATTTGGCATGCAACTGAAGCTGCAAGTCTGTACCTGAATAAGATTTTAGAAATAGGCAGTGCAATTTCCACCTGGAATAATGGTGAAGTTTGAAGAAAGCTCAGAGTGGGTTAGATTATCTTGAGTCATGGGTAACTGCACAGTAGTCATGGGAGACAAGCCCCGATTTCATTATATGCTATACAGATGTGGCAATTCTTCCTACCTGTTAAATCTCTACCCCTAGGCTTCCTTTCTGCAAGTTTTCTGTCCACATAATATTAATGATATTCTGGAGTAAGACAGAATACTCTAGGCATCCTGAAAACTTTTAATTCTGAGATAAAGTGTAATCAGTATTGGATACAATACTGTTTAACATCAGTGCTCTGGATGATGGGACCAAGTGCACCGTCAGCAAGTCTGCAGATATAAAACTGTGAGAAATAATTGATACAAGTGTGGGTTGTGTTGCCATTCAGAGGGAACTCAACAGGATGGATACATGAGCAGACAGGCAAGTGCAAAATCCTGCACCTGGGGTGAAATAACCGCAGGCACCAATACATACTTGGGGCTGACTGGCTGGAAAGCAGCTCTGCTGAGGACCTTGGGCTCCTGGTGGACAGCAAGTAGAAAACGAGCCACCAATTCATCCTTGTGACAAAGAAAGTCAACAATCCTGGGCTGTATTAGGAAGATCACTGCCAGCAGGTCAAGGGAAGTAGTTTTTCCCATCTCTGCAGCACTAATGTGGCCACATCTGGAGTACCGTGTCCATTTCTGGGATCCATAGTACAAAAAGAGGCATGGACATAATGGAGTGAGTGCACCACAGGGCTACAAAGGTTATTAAGGGACTGGAGCATCTTTCACATTAGGATAAACTGAGATAGCTGGGACTGCTGAATTATTTGCTTCAAAATTGCTTGAACTAAACCTTCTTTCTACCTGTTTTGTCTTGATAAGGTTCCCTAGAGTGATCCATAAAAGCATGAGAGAGTGAGCTATCGACTGAGCACTGAGAACAAAAGGACATCCAGCAATTGAGTTAGCTCTATAGCCCTCTGTTATTTGAGACCTGAAGTCGCTTGAAAATGGGAGAAAGATATAAAGCTGGCCAGAGTAATGATTTTATAACACAAAACTGAGGGTAAGTGTATCATGACCTCAGCACGGCATGACAGAGTTTTGAAGCACGTTGTAGCAGTATGAGAGAACCATGTGGAGAAGGGAGGTCATCTGCTACTACTCCAGAACCCACATGTGCCAGTGTCTGATTCAAAACACTTGTTCTTTAGGTTTGTCATCACTTTCTTCACTCTCCTGGAAAGATATGATTCCATGCACGTGCAGGTCAGTCTATGCTATGCAATGTGTGGGACATTTCTGTAGGCAGACAGTGTCTTATGCAATTAGTTTCAGAAATTCCTTTTAATTTAATTGGAAATTCTAATTTGGACCTGAAAAGCTACAGGAAAACACTTACATGAAAGGTCTGGGTTTCCTTTTGGGAAACAAAATGGCAAATAAGTGCATCTTGAACATTTATAATGTATTAGACCATTATAAACAAAACAGACCCAAAAAGAGAAGCCCTTTTTCATGTGAGTGCCTTAGCTAGAACTTTGTGAGTAATTTATAAGGATACACTAAACTTTGGTTTTAGTTTAAATGTATTAAATCTTTAAAAAGTCATTACACTGAAGTAGAAAGGTCCCTCTTTCCTGATTTATTTCTGGTCTCAGCTACCTCTGCACTCCTGATTCCTCAGGGGCTGGGTTTGATCAGTACATACGTTTACCTGAAATGATTACTTTTTAATGAAATTTTATTTTCCTGAGTTTTGGGACATGCATCTTTAAAATGTATAAAAGTCATCTTGATCCCAGGACAACATTCTAACTATTGATCTTCTATGTATAAAAGATAAGCATCACTGCCGCCAAAATGCAGTCTGAAAAAAAATAAAGGTATCATGCAGAGGAGAACAAGTTTCCCACAAATTCTAGAATATAACAGACCTTACGTGAGGAAAAAAGTTAAAGTAATCTTATACCAAAGCACTTCTAAGCATAGGCATTTAAGGAAGAATTTCTCAAAATTCTAGACAGTTACCTGAAGGCCTAGGAAACACTAAGTATTTAGACTCCTAAGTCTGCATTTAAATTAACTTAATAGTTCTCTATTTGCTTCCACATCACCAAAGAGGAAAACTAGAAGTAATTTCACCTCCAGGGATGGTGACTCCACCACTTCCCTGGGCAGCCAGTTCCAAACCTGGCCTGGTTTGAGCAAAGTTCCAACTTCAGACACTATACAAAGTTTTCAAATTTATGAACATGTATCTTGTTGTGAATTTTTACAAGGCAATAACTTCAATGATTGGACTGCTTGAACTACAGAAATTCGATCAGATGGAGCTACTGGAACACTTTGTTCCTTCATTATAAAAGAAGCAAACCAACAAAATAGAAAATAGAAATGAGTTAGCTTTCTTTTTGTTATCTGTAAATCTTATTCAAAGTGCAATTTAATAACAACAGTATCACCAGATAATAAAACTCATGTTTCTCTTTTTTTCGTCAGAAAATGATCCAGATCTCTCAGTCAATTAAATTTGAATTTTTTACCAGACATACTTGTTGTCTAATGCAGTAGAATATATCTTATATGCCTGTAGTTCTATTTGTTATTTTCTCCTTCAGTTTCATGATAAAATAGCACCCCTTCTTTCTCTGGCTCCTCATTTTCCAGCTGACATATTACTGTTTTAATTTATCTCCAGAGCTCTTTCCTAGATTTATTTCCATGTTTTTTATTCTCTTTCTGGAGAAATGAACACTTGGTTTCTTTAAGGTCAAATAAGAATTAGGAGTAAATTTCATCTTAGCTTTGATAATTGTAACATCTCATATAAAACATTTTTGTTAGCTTTGCCTTGTTGAAAACAGCTAATAGTGAAGGATTGTTTCTTTATTATACTATCAGCCACAGCAAAATCTGATTTCTGATTTTCCTCTTCACCCCGCTGGAGGCAGAGGAGGGGTGAGTGAGTGGCATTTGGTTTTAGCTGCTAGCTGGGAGTCGGGGGAGGGGCTATGGCTGAACTATGACAACAGAATTCAGGGAAAACAGTATTTTGCTTTTGATTATGCAATAGCTTGAGTGTAGCATTCAAATGCGTAAGTTGCAGTAGCTGATATTCCACCTTAGCAGGAGACTATACTGCTTCTCTAAGGTTTCTTTGATTTTGTCAGTGAACCATTACCACTTGTAACAGTTCAGCTCAATAAAAGCCATGAAATAGTGGGAAACAATTCATTGATTGTTATCATATGAACATCTCTAAAAACAAACAACAATTTATGCAATGTCAGCTGCTAGACAATGAAGACCAAAGCAGCGTTAATTAATCGAGAGTAATTAATTGCATTTAACCTGACTTAAAAATACCTTATCTCCTGTTCAGTTTAAGAATTATAATGGTGACATTTATAATATTCACATTATCTCATTGTTTTCCCTTCCATTAGCAAATTATTCAGATGAACTGTGATAACAGTGCATGATTAGACTGATTTGAAGAGGAAATGAGCTGCAGTTTTGTCTGTCTATGAATGTTTGGACCTTCCTACTATATCACATGAAGCCACATTGAAAGTAGGAATGGTGTAAATGAAACATCCAACCTTGAGACAAATAGCCTACCAGTTGCATTGTATTTGTTAGTTTTCCATAGCTTCCCATCTTTTACTAAAGTAAACAAACAAAATAAATTATTGTAATGGAACAGCACTTTTTAAGTATCCTCATGGCTTCTTCCACTACTTTTCTTCCTTTTAACCTGGATGGCTGAAAGTCACAAATTACTTCAAATGGCTGTAGGTGAAATGCCTGTGTATTGCATCCATGCTCAATGGATGCTCTTTATATTTCTTTGTTGACAACCAGCACTGAGAAAAGAAGCTTCATAACATCTACATCAATATCTTATGGCTTGTCCTCTCTGTGTCTGATCATTAAAGACAAAGCAGCAAAGGTGCAGTTGTTTGGGGGCTTTGTAGGTGTTTTATTCAGATTTCAGTCACAAATCTCAAGAGTCTGTGATGAAAAACTTATCCACTTTCTTGGTTTGTGATTACGGCGCTCTTTCATATGGTCATATTCCCTTACAATTTTTGTTGTATTTATGTTCTATAGAACATATTATTAAAATTCATACTTGAATACTTTAACTTCAGTAAGTCTGACCTGGAAAAGAACTGTGTAAAATCAAGTTTTTTCCTGCCAGCTCTTTGTCTTACTGCTCTAACAATAGCTATTTTCTTCCGTTCTAACTTCACTTTGCTGTCTGTCAACGTGATTGTTCCTAGGAGATCCATCTATAAAAATAAGCAAAAGTACATTCAATGAGTAGGGCAGAAACTGCGGTGTTTATCTGCATCTTTTCTTTAGAGTATCCTCATTCTCATTTTTCTATGTTTATGTAGTTTCTGGAAGGAAGCTTTGTACCTCCCTTATCACAGTTGAAGTCATTCGGTCTTGCTGTTTATACTAATAGTTTATTCAAGCAAACTGTCTTGCTTTAGTACATGTATGAAAACCCTAGTGTAGGTCTTCTTTTATTTTTCAGATCCCTCAAATTTCATTTGTGTTTGCCTGTTAGAGAAAAAGACAGAGGCCAAAGCTTTTCAGTGAAGGGTGGCTTACAACACGTAAATCCTTGATATATTTCTGAACATAAGTGTCTGAGAATTTCAAGATCCTGCTCTTATGAAAATGAATTGTGCTTGTCCTGAACCTCTGAAAAGCGTGATGTACATTCTTGAGCACATTTATAAGCATAACAAGACACAGTTTATAGGCATTTGCAACCACCATAAATTTGATAGTTGAAGTTTTATTAAAACAAGAAGATTCTTTATATACATAAAAGTTATAGATTCAAGTTTCCAGGTACTCTCCTCTTTGGGTTTCTGTTTCATTTTGTTATGATAGTTTATACTTATTTTCAGAAGAACATTTTTGTTACATATTAAGTCATTCTCTTCTGTGTGTACTACCCTGCTTATAATATATCTTTCTTCACACTGCATCAGAATTCCTGAATCCAACCTCTAAGTGCCAGGAATGATGAAAGCTCACTTTGGAAAGGGTCAGGAAATAATTTATTGACAAAAAAAATAACCCTAAATCCTGTTTTTTATTTTCTTCCAGAAGATTATGGACAGCAGTTGTATCAGAATAGAGAACGTGGTGTAAGAGAGAATAAAACGTACTTCTTTGATTACACATATAGACAGTAGGAGTGAACTTTATCTGATCTAACTTCAGCCATGTAAAAGATATGACTTAAATTCTAAGTTATCACCAAGCTGATTTGACACAGGAACTTCCAGAAGATTTTACTTTTCATATAATTACATTAGTTCTTTGGAAGCACCCATCTATGTCCATTGTCCATGGAGAAAACCTGAAGAAACTGCCTTGGACTCTGAAATCTTCTCTTAGAGATCTATAGTGAGAGTAAATACTTATACATGAAGAAAGCATAAGTAGTATAGTTGCAGTAAACCCCATGGAGATAACTGATTTTATAACAGGTGTAGGACATTTGGCTTCTTCCTACTTTTCTAGCCTCCTCAGGCTTGTTATAATAGCAAACTGAGGCTGAGACAAGTACACTCTGAGATTATAATCTGTAGTTGACAAGTAAGAACACAAAAATCTCTTGGAGATATGACTAAATGATATAAATTAATATAAAATTGAGAAGAACTTAGAAATATTTTGTAGCAAGTCTTCATATACAAAACTTGTAAATTGTTTGCAGGTATCACAGTGCAAAATTTGCACCATAACTCAAATGAATATGTGAATAAAACAGATAAAATTTGTACCACAGCCTTCAGTTTCTTTGATCATCAGTCCAACTCCCTCCTTCTTCCTCTTTGGTTTTCTGTGCAGACTACATGAAGATTATTTTCAAGTACATGAAGATGAGGTATTTGAGATGCTAAAATTTTTTTGGTATTTTTCAGGAGAAAAGTGGAATTTTTAGATTATCTTTTGTACTGGTCTGACCAAGATGGAGTTAACTTTCCTTATAGCAGAACATATGGTATTGTGTTTTGGGTCTGTGGCTAAACCAATGTTGACAAAACATCAATATTTTGGTTATTGCTAATGAGTTATCTTACAGTGTCAAAGTTTTCTTTTTTGTTTTCCCTGCTTTGTCACCCCAGTGAATGGGCTGGGGGTGGGCAAGAATTTGGGAGAGGACATAGCTGGAACAGCTGACCCAAATTGGCCAAAGTGATATTCCATTCCTTGAGATAACTTAGCAATAAAAACTGGAGGTAAAGGAAGAAAGGCATTTCTCTTCCAGGGTGGACATTTTTTAGAGACAACCTGGGCATCAGTTTACTTGTGCAAGGTGCTGAGTGATTGGCTTTGCATCACTTGTTTTATTTATTTTTTTTTTTTTCTCTTTCCTTTACTTATTAAACTGTCTTTCCCTTGACCCATGAGTTTTCTTGTTGGGTTATTTTGTTTGTTTCTTTGAGGGTTTGTTTTTTGTTTTCTTTTGTTTTGTTTTGTTTTTTTCTCTTCCTGTTCTCTCCCCTATCCTTCTGATAGTGAGGGGAATGAACAAGACACTGTATGGGTGCTTAGTTGCTGACCAGGGTCAACTCATTACACTCTCAAAACAAGTTTCTTCCTTCTTTTGCGTGGTTTATAGCCCTAATTACAATCTCTGGTCTTTACGAATTGAGTTCAAAGGCTATTATCACTGCTCAAAGAAGGGACTGAAAATTAGCTCATCAAAAAAATTGCAGTTTTGATGAAGAAAACACACAGAAGTAAGAAAATAAATTTAAAAGAAGTGGGAGAAGTGTGACATATATTTCCTTCTTAAAAAAAAAAATAAAATAAATAAACTATAAAGTATCTTTAAAACAAAGCAAAGGAAGAGTTTCTGTAGTATTTCTTAACAGTTGCTCCTTATCTCCTTGAAGAAATTACTTTGTTGATAATCTCTACTAGTTTGTATCTCAAGCAAAAATCAGCATCTTCATTCCAGGCTATGGTCTAGGTTGTACTCTAAATAAATGTATTTCTCCCACGCAGGGCATATGTAAGAAAGGCTTAAACATACTCTCTTCACACAAAAGAGTTCATTGCTTTTATAAATTTTGTCACAGGTAGACACAGTCATAGCAAAAGCAAAAGGTTGATTAAGGGTGAGAGACACTGGACACAGTTTAGAACACCTGAAATCCTGATTAGATGTAAAGAAAAATTATTTTTTTATTTTCTGTTTTTTTTTTTTTTTTGTTTTGGTTTTGGGTTTTTTTGTGTGTTTTTTGTTTGTTTGTTTGTTTTTTTGTGTTTTTTGTTGTTGTTGTTGTTTGTTTGGGTTTTTTTTGTTTGTTTGTTTGTTTTTTGCTTTTTTGTTTTTTTCATCATGAGGTGGTTGCCCAGAAGGCTGGTGGGATTTTCAACCTTGCAGATGTTCAAGAATTGATTGAAAATGATCCTGAGGTATCTGAATTTATTGAACCTATTCTGAGAAAGGCAGTTTGATAAGAGAGATCAAGAAGTCCCTTCCACCTAAGTTATTCTGTGATTCTATTCTGTAATTAAAATAGAAGACTCAGATCAATTTTTACCATAAATAACTCTACACCTATCACAATATCATAATGTACTTTCATGACATTTATTCAAACTTCTGTCTTTGAAATACATTCACTGGACACCTTGCAGTTTTGGAATTGATTAGGATAATCAGATTCACCAACTATTATTAAACTAGCTAAGAACAGGAAATTAGTTATCTGGCAGATTTACTGTGTTAAAAGCTTTTCTTAATTGACTCTGAGTTTTTAAAATATTAGTGTGTAACCTTAAGAAGCATTACTTAATGCAGGTTAGAGGATTAATAATTCTTTATTGTCATGTGGTTATTATAACCACATAAATAATACTTAGCTTCTGACCCTGATTCCATAATGTGCTTAATATGCTGGCTTCTCCTGCTGAAATCATATACATTTTTGTAGTGTTGAGATCAGATTAAAATAAGAGACTTCAGGACACAAACATGAAAGAAGTTAGCTGATCTAATTTAGAATTAACAATGTAATACCACTTCTAAATTCCTCTCTTAAATGAAAAGCATCTGCTTGTGTTAGGCTCAGCCATCCAGTAACAGATTCGCCTCCATTCATCTCTGTCAATGTGAGCTACTTTTGCATGAAGACCCTAGACAGCTATCCCCAATTTTCCAGCTGTGCTAGCATTAGTGATCTAACGAGCATCCAGGTAGTTCTTCACTTGTAGCCTTGTTTTTCCTCAGGATTCAGCTTTCTTCCAAAGTTATTTTTAGTTCAAACAGCTGTTGAGTCAAAAATAGAGCAACAGTAAGCCCAGAATAACAAGCTGTGTGTAGAGGCAGAAGCTCAGCTGTAGCACCATGATAACTTGCCTTCAAGGCTTCCTGGTTGGAGCTGACAAGCATCTGGCTAGCAGGTCTGTAACACTGCAGGAGCTTGTTTGTGTCTGTTTGCAAATTACCATGTAAACATGGGTAAAGTAAAATAGAACGTATTATTGCAACATCTTGTCTATCAGACTGAGTCTGTTTGTTAACTTCACTGTGCTGATAAACATACTGAAGCTTATACAGTTGGATATTAGGAAAATATTCTTCACAGAAAGCATTGTCAAACCCTGGAACAGGCTGCCTCGGGAAGTGGTAGACTCACCATCCCTGGAGGTATTTTAACGACACATAGATGACCTTCTTAGGGCAATGGTTTAGTGGTGGACTTGGCAGCACTAGGTTAATGGTTAGCCTCAATGATCTTAATTGGTTAGCCTCAATGATTCCGATATACTCATAAAACAAATTAATGCTCAGTCCCACAATACAAAAGTCATCTTAAAATGGCAGCACCTTCAGACAGTAAAATTGTTAACCAATAGATTAAGGTTTCTATATGTCTCCATGTAAGGCTGTACATGGCTTTAAAACATCATTTGATTGGAGTTTGGCTTTTGTAATTGCTAGAATGTCAATCTTAATAGCAAATTAATATAAAAAAAGTATATATACTTTTAAATGGATACAAAGTTGTTGTTTGTTTGTTTGTTTTTAAACTGATATATACAGCGTACAATATCTTATAATCTCTATTTCCTAACTGGTCTGCAGTCCTCTTCCATTTTTTTCTCTTTCAGATGATAAAGGTAGAATATATTTTTAAAATATAGCCACTATATTAATTATTATTTAGACTGATTTAACCAAACAATTTCCAATTGGTCCTTTTCTGATTACAAAGGTGATGGTGTTGGTTACATTTAATTAGTTTTATGTTTGGAAAAATCAAATCCCAGTACAATGCACTAAAGGTGTAACTAGTGAAGAAAGAGAAGAGAAGAGAAGAATGTTAAGGTCACATAGAAGTTTTACAAGGAAAAAAATATTTTTTAAAAAAAATTGCAAGTTGACCTTATTATATAGTTCTCATAGGTACAAAAGCATAATTGTTAATTTATTCTGATTAAATTACAACTGTAAGATAATCAATGACATTAACTGAATGATTAAAGATATATTAATGCAAGATATTAGAAATATAAAACCACTATCTGGATAGAAGACATGACAGCAAATTAAACAAAAACAAAAACAAAATCAGTGCAAAAGTAAAACCAAGTTGTCAGGTATTGGTGTGCTTTTAAGGATCAATAATTGATTGCCTACATTTCTCTGAGTTACATTCTCTAGTACATAAATTCAAATTAGAAAATTGCCAGTAATTAATCTATTTAAAATTGAAACTTTTTTTTAGTCACTGTTTTAAACACTGTAGTTAATGCACAATAGTACAGCTCTGCCAAAAATAAAGAAAATATCTTTTTGCTTTGAAGACTAGGAATATAAGACACAAATCCCTGTTTGCATTCTCAGGTTTTCTGTAATATGTGTAATCGTTTAGTCCTTAAAATTCTTAAAAATAAAAATGGTGTGCTTCATCAAAATTAGATTTTTGGGTATTTTCTATTACTATCTATGTGCTTGACAGAGCAGAAGCAGTACATTTTTATGGTGAAGGGTGTTCAAGACCAGACTGCCAAATGATGCAGAGCTCACAGCACACAGGTGCCAAAGCTTCTCTGTCCTACCTTTATCCTATTCTAGTCCTTTCTGAAAACCAGTATTTTATGTAGCTCTTATTGTTTCCATAATAGCCTGAAGTCTTTAGAATTGTTTCTGAAATGCACTTGTTATAATTCATTTTTCTTCATCTAAATATCCTACTTTAAGCACCAGCTAGTGCAATTACTTGCTTACCACAGATAGTAAAGATAGATATTTTGGCTCAAACAGGTCATGAAGAAGAAAAGCTTAAACAATATATTTTTTTTTTCAGTAAAAAATTACCTTACTTCCACAACTTCTCTTGCAGATAGAGACACAATCATAACAAAAAAAAATAATGGGTACATTAGAATAGAAGATGCAGATAATTTTTACTATGTCTCAACATCTATTGGAGTATTAAAACATACTTCTATGAAGTTGATACAAACAACTTCTTAGAAAGACATTCATCAAAACACCTTTCAGTAGTGAAGAGAGATATTTTGGGATGTGTAAGCTTCAAAATTAGCTGACTGCCAAGTGATGAGCCAGCATAGTTCTTGAATTCTTATAGATCCAAGAAAATGCATGTATACTGTAAAAATATACTCTGCAACTAATAAAGAGTAAATAAAAAACATTATTACGTATCTGTAAACTCCAGGTGGTAGTTACTGTGAAATAACTAAAGAAATAAATTCTTCAGAAAGAATAAAACTTCTCTAGAAGACAGAAGGTAAACATGACTTATATGAATGGTTTGTTCCTCTGTTCTAGAAAGAAGACGAGACATCTAGAGTGTACTTGTCAATTCTTTAAAAAAATTGTATATAAGATTACAAAAAAGATCATGATAGAAAGACTTGCAGACACCTCTCCGAAACTCAAAGAGAAACACAAAGTAGTGTAGTAATTAGTTATACATTCTCTTTCTCTCTGTGTATTGTTTTTCACGGAACATTAGTTTTTCTAGCTTGGTTTTTACTTAAGCTACCTGCCAAGTAGTGCAGGAATTTATGTTTTTAGTGGAATATCATGTTAACACCATACTAAACTGGCTGGTTTTTTACACACTCTAGTGCTAATACTGCAAATCTTGCCACGTCTCTGTTCTACAGTTGTAGTCTTCATGTGTGCATGTGTGTGCATGAGGAAAAATTAATTTTAAAAGAGTTTTGCTTGATTGATTGGGGTTTGTCTTTCTGCTTAAGCCGTGGTCTTCCAGAGCAGACACAGTAATGGCCTATTCCTCCCTTCACTGGAGTTTTAGATCACCTGGTGTGAAAATTACAATTTCTGGAACATACCATGTAAAACTGCACAGATAACTGGCCTAGGGTTATTCCTGACCTCACACTTATGTGTCTGGTCCTTCATACAGCAACATCATCTGTCTGCAGATTTTATGTACATTTAATGTCTGAAAATAAGACACCCAGGATAAAAATTATATTTTGGTAACACATCTATGCTGCTATTTTGAAGGAGTTAGCATTAGACCTTCTTCCATATGTCTGTCAGAATTTGGCCCTAAAAACAGTGAGACAAGAATTAACCTTTTAGCTAGGCTCCAGTGCCATCCTGGTTGGTGTTTTGTTTTGTTTTTTGGTTTAGGTGTTTTGGGTTTGTTTGTATTATTTTTTTGTTGTTGTTTTGGGTTTTTTGTTGGTTTTGGTTTTGGTTGGTTGTTTGGTTTGATTTGGTTTGGTTTTCTCTTTTTTCCAGTATTGGCATATGCTGCTAACAGAATCAAGACTAAATAAATGCAAATTATTATTATTATTATTATTATTATTATTATTATTATTATTATTGCTATATAATATTATATAGTAATAATAAATATTATTATATTATATATTATTATATTATTATATAATAATATAATAATTTTAATATTACTATTATTGCTATATAATTATATAATTATATAATTACTATATAATAATAATAACAATGGTAGGTTTTTAAAATGTATTTTTTATTAATGAATACTACAGTACTTCTGCAGAATTCCATTTTTTTAAATAAAGATTTTGTAATGACCTAAATTCAAGTTCAATAGTAATTATCAAACTTGCATAAAAAGAGTTGCTGTGTTGCCAACCATGCTACCTGTAAGTAGAAAAGATTATCCTTATTGATATATTGATCTATTGTTATCTTCTGTACAACTAGAAACTGTTAACTATAAGCACATGATCCACCTTATAAAAGGCAGAACTTACCTGTCACCTATTGTTTCATTTCACTGTTCTCCCTTCCCTGTGAACTGATTTTGGGCCAAAATTGGACTGACTTTATTTTCTTACTTTTTATTATTAATTTTCTTTGCATTTGCATAATTTGTATTTGAATAATGATCTGCAAAGTGAAAATCTTCAAAATATATCTAGCAAAGGATCTTCATTCAGTGAAGAATATTCTTGTTCATTCATACTGCATACAAGTTGTAAGTGATGAAGATGTGACCTTCAAAGCAATGATACTAGCATGAGAAAAACCTTGTAATTCAAGAATAATTTTATGTATTTAACTAGACTTGCTATTCCATTTTTATGTAAGCAGAGACAGGTAGGAAAAGAAAGTAGAAAAAAAAGGTCTTTATTTATGCTGCTAAATAAAGGATTATCGGGAAACAAGCACAAACACTGATCCACTGATCATTTATAGTTGTTTTTTATTTTATTTTATTTTATTTTATTTTATTTTATTTTATTTTATTTTATTTTATTTTATTTTATTTTATTTTATTTTATTTTAATGTATTTACTGGTGTAGTTTTGTGCAACCTAACATTTTCTGCCACAGTGTCCAGTCATTGTTCAGATGTTAAGATTAACTCTTTCCTAAAAATCAATGTTGGCAGTATTGTTTCACTCTTGGCTCCTTCTGCCTTACACAGTTCTCTAACACTCTCCCAATTAGACTTAGCAGATCAAACAATTCTACATAACCTCCATATTCCAAGTACAAGAAACACAGGTGGCATCACACAGGTGATTGTCATGCAGTTCTGATACTGTTCACACACTTTGTAATAAGGGAAGAAAGAAAAAGCACATCTGTTATTTCCTAATAACTGTCATGTCTTAATACCATGAGGGCAACACAATGGCCCCAGAAGTTATTCAAAATAATAGAATCACTTAATCATAAAATGTCCTGAGCTGGAAGGGATCATCAAGTCCAACTCCTGTCCCTGCATAAGACAACCTCAAAATGCACACCACGTGTCTGAGGGTGTTTTCCAAATGCTTCTTGAATATTGCCAGGCTTAATGCATAACTGCCTTTCTGGGAAGCCTGTTCCAGTGCTCCACCATCCTTATGTGTTAGATGATCCAGACATAATCAGTCTCCAATAGAGAGGCTGTCACTGAATAATCTTGGGGTACCACTTTGTCTTGGACACAGGAGACACATTATAGGATGGTTACGTTTAGCACCGCAAATGTAGCTATGGATCTCAAAATTCTGGATTGTGGTTTTGAAAAGGGGCTCTGCTAGCCAGCAGCCAATGTGTAGTTGGCCAGATGCTGTCTCTGTCAGAGTCATCTGAGATGCACAGCTGTTTGCACATCTGCAGAATATTCCAAATCCCATGCTCTGTGAATGTCTTGTAATACTAGGATAGCATACTTGAAATGCAGGGTCACTCAATATCCTGTACATAGATCTGTCTGACTTCTTAAGATGCCCCCATATGCTCACACAAACAACAGCAATTCAGGCACCATAAGGATGACTGCAGTGCTGCTTTTAGACACAATTGTGTGGAAAAACATACAATCATAACTAATCATAACTTTTTATTAATCTTTTTTCTGTAGAAAATCTAGGGGGAGAAACATGAGTTAAAACACACTTGATTTTATATCTGTTTTGTCCTCTCTCTTTTTTTTTTCTTCCAGAAACCTTCCTTTTTGTTTTAAGAAAGCAAAACACATGCAAAGAAATGTTTATATGAATCTTCTGAATAATAATAATTCTGAACTAAAATATTATTAAAAAATTAAAAAGCAAATACGTAGATATAAAACTACCTTCAAATACTTTTCATAGTGTTGAGTTAACTTCAAATAAGACCATCTAGAGAAAGATTTGCAGTTCTGCATTTTAGAAGCATGCTATGTTTACCTTGTGGCAATATATTATCAGATTTATCATATGTATACTGTTATGAAATGCTAGTCCTGATGATATCCAGAGTTAAACTTACATTGAATTCACTGGGAACAAGATTTGACCTTTAATTGACATGCAGTTAAATTTCTTTCACTGGAATAATCATTACAAAACAGAATCAGAACATGAGATACAATTACTTTTAGCAAAGGCTAAATGGCTCAACTTGTCTGTTTGAATGGTAAACTGGTGTTATTTGTAAAGCTACTCACAGTAAAACTGCAGCTTTCCAGAAAAAATGCTCTGTTTTTGTATTTTATTCTACAATCTAGTTCCCGTTATTTTCCCTAAGGTATTTTATATGTGTTACACTTTGAAGAGCAAGTTCTTTAAAAGAAATTAAGGGAGAAATTACTTGAAATAAATTTTGAAAGCATATACAATGAAATTAGCCTCATCTCAGCCGCCCTAACACATAAGTAAAAAAAAAAATAACTGGGCAAGCTTTCCCTAGCAATGAAACAACTCTGTGTAGCAAGTGAGTATAAAAATAAAGTAGTAAAAGCCTTGCTAATGCTAACTCTACTTTAAAATAAACATGAAGATACACAGGCCCTCTCTTGGGATGTCAGGATCTTTGCCATGTTAGTGAATGGAAGCTAGACATACAGGTCTGGCAGCCATGAGGCTCATTGAAGAGAACATGCTGTAGAAAATAATTAAATAAAAAATAAAAAGTTTAAAAATTTAAATAATCATAAGTAACTAAAGGATTTTTAAAACATACTTTATTTGAAACTGGATAATAAATGTCTGACACATTACTTTTACTGCCATTATTGAAATAAAAGTGTGTGCAGGCAATGTCTACATGAATAAATTCTGAACATCAGGACTATAATTTAACTGGCTCATTACTGTTTCCATCAGGATGTTCCAATTAAAAAAATCTTATGTGTTGTGAATATCTAATAAAGATTTTCATAGTTTATTGGGTAGATGTTGATATACTAAAAGGAAAGATTCCTTGGGGATTTTTCTGACCTACTGGTTTCATACCAGTTTAGGAACGAAAAAAAAGTTCTTACAGTGAATAAGATACCATTTGTTGCATTAAAAAAAAAAAAAAAGTAGGTAGTGTAGATTCACGTGTGATAAATCATATAATCATAGAATAGTTTGGATTGGAAAGGACCTTTAAAAGTCATCTAGTCCAAATTCCCTTCAATGAGCATTTTCAACTAGATCAGGTTGTTCAAAGCCCTGTCTGGCCTGGCCTTGAGTGTTTACAGGGATGGAGTATCTGCCAACATTGTGGGCAACCTATTCTAGTGTTTCACCACACTCATAATAAAAAATTTATTACTCATGTTGAATCTGAATCTCCCATTTTTTAGTTTAAAACCATTACCCCTTGTTCTGTCACAGCAGGCCTTGCTAAATGTCTGTCCCTTACTTATAAGCCCCCTTTAAATATTGAAAGGCTGGAACAAGGTGTTCATGGAACTTTCTCTCTTGCAGACCGAACACCCCTGATTCTCTCAGCCTTTCTTCATAGGGGAGGTGTTAAACTCCTTTAACCATTTTTTCGACCTCCTTTCGACCCTCTTCAGCAGGTCTATGTCTTTCCTGTACTGAGAGGTCTAGAGCTGGATGCAGTACTCCAGGTGGAGGTCTTTCTGGAATATTGGACCCTCTGTTCCCCTCAGAAAGGAGTCATTTACAACTACAACCCACTTTTTCTTCTCAGTGAAAGTGGTTGTGATACAGGAGGCAGGTTTTTCTGACTATGGTAATACCTCTGGTGTAGATGAACCATCATCTGCATCACCCATCAACTGGCCTTCCACATCTAGAGCCTCATGGCTGTTGTACAGAGGCACCCAGGAAGACAAGGTAGGCAAGGAGGGGGTTCACATGCTGCCCTGAGTATGGACTTGCCTCCATTCATCCCTTTCCTTTAAGATACTGCCTTAGGCTGGCAGAGGGAGGATCCAGGATCCCCTTGATCATGGGGTTTTTTTGGTGACTGTTCCTGTTTCTGTCTAAGGGAAGGCAGAGAATGGTTCTACTGGCCTATATGGCTCCTTCTGACTTCTTGGTGCTCTTTAACCTCTCTACTTCCTCTCTTAGCTCTGTGACCAGGTTAAGCAGATTGTCAACTTGTTCATACCTCACATAGTTGTTCTTCCTACTGTCATTAAGTATTAATGAAAGGCTCTGGCACTCCCTGCAGCCTGAGCCCTGGATGCTGCCATGTTTTCTTGGGACCTCTGTCTGGATTGTGACAACCATTTGGATGAGTGCAGAGGACACAGCTTTCTGCCTCGTGAATACCACAACTAACCTTCTTCTGATAAAGTGATGGCTACCAACTGATCTTACCTTTGTGAGGCAGTGGATGATACCTTTCCCACGTGCCATTCCCCGCAAACTGCAGCACAACCTGTCATGCCACGCTCTGGCTGTCATGCCATGCCTTGTTTGTGTGCTTTGTTGGCAGCGCTCCTGGTGATAAATTATGTTAAATTTTCCAGTAACTTCTCCCATGCATTATACTGTTCCATGTTGTGAAGATCAGGAGTCAGCTAGCAGAGACCAGGAAACAATAGCTTTATACTAGGGCAAATAGCAATTCTTTTTTTGTTGTTATTTTGTTTCATTTTGTTTAGTTTGCTTTTGTGGTTAAAGGCATGCATCATTCTATTTTATTTACCAAGAAACCAGTTGATTTATTGCAATAATCAGTTTTTAAAATACTTACTGTTCTTTGTTTGATGTAAACAATGTAGGACATTCATACTAATGATGTTATTAATACTTATATTGCATATCCATCAGAAATGGGTATATTCTACCTGTGGAAATACCAAATTACTTAACTATGATCATTATCATTAGGATTAACACCACATGAATTTATAATATCAGAATTTATTTTATTATGTCTCTATTTCATTTTAAGTGTCCCATCGCTATCAACACATTTGATATTTACTGTGTTAATAATGATCATTACTAATTCATTCAGAGCTATTAATGTGGATGTCATGGAAATTTCCACCAAAACCTCACCATAATTCCTACTTATATAAATATTTAAGACCTATCCTTTGATAATGCTGACTGATGCTATTGATGAGCTAAAGATAAATTGTTTAGTTACACAATATGACTTATGTTGTAATATCTGAAAAAGTGTTACTCTTACAGTCACCAAAAAATTCAGACTACAACCATGAAATAATACAAGTGCCAATTTTCATAGGCTATACTTTAACATTCAGAAAGACAATTTTTTATCCTTTAATTGTACTAATCTATTATTTTTTATTTTATATGGGATAAAGAAAGAATAGTATATTTTCAATAACACTGGCGATTATAGTCTTCTCTTCAAGTTTGTTCTTCTTATGCTTACCTAAAAATCAAGTGAAAGTGATAATAAATTTGAAAAGGCATGTAGTTGCAGCAATGGTAGTTTTTCCCCTATTTCTTGATTTCTGTTATTGCCATTAAGGATGATATCCAGTGAAAGCTGGAATAGAACCCGTCTGAGTTAGATTTTAATCATAATTTTTTCAGTAGGGTCATATTTTACAAATAGCCACACTGTCTACACTCTTAAGGTAATTTGGTCTTAAAGAAGTACAAATTAACCTCTTAGAGTGTGAAACCACATTTCAGAAAAAAAATTGTCCTTTATAAGTAATTTAATTGGCAAGCTATACCACAGATTATATACCATTCTGTAGGGATCTGTCTTAGGGCCAGCTCTCTTCAGTGTCTTTATAAATGACATAGACTCAAGACTAGAGGGATTGCTGAGTACGTTTGCCAATTACACAAATTGGTGGGACTTGTCAACACTCTCAAGGGCAGAGAGGCCCTGCAGAGGACTCTGGACAAATTGGAGAACTGGGCAATCAACAACAGCATGAAGTTCAACAAGAGCAAGTGCCGGATTTTGCACCTGGGACACAGCAACTCTGGCTGTACATACAGACTGGGGAAAGAGACGCTGGAGAGCAGCTCCGCTGAGAAGGATCTGAGGGCTCTGGTTGATGGCAAGTTGAACATGAGCCAACAGTGTGCCCTGGCAGCCAAGAGAGCCAACCATGTCCTGGGATGTGTCAAGCACAGCATTGCCAGCTGGGTGAGGCAGGTGATTGTACCGCTCTGCTCTGCACTGGTGTGGCCTCACCTGGAGCATTGTGTTCAGTTCAAGGCGCCACAGGATAAAAAGGACATAAAGCTACCGGATAGTGTCCAGAAGAGGGTTACAAAGCTGGTGAATGGTGAAGGCTTTGAAAAGGAAGCCGTATGAAGAGCGGCTAAAGTCACTTGATTTGTTCAGCCTGGAGAAGAGGAGATCAACAGGAGACCTCATCGTGGTCTACAGCTTCCTCACAAGGGGAGGAGGAAGGGCAGGTGCCGAACTCTTCTGTTTAGTCACCAATGACAGAACCCGAGGGAATGGCAGAAAGATGTTCCAGGGGAGGTTTAGGTTAGATATTAGGAAAAGGTTCTTCACCTAGAGGGTAGTGGAGCATTGGAACAGGCTCTCCAGGGACAGTCACAGCTCCAAGCCAGACAGTGTTCAAGAAGAGACCGAACAATGCCCTCAGACAAATTCTCTGAACTGTGTGGATGTCATATGCAGGGACAGGAGTTGGACTTGATGAACCTTATAGGTCCCTTCCAACTCAGGACATTCCATGGTTCTGTGATTCTATGAGTCTATGTTGTTATGTTTCTCCTTTCTGCAGACTTGTTATTTTTCAGCTCTCCTTGGGGGAGAGATCCTTGGAGGTCCCTTCCAACTCAGGGGTTCTATGACTCTATGATTTTACGATAATATTTTTTTTTTATGGGCCAAATAGCTCTTAAATTATTTTGCAGTGAGTCAACATGTGTGCTGTGCTATTATCTAAAATAATTTATGGATTAGTGAAAGATGTATGTTTGGAGAACCTGTTTGGAGATGAAAGAGGCTTGAAACTGTGAGTCATACATCTAATAAAGACGCTTGTGTACTCATCTATGAATAAAAGTAAGCTTACCTCTTCCATGTAAGTAAAAACCCCAGCTGTCATTCCAGAAATATTTTGGTTTCCAGTACCATGTTTTCAATAGCCGAAAGCATCTCAAATTACATCAGATACTTAAATAGAGACAACTGAATTTTACTCTTAGAGTGGTATTTGCATAACGACAGATGTCTAATGTAATTTCAATTTCTGTAAGATATCTCTTCTGGCCTCAAGCAGTAGCAAAGATGGCAATGTCTCTCTTGTAAATTCTGTGTTATTCTCATAGCCTAGTGCGCTTGTCTCAGATACTCTGGGACATCTGCCTATGTTTAAATAGATGCATAGAGCTCTAAATTTCGACTAACTAAAATGAAGTTGTGAAGGTAAATTTGAACAACTTGCTCTCATTAAACACACACTTGTAGGCTCCTGTACTTAGATGCCTACATTATGGAGCTCATCTGTACCATCAAGTCAGGATTTAAAATTCATCTCTTTCTGTTTTCTTTCATTATTTGGGCTGTCTTTTGAAAAATATACGTTACACGACTTCTCACTCAAGGACTGAATAATTTAGATTTCTTTCAGTGGCACTCAGCTCTTCTAAAGCACCTCTTTTTGGCAAGCACGGTAGGTGAGTGAGCGAGTATGTGAAACAATCAAGTAGGGTAAAAGCTCTAATCTCAGTGGTTCTTAAATAAACCCCAGTACCCAAATCCCCTGTGGCTTGATCTGCCTCACTGTTACGGAAGACAGATGGCTGCCACCCAGCAGCTCTATGACAACCCAGTGTTCCAAAATGCTCTCCAAACCCTTTGTGGCAGCCTCACCTTACACTAAATCCATAAGCAATCAGCTTCAAGCCCACATAATTACATTCTCTATTTGTTAGAAGTGGGAATAGGTTGCAGATTTCCTGACTCCCAGATTAAGCACTGGACAAGTTATAACCTTTGGCATCCCTTTGGTTCAGGGTATTTATAGGTCCTTTCTCTCTCACATTAAGACCAGTTGAAGTAAACATACCAGACCTTGCTATAAGCTGGCTTTCATTTGATAAAACCCATTATGATAGGTCTTACTGTTTATTTGAAGAACAGCTATGGAATTATTTAATTTTATTTATCATTCTCACTTCATGTAATTTATTTTTTCTCCTCCCCAAAGCCAGCACTGTCTCTGTTATGAATGTATATTCTCCACAGCTTCTTTGAAGAGGAAATTACCTTTTAGTTCTTTACTTTTGATGTGTTATTACACTTCTTTTCTTTGAGGCATCTATGGGCATAAATATAGTCAGGCAAAGTGAATCAAATTAATGCCTCAACCTGCTTATTATTTTTTTTTTTTTTCTCACCTGCATGGTTCTCCAAAACATTGTGTATATATTTCACACATTTCCAATTTTACTAGAATTGCACAAGTATTTGTGTTACCAGTCTGAACTTGTCCTTGAATTTTCTACAGGAGGACTGCTGTGAGAAGTAAATGGGTTATTACATTGTATTAGCTGGAATTCTTTGTCTTCAGTGATGCAGTCTTTTGTTCTTAGAACCTGCTTTAAAATAATTACAGTATTCTTTGCTAAAAAAATGTTTATTAAGGATATGAGTAATTTCTATGTTAGAACCACAGAAAACAGACTTGGAAGCAAATAATAAGCTCTTTCTTACATCTCACAAGTTAATCAAAACTAATTTTAAAGATCTCTAATTATGAGCATGGTGAAACCTTCCTATTTAATTCATTTTACGCTTGGATATCCTTACTTTTTAAAAGTCCAAACTATTAACCAGGAGTCCTTTGTTAAAAAACATTATTTTTTGATGTTTTTCAGTCACCTTGACATTTTTTCGTTTGGCTATCATGCTTTTTTCCCAGCTTCTTTTCCATTAAAATCACACTGTTCTTTCCAGTTTACTTAATAGAATATTTTTCACATCAGCAGTGATTAATAACAAAACCAGCTCTATTTTCAGTTCTAAACTTCTAGATACTTGTCTATTCTTGGAAGCAGACATTTTTTTCTTGATGAACTTCAATATTTGCTCTAAGATGAAGGATTTTAGTAGTTTGAGTAAAATAAATGCTGCTACTTTGATCACATGTATTTATAGGTGTGAGATATACAATCTGTAATATTTTTTATATATCAAAATATATAACTGAAAATACAGTATGCATTTAGCTCTGATTACTATGAGCATCCCTTGACATTTTTAAATCTTTTATATAGATCAAGGTGAAAGTCACTACAAATGTAATTTGTATTATTTAAATATCATGATATCTACAGAAAATATGTTCACAATTTTTTTAAACCTTTTTTCCACCATTTGAATTTTAAATGTAACAGACGTGATTTATAACCAAAATATATGTTTTGTGAATATGTTCTAGTTACGGAAGAATATGTCTTATTTCATATGGAATACTGTAATATTTTCAATCTGGGAAAGAATGTGCAATCACATTTAAAAAAAAAAAAAAAAAAAAAAAAGAAGAAAATAAGCCCTACATTGTAAACATCATAATCAGAATAACAAGCTATGTGTTACTTTAAAAACACTTAAGAATGTTCTGTGACCTTATGACCTCGATTGTCGAATTACTTATTGCCTTTTATTACTGTTACTATTGAGACACCACCACAAGGCCTATTTCCCAGACTGCCAACAATACTCATTTTGTAAAACTTAAGACTTGATGTTCTGCTTTGGGTATCCAAAAAGTGACATGTCCTAAAACAAATAGTCAGGTTACAAATTCACTTTTATATAGGTTTAAATACTGAGTGCTCCAACTTAACAAATTTATAACCTGTTTTCCTACTTCATCTGTTTTCTGTTTGGGTAGGTTGGTATCCAGCTCTTATTCATACCTCACAACTCAGCCTTTCAGGTTCTCTTAGAGATTTTAGTTTCCGTTAATGTGTACATTCCTATTATGCCATGATCTCAACTGAATTTAACTGCATTCACCACAAGTCTTTGGGCCTGGCCATCCAGCTAGTTTTTTATCCAGTGAAGACTATGCCCATCCAGGCCATGAGCTGCCTGTTTCTTGAGGAGAATGCTGTGGGGAACAGTGTGAAAGGCTTTACTAAAGTCCAGAAAAATCACATCCACAGCCTTTCCCATGTCCATTAACCGGGTCACCTTTAAAAGTAGATAAAATTTGCTAACCTAGTTGCAAACTCCAAGTATTTTTTTTCCCATAACACTTCCCTTGTCCTTCTTAGAGTAATAGTTGGAGTCATAGTTAACCAAAATCTATGGAAAATATTGCCTAAAATCCTGAAGTATCAACCACATTGTTCAATCTTTTGTCTAACTTGCAAATCAAATCTTTCAAATTTTGCAAGCTGTGTAGCATTTTTCACTGTTTCATTAAGAAATTATTCGTCAGGCTAGTTACTGTTAGGAGATTTCAATATTAACTTGTGCCTTATTGGCATTCAGTCTCAGGCAGTCTGAACAATTAACACGTAGAATATCTCCCCTCATATTTTCTGCCTCAATGCTCAACTAAATCTCCAACTTTTCACATCTTACTATGAGAATCATTCTGCCCCACTTTTTATTTTGCTTTCTACACATTGTCTGCTCTAAGCTACTAAAGCAAATATACTAGTTAACAAATATTTCCTTTTTCTCTTGACTTTATATGCAGCAATTTCAGTACCTTTTCAAACAGAATGGTATCCGTTCACCACTTCTAAGTTCACTGTTGTTCTTATAGATTCTTGCACACAGCTCAGATTTATGATCCACTGACAGCAAACAAGCCTGGAATGAGGACACAGCTTTGAGGACTCCCTTGTACAATGCAATCTAATATTTTTATCTAATTAATAAAGCTACAGTTGCTAAACAGATACATATGATATTTCAACTGAGCAAGAAAATACACTGTATATGTATTTAAGAACAAATACAATTTACTACATAAGCAGTGACTATACATTGATTAATTACGCTAATGATCAGATTCACCTCTATGAAATAGTGGTCACACAGTTCCCATGATATCAAGACTTACACATGGATTAGCCATCATGTGGATCAATAACTTCTCATAAAATAACCTTGCCATCTGACCACTATAGAGCTTTGAGTTTTGGCTAAAACAAGACTGAGTAAAGATTCCCTGCAATAATTTATTTTTCTTTTTATACCTGCGACATTAACTTAGGAATTAATATTTTCCCATTCTCTTGTGTATTCTGACAACCTTGTAATATCTGAAAGACAGGTTTTATTAATTTTGAAAATTACTCATAATTATATTTCATTTGTTGGTTAAAAAAACAAAATCAACAAACATTTGAGCCTGGGATGAAGACAGTAACTGAAACTGGTATCCCTTGATAATGTTAAGCTCTGTGGCTCACAGTTTTTTTCTGAAAATATTCTAAATAACTTTATTTTAAAATGGCCTTTTTGTCACAAATAGTAAAGTCACTGTTGCATGTGAACAGAATGGTTAAATTACTTAAGAGCAAGAGAATATTTCAATGTTCAATACTCATTTGCAGTGGGAATTTACTTAAAAAGCAGTCTTTTCCTGGTCTTATTAATCGTGAATTAGGCATTTAACTGAGATAAAAGAGTAGGATGTGTGCCGTGAAACTGAAACAGCACAGTTAGAAACAAAAAACGCTTAGCAACTTTTTCCACATGAAGGTATTGGTGGTGGCATTCATTCTTACTATTATCTGCTGGAGTCATTTAAAGAAAACAATGATCCACATGAAGGTCATTGTACTATGAAAAATACTCTTTGTTAAAGTAAGCAGCTTAAACTTGCATCCTGGCTTTCTTGAAATTAAATGGCTTTCAAAGAATAGGCCAGATATTGTTCAGTTCCCACTATCCATGTAGAGAAAATTAGCAAAGTTCTGACCAACACTAGCATGCAGGAAATTGTGTCTGTTTAAAATAATTCCTTCAAGATAACAAAGGCAAAGATACCTTCCTGCTGCAACAGTAAATCTTTTTCAATGTTCTAGACCAGGAATACAAGCACAAGAAATGGTAACACTCACTTGTGCATTATAAAATATTCAAAATCATTATATGGTGAGTAGGAGAACAGTTGCAAGTTTAAGAGAACTCGATCTAATTTACAGGCAAAAATTAACAGGAAAATTATTATAATATTTCAAGTCAGTGTTTGTCAGGCATCTTTTGAGTCAGGTGTTGAACTTCAATGCAGCTGCAGATTTCAGAATTATTTTTTCTCAATAACAATGGAAAAGTAGAACAACAGTAAGAAGCACGTTCTTGACAAGAGCTACTTTTTAGTTAAATTTACAGTTTCACAGTTGTTTGTTTTTCAACATAAGAAGATATTCTGTGTTATTGCAAACATTCTACACTATTATCCAACAGCTAGTCTTAACACTTCTAGAAAACAATTTCTTGTTTCTTGAGAGCTGAGCTAATTAATTTACCTGAATACGAGATTACAATAGGTGTGACACTGCAGCTTCTCTCTTTTTTTTTTTTTTTGTAATTGTCTAGCAGACAAAAACTTTCAGAAAATAAAATGTTGAAAACTTTACATCATAAGATTGAAGTAGATTGTGATATTAATCAAAGTTGACCTCATTTTTTGGTATCAAGATATTATGAGGTCTTTCATTGTCTTTAAATCAGGGATTTAGCTGCTTTTGCTCTTGAAGCTTGGTATCACATGGCTAAGTATCTACAGTGGGTTAAACTTGGCTGGATGCCAGGTGTCCACCCAGCAGCAGTGTAAGTCCCTCTTCATCAATAGCACAAGGGAAAAATTCAACAAAAAGCTTATGAATTGCAATAAAGACAGGGACATTACTTATTACCATCACAGAAAAAACAGACTCAGCTTGGAGAAATTAATATATCATCAATCAAACAGAGTAGGATAATGAGAAATGAGAACTGAGAAGCTAAAATCTCCTTCCTCCCGTGCCCCTCCCTTAAAGCTCTTCTTCTTCCTCCCCCAACACATCTCAGAGGGATGGGGAATGGGGGATACAGCCAGTACATAAATCTTCATTCCTGCTGCTCCTTTCTCCTTATGCTGTTTCCTGCTTCAAAGTAGAGTCCCTGCCGTGGAAGACAGTCCTTCGTGAACTTCTCTATCATGGGTCCTTCCCACAGGCCGTAGTTCTTCACAAACTGCTCCAACATAGATCCTTTCCACAGGGTCCAGTCATTCAGAAACAGACTGCTCCAGCATGTGTCACCCATGGTGTTACAGACCCTGCCAGAAAACCTTCTCCAGCATGAACTCCTCTTCATGGGGTCGACAGTCCTGTGAGGAGTCTACTCCAGCTCAGGCTTTGCATGGATTGCAGGTTGGATATCTGCTCCACTGTGGACTTTCATGGAATGCAGGAGAACAACTTGTGTCATCCTGGTCTTCACCATAGGCTGCAGGGGAATCTCTGCTCTGGTATCTGGACCACCTCTTCCCCCTTCTTCTTCACTGACCTTGGTGTCTGCAGAGCTGTTTCTCTGACATATTCTCATTCCTCTCTCCCAGTTGTTGTGCACCAGATTTCCCTCTTCTTATATAAGTTATCAGAGAGTTGCTGCCACCATCACTGACTGTCTCAGCCTCGGCCAGCAGTGGGTCTGTCTGGGAGTCTTCAGGAACTGACTGTGTCTGACATCACAGCAGCTCTCTGGTGTTTTATTACAGGAGCCACCTATGCAACCCTCCTGTTAAAAAAACCTTGCCATGGAAACTTAATGCAGTATCACATACTTTGATATGCCCTGTTGGATTCTTTGGAAATGGTTTTCTGTTAGTGATACTGGCATATTATCTGGGCTGAAATACAAGAAATTAGAGAAAAAAAGGGGTGATAGTAATGCCTAATGAAGTGTTACAGTGGACTGTGAGGTTATTCTCTCTTTATTTTTCCTCTTTTCTTACAATTAGCCAAATATTAGTGTTTAATTGCCATGCTGAAAATTAATTTCTTATTGAGTTAAAAAAAATCATGGTAACATCAATCACTTATTTCTAAAAGCATTAAAAGCATGCCCCAGTTATGTTAATAAATAACTTCACCTCACAAACACAGATTTATTATAGAATCTTAAAGGAGAAACAGTATTTTTAATATCAAGTAGACATACATTAGACTTAAATAAGAAATAAAATTTAAAATAGATTACAGTATTTCCTTTTCTCTCTGCACTTTGTAGACTATAATGCTTGTTTTCTTATGTCTTTATGTTGTGGGATGACTTTCTTAATGTTGTAGATGTTAATCATGCATGTCTTTTTTGGTGCCGATGCAGAAACTCCAAATCACAAAAAACCCATTAACACAAAGACTGGGTCAAGTGGCTACAAGAAATCATCTTCAAAGGCGTGTTTGCCACTTTTGTTCTTCAATTTTCATTTCTACTGAAGTTTTAAAGATAATCTTTTGCAAGGGAAATGTGGCTTTTGTTGAGTTTTCTCTTATGAAGGTGTACAACATTGGATTTTCTGGAAATGATAAACTCTGCTGTAGCTGAATTGAATTTTTTGAAGATGGATGAAAATCATAGCCTTTATGCACTGATTAACTTCTCTTTTACCTAGATATTGAATATGACTGCAAATTCTAATTCACTCAGTTTCTGTTCTTCATCATTAGATAAGAATGTAAAATGGAATCTTTTGATTTCTCCATGTCAAGGGCTTAGCAATGTTATAAAGTGATGAATGTACTACATTTATGCATGAACAAACTGATAATGTAATTCTTCTGGGAAAAAATTAAGCAACCTCTTGGAGTACAAGACATCAGTGTATAGTGATTCTCACTGCAAACTAAACACATATGAAGAGCATACCCATAGTGTAGCTACGGCAGTCCAATAATTTTTCTGAAGATAATTGCATTTTCAGCCAGTCCATTTCTTTCAGCTGTGAGAAAAGCTGGGAAGTGCAGTGACAGATGTATGACATATAAGAATAAGCAATAAAAGGAAAGTGATAAAATGGGGACTTGTGACATGTCTATTGCTTTGTTTTGTTTTGTTTCCCTGTCTTCAAGAAAACTAGAGACAAACTTCTGTTCAGGTGGGATGTTTAAATTATCTAGAACAAAATCTCTACAATATTTATTGCAGAGAGTGGTGATTTTAAACAAACATATTGCATATATTTCTCTGTGTACTACTTTCTCAGACTTAGACACCTAGATGAAGACAAAGTCTGACTCATTAATAATTACTATTAATGCTTTGGTTATTTATGGTGTGGTGTAAGTTTTCATTAAGAAAACTTGCTCAGCTTATAAACATTATATTTCCCTTCTTCTCTCATTATTGACAGTAGGATCACAAAAAAACAAATATGTAAGATAAAAAAAAAAAAAGAAAAAGTAAATATCATTGTGCCAGCTGTACTTCCACCCTCCCTATTCCATTCCCCTCCACCTCAATAGCACCAGTAATAGCTAGACCTATGGTCACGTACATCACATGAGCCCTGTCTGTTGACCAATGAGACAACTCCTTTGTGAAAAGTTTCTGGAGCACTGCCATAGATAGCCACAGCTCAGATTCAACTGAGGTATAAATGGAGCCTGACCGACAACTCTTTTGAGTTGGAGCAATAAGTCTGATGTCGAAGATTCTCCTCCTTAGACTGGGACACCTCAAGGACTGAGACAATTTGTTTTATTGGTAAACAATCTTCTAGATACTCTTGAAAATCCTTACTTTGGAAGGTGTGCATTTGGAATCATCATTCCATAGTTTTGGGATTTCTTGAGTCTGAATTGTCTGTGTTGTACATGAACTCCTGAACTCCTAAACGGTATCCAAATCTGTGTTTTAAAATGTTAGAGTGTTTAATAATTTTAGTTAAACCACATTTCTAGTTGTTTCTCCATTAAATAGTTCTGGTTAGGACAAAGTCTATTCTAAATTGATTTTTTGAGTGCTTCCATGAGAAAAATGCATACTATGTCATTTGTTCAGAGAAAAAAAATAAAAAAATAATAATATAAAAAAAAATAAAATAAAGTACTTTCATTAATAGTTTGATGGACTTTGTAACTTTCCAACAAGTAAAGGAATATTTTGGATTATACCCATACTATTTCATCCATTAATCTGACTAAGATTTTTGTGATGAAGAAAACATGGTATCCTGTTACAAGAAGTAGTGGTTGGAATACTTTTCAGTTCAGGAATCCTACCTGGTTATGAAAGTAGAAGAACTTCAAAAAAGAAAAAAATTGAACCTCTTGTGGTTTTCTACTCTCAGAAATTAGGTTATCATTATATTCATTTTGAAAAAGGTAGGTTTTAGTCATCATAAAAAATTGAAAAACTCTTCTTTGTAACTTCTTGCTTTTTCGAAACGAAGTTTAGTTTTCAGTTACTTTGCAAAGATCTGAGAGGCAAAGACAAATGTCCAGTTCCTAGTTGGTTTTTTTTTTGTTTGTTTGTTTGTTTTCCTGATGAGAATAGTCTACTAGTTTCCTACAGCTATGGAAAAATATTGGGGAACCTGTAATGACCCAAACACTTAAAATGGAAAATTAACTTACATCCTCCCCATATAGATATATCCTATTTCATGATAGTTTCAAGAAATGTGTGTTTGTCAAATTTCTCATTGTAAATAGCTAACACATTTTCTCATATCTGTGAAAGTGTCATTGCAAACTAGAAACTTAGTAAATCTATTCATTTGTTCAGTGAATGATGACTGTCTGTATGTTATACATTGGTACATGGGTGCAAATGGATACATAACAATATTCATAAACACATTGTGTGGCATTACAACCACATAATCTGTAAGAACTGAGACAATTGTAATATTTTAGTATTTTAAGACTGTGAAACTGATCCTTGGGATCTCTGCCTCTTGCTGACAAATTGCTTAGACAAATAATTGAAGATCTACTTGGTGACACATCAAGAAGGAATACTCTCTATTCTGCAGCCTGAAGTTTTTCACTTTTAAAACTGCACATAATAATATATTGAGAATGTCATTTTATGTAAACACTGCAATGAGACAACATCAATCAATCTTAGTCTCATCCTTCCAATCCCATACATTTTCAATAGACATGCAAGTAAAAATCCAGTTACAAATTTTTATGACTAAGATTTTTTAAATTATTTTTTCTCTGTGCTTGTCCTTTTGAACTTTCACAAGGGTAGATAAGGAATTTCCTTGGGAAAGATGTCTTACCTAAGTAAAGCTCATATATTTACTTTTAAGAGTAGCTCACCTCTCTCCATTTAGAAAACAGCATTTAAAAACTGATAATCTTCCTTTGTGAGATGAACTAATCAGAATCATTATAAATTACTCATCCATCAGAAAACCCTTACTGCAGTAACCTTCTGATTGTGAAGATTTCAGAATTTATGAAAGTATTTATGAAAATACTCAGCACATTTTTAAATGAAACAATGGTTGGAGGAAGGAAAAAAAATAAATAGATTCTTATAGATGTCTGGTGGGAACCAAAACTGCCTCCTAAATTTCAAACAATTTCAGGTTTCTGCAAAGGATGCTAGGTCAGTAACAAATCTGAGAAAAATAAAATCATAGATTTTTTTTTTTTAAATAAGCTGATTTTCTTTTTCTTTTTATTTTTATTTTTTTCATTTTTTTCCTGTCACCTGAACATTTCAAGTCTCACTGAAGGACTCTGAGAATCAGGTGATCTGGGATGATATGGTGGTCCCATATTTTTTTTTTTTCCTGAGTTCTGATGTTTGGTTCTAAATTCAACAACTGAATTAGAAAAGAGATAGAGAAGGGCTCATATGAATTATAATTATGCATACCATTATTAAAACAAACCAAACCAAGTCAAAACAAAACAAAACAAACCCCCAAACTGAGAATATTTTATTTTTCCCATTTTAGAAATACTTCCTATCTTTTCAATCTCTCTTTCAGGCTTTTTCAAGTAATTTTATAAACTTGCTGGGTTTTTGTTTAATCACCTTTTTAAGCTGTCTTGGATATTCATTTAGTTGTTCTTTATTTGGTGTATCACATAATATTAGTTAGTGTTTGTGTATTTTTCCCCTTGGGCTTATTTAGCTTTAATTTGTTATATCAAATTATTTTGTTAGATTTTTTATGCTATTTTGGCTTGCCTTTTCTTTCAGCAGCCTTCAATGAAATATTGTGTTTAGTATTTGCATGCTTAAAGAAATTTCATTTCCCAAAAAAATAAATTACATTTAAGATTACAGAAATTAGAAATATTATATTTGTGTTCATAATTTAACTAAAAAGTGTACAATAACTCTTATTTGATATAAGTAAAGACATAATATTTGATATAAATTTGATATAAAGAACTTGATAGTAGAAATAGGACATTAAGCGAACGGATTATATACCTAGTGATGCCTCTTTCTATTCTCTGTGTTGTTCCTTGCCTTTTTCTCTGTAGGCTAGTCAATCTGTTATTCACATTTTCAGCACCACAGACATTTCAAAAGGAAACCAGAACCCAGGGACTTCTTATACTCCCAGTGTAATCTTAAAACTTCAGGCTTTCAGACAACATGAATCATTCATATCTCTCAACAATTATCACCTCCACTCTGGAGCAATGAGCATCAAGTTCATCAATGTTTAAAAAATAGTGGACATGCACAAGCCCATGCTTGGTCAACTTGATAGCTTTGATGAAATTACTAGCTCAGTGGATGACACAGTGAGCAGCAGGTGCTGTTGCTCCTGACTTTAACAATGTTTTTGACATTATGCTCAACCATCTAATGTTGGGCCCCAAGGTCTGAAAGGAGGAGGATTTTGCAAAGGCTCACCAGTCATCTTTGGTGGGACAAGTACAGTGCACAAAGTGAATCATGACCCACCCAGTCCAGACTGCACTAGCCTGAAGATCTTGTGCATGAAAATAAGGATATGTGTTGTACAGCTCAAGCTATATGGTGAGGAAATGTGTAGTATCTTAGGATATAAACCCTGCTAAGATAGCATTGAAAAACCATGCAGAGTGGATGAAACCAGGTTTGATTCACTCTCACCTGCACTGTTTTTCTCTCTTTGGAAATGTTCCCCAGAACCACATTGTTCTGTTTTGTTCTGGAGGAACTTTGCTGGTTCTTCCCGTGAGAGTCTGGAAGAAAACTAATAGTTATGTGATGATGGTAGCCCTGGAACAGAGTTGAGTTAGATCACTAAGATATATGAAAGTGAATATACCATGACTTTTTGATTCATATGACTTTTTCAGAAGTCACTTTCAGCCACTTGTCTCCATTTAGGGTCATCTTCAAACTTGCTGAGACTCATCATACAGATCTTTAATAAAGATTATTCAGATATTTATATATATTGATGAGATAACCCTCCTCCAAGTCTTCTCTAGGTTAAACCGTACCAACACTCTCAGCCTTCCTTTAATCATCTTTGTGACTCCAGGTGTGACCTCACCAGTGCTGAGCGGATGGCCTCGTAGGCCAAATTAGTGTGCTAATGTCTTGGATTAGAAAGTGAATTGATAAAAATGACACAAATCTTGCCTGCTGAAATTGTTACTAATGAAAACAAAATCAATCTGAATCTCAAACAGCAATTCAAGCCTTGCCTACAATTAAAGTCAGTTACATTGCTAGGTACTTCCAGTTTGACCTCCAGGTCTTACAAGCACTATACTTCAGAAGTCCAAGCACTCCCAGATGTACCATTTTCAAGATAAAAAGCTCTTGTCTTCTTTCAAGAGGCTTTAGACACATATGTTGTCCTGACCACTGATGGCCTTGGATTTAGCAATATGAATATAGCAGCCAATTTCTTTTGTGGTGATTTAAACTGACTCCAGACCTTTGTCTGTGCATCTGGATATATGAATCCTCCATTTCTGGTTCCATGGTAACTCACTTTCAGTAACAGACATAAAGGGTGCTGCAAATCAACTCTCTAAATCAAGAGTTCAGAATATTTTAAGGCATGGGTGGTAACATGAGTAAAATCTGAGTAAAAGCTTTCTTAACACAAAGATGGAAAAGTAGAAAGCAACATTTTTGGGTTTTATGCCAAAGATTGAATCTGCTGATACACAGCCTAATAATGATTGATTTAGATGAAACTGGAGTAAGATTGTAAAAATATTTTGTGGAACAATTGAGAGAAAGTTGACATATAATCTTTGATGCTACTTCTTCTGTCATGTTATAGAATGATGACATGTTTTAAATACCACCCAAGAAAAATATAACTATATTGGATAGCCATGTTCTTGTAAAAGCACACACACAGAAGCATACCTGAAAATGAAATGGAATTGTCTGAACCAGTTAGAATCCTTGGATATTATATAGGTTTTGACCTGTAATTATGTACTATTTCAGTTACTCAATTTTCTGAAGTCTCTGACAATCATGGAAAATTATGTTATTTCTCTAGATATTTCATCTCTTCTTTGGAATATAGAGGAGGACAACTTTCTGTTAGAAAAATCTATAGATGCCTAAGTAAATTACAGAAGAGCTGTTATTTAGTCAATTCTAAAATGCCTCACATCTTCGATTTTATGATTATTTTAAAATATTATTTTAACCCCTATAAAATTACTCAGACTTATCTTATAGTTGGTTTACATTATGTTGTTTAGAATTGGTATGCATATATAATATTTTCAGTTTGATTACTTAAGAAAACCTGGAATATTGAAATCTTGAAATACTGAGTGATGTTGTCTGCCAACCAAAATTGCAGAATCTACATAATCATTAGTTATTACTCATCAATTTTACTAAAGACATGAACATTTTGTATTCAGATTAATCTCTTCTAACTGGCTGGGGTGGTTTGACCCCAGCCAGAAGCCAAGTTCCCATCCAGCTCCTTGCTCACCCCCCTCTGCAGGATGATGGAGCAAACAGGTGAAACAAAAGCTGAAAGCTTATCAGTTGACGTAAAATGAGTATATTGAGTGAAGCAAAGGTGTATGTGCAAGGAAAGCAAAAAGAGGAATTCATTCACTGCTTCCCATTGACAGGTAGGTGTTTAGCTAATTACAGGAAAGCAATGTTTCAGCACACATAATGGTTACTTGGGAAGACAAATGACATAACCACAAACATATCCCTCCCTCCCTCTTTCTCTGAGTTTTTATTACCATTATATGGTGTGGAATATCCCTTTGGTCGGCTTGGGTCAGCTGTCCTGGCTGTGTCCCCTCCCAACCTCTTGTACACCCCTAGCCTACTTTCCAGGGGGGGACACACAGGAAAAAAGAGAACTTCTCCATACTGTGCAAGCACTGTTCAGCAGTAGCAAAACTACTGTTGTGCTATCAACATTGTTTTGTTCATAAATCCAATTATATACTAGTTTAGTCCAACATTTAAATTAAAACAGACACGCTGCATTTGGATAACTTGCACTTCAGAGTATGTTTGTGTTAGATTAAGAAATTGCATAATGCCCAAAAGATGCCATAAAGATAAAAAAAAAAAAAAAAAAAAAAAAAAAAGTAAAATACATTCCAGGCATTGAAAGGAATCTCCTGATTTATAAGACAATTAACAACAAAACTGAATTATATGACTCCTTATTTTCTTCAGGAACACATCATTTTTTAATTATTTTTTCCACAGATCTCCATCTCTTCAGGAACTTTGCTGGTTACATTCATGTCTTGATAGTCACAGGGACTCTGTGTGATCCAGGAATCACAGCAAAAGCTACTCATTGAGAAACAACTCTCATAGTGTAGACAATGCTGTTAGTGGTTGAGTTGATCACCTTTTAAAGAATAATCTCTATTGCATAGCTGCTATTGTGTCAACACTAATGACCTTAAACAAAATGTACATGTCCAAGATGAAATTTGCAAGTATCTAAGAAACAGAAAACAAAACAGCTTAGCATTAATAACATAGGAGTTCATACATTAATCAGTGCAATGCTGAAATGGGAAATCACTTTTAAATAAAAAAGCTCCTGGTAGGTCTATAAGCTGTATTAGAACATTATAAAGTTGAAAGTGAAAGACATTGAAATGCCAGGACTGATTTCTAATGCTAAGCATATATTAGGACAGCATTTATAATTATTTCACTTGTAATCTTTTGTTTCCCACTGTTAGGTAATTGTTGACCTTCTCTCTGGTTAAGTTACCCTTTTTACTTTCTCATTAAGGCTGTCTGGCTTTGAACAACAAGATGCATCTAGGTAGAACTAACACAGAAAAAATCATTGGCTCCCAGCTTGATCAAAATGAAGTCAAGTTTTTGAGAGATATTAAAGGATGCGTATCAAGGTGAATTTAGAAAATCCCAAGTCTGAAACCTATTTCTTCCCAAGGTGAAAACATGGTGACCATAACTCTCGTATTTGTAAGGAACTTCCCTAATTTTCTTAATTTGTCTCGTAAGTAGAGGGTAAACTGAACAAATTTATCAGCATTTCATGAAATAGCATAATTTGATTAATGAATTACGGAGTACCATGAATTGATTACATCTTTTTTGAGTTAAGAATTCAGGTTGATGAAAACTATCTTCTAATAAAAAAATAACTATAATTCCCCAAAAGGAAAGAGTCAAACAAAGTCTTTGTTTTTGTTTTTGTTTTTGTTTTGTTTTGTTTTGTTTTTCTCTTTATGTCATCTAGACCAGCAAAAGGTCAGAAAAAAGTTCTAAAATATTCTGCTAGGTAGACAAATATATTAAGTGATCAGTGCTCAGTATGTGGTCCTCAAAACTACTTGCAACATTAGGACTTCAACATTTCCCGAAAAACTCCTCAAAATAACTTGTTTAGTTTTACACAGGAGGCAAGTATAGGAAAAAAAGCCAAAACAAACAAAAAACAAACAAACAAACAAAAAAAACAACAAAAACAAACAAACAAAAAAAACAACCCAGTCTACTCACCCTCAGTAGCAAAGCAGTAAGTTACCCTTCAGTATATCAGCAATATATACTTATAAGACAAAGTCTGTTAGTTGCACCATTAACAGATATTTTGAATTTGGCCCACTGAGTTTGCTTACTGAAGCATATGGCTAGAAGTATTTTCGTCAGCTTTATTCCCATATGCTACTGATTTCTTCAGAGTCTATAACCGTGTCACATAGATTCTGTGTATGCTGATTTATCCGTCTTTGCTAAAATTTTGTCCATGTGTTTAGTGGCATTGCATGTAAAAACAAAAATACTTCTTCTAGAAAAACTTATCCTACCTTACTGTACTAAAAATCATATTAAATAATCATAACAACAGCAATTCATAAGTGTTACAACTCTTCAAAGTGATTATTGTTCTTATCTACTTCTACTTAAGGACTCGCTAAAAAACAGGCAATTACATTAGTTAAAACTCACACTAAAGTCTTAGTTGAAATTACATTAATTTGTGCATTTTAATTAGCAAATACCAATACAATTTGTGCATTATATAACATTTAGGAAAGCAAATGCAACTCAGGGTTCTTGTATTAGCATGCTAAAACTTTAAAAATAATATGTGCATGTTTTACATCAATTTAACAATATAAAATATTTACACAAGGGAATTAATAAACATTTTGTTATCTATGGTTCAGACAAGATAAAAGAGCAGAACAATTAATGAACTGCTTTATTGTATTACTTAATGCTACATTGCATTTTGAAGAGGAAGAGGACTCCCATTGTCATAATAAAAGCCCTGTAGCATGTTTTAAGGTACAAAGATGAAAACTGGATGAATAAATCTCATATAGGAACAAGAAAACTGTTTCTAGCAATTTCTGCAGTGTGATTCTAGCATAACCTTTAAATGGGGTGGTGGTGAATACTGGACTTCAGTAAACCTATGAAAGGGATAGTTAAATTAACACGATACAGTGGAGGACTGGGACTCTCTCTGAGTCCTGTGTTTATATGGGTGATGCTCCGGTTTCAAATATGTTTCCTATAGTACCTTTGAGAATTGTATAACCATCATGTGTCCAGGGTTTTCTATTAAAAAAAAGGACAATTATCCGTGTGTCAATAGAAAAATGAACATTTTTGCTTGTTAGCTTGAGCTAGCACAAAGATGAGAAATGGACAAATAAATATAATGTTAGAACCCCTCAGTGTTTCAGTTACAATTTATAAAACATAGTTTAGAGTATGTTCTTGGAATATGATTATCTCCTGACTTTTCCCCTTCAGAATAACTCATATAGCAAACTGAGAAGAGGAACAGACTCATAGTTTAGTTTTTTTTCTTCCGGATGTACCTAAAGTTTTCCGAGGGAAAAGAATGGATGTTTCAGGTTCAGTTTCTTTGGCTAGCTATGCATTTTGGGGGCATAAATAATCTATTAAATCAAATCCCTGAGCAGCTTCCGTCCTTTCCCATTATGATCTTTCTAGTTCTGTTTGTTTCAAGAGTAACAGAACAAGTGTTCTCTTGTCGTTACCTGTGGTCTGTTGATAAAGGCAGTTTCTTAGAATTAGGAGGTATGAGTCAATTTCTGTCAGGCTGGATAGAGTCCAGAAAACTTTGGTTAGAAATCTGGACACCTTCCTATGTAAACTCATCTAGGTGTTCTGGCTCCAGCAGGGGGACTAGATGATCTTTTGAGGTCCCTTCTAATCCCTAACATTTTGTGATTCTGTGATTCTGTGTGAAATCTATACAAATGTGAATAGCTGCTGCCACCTCTGTAGTCCTCTGTATTTTGCTGGTTTGTCCATGATGATCTAATTGACACTAAATCTTTGAGGGAAACTATGACCTCCGTAACAGTTCCTGATCATAAATTATAAAGTAGTTAGTGAGAATGTAGATAAGGTGACATTCTGCTTATCATGTATTCATTGTGGTAATAGTAAAACCTTGATTATGTTTTGGTGAGAAAGAGAGGAAATAATGTTGTTCCAGGATTGTTCATGTGTTGTTGTGTCAATATGTAGTTGCTTAGGATCGTGGGATCCCTTGTTCCAAAATAAAACACAATCCTCACCTTTCAAAGGGAGAAGTGCAGTACTGCCTCTTAAATACTAAATAATTAAGGCATTATTTAAAACATTCTTGATAATATAGTATGCTTTTACACACAGTTGTGTTTGAAGGTAAGCAATTTACCGAACTTTACTTGTAATATTAAGGAAATGTTTTTTGTACAACTCTTTTATTGCAATTTCAAATCTATTAATATGGGTCATGATATAAAAATTTTGATGATAGTACATTTCTCTCTTTGTCAAACAGATACAAACTTGTGGTGGTTTTATTAATTTCTGAAAGCAAAACAATAATAACAGAAAAAGGAAAGTGAATGAACAGATTTCTAAGCAGTCATATGGTTTCGGTTTAATTTTTTTTCTGATGTCAATGCATGGATGAAGAGCTGTCACCAAGTGTCAAGCTGCTTGATCATGGGACTGACTAACTGTTACATTTTTTGTTTGTTGTGGTAGGCATCTTCCTGCATCAACTTCAGATGTCAGCAACAATGAGAGCCCTCGCTTTTTCTGGAACTATAAAGTTGGAAACAGCCATCTGCTCAACCTTCTGTTATCTGAATTGTTCCCTAGAAATAGTTTTCAAGAATATATTGAGAACTGCAAAGAAAGAGAGAATGCGTAAAACAGTGGCAATCTATTTTAACCCTTTCAATTCATGAGGCATGCCTTCATTACAGATGCTAGAACAATGAAAAACAAAAGGAAATTTATGTAGTTCACCATAATTTGGTTTATAGCACTGAGTTATTTGGCAGTACAGTTCTTTATATTTAAATGTTTTCTGTAAAATTTTAATGGTATCAATATCAGATTTCCAATACTTAAGATTCTTTTTATGTTCTCTTCATGTAAAAATTTGCAAAGTGTGTATTCTGGAGTGATTTGTGCCACAATAAAGGATCTAGTACTAGAACACCCCCAAAAAAGCAAAAATGCAAATGTAGTCTATGTAGAGTTTAGTTTAGAACAAGAAATTAGTATGATTTTTTTCATGACAATCACTTTACACAAATGATTTTCTCTTCTTCCTGGAAAAAAAAGGTCTACTCTACGACCACTAAATGCTGAGCTCATATACAGAGCTTTTTACTCATACTTAGTAGGCTGTATGCTCAGTTACCTGATGCAGTAATGACAACCCAGTACTTAATTTATCTGCCAGTTTATAGAACACTGGAGTCCCAAATGTGGGTGATGCTAAATATGAAGTTAACTTTGAAAGACAGCAAATGCCTTTCTATTTAACTAAATTTGCAGCAAGTGTAATGGCAACTTTATTTAAATGCTCAGTATTTATACGTAAAGAAATGTGGTAGATATCTAAAAAATTCTGATCCAAGAAAAATTAACTCAGAGGGAACATTCTTATTGTCTTGAATGAATTGTGAATCAGGATTTCCCCTTACTAAGTCCTCACTGCTTGGGAAGCATGAAGTATCATAGGCCTTAATGCTATGGGGTTTCTCAATATGTTCTTAGTGCAAAAACATGTAATTACATTTTCCATAGAACAGAATTAATTTGAAATGCAGTGTCATAACAATTCATCCTATAACATTATGTTCATATGATGGAAGCTTTAAACAGAAAACAAACAAACAAAACAAACAAAAACCAATAGACACACACAAAGAAAAAAACAAAACAAAAAAAAAACAACCAAACAAAAAACAAAACACAAAACCCACACAACCCTCCCCCCCCCACCCCAACTACAGCAGCTCAATGTTTTTTGGAGCATTCATTGTTCTCCTTTGTTTTTCAAACTGGAAAGGTTTCCATAGTTTGTTTCATTAACAAGACAGATGTCACTGGTAGTGTACCAGGACAGTTTTATTCTCAGTTGACTACAAGAAAAAGAAAAAAAAAAAAAATAAAAAAAAAAACATTCAGTATCCAGTTTTTGGCTTTTTAATATTATTTTAAAACAAGTTTGTAAAGTAAACTTTACTAAAAAAAATATACAATAGATGGTATTGATATTGTCATTTGTTGAAAGTATTCACTACTTCCTTTCCTGATTAAAGTAATAAACGAATTCATTACCTTTAAAAATGAAGATTTTTGAGTAAATCTAAATTCTAGTATTAACATCTTTCTGAAAAATCCTACCCACAGAAAAGATTCAATAATTTTTTAATGTCTGAAGCAGTATGAAACTAGAGCAGAGAAGTTCAGAGGACTTTATTTCAGAAAACAGCAGATGCTTGGTTAAATATTACATCATATTAGTGATTACCTAAACATAGAATTAGTATAATAGAACTTACTTATTAATCCATAATAATTATTATTTTTATTTTAAAAGCTGAACACAACAGTCTTCCTTCATCTTAATTCTCTAGTCCCAGATTCAACAAATGCCGCCCAAACAAAACTTTCTCAGAATGTTTTGAAACCTAAACTCTTGAACACTCCTGTGTTTCCCTACAGTAAAACAAAGTAAGGATGACAATTAGCTGCCTAACTAATTACTCTAACCATTGGGCTACACAAGGTGAGGAATAACATCTTAGCATTTCTTGGGGCTTTTTTAGTCCTTTACATAGGTCAAGCCCACTGTGATCTGATTGGAAGCAAAACATCTCTGTGGCCCTTGAAGTTTAAATCTATACTCTTGTACTTTATTGCATGCTTGGGAGTATGAAGTCCAACTGACAGTCATTGGCAAAAATATCTGTCTCTGCTGACCTCTATGGACCATTATTTCACTAATCCCACACAGATGCAACATCGATTATAGTAAGGCTAATAAAAAATTGACTAATTTTCCATATGAAACTGCAGAACTTTTTTCTACTTGTCTTTGGTTGGAACTCTCAGCTTTTATAGACAATATCAAGGTTTAGCTCATTTAATTTTTCCCATGCTACCATGCTCCTACTTTTTCCTTTTCAAGTAGGGAAAAAAAATATATCTTCTCAATAAAAATAATATTTCCATTCCTGTGCAAAGGTCTAAATTGTTATGCTGAAAGCAGCTATAGATTTGCCCGGCTGATATCTGATTAACTGTGTTTTGCTTCAGGGAGCTATGAAATTCTTTCCTCTCTGCTTATTGGATGTTCTTCAGTGAGGAATGCACCATTCACTGAACTTCACTTTTTACTTCAGGCTGTTCATTAAAATATGCAAAAATATTAAACAGATGTTATACGCAGAGGGTTTTTTTTTTTTTTTTTCTGGCTTTAGACAGACCAGGCATGACAGCATTCAAACACCCCTGAATGTGGTAGGTATAAGGTGAAAAACTGTTAACCTGTTTCTCTCAGAAAAACTCAAGGAATGTTCATAGTGTATGTAACTTGCTTCAGGTACAGCTATTGCCCACTTTAAGTTATTTAAAGAGCAGTCAAAAAGTATGATCAAGATAAGTGCAACACACTGTGAATTTTGGATCATCAGGATGCATGTTTCTAGGATAAACCTTATTAATTTTTACCTGCTGTTTATATCATAACATTTCAAATAACAAGTTTTTGTCATAAACAACCTTAAATATCCAAACATATTAAGTAAGTTACCATGGTGGATAAGCAAAATTAATGGTGTAGAAAAGCATGCATTTGTTCATAAAATTCCTTAAAGAGCAAATAAGATCAAAACAGGTCCATTGTTTGTTTGAGGAAGCATAAAGTACATCTACTGTTAGGCACACAAAAGTCTTAATTTGTTATCAAAGTAGAGTGATTTGAGATAGGATACTTCTGGATGCCATGTTTTGTTTTGTTTTGTTTTGCTTTTTTCTGGTGGATGGTTAAATATTGAGGAATCAAATCAAATAAAATTAAATCAAACCAAATCATTCTTCCTTATATCATCGTCTTTAACCATTCAATGAATATATGTCACTCTCAGATCCTCATAACCTACAATATTCTGATGGTAAGTTACATGCTGAGGAAATATTTCAAAACTTGTTGATGCAAACTCTGGAGAAGAGTAACAGACAATTTAAGTATATGAAGGAGAAAATTATCTGTGTCTTGTAGAAACTCTCTCTACACATTTAGTGCACTTTTAATTAAAGAGTAAGAATTATTATCTCCTCAAATAAAACAATGACTGTGATGGGGTCTAACAATCATCCTATCGGCTTTAATTATCTCAGTGCCTCACACTTATCTTTTCCTGACACTGATGTATCATCCTTGAGCTGTGCTTTTTTGTACTCTTCTGATACTCTCAGCCACAGCAACTGTTTCTGTTTCCTCAGTGATATGTATCTTTATATTCTGAAATGAATGTAACATTTATGAAGTTTTTTTCTGTCCACTGGGATACTTGAAATGAATAGTTCCTGTTTAATTTTTAGTGAAAAGCATTATACTGGTGTCACAAATTGTATTAAAATCATGGGGGTACCAACAAGCAAGTGATTTCTGCATTCCTGAGAATAATAGATTATTTTTCCACACTAATTTAATGCCCTACATGGAAAAAGAAGAAATTATTTTGTATGCATTTCACATTATTGTTGATCTGTACTACCCCCTGAATGTTGCAATTGTGATTTTCTGTGTATCCATTTAAATACTGCTAATGTCAAAAACATTTTTTTTCCTTAAAGTGTGTTTATTATTTTTCTTTAGATTCAAACTCCAAATTAACCATCCTAAATGCTTTAAAAATTATTGCATTAAATTGCTCCTAGACTTTCACATAAATGAGATGTTCTATTTCAGTTCTAGATTCCATACCATCATTTTACATAAAAAGGAGCAATAAATAATTTTGAGCATAGTTCCCTTTAAAAATTTAAAAGGGAACTTCTTAACTGGAAAAATTATGACAATGCTTGATATTTCCTGACTTTTTTGTTTTGTTTTGTTTTGTTTGCTTTTTCTTTTTGTTTTTGTTTTGGTTTGTTTTGGTTTTGTGTTTTTTTTTTGTTTGTTTTTTTGTTTGTTTGTTTCTGTTTTAAACACATTGGGAAATAATTTTCTGTTTCACTGGAATACTTTCAACTTCCAACGTAAATATTTTGAGTCATGAAAACTCCCTGTATACAATTGTGGGCATATAAATTAAGCTAAACTAAACCAAAGTCTAGGAATTTGAAGTCCAGTCTGTCTGACCTCCATCTTCAGAGACCTTTGCTGATTTTCTTTCTGTCTTTGGGGACATCATATTTGATTGAATGGGCCCATTAAAGGAATTTAATTATCAAGGATGACCAGAAAGTATCAGAAATTCACCATATTTATGTTGTTGTGAGAATGTAGTTTTCTGTCTCTAAAATGAGTTATAGTGAGTGCAGGAAATTGTTTTGTTTGTGGGTCTGTAGTTGCAGAAGACAATGTTGTTCTGTTCAGAAATAGTTGGACTGTGCTGGCAGCTAGTCCAGGAGATGATAGATAATTTACCCAGGGAACACTGGAAAGCCAGCTGGGAATTGTTAAGATTAGCAATCAAAGAAAAAATTAGAAAATCAGTTCTTTATAGTACAGAAGAGAAGCTCAACACAAACAAGACAATAAAGAAACGGACTATTGCATAAGGCAAAAACTGCGTGCTTCTCCAATCCTCACTGCTATTTTGTTGTTTTAGGTTAGCAAACAAAAAATCTCCTAAATCTTATGTTCTTTCTGTCAAAATATATCTTAAATTATAAAAGCCCACCTGTCAAATAAAACCACATGATGTAATACTTTGACTGTCAAGTCTCAGATCAGGAAACTTCAAAGAAAAGAGAGATTAGAAACCTATAAGATGTTGGACAGTAAAAATTACATCAAGAGTATGTTTTCTGAACCCTAAATCCAAACGTGTCATATGCAAGCTTTGTAATGCAGAATTCTACAATGCCAAATGAGCAAAAGTTTGGTTCTGAAGAATACATTGATGGTTACTATCATATTATTTCTTAATAGATATTCCTTTATGCTTCTTTATTTTAGCAGTGTCAGGAAAGTGGCTTAATTCTTCTGTTTCAGCTACTGATATTATGACAGATGTGTCACTGAGTCAGTGCTTTTAGTGATACCTCATGCAGAAACATCAAAATGAATTACATAGTCAATACTGCTCCAGGTGAGCATTCACCCATAGACAAGAGTATTAGGTATCTACTTTCTGTGCAGACTTAAGTTGTTTATTGATTTGCTTTTAGTAGGTGATCAGTGACTTAGAAGATAATTCATGAAAAAACAGCTGTGAGGGTACTATTTCCCTATGCTTTGGGAGACTCGGAAAAAAATTGTGAGTATATACAAACTTTCAATTAGTTTTTAGAAGGTATATACCAGTGTGATAAATGTTGTTACAAAAGCCATGTGATGATTGTTACATTTATGAAACAAAACAAATTATTCTATTATTATTCCATAACACATTAAAACCAAGTTCAGGCAATTCCTCTACAATCTGATATTAATAACAACATGGTTTTGAATAAGCCCAGAAAGGCTGAGGTCAAAAACAGTTTGAGGAGTCCTTTGGTAATATTGAAATCTGAAATACCCCAGAATGCTACATGGTACTTTTTATATCTGTTCCATGACCTGGATTAAAAATATGTATTTATTATAGAATAAGAAGCAAGGCAGGGAAGTGAAAATTTTTATGTTTTAAAATAGTATGTCTTTGTTTTGAATACTATGCTGCACAATTTAGGAAACTGTATGCCTCAGTCTTCTTCTTTAAAAAGAGTAATGTAACAAGAATAGTAGAAAAGCATTCAGGAGGCGAGTACTCAGTGTTTTAACATTTTGATATCTTTAGGATAATGTCAGCCTGTGGTCACAACTCATTACATCTTTTCTCATTCCCTGGAAATTTAGGAAAAAAGTAATAAGAGAAGGTCAGAAAGCTCAGCTACCACTTGAAGAGGTAATTCAAATAGCTTTTTTTAAAAAAATCACTTCTGTGTCTGTAGACTCTGTTTAGCTACTCCGACCTTTATGAAATGACAATTTAGGAATGGTAGTTTCATAACAATATCCTTAATGACATCAGCATTCCACATGACAGTATAGGCACATTTTTCTAGTTTAACTTCAGACTACTATAGACATATTCTTTTTTCAAGAAAAAATAAATTAAGTATATCATAAGGCATTTTTATGAAACTATATTTATATCTACCATATTAGATGTCTTCCTCCTCTTCCTTCAAATTTTACTGAACTAATCTTACACACCATTTCCCTCTTGAGTGTGATACCTAAAATCACAAATTGGTAATAAAATAAATTAATAATAACAATAAGGGTCATAGATTTTAGGCACTTACTAAGTTAATAAGAATAAGGTTCACAGATGTTAGGTGTGAGTCTGGGAACAGTTTTGGTTATTCATGATCCAGTCATCTGGTGAATGTTTCCATTGCCTTTGACATCAGTTGTCCAACCATCACTTATGAATCCAGAACAAAAAATTTCCTTTTGCAGTAGTTATAACTTTCAGAAACATTCTTCCTGAAATCCCTCTGTTTGTGCTCCCCTACTCTGGGTACTTTCAGTAGGTCAGCAACATCTAGCAAGGCTGAAAAACTGGTTGGAAAATGAAGAAGAGATACACTATCATTCTTCTTCACATTTAGCAATTTGTAACTGGCCTTTCAAGCAAAAACTTCAGCATCCGCTTAGTCTTTTTAAATTTAAGATATCAATATTTTTTTTATAGCTTACTTAGAATTAAATTGTATTATGTGTGTCAGTTTCCAAAGGAAAACATTTCACTGCTCATCAGTAAGATAATTAATGTCTCACAGAGTTGTAGTTTAAGATTGAATACTGCTCTGCCTCCTGGAGTATGAGATTTTCCTGCTGTGTCCTCAATTTACTGATATACTGGGATTTCTCTCTTATAAAATGCTAAAAGGAAGAGATATTTTTTCCACTAAAAAATATATCGATGGCTAGATAATGAATTCTTTGTATGTCTTTCACAACTCACCTCACCATATCAAAAAATCCTTGGATTCGTGGGGTAAGTAGAATTCTCAGGTAACAGTATATTTTCTTTAAAGTCCATAAGAATGCCATCAATGTTTCTAGCAGGTATAGTGTTACAAATAAAATATCAGCTGCCAACTGTGTCATAGGTAAGGTATACTTCAGGGATTAAAATGACATAGCGTGAAGAACTGCATTAAAATGCCACAGAAATCATCACAATCATTCATAATACATTGAGGTAAATATTTTCAGTTAAAAGATTAATTAAAAAGTCACCTTTTGTAAATAAAAGCCGTTGGACAGATGCAAAGAAAACTACTCTGTGGTATCCAATTTTTATTTAAGTTTTGACCATGGAAAGTGTATCTTGAAAAAGGCTGTTCATGTAGAAGTATTATAATAGAAAAAAAAAAAAAAAAGGATGCTGTTAAACCCTGTAAACAAACTTAGCAGGTTTTTTTCTACTGTAATACAGTATCAGTTTTTTTTCATTTGGCTTGCAGATTGAATGGGTAGGATTGGTTTGAAACCATGGAACTGATCCTGCATTTCTCCTTGTTCCAGTCACAGATGTTGAAGATGTGATATCATTTTTATGTCGGAGTAGGGACAGCATTTAAATACAAGTATCTATTGCAAGAGCTGGGACAGCAGCACACATATTTTGACAGGAGGCAAAAACCATTATTTCCATAATACAAGCAAGAATAGGACATGAAACACTTGGCATCCCAGCTCCCTGCATCTTTCTCCTTTTCATTTTCCACTTGTCAAGTAGGCAGTGAGAGCAAAGTAATGCCAGTATTCCCCAAGGGCAAAAAGCAATTCTCTGCTCAGTTACTCATATGTGATAGAGCTCTCTGTTTTCACTGGCCTTTCCATGATTTCTGCTTTATAATTCAAATTCTCTGATGACTCAGGGTTTCTCCTTTACTTGATTATCTTCTTTTATGTGCTTACTTTTTTTTTTTTCATTATTATGAAAATGAACCAAATCTTAACGTTACCTTTTTTCTCTTAGAACACAATTCATTACAGTCTGAGACAGAACTATGAAGTTCATTTTTTAAGAACTGCCTTCATCTTTTTTTCAAGTTCCTCTCTTATTCTTTTCTTTCCCAGTTATTTTACCAATTCTCTACCATTTATTTTAATGTTTACATCTAAAACTACTACCTTTACATGTTATGGATGCTCCATGACTGTTATGTGTTCTGTTTGAGCAGAGCATGTCTTTGGCCTTTTCCTTTTCCCAGCTATAGCCTTCTAGAGCACGATACAACCATGAATTTTAAAGCAGTATAAGACAGACACCATAAAAAGATAGTAAGACGTGGCTTGGAGTCCATTATTCTTCACATGAGTGCTACAGAAGCTGGTGGAACTCCAGCGAGACAGCAGCAGCAATCAGATTACACTAAATGATTAAACTTCAAATCACCAGCTGTTAAGACTTGTACCTTATTATGCACTCAGATAAGTCTTGACTGATGAGGACACTATTGTACCAGCTAAAATGACCCTGCATCTTTTTTTTAAAAGTTCTCTCCCCTGGAGTGATTGTACATCTTAAGTTTTAAGGGCACAAAACTCATTTAATTCATTTGTCACAGTAAGAAGAAACTTCAATCAATCAGACCTTCACATAGCAACACTAATCTTGCTTTTTTAAATATAATTCAACTAAAAAGAGAGTTTTCTAAAAAAAATGCATGGCAAAATTCTTCCTTTTTGGTGTCTTGGAAAACACCTAATAGTACATCTTAAAGAAAAAGATTTAGTTTTAATATTCTGCCAGTTAAAATATTATATTATTCTAAACTTCTGTGTTTCACATTTGCAACCTTAAAATAATGAAAGAGAATGAAAGAAATAAAAATTAGAAAAAAACACTATGTGGGTGGGTTTCTGTGCTTTACTGGAATTGTTGAGCAAGTATCAAAGCCAGAATACATCTTTGTGGGCCATTATCAAGTAGGTTCTTTTGTCATGGTCTAGAATTCTTTTATGAAGGCTACTCCATAGCTCTCAGGAAAGTACTTTAATGTCTCAATAACTTATGAATAGAGGAGGACTCTGGTTCTTACAGAGATTAGCTGCTTGCTACTGAAGAGATTAAGGTTAGCTTCAGAGCTGTGTGTTGAAAAAAAAAAAAAAAAGAGAAAAAGAGAAGTGTGGGTTTTTTTTAAGTTTAGGCACAGCGTGACTTCCAGTACAGCACTGAAGAGGAAGACTCCTAAAAAAAAACAACCCTGTGTTGGTATTTCTTACAGAACCTTTACTAAGATCATGTTTTGATCGATGAAGAACCTGAGGCACAGGTAAATACTTGGAAATCTTTGAGAATAATGTGAGTAATCACTCCTCTGGCACTTCTTCAAAACAGAATGCAAGCTGTCATTGCTAAAAGCTGTCTCGTTTTCCTAAGCCCCCAGTTGTTTGAGATCAAATAGTACACTCTGATCTAAAGCAGTAGTAGCATACAGTTCTTTAGAACTTTTAATACTGGAAGATGTTTAAACTCTTTTAAAATCTTTTACAAAATGACTTCAGAAAGAAAGCAGAAAAGAATGTTGAATTCTAAGAGAACTATGAATAGAGAAATCCTGTGTATTCATGGTTTGGCAATCTAAAGTTGAACTTTAAAATTAAAAAAAAAACCCAAACAACAGTTCCCCCAACAGCACACAGTGTAGTTTGTACCACATGTAGCCTACAGCTTAATTCATATTAAATTGTTCAAGTTATAGCCATAACTATCATGAGCATAATAATTATAATAATATAATCAAACCACATAAAGTAATATGTTATGCTTTCCAAGAAAAAAATACTTCATTAAATAAGTGAAGAAAGCATTCCCTGTCCATCAAAAATGATATCAATAATTACAGTTACATCTATTGTATTTTCTGTGGATGAAGTTTCACAGTTACTGATGTCATATTGTCAGATAAAAGACTGCAGAAAAAAGGAGACTAAGACTATTGTAAATGTGTTTATAGCCCTATTTCTAAGAATGAAGCAAAGCGTTATTTTTACATTAGGAAATGTGAAGATATATTAAAAAAAAAAAAAAAAGAGCCTTCTACAAAAAAAAAAAAAAAAAATCATAGTGACATCTATAATCCTGTTAAATAGGTAGAATATTTACAATTAGTATTTCTTTTTAATTTTTGTCTGTAGTTCATGTGAAGCATCCTGGTAGGGTATTTGCTGTGGTTGTTACTGGTTTTTTGGTTTTGTTTTGGTTTGGTTTTCCATTGACCAGCCATGTTTAACTTTTTCTGAGGACAGGGATAAGGAGGAGGAGAAGATTAGAAGATTATTTGACATTTATTTCTGCATAACCTTTTATGCTTCAAACTGTTGAAATATAGGAATGTGTCTGATGTTTTACATCACACTAAGAAGTAGAAAATTGGAGTGACATTTGCTATCAGCTCCTTGTATAACTGTGATATTGCATAGCAGAAAGTAAAAAGGTATTTGATCTGTCAGCATTTTATCTTAAAGCTGTGTGAAAAAAAGTTTTCAACCATTTTCCTTCAAAAAAAGGATTAAAATTATAGCATTAATAAGATTTCTTCAACCTTTGATAATAGAAAATTATATTATATGATGTACTATGATATGATAGATACGATAGATATGAGATATGAGATATGAGATTGGTATGATATGATCCTACTAGAGAGTAGATAAGTGATAACTACTTTTACATATCCAGTTAAATTTGCTAAATTTTATTTTCATGGTTTTTAAAGTTAAAAAGGCATTAACATTTGCTTCCTTGGGCAGATTTTATAAGTTACTACACTGGTACTGTTTTATAAGTTATCACACCGGTACTAACTCCCTCATGTTAAAGAAATTACTTTAAAGAAACCTTGGGTAAAAGTTAAGAACTCTGGTTAAGTGGCCTTGATCCTACCAAAGATTCCTTGTAAAGGTACCAAACAGAAGTGCACATATTTATGTCGAATGACTACCCCTAAAATTGGGAAAGGTTAACATTTGACCTCCTTTTTAATGAGTGCTTTGAAATAAAAATGGTATCTGGTCACAAAACCAAAGCAGAACAAACAGGGAGAAAAAAAAATAAAGATACTATGAACCCTAATAAACCATAACAGAATCATTTGGATATGTTAATCAGTTGTAACTACTCCGTAAAAAATATCACCTGATAACAACTGGCAGTTTGTTAATATCACATAACTTTTTTTCAAGAAAAGTGAGAGTAACATCCTTGGTACAACTTAGGTACATCCAGTTATAAGTGCTCCCTAACACTATCTTCCTTCACTGTGGGAAATGTTTCACTTCTATTTGACTCTGATATTAATGTCAGACGAGTCCTGAGAACAAATTTTACTGATAAAAAAGGCAAAGAAGTCATCAAGTATGTTGACCACTCCTTGTTATTTGTTACTAGGTTTCCTGACCTACTGAATAGCAGGCCACAGTTTCAGTGTAGGCTTCCTTTTTATCTCAATATCTATACAGTTCTGGTTGCCTTTTATGCCTCTCAGTAGTTTCAGCTCCAGTTAACTGTTAGAATTTCAAGAGTCTTTCCCATCGCATTGTTCACTAAGCTTCTTTACCACTGGTATCTATATCTTCAGGTCATTTAAAAATCCTCCTCCCTGAATTAGCACATCTGCTGGCAAAAATGATATTTTCCTACTTTTTCATATAGACTCTGTTCCTATGGTGAGTTGACCTTGTCTGTATGCCAGGTGCCTACCAAACTGCTCTATCACTCCTCATCATCAGTAGGAGAAGGGGAGAGAAAATATAATGAATGGCTTGTGAGTCAGGATCAGGACAGGAAGATCATTCAGAAATTACTATCATGGGCAAAAGAGACTTGACTTGGGGAAATTAATTTAATTTGTTACCAATCAAACCAGAGTAGGGTAATGAAAAATAAAACAAAATCTTAAAATGTATTCCCTCCACCCCTCCCTTCTTGCGCTCAACTTCATTTGTGAATTCTCTATCTCCTCCCCTTGAGTAGTGCAAGGGGAGGCGAAATGGGGATTACAGTCAGTTCATCCCATGTTGTACCTGCTGCTCATTCCTCCTCACACTCTTCTCCTGCTTCAGCATGAGGTCCTCATTCTATGGGGCCACAGGTCCTGTTCCACCATGGGCTTCTGATGGGGTCACAGCCTCGTTTGGGATATCCACCTGCTCTAGCGTAGGGTTCTCCAAGGGCTGCAAGTGAATATCTGCTGCACTGTTAACCTCCATGGTCTGCATGGGACAGCCTGACTCATCTGGGAGAAAATTAGAAGGGCCTAAGCCCAACTAGATCTGAGCCTAGCTACTGCTGTAAAAGGCAACAAGAAATGTTTCTATTAATATATCAGCAACAAAAGGAGGCCTAAAGAGACTCTCCATCCACTGATGGATGCGGAGGGAAACACAGTGATGGAAGATGAGGGAAAGGCTGAGGTATTAAATACCTTCTTCGCCTCAGTTTTTAATAGTCAGACCAGTTGTGCTCGGGGTACCCAGCCTCCTGAGCCAGAAGACAGGGATAGGGAACAGAATGAAGCCCAAATAATCCAAGAGAAAATGGTTAGTGACCTACTACACCACCCGGACACCTACAAGTCCATGGGGACAGATGGGATACACCCAAGAGTGCTGAGGAAGCTGGTGGAGGTGATCACTAAGACACTTTCCATTATCTATCAGCAATTCTGGCTAACTGAGGAGAGCCCAGTTGACTGGAAATTGGCAAATGTGATGCCCATCTACAAGAAGGGCCAGAAGGAGGATCATAGAATAGAATCATAGAATCATAGAATTATTTCATTTGGAAGACACCCTCAGGATAATCAAGTTAAACCGTAACCTAACTAAACTTCAGCACTAAATATGTTCCTAAGAACCTCATCTAAATGCCTTTTAAACACCTCCAGTGTCACTCCAGTGACTCCACCACTTCCCTGGGCAGCCTGTTCCAATGCCTGACAACCCTTTCCGTGAAGCATTTTTCCTAATATCCAATCTAAACCTCCCCTGGCACAACTTGAGGCCATTTCCTCTTGTCCTATACCTTGATACTTGGGAGAAGAGAACAACACCCTCCATGCTACAACCTCCTTTTAGGTAGCTGTAGACAGCAATAAGGTCTCCTCTCAGCCTCCTTTTCTCCAGGCTAAACAGTCCCAGCTCCCTCCACCACTCCTCATAAGACTTGTGCTCCAGGCCCCTCACCAGCTTCATCACCCTCCTCTGCACTCTTTTTAATACCACAATGTCCTTCTTGTGATGAGGGCCCCAAAACTGAATACTGGATTCAAAATGCAGCCTCAGCAGTGCCAATTACAGTGGCACAATCCTGCTGGCCACACTATTCCTGATACAAGCCAGGATGCTGTTGGCCTTTTTGGCCACCTGGCCACACTGCTGGTTCATATTCAGCCAGCTGTCAATCAACACCCCCCAGATCCCTTTCAACCAGGTAACTTTCCAACCACTCTTCCCCAAGCCTGTAGCATTGCCTGGGGTTATGACCCAAGTGCAGGACCCAGCACTTGGCCTTGTTGAACCTCATAAAATTGGCCTCAGCCCAATGATACAGCTGGTCCAGATCACTCTGTATGGCCTTCCTACCCTCCAGCAGGTCAACACTCCCACCCAATTTGGTGTTATCTGCAAACTTACTAAGGATGCACTCAATCTCTTCATCTAGATCCTTCAGAAAGAGATTAAACAGAACTGGCTACAATACTAAGCCCAGGGGAACACTACTTGTGACCGGCTGCCGCCTGGATTTGGCATTATTCACCACAACTCTTTGGGCGCATCCATCTAGCCAGTTTTTTATCCATCACAAAGTACAACCATGCAGGCCATGAGGTGCCAGATTCTCCAGGAGAATGCTGTGGGATATGGTGTCAAAGGCCTTACTGAAGTTTAAGTATACAACATCCACAGCCTTTCCCTCATCTACTAGGTGGGTCACTTTGTCATAGAAAGAGATCAGGTTGGCCAGACAGGACCTGCCTTCCACAAACCCATGTTGACTGGGCCCGATCATACTGTTCTCTTGTATGTGCCATATGACATTACTCAAGATCAACTTCTCCATTACCTTCTCCAGCATCATTCCCATGCTTATATGCTATCACAGAGGCCCTGCCACCATTGCTGACTGGCTTAGCCTTGTCCAGTGATGTGTCTATCTTAGAACCATCTGGAATTGACTCTATTGGACATGGGAGAAGCTTCTAGCATCTTTTTACAGAAGACACTCCTGTAACTCCCCACTACCAAAACCTTCTCATGTAAACCCAATACAGCCATCATGCAACCGTTTCCATTCCTTAGAAGAGACAAGCCCTGTGACACCACCTGTACAACCAGGTGTTGTCCTGCAAGGTGCATCCACTCTTACCTAGCTGAGCCTTCCTCCCTCTCTGGTAGGACTGAAAAGAATATCCCCTTTGCCTTTGCAACCTTATCCTTGTTCCCAGAACTCTGCAGTCACTCCTGATATATTTAACGTCATCTTTGGCAATATCATTGATGCCCACTGGATTAGCAACATGTTGTGTAAGTCAGAGAATTAGATAAGCCTTAATAGTCTCTCCAAAATATCCTGGATCTGACACTCTAGCAAGCAATAAGTCTTATCAGTAGATGAGTGACAGCATCCTCCACAAGAGGGAGTCTTCAATGTCTAATACAACTTTTCCTCTTGAGAGGACAATTTCTTCAGGCTCATTTACTTCTGATGCTCTTACTGAGTGTCTTGTTCTTCTTTACCTCTTCTCAGGGCACTTTATCTGTTCTGTAATTGCAGATTAACAAAATAAATTTCCAGCTTCCCCCATCTTGGGATGGAGACATCCTCCCTTCTTCTAAGTGCAGTCTGTTTCTGTCCTTTCTTCCTTTCATCATGGGGCTTGGGTTCTTGCCTCTACAAGGTCTGTGCGAAAATCCTTCTCAATCGCTTTTTCAGCCCCTTTGCTGGTATACAGTTTGCTTAATGCTGCTTATAGATCCTTCACCTGGTAGCTCAGTGCCCACACCACAGTTCACATCCCACCAGCCATTCAGTAGTCTCAGAGGGACAACCTTCCCTCAGATTTTCCTGCAGCCCAGCAGTCTGGACTGAGGTAAGTCATCTGATATGCCAGTAGTTGCTTCAGCTTCTGTTGGAGGCCATACTCTTTTCAGAAACTTAAGAAGTCTTTTTCATTAGTCATGAGCTGGGATAAATACTGTAAGAAGCAGGAAGGAAATGTAACACATTTCTTAAACAATCCCATAAACCAAAGTCTGCCAAAATATGGAAATATTTTATTCCTCTGAACTTTAAGATTACTTTACAGTAACTGGAAATTAGTTTTGCTTGCCACTTCACTTTCTTTTTCTTGTCCTTTCTCTTGGTTTATTCCCATCTATCTGATTTTTTTTTTTTTTTCCACAACAGAGGTCAGTACAATTACGCTAGATCTTTTTACTGATCAAAACCAATTTGTATTATTCAAATATTTACAAACCAGGTTTAATTTTAAATTCTAAGCAGGTTTTATTTTCAGAAATACACTGAGTCTCTAATTGGAATTATACATTCAGGAATCTAGGTATAAATTTCACCTGCAAAAAGGATTCTGTGGCTTGTTACAAGCATATACCGATTCTCTTTAGGAAATAAGAAGATTTTTTTGAAGGTTTTTTGTTAGTTTGTTTTTGTGTCTGTATTTTATTTTGTTTTGTCTTGCTTTGTTTCATTTTGGGTTTTTTTGTTTTTCAGTTTTATGAAGAATTTTTTATGTTAGGGACCAAATATAAATACAAATGTATTTAGAATCATGAAACGTATACCTTTTTTGCTTCTCTTGCTTTATTGCTCTCCATTTCTCTTATCTAGAATTTTTAGTCTTAGCTGTTCATCTTGTCTAAAAATGCTGATCTAACTTACTCATAGTGTTGTTCTATATCATTCAAAAATTAGTAAGCTTTCCTTCTGTGCATGTTTTGAACCCTAACATTTTATTGTGCTCTAGCAAGAGGTGATAACTCTCAGCAATAGATATGTAACATTCTTATACACATTTTTACTTCTGTGAGTAGGGCAGATAAGAAAATAAGAAAAAAGCTGGATTTACCTAAAATGTAATGAATAGTATTGGTTTTGCTCCAATATAATGCTAGGTTCAGACTGTGCAGTCTTAGACCAGAATTGTTTTGAGACTCTTGGCCAGAAATTTGTTTTCGCAGGCAGAAGGAAACAAAATACAGGCTATGTGAATAATTAAGAAGAGAAGAGACAGAGTGTTTATTTTTACTTCAGTCCCACATAAATTCTTGCACATCAATTTCTTACATTCTTGTCCTGAAGCAGGAAAGACCACACTCAAAATCTCATCAGCCTGACAACAAACAAACATATTAAAAACACAAAAGGAAGGAAGAATCATCTGGCAGCAGCAGCCTGACTGAATGACAAGTAATATATTGCCTAAGGAATTAAAGTAAATTGGAAACAATACAGGGACAAAAAGCTTTGTTTCATGGTAAAGAACATCTGACTTATCCACAAATATCCTTTATTTGTACAATGCTCTACCCACATTTCCTCTTATACTCTTGACCAAGTGTCCTTCTAATGGAACTTTAGAAACTGAACAAGATGGAGCTTCTATTTCCCTGTACATGAGTTTCCTTCTGTTAAAGTGTAGAAGTAGAGACCCTAGATATTATCAGACTGGTTCTTAGAAAAATATTGGCTTTTCAACTCAAATCTTACATGTCAAAACTTTCAAATAATTACAGCACACGATAAATGGAAACATGTTGGTAAAACTTATCTGATGAAATGTAGAGGTCTTTTTATTTTTACTCTCAATAATTAGGCAATATTATGCCACAGGTCACCTCCTAGTAAACCAAATTTCTAAAACACAGCAAATGAATCCTACTGTCCAAGTACTAACTTCACAGTATTGATTTTAAAGAAAATTTGGACAGTTTAGCTATAAACCTACATACTGTACAAGTGCTAAATAATATGACATGGATCAGTGCCCTGATGCAGTACTTTAAGGTGTTTTGAAAGCATAAAATAAACTTCGAATATATTACCAGCACCTTACCACCTTACCTTGCACATCTGCTTTCCACAGAATGGATATTGTTAAAAATATATATATATATATATAAGTTAATATTGAGTTGATTATCCTAATAGAAACATTGTGACTCAGATTTTAGATGTAATATGTAGTCAATAATTCCTGTTGCAAACTATTTTTTTTTTCTGACTAATTCTCTTTTAGCATTTTTGTAAGTTCTGAGGAAATAATTCTTAAATAAAATGCAGATTTACTGCCCATTCAGAAGGTTAGCCAGCACCATAATTATCTGATTAATTATTGTTTTCTTTGTGAAAGAAGTCACCTTTGAAGATTAATTTGCTCAAAGATGAAAAGCTGTAAATGTGACATACAATCTTGTTGTCTCCTGGTGAAGTGCCAAGAAATCTATTTTGGTCTTGTCTCTCCAGCCCACTTTAATCTCTATAAAAATCATTCAAAGGATCACCCAGTGCCTAGCTGACACAGGATAAGTGCTTTGAAACAAATACAGAAAGTTCCAGTTAAAACACTACAAATAATTTGATTTTATCTCTCTTGTGTTGCTGGTAAATGACAAAGTAATATTTATGATTATCAGGCTTTCAGGTAAATCAGAAAAAGCTTTTTTTTTTTTTTTTTTTTTAATGTCAAGCTACTAAATATAAAATGCTTGATTGGTCTTATAGAAAACAATAGCTCCTGAAGTACTTACCATAAAGTGTTTTGTACAGTCATAGGAGGTAGATCTTAATTAACCTCTACAGTAACCTTGCCTTGTAGTTAATTAAACCCATACAAACTACACTAGCTTAATCCTGAATTCTCAATGTGCTGTGATCAAAATTATGAAGATAAAGCCCTTTTGGAGCTCTCCACTGACCTTGTAATATAACATTGTATAGCTTTTATTAAGAACACAAATTTTTAAAGAAACAATGCCTTCATAGTATAGATTTTTCTGAGGGTATTTAGGCAACCATTATTTACAGAGTAATTTGATGGCCATTACCTTTTCCCTACTGTGACAGGTACCCTGAAAAAAATTAGGTATCATATACATATATACACACAGATGCATGCCTATATATACATGAACACATATGCAAGTTTGGCATACAGATGTAGGAATAGTCTTTAGAAAGTTTTCTAGACAGTAATACAAATTCTGATGACCACCCATATCTTCACAATTAGAGTTAAATACAACATTTAAATCTTTATACTAAAAAGCAAAGTATGCCAAAAAACTGTGGTTTAGACTGTGAATGGAAGCATACATTTAGCCAAGAACAAGTGAGACCTCAGGACCAAGCCAGCAGATTCACCTGCAATTCAGGAGCTAAAGTATGCTGATGTATAATCACCTGCTGAAAGTTTGTATTTGCGTTTTCATCATAGTCTGACTGTGGCACCCCCATAGAATTTGGAACTGTTAACTTTCCCATGTCCATAAATGGTCATGTTCCTTTACTTGCTCTCCCTATGCTCCATTCATTGAAAATTCCAAAAATCTAATTTGTTGTAAGCAAATGTAGCATTTTTAGGAGGAGATTTGTGCATGTGATGACAGTGTTCACTCCTGAATATCTCTTCTTCATCTTCATCAGGAAAGAGTTAGCAAACCATATTAAAGAATAGCAAGAAGAGCTGTTAAAGATACATTCTAATATATTTTATTTAAACTAAACTTTTAAAATATACACTGCCAGTTATTTGTATTTGTAATTCAACAAACAAGATGCAGGCTAACTATTTTTTTCTTTTTAATTTTATTTATGTTCAGATAAGGCTGACCTGGCTCTGTCTCCTAAATGGAAACATTTGAACATCAATGACAATTTAAGTAGAAACTGAATGACAATGTCAGTATAAATTCTATATTTCAATCAATAAGGAGGGTGTATGAAATTACTAGAGTTGCATTTACGGAAGAGGAATTATAGTCATACAGAGTTAAACTTAGATATAATTCGGATATTATTGTGTTGGGTTTTGTTTCCATGGAAAATGGTTCATTTTCTGTCCAGGTCAAAGTGTTTTCAGTGAAGAAATTAATGTAATCAAATAACAATGACAAAATACAAAAATAAATATTTTTATAATTTAATTTTAATCAGTTTAAATTTAATTTTCTATTTTATTTCTCAATCATAAGTCTCTTAGATGCCTATACTAATTTTTCTCATTTCTCTTAGGGTGTTTTATGTGAGTTCATAGTATTAGGTAATTTGCTGCAATCAAATATACCACCCCTGCCCCCCTCAAAAATAGAAAAATCAACCTCTTCCCTATCCAATGCCTCATGAGTCTTTGAACAGTAGCCACATAAGGACTCACATGTTGTGAATTCATGCATATATTACATCCATGCTGATACCCTGAGCTAAAGCCAGCACCATTGACAAATTGCCTCCCCAACAGCATTGTGCAGATTGCTCATAATGGTAATTGTACGGACAAGCAAAACGTCTTACCTTGGTGGTGGCTAAATAAAATTCTGAGTGTATTTATAAACATATGCCATCCACAATAAAAGCTTGGCATGTTAGAGATCAGTCATTGCTAGTCTAGCCTAGAATGGAACAGATTATTTACAATTCACAATATAAGAGCAAACTCTTCTAAAATACTTTTTCAGCCTTACCAATGAGAAGGACTCAGTTTTATGAGACCACATAGGAAAATTCAGGTGTGTCCCTTGCACAGTGTAAAAGATTCATTTAATGTTTACTCCAAAATTTGCAGACTGTAGTGTTCATAGATTCCATGCTGGGGCAAACCTTTATTAATGAGGAATTGGTATTAAGAAATAGTAGCTGTTGACTATATTAAGGTATTTTTATTCAGACTTTCATGGAAGAATGCACTAAGAAAATTTCCAACGAGTCTCTGAAACAGTTTCTTTATCTCCTATAACATCTGCATGGGAGTAAATGGTAGGAAAAAAACAACAGAGTGTATCATTAGATTCTGATCAAGTAGAATGGAATTCTACATCCATAAATATCTGTCATATGGACTGGAGTTCGCATGCAGCTTTCATTTATCTGCTACTGTGCTGTGAAATAATTGTGTAGTCTCCAAGGCTGTATTTAAATCTACCTGCTGGGAATGCCACCCTGATCTGGAGGGACTGGATCTTCAGGCAGCCCACATTGTTTACCTGGACAATGACTGAGTTTCCAACCATGGAAGTCAGGACAAAGAACAAGGAAGGGAGAAGGGAGTCTTTATCTTGATAAACGCACTTGCTTTTATTAAAGTTTCTGCTAAGGTCAGAGTTTGAAATTGCTGTGCCAAGAACTCTCAGTAACTTTGGTATCAAGAAGATTTAGTGCTCTTCTGACAGAATAGAGGGACCTTAAACAAGCTACATCAAGAAAGAAAGGTAGACAAATGGAATGGGGATAAAAGGCTTCAATCTGAAAACATCCTCAAATTGAGTGACCACAGGATTTAATATGAACTTTTCACAGGCGTGTAGAGCAGGAAATTACTCATTGCCCCCCAACTTCTCAATGAGAAAACCAGTATTGCCCAATCTTTTTTTCCTGTTTTGAACAGAAGGAGTGTGCATCTGCCTCCTTCCACCTCCAGCTCATAAGGATAGGATGAACAGCTTTTATATTTGTTATGAATTAATTTGCTTTAACAGAACAATAGTTCAGTTGGCCTCCTTTGATTATCTTATCAGCTTGGCATTTTTTCTTATAATATTTTTAATGTGTGTGTTATTGTTTGTGACTATAAATAAAATTATCTTGAAAAAAATGCATCTTGAATGTCAGCATGGCCATTCAGTACCCATTCCACACACTGGAAATTTCAGTAAAAAAACACATTACTAAATTTAATATATGGAGATGCTAATAAATCTGTTGATAAAAGGCCAGGAAAATAATTTCTTTACAGACTTCTGTTTTCACTACCAGGCTTCCCTCATAGGTTGATCTTGTGCTGTTATTATTCCTTCTTTTTTATCAGGGCCCAAAGAATGTTTACATGAACCTTTAAAGTCATCTGAATAATTTTATAAAGAAAATTTATTTGGTTATTTGAGAATGACCTGTAAAACATACATTATTATTTAAGCATATATGAGGTATTTGAAAATCTTAGTGAAAAGAAGCAGTCATATAGCTCCTGTTTTCAAAATATATGTTTAGCTAGTTAAAAGATGCGTTTTTTGGGGGAAGGTAAGGTTTTTCTGTATTGGTCAAATGACAATCTTCTAATGAAGCTACCTTGATGCTAAGAGGTATCTTTCCAAACATCTCATCTGGTTTTATATCACCTCCTTAATGCATTTACAGATAAGAAATATTCTATATTGAAATAAGTATTCCATTATGATCAATTAAATCTTGACAGGGGAACAGAAACCTGCTTAATAGTGTTTAAAGAAATAAAGAAAATCATTAATTATATGTTGAAAATTTTGTAAGAGGAAATATTTTCTTATCTTAATGTCTGAAAGGGATATAATGTTGCACTAAGATCCATCACAGGATTTCCATGTTTTCCACCTGTCAACAGTGAATATCATCACATGTAAGAAAATACCAAGCAGAAGCTATTGACATTTTTTCTGTGTGATAATTCTTAAATACTTACTGTGTGATAGCATAGGAAATTTTGATGCAGTATGAAAGATAAAGTAGTAGTTGTCAAAAGTTTAAATTGTGGAAGGCAGCAACACCTCAAAAGTCTTTTATAGTTGGCCTAGTAAATACAGTCTTCCCTTGAGGTCTAAACATGTGTTAGGCTTTGCTGTGTGCTGTCTAGAAAGCATATTTTAGTGACCAGTTAGGAAAGCCACTGATGAGATCACAAGAGAGATATGAAGCATATGTGTGGACAATAGTAAGTATAATCTCCAATTCCACTGAGCTGCTCAACAGTAATGACAAAAAAAAAAAAAAAAAGACAGCAAAGCAAATAAATCAGGCAAGAGGAAATAGCATTGCTCCAACAATCAGCAATCACAACAAACCAAGTCTCTTGGAAATAAATCAAAGCTGATGTGGAAAAATGCAAAACACAAACACTTAGAATAAAACATTTGTAAGTTTGTTTGAACACACTAGGGAGCCCTGTGAAGTTTATAATTCACGTCAGTGAGGGTAGAATTAAAACTAAGGACAAGCTTTTAGATGTACTAAGACATTTTATTCATTAAGTGCCAGAATTTAAGCACCATACTCATGTTCAACTGAACTGCCCTCTTTTCCTGCCTGAGTTGCCTTTAGTAACATTTCTCCTGCTTTAGACATCTGACATCAGTAGATGATTGTCAGAGCAGTTTCTGGAAGTGTTGTCTAGGTTTCTCTTACAGTTTTTTCCTAAAAAAGTAGACTGTTAAGCAGCTGAAGAGTAATCAAGACCTAGTAGCCTAGTAATCAAGAGTAATCAAGACCTAGTAAGATAAGAAAATATTTCCTCTTACAAAATTTTCAACATATAATTAATGATTTTCTTTATTTCTTTAAACACTATTAAGCAGGTTTCTGTTCCCCTGTCAAGATTTAATTGATCATAATGGAATACTTATTTCAATATAGAATATTTCTCATCCTGGACACACAGCTAAGTCTGAAAGTCTGAACTTTTGCTTCTCTGAAACTGATACACCTGACTAACGGCCACACATTGGGAATCTCCATCCTTAATGATCTTTCTCAAAAGGTGGGCACACAGTATGGTGCAGGTAAGTCTTTTTAAAATTATTATGTTTTGGTTTATGGAATGACAGCTACAGGTTTCAGGTCCACATAGTTCCTGTTTTTCAGCAGGTATCTTGGCTGTGGGGAAATGAAACAACCCACTGTTAGTTGTGGTGCCACTATGCCACAGTGCAGGTAACAAATCAAAATGAATATGCCCAGATGACATATAAAAAGAAGGAACACTACTGTATCACCTAGTGATTACAATTTATGTTAAGCATATTCCTCTCCTGCAAGTCCAACAATGGAGTTACTTATACTAGGTGCAGGTGCCCAGGTGCTGGCAGTGGAGGCTGCAGGGGGGCCTCTGTGAGGAGAAGCTTGGGATGCCCCATGTTGGACACAGTCTGTTCCAGCAGGCTACAACTGACCCACTGCAGGGCAGAGCTGAGCCTCTGAGTCAAGGTAGTGTCATCTCAGGGAAAACATATTTAAGAAAAGGCAGAAGACACTGGAGAGACAGAAAAGAGGATGAGGAAAAAGTGAGAAACAGCAGAAGGAACACTAAGGTCAGAGAAGGAAGAGGAGGAGGTACTCCATGTCTCCAGAGCAGATATCCTCTGCAACCCATGAAGGACTGAATCCTAAAGCGGTGGAAAGGTACAAAAGGAAAGGAGGAGCAGAGAGAAAACTCTGCGTACTGACAATATCCCACACCACCACCACCCCATTTTGTGCCACTCATTACCTCACTGAAGAGACTGAATGTGACTTGTGGTGACAGCAAGGGTGGTAGGAGAAGAGCTGGGAGTGAAGGAGTGAAGCTGAGACTGGGAAGTGGGGAGAAAAGGTGTCGATTTAGTGCTTGTCTTTATGTTTCCTACTACCTGAATCAGGGATTAAATATTTAACAGGCAACAAATTTAGTTCTCCCCAAGCTGAGTTTCTTTTGCTCAAGATGATAATTAACAAGTGGTCTCCTTGTCTTTAGCTCAACCCATGTGCTTTGTCATTCCTGTTCTTCCTATCTTCTACTCCCATCCTGTTGAGAGATGGGAGTAGGCAGACAGCTAGGTGGGAGTTCAGCTGTTTGTCAAAGTTAACCCACCACAACCCAGTAAACACAAAACATTTCACAGTATTTTGAGGTGGATTTATGCATTTAGTCTACTAGTGAGTGTTACATTTTTTTTCCAAAGGTAGTAATAAATGAAAGACCTCCCCAGAGCAACAATAACACAAGCAGCATGGCATTTAAACATGGTGGTTGCAATTCCAAAGTACCATATTCCTTTATCCACTAATTTGGCTAACATTCAGAAAAAAATGAAATGTAAGAAAAAGCTATTTTTCTTATAATATGTATGAAACCTGAAGCCAATAAATAACTTGTTAATATAGAACATGATTCTGAGATATAACTCCCTTGAAGTCATGTGTTGGAAGAATGTGACTGGAAGGATGACAAACTCTCAGACAACTCTGAACTTGGCTTGCTGCTCCAGCTGGATGTGCATAAACCTATGGGATCCGAGAAGGTTCAACCCAGGGTACTGAAAGATCTGGCTGATGTCATCACGGGACCACTCTCCATTAGTTTTCGACAGTCTTGGGAGTCTGAAGAAGTCCCCAGTTGACTGGAACCTGACAAATGTTCCGATTTTCAAGAAGGGTAAGAGGGAAGACTCTGGTAATTACAAGCCTGTCATTCTCAGTTCAGTGCCTGGTAAAATTATGGAGAAGGTTATTCTGGGAGTTATCGAAAAACACTTGAGAGATCACACATTGGTTATAGCCAGCATGGGTTCATGAGGAGAAACTACCTCTTCAATAACTCGATTTCTTTTTATGACAAGGTCATCCATCAAGTTGACCAAGGGAAGACAGTAGATGTGGTGGTTTGAGATTTTTGCAAGTCTTTTGATACTGTCTCTCACAGTATGTTTCTGGATAGACTTTCCAGCACACAGCTAGACAGATTCATAGTGTGTTGGGTGACCAACTGGCTGACAGGTCAGGCTCAAACAGTTATAGCAAATGTAGTTACATCAGGCTGATGGCCAGTCACCAGTAGGGTTCTCCAGGGCTTAATTTGTAGGGCTGGTGTTCTTTAATGTTTTTATGAATTATCTGGACTCAGGAACTGAATGTACATTAAGCTTGCTGAGAGTTCTTACAGAGAGATCTGGACATACTCAAGAGCTGGGTAATCACCAACCATATGAAATTTAACAAAAGCATGTGCTGGATTTCCCACCTCACATAGGGTAATCCTGGTTATACACAGAAACTGAGGGACAAGGGGCTGTAGACCAGCCATATGGAAATAAATCTGGGGTTTTGGGTTGATGGCAAGGTGAATACGAGGCAAGAGTGTGTCCTGGCAGCAAAAGGGCCAACTGCATCCTACAGTGCACCAAGGATAGCATTGCTAGCCAGTCAAGGGAGGTGATTGTCCTACTCTGCACTGTGCTGGTTCAGCCCCACCTTGAGGACTGTGTGCAGTTTTGGATGTCTCAATATGAGAAAGACATCAAAGTATTAGAATGTGTCCAGAGAAGGGTAACCAAGATAGTGAAAGTTCTCTAGGGCAAGACTTATGAGAGCAGCTGAGGTCATTTGGTTTCTTCAGCTTGGAGAAGACAAGGCTGAAGAGTGACTCATTGCAGCCTACAACTTCCTCAAGGTGGGCAGCGGAGGAGGAGGTGCTGATCTTCGCTTTTTGGCAACCAGTGACAGAACATGAGGAAAAGGAATGAAGCTGAGTCAATGGAAGTTCAGATTACACATTAGGAAAAGGTTCATCAGTGAGATGCTGGTTGGTCACTGGAAGAGGCTCCCCGGGGAAGTGGTCATGACACTTAGCCTGTCAGATGTCAAGGAGCTTCTGGGCAATGCTCATAGTCGTATGGTTTACTTTTAGGTAGTCTTGTAAGGAGCAGGGAGTTTGACTCGACAATCCTTATGGGTCCCTTCCAACTTGAAATGTTGTATGATTTTATGATTCTGTAACTGTTTTAATCTGTAATGCCTACAATTCTAAGGCCTTCAGCCACTACACAGATATTGTTTAGCTATGATTCCTAGAAAGGAATTAATTTAGAGGGGAATTTGGCTTATGTCCTGGTGAGGACTTGGAGAAATTCACTAACAGTGTCTGATATATATGCTTTTTTGCAAGTCAGGAAAATATAAACATATTCTTTAATATATATATATATATATTTAATATTATCCTCTGCCTTACTAACATATATTGTGTCTCACTTCATCCTGTTCATTAACAGACTATGGCAAGGAGATATCAGATTTAACTTTGTTACTTTTTCTCACTTTCACATTTTTTTCTTCAATTTAACACTTAGTATTTTAAGTATATTTATTTGAAAATAAATATTTACAAAACAGATGATGTGATTTCAGACAAAGGCAAACAGTTTGTTTCTTTATGGAGTTAATGCTGGTGTTCAGTGACAGCAAATACATTATTCTTCCCCCTATCCAAACAAACTAGTAAAAAAAATCATTTATTTGCCACCTCTAAGTCTGTCACTTAGTCAATATTTTTTCTAAAATATTTAAGAATTTATCAAAACCGACTTGTTTGACATTTGAAATTTAGTAACTAATAGGAATGTCATGTATTGATTAATATACTACACACAAAAATAAATTATTGATTCTGTTGAGTAACATGGTCCTTTATAGCAGTGTGTTGTGGGATAAAAATATTCACAGTTACTTGTTAAAGGATCATATTGTTGTAAATTATATTAATTTCAGCTCTTTTATTTCACACTTGGAGAGGAAATGTTGAAAGTTAGTAACTACAATAAACAGTGTGGCATGCATTAGTAGATGAGTGTCTCAATAACTACCAAATGTAAATTTGAGAGGAATTGCTAAAACATTGTAGAGGTTTCTAAACTAGATACTGTCTCCATGGATGAGAAATATTCTAAATATCCTTGCATACTTTATATTCTAATGAATATTCAGTAAACCTCAGTAGCTTAAAAAGTGAACAAAGTGTCTCAGTTATGTTGCAAAGACAAAATGGAATAATCCAGGTATGCTTCCTAAGACTAGATTTTATATTGTTTTTTCATTTAAGCACCCAACTAAGTTTTTGAAAATATATCTTACAATGAAGGTATCTCATACATAAACACAAGTGTCTATATAAATTATAGCTTTTAAAAAGCTATCTAATTATGCAGGAAAAATCACATCAGATTCCCAAGCGGAAAAAGAAGAAGAAAAAAAAAAAAAAAGAGGGGGCAAAAATTAAACTGTGAAAGGCGTAAATACTTTATTTGCATGCAGATTCCAATACATGGCATATTCAGACAAAGATATGGAGGGAAAGACAGATAAGCTGTACACTACACTAGTGTAAAGCTCTACCTATAATCATATCAAGATAAATTCAGGGTGGATTTACAGCTCTTGGAATCAAGTTTACTCTCATCCATCCAATTCAAAATACTGGTAGAGAATTTAAATATCTTCTGAATTTTCATATCAGCATATCTGACATGATATATCTAAAGCCCTGCAAAGAATTTCACAGCAATTAAATTGTTCACTTCTCCTTTTAAAGATTTTATGTCTCCTAAATCAGATCCAGTCAAATTCCAAAAGTAATTAAGGAACAAGTGGAACACTATGGATTCCTTCTAACTCCTGTTTTTTCCTACTGAAGGGTACAGACCAGACAAGAAGAGGTGAAAGTTCCTTGAAAATATTTTTATTAGACTCATTAGGGTAAATCACAGCCTTTTAGCTGACACTTCATATGTCTAGTATTTTTTTTTTAATTTATTTATGATGTTTTTAACCTGAAAAGCACAGAAATTATATAATATGACTCTGGTGACTAACCAAAAAGCAAACTCAAATATAAATTTGGAAAAATGAACTTTAATGGTCCCTGGCAATTAAAAATAGGCTTAAACTGCTTGGATATCTTCATTCTCAGAGACTAATTTAGCCAACTGTAGTGTAGATGACCCAGGCTCTTTTTTGAAAATGGTTTGCAAGGGAAATGTATGAAACACAAGCGAGTACTACAGTCCTAATTTAATCAGGCTCTCAAATTGTACTATATTCTATCTTCTTCTCTTTCACATTATCCTTTCTTTAGGTATCTATTTTATTCTGTGAAATTTGCTTCATCTTTTTTGTTGATCAAATGTAGTAATGAGAATCCACTTTCCTTCACCATTAAGAAAGGATTTGTATTTGGGTATTAATAGGAAGAAAGTTCTAATTAATGGCTGCTGAGAGTTCCTGTGCTTCTTTTTGCAGAGGGTTAGAAAATTGTTATGTTGGCCTGACAGAAGCTCATCACAAACATTTCCACAGTGTCCATTAGGATAGTATTCACTACCTTTAATATTAGCATTTTCTCAAAATAAAAGAAATAGTTTTCCTTGCAGACGTTCAGAAAACAAGATATGGTGGCTTGCACAGAAAAGTTTACAGTTGGAATTAATGTCTCCTCAATAGAAAATTAGCACTAAATTCTGGTGATTCTTGCACTTCAAAATAGAGTTTCAGTATTTAAATTTCAAATCTAAATTTGGGGATGGGAGGAGAGGGGAGGGAAGGGAAGGGAAGGGAAGGGAAGGGAAGGGAAGGGAAGGGAAGGGAAGGGAAGGGAAGGGAAGGGAAGGGAAGGGAAGGGAAGGGAAGGGAAGGGAAGGGAAGGGAAAATAGATAGAAGAAAAATGGAGAAAAACCAAAGGAGAGAGAAGAGGAGATCTGTGATTGGGCTCTAGTGCCTGTGACAGCACAAGGGATGGGTCTCAGTCCGGCTGTCACTAGGGCGACCAACAGACAATGCTTCTGTAGTGCAGCATGGGCCAACTGTGAGTGTGAGTGTGCACATGTTGAGGATGCTGTGCTGAACAGGGGCTGGGGCAGAAACATCAGCTCCTGAGGGGGTTCTCACCCTGAAGTGAGGGTTCAGCTACTCAGGGGAGCACCTGGAACAGTGCACATTGCCACCTCTTGCCCCATTTTCTACCTATGCCCAGGTCCCTGTGGCTCTCACCCCTGCTCCCCCAGCCACCAGCTCTCTCCTGCCTAGCCCCCCTCTTCTGTTTCCTGCAGGCCATGGCTGTTATTGTCTTCCTCACCTTAACTGTGTTAGGCATTGTCCATAACCCGCTGCAGCTGGGTGATGAGCTAGATGCAGTCATGCACAGGTTCATACAGAACGTGCAGAGCAGCTGAGCTGGAAGATGAATTAGCTGATGCAGAATATATAGCAAATACAGGAGCAGAACAGGATGGCCAGGTAAGACCTTCTCCTTGCTGCCTTCCAGCTATGGTGTTTCTGAGCCTCTGCTCTTGGGGCAGGAGCCATGGTCCTTCTGCTGAAGGACCAGAAAAAGGAGCTATAATCCAGAAAGCAGCTGCAAGCAAGGCAGCCCCAGAATTCAAGAGGAGAAGGAGAAGAAGGAGAAAGAGGTAGAAGAAGATGAAGACTCTGGTGGCACATGTGATCTGGGCAAATTTTTGGCTGATTGCATCCAGTGGCCAATGCTGTTTTTAGCTGACACAAGCAAGTTTGTGGGGGATCTGGTAGACGAGCCTGTTACTGTCTTCCAAAGATTTTTCCAGGAGTAACCTCAAGCCATGGATGCAGCCAGACACTGGGTTGGCCTGTGTCTATGAAGGTTGGAGTACCTGAGAGGACTAAGTCTTCTACCACTAGTTCATGTCCCTGCAGACTCCCTCTGAGCATGCCTTCTGCTCAGAGATAAGCACTGTGGAGGAGATGCTGACAAGGGACTCCTGCCCCCATGTGCAGCTAATATCTGTGCATGAGAGAGTACTATGCTTCCTCCACCACCATAAGGATGAGCTGAAAAGTCAAGACCCCAACCTCTTGAACACCTTTTGCACCAACTCTTACTTAGATATCTGGAAAACTGCCTGCTGGTTTCAGATATTGATGAAAGACACCTGGAAGTTTATGCCTCAGTCACACTGCTGCCACTTGACAGTGCCACTTGACACGGTCCTGCAAGGTCAAGCTAATGAACACCTCCCAGGAAACCTCCTCCATTGAGACGAATTTTGAGGTGCAGTTAGACTACTCAGACTCCACCCTGAGCCTCAAAGTAGGCAGAGGTCAAATTTACCACCAGCACGGCATGGCGGGAGAACTGTGATGTAGCTCAGATCAGGTTCATCAGTCATGACCAGCACAACAGCTTCCCTCCATCTTAAAAAAAGAAAATCAAATTGTCCTAGTGTTTAAATAAAGAAAAACTATGTTCAGTTAATCTGTTTCTAAAAATAAACTTTGTCCTTCTGCTGTCCTTCCATATTAACTAAATCTAATAATTAATTAAATATTTCTATTAATTTATACTTTGAGTAAGTCTGTATGCCAATTTCCTGTAAATCTTCAGTTTCCTGTAAATATTCTAAGTTTATAGGGAATTTCTTTAGAATAAATTTAATATGAATGTTGACACAATCTTAACTTTAGACATGCATATCTTGCTTGAGGCAAAGGCATCACTGAAGAAAAAAATTAGTTAATCTACCTTCCTTAACACACACACACTTTAGTAATTTCCACAACAACCAACTGAAAAATTATTATATTTAAAGGTCAAATTCCATTAATAAAAATCACTCTTAAATTTACAAACTTCAAGTTTACAAAACTTCTTTTAAATAGTTTTCTGAGAGCTGTATGATTTTGTTTTTATTGTTTTAGAGAAACACACGTGACTCATATATGGTAAACTGAAAAAAAGACCCCTTAAAATATCCTGGATTTTCAATGGCATGGTCTAGTATTACAGGAAAAATATTAAGTTATATGTCAATCAGACTTGTGACTAGGCAACCACAGGATTCACTTAAGTCTCCACAGGCACAGCATCTTGCTTATGAATTATGCATTTTTACCTATTCACTTTTATTTAAAACATTAAAATGCATTCTGACAATGTCATATATGTCAAATCTATATGCAAAAATATACTATCAAATTATAATTCAGGAAAAAAATAAAAAAGTGAACTTTTTGGTACTTATTAAGGGAATAAAAGCTTATCTGATATTTTCTTCTACTAAGACTATTCTCCCAAGCTAATGGTTTTAATTCTCACTGGATGTGCTCTGATTCTTCAGATGACTAGTCAAAGACTTTAACTCTCCCTGTCTTTCTACTATGATTTTATTTCACTGAAATTCTTTGTAGCTGAATTGAATTTAGATGACTCTTCACTTAGGTCCTGATCCAAAACCCATCAAAGTCAATTACTTTTTTCAAGGAATCAAGTTCCAAAGATAGTTTTTAAACATTTTTGAGGTAATGATAATCTGAATATATATCTCAAAGAATTTCCGTGTTCTGAACTGTTTCTGAGTTCAAGCTTAATGTAAAAAGAAGGATGAGAAATCTCCAGGCTTTAGCTTAGAAATTGGGAGCCACAGGCTATGAGAAGCTTTGGGAGTAAAGTAGCTAGGGGTTCTTACAGTGATTCATGTTCTCATGTTTCAAATTGGTTTATGATTATTCTTTACAATGGCTTAAGCATTTCATGTTAATGAGGCAGAAACATTGCACAACAGGAGACAAGACCCTGGGAGGTTGTTAAAACACCTGAAGAGTTAGGGAGGAATGCCTAAATTTCTTTGTGGATCTCATGCATAGTCTATTACTCAGACCAACTCTATGAGGAGTGAGTCCCATTTAATTCTGAGATGGGACTGCTTATCTCCAAGGAAGGTAAGAAGCAATTTATTCATCCTGGACTTCAGGTAAGCAGACATCATCTTACTCAGAAATCCCAGGGGAGAGAGATCTGAAGGCATTAGTTGGCTCTCCTGTGAACTTCTCATTTCAACATATTTATCAATGAGCTGGAGGAGTGAATATAGGGCTTGTGCATAAGGTTTGCAGATGACAATTAATAGGAAGACCAGTTGATATGTTGGAGCAGCCCCTGGTGCCTACAAGGTCACCAAAGAGGCTGAAACAGGCTCTTTATACCAGTGCGTGGTAGCAGGACCAGTGACAATGAGCATAAATTAAACAAAAGTAGTTCAGACTAGTTATAAGGAGAAACCCTTCTCCCATGAGGACAGTCAGGCAGGGAAGAAGGTTGCCCTTAGAGGTTGTTCAGACTTCATTCTTAGAGATTTTCAATACCTGACTGAATAAAATCCTGGCCAATCTCGTCTTCTTGGAGGACAAGTCTGAAGAAAAACCTCAAGTCTATTCCAGCATGAATCATCTTGTGATTTTATGACTATTTCCCAGCTCATTTAAGTTACTAGAATCAAATTTTACTTGTGACAAGATAAACTTTCTGAAATATGTCAGGGCCATTCTCTTTGGGAATACTTTGGAGCTTAGACCTCAATTCAGATAGTGTATGCCAAGAACTGAAACTGTAGTATGATCCAATGTTCCTTTTAATCAGCAAGTATCTAAGAAAAATCCAAGACACTGGTAGGTGGTTTAAAATTATGGCATATGGTGGGTTTGCCTTCTACTTTAATTTCAGTTTTCACATTTTATGGTGGAAAAAAAGAGGGAGCAACTTATTTTGCATTAAGAAATTACATCCATGTATCATTTACCTTAGAAGTTCAGAACAAGACTTGGGGCTTAGTGTGCAGGTTTGATCCTTCACTTCTCACATCTTAGAGGAGTGTTTTAAGTAGGAGGGTAGAAATAAAATGATGATTCTACTATTTTCCATTCTTTCAATTTCCTGGCTTCTGGGGAAGGTATGTATTTTCTCTGTAGGGATCACTGTTATCTACAAAGGAATGAAAAACATTAGAGTGAGAAACTAGGATTCAGGATTCCTTTTACATGTATTTATTTTCCTCAGTGTTTAATCAGATACCCTGCTGATTATCTTCTTTGCTTATTTATGTCCTAATAGTTGATTGTTACTTGGATTATTGGAAGTGTGGCTGAAATCCCAGTCATGATGAGGGGTTTTCTACTTCCTAGACTTGTGTAGCAAATTGTCATGTTTTAAGATCAGTTTGACATTGAGGTGTGTCCTGGTTTTGTTAAAAACAAGTTTCTCTTTTAGTGAATTTTTGCCTGTCAGCTAAAGCCTTCATATTAACTGCGTTTTCCTGGAGAACCAGACACATGTTTTGGTAAACCTAGCAATGGAATGCAAACTTATTGATAAGCACGGATGGACATCTCGCGAGAGGGGCGACGAGAAGAAAGAGACCAAGAAACTGACCAACTGTGTATAACATCCCATTCACGTGAATACTTCATATAAAAGTGGGAGATCACGAGGATCTCGTGTGCTTTTCCCCTTTTGCCTTCCCTTCTGCTTATGGCCGGCATTAGAAGAGGACCTTGCTAGTCGTCCCTGCGAACTGAGGCCTAGTGAGAGACTTGAATCCAGCTCCGATTGGCTGCAGAGTCTAATCCAGGACTTCAGTGCTGGCTCTGCAGTTGCTGAGACTTTCAAGATTGGTTTTGTATATTTTGTATTATTTTCTCTATTCTTATTAGTAGCATTAGTAAAACATCTTTAATTTTTTCCAACTCTCTTCACTCTGTGCTTCTTTTCCTCCCAATCGCCTCTCCTTAGTGAAAAGGGGGGAGAGGGAGGGGGAGGTGTGTGGGGGGGAGAGGGGTTTAACAATACATCTGCCAGGGTTTTATTGTCACCCTGCAATCTTAACCCTCGACAAGGTGACAATATGAACTGGGATAATAAAACACTTCACTCACAAATCTATACAAAATTTTGTGAATTATATATCTTCCTTATACCATGGGAGAGATAGTGCAGTCCGGTAGAGAAGAGCTGAGCAGCTCATGCTAGCAGTTTCTCGCACAAACAACCCTGTCCTGAAGGAAAGGTGGATTGGGGTCAGTGTAGCAGTCTTGGCTGTGGGATCAATGATCCTGGGGCTAGGTGAGGACTTCCCCTGGTATCTCCTTCTGTAACCAAAGTTTCTCCTGTTTGGCCCCAGACACCATCAGTGCTACAATGGGACAGAGAATACCTGATTCTTGACTGGCTTCTTCAGCATCACTTGGGACCTAACAACTGGCCATCACCATCACTGATATTCACACTCTGCTTGTCTGGGAGGTTCTCGAGAGTTCACCATTTTCACAATGACTTACACATTTGCAGCTATTACAGCAACTGGCAGGTTATTTATGCTAAATTACTCTTATAATCAAGTTGATCCCTTGACAGGTTTGCACTGACTTCCATCTGTGTTTTTTTCCATCACTCTAATTATCCCCACATAGCATTGGCCGCCATCAGTGTAGACATACACTATGAGCTGCTTGACCTGTTCAGCTATTTCTAGGGTTAATTGCATAGTTATAGTGTTTGTCCCTAGAAAATAACATCCTTAATGTTTTGAATGTGTTCTGGGGTACCACCCATCTCTAGGGTGTCTTAAATTATCTCATAGAAAACAATGGGATGGTGTTTCTACTAGTGAGGTAATTGTTTTCAGTGTACTGGTTTCCTTATCAGGTCAAAGCAAGCTGTGTTTACATGCCTACAGTGTGGGACTGGAGAAAGCATTGACTTTGTTCATGGTATCAGGCTCTCTAGCTTGCTTTGCTTCCAGTTCATACTGCACGTGAAGCACATCCAGTACAGTGGCACCCAAAGCTAGGGTCACTTCATTCATCAACAGCCACCACTCCTCATTTGTCTTTTTCACAGGCCACATCGCACTGCCATAGGGGAGCTGGTTTGTGCTACAACTGTTTGCTCTTTGAGAACATCCCTTAGTGCTAAATCTACCCCTGCAGTTCCCCCCTCCCAGCATTTCAGCAACTAAATGATCATTCCTTCCCCTCTCCGCAGTTTGTGCTCCTTCCTAGGTTGTACAATGCCAGCAGGGCACTTGAGCAGGATTTGAGGTATCATTGCAGCCACTCAGGCTCCACAGCAGCAGCTAGACTTACTTACCCGACTCTCACAGCTACATAGCTTGGCCAGTCCTTGGGTAGAGCGACCTGCCCTCTTCTTGCCTCGTTCTTCTTTAATAACTGTGATAGGGCTGCTTAGCCCTGGGGAGGGAACAAGCCACCCTCATCACTCTTGGAGGAGAAGGAGTATATCCCAAATGTAGGACTATGGTTCCCAGCTGTGGTCACATTTACCAGATGGCTCTTCTCTTACTCCAGTTTCTGCAATTTTTTTTCCATGTAAAAACAGTGTACAAAGGAAAAATCCCAGAACAAAGCCTCCTACTGGGGAACCGTGGAGTTCTTATTTCTTATCCTATTCTTACTTTAATGCCTAAACATTTTACCAAGTCTTACGTACACACACTTTGGGATTCACCACCAAACTTGAGCAAAACTTGCCACGAGGGCATCCCTTGCTGCATTAATCCCTTCTTGAGAGCAAGATACTGTTGCAGTCTCAAATTCCAGTTACTAAAACCCATCAGAACCCATTATTTCAGATATCTGTGGTCTGAGTAATTGGTATGCCACTATTGTCTGCAAAATTAATTATTAAATTAAATGACATCTTTTCACCGTGGGAGAAATAACACAGCCTGCAAGTAAGGTTGGGTTACATGGCATGGTAGTTCCAGCCATGCAGTGCTGGTTGGTGGGCTGTAGGGTCTTCTGGACTTTCCTGTAAGGTGGTAGAATTGCCTACTCTGCATAGTTGTTGATCGCCCCATGGGTCCATATTACTACTGTTGTTATTTTTATTAGGTAAAAGTGGCAATCATTTCCTATACTTTATTGTTGTAGCCTACTAGGTAACACATTCACTTGGGATGGAACAGTCTTTAGTATAAAAGATATGAGCTTGCTTACCAAATGAAAAGTCCGTAACTAAAAAGTTACAATACACCATCTTCCCCTGAATGTAGTTTCAGTTTTTATTTACTGAATTTGAAAAGTGCTTTCCATATAATCTCTGTTTGATTGCAGTTTTCAAGACAAACTGAAAAAAAAAAAAAGCCTTTTTCATTATACTAAATTTTCATTACAGCTGTGATAATTATTATCTGCTTAATCTTATTAACTGAACTACAACATTTATAAAAATTGTGTTGAAAATTGTATTCTTCAAGCTTGCAAATTCCTGCTGCTGAAAGATTATTCAGCTTCTCAGATGCCAGGTCTTACAATATTTATCAGTTAACATAAACTGTTAATATATGCTGGTTAATACATACACAGGTAGAAGAAGAAATGGGAAATAAACCAAGAAAGTCGATGCCAGAATTAAAAGAACAAGCACAAGGATAAAACAAAAAGAAAACTGAATGATATATATGCAACAAAAACCTCCTCATTATGATAGGATTTGATGATCTCTCAAATTATTACTATAAATACATTTCAATACTAGACATTTAAGTAATATTGGTTACATTATATTGAGTGATATTAATATATATTGTAATTGCAGAAATATTTAAGAGTTTCTTTTCTTTAAACTAGAAGACTCACTTTTTTCAATCACTGAAAAAAAAAGAGAGGACTATTTCCTCAGTTATTGAGCGGTAATCATCTTCTAGAGAAAACAATTAAGAATGTCTATTACAGTTATAATATCACCATTAACATTAATCAGTAACTAATTACAGTTGTAACTTATTTTTAAAAGTACTAAACAACTGTCCAGAAAAGGTCATATAAAAAGTTATCTATCCTGATCAAATAATGAGATCATGTAAAATTAATTTCACATAATAAATATGTACCAAATGTTATTAGTCAAGTATAACCTAACAATACAAAGATTTAAAAAATCCTTTTTACCTAATAGTCCCAAAGGTAATTTTTGATTTCACTTCTGGAAGCATATTCTTTGCTTACTTTTCAGTAGCTTATTTTTGGAATAACGTTTAACCTGTCTAATAAAAACCATATAGTGACATGGGAAACACATTCCTTCAAAATAATCCACTTCAGGTTAATTAGTTAATTCAGTTTCCTTATTTCAAATATGTTACTAATGGTTTTAGTAATATTTGAAAACCAAAGTAAATGCTGTCGATAAAGAAAAATATGCATGTTAGTGTATATATGAATATTACTACCATCACCCATAATAAAAGTAACAAATCAGACAACTTCCTTCCTTAGTCAGAAACTAGGCTACTTTCTTTGTCAGTAAAAAAATGATGTTTCAAGTATTAGCTAATTAAATGTGTTCCTTGGTATTCATTTTTCTTTGGTTGTCTTTCACTTGTACAGCTGCACCAAAATTTAATCATGATAATAATGCCACTGCTGGTAAACTTTCGGGTGACAACATGTCACCTAGAAGAAACTGGAAACTTCCAATCCAGCAAGTACATGGTTAAATCAAGGTTAAAAGAGAAACAAAGAGGGATTCTTGGAATAAGTAAACTGAAGCTTAAAAAAAATCGCTTACAAAATAAAGTTATTTACTTCCTGGAATAAATTAACATATTCCAATACATGTAATACTTTCTCTTAGGCAGTCCTTTAATATATTTAATTATTGCTTTTATGATGTTGTATGGGATTAATTTAGATCTCATTTTTACCCTGGGTATTATTTTACACTGGATGGTGGTTTGAAGCCTATGAACAGTACCTACAGAATCCAGAATCCAACAGCAGAGCTTAAATATGGTTTATCCTTATATTTTTAATGAATTAATGAATCACAGAACTTCTGCAGCTGCTTGACAGAATTTGACTGTGTTTCACAACGGAGATTTAATCGAGGGATTTAACAGTTACAGAGAAATAGACTTGATTTATAATTCCCAACTAAATGTCCCTCTGACTTCAAGAACAGTAGTTAAGAGGAATACAAGTGCAAATCATTCTCATTCTAACTTAGATACATCATGTACACAATAAAGAAAGTAATAACTGTATAAAAATACAGTACTTAGAAAATACTTTTGGATTCTCAAATGTGAATTGAAATTAAGTGGAAGATGTGTCACATTTTAGAAAATCAAAACTACCAAAGGACTGGTAGAATGGCCATCTTTCCTTTTTCTCTAAGTGTATACGATGTCACTCAAGTTACACCATACTCACAATGCATTCAGAAGGCTGATATGTTGTAAATCAGGAAATACATGCGAAAAGCAATATTAGCATCCTTTTAAATATCAACCATTATACTAAAAATGAACGGCATATTAGCTCGCTCTCTTTTTTTTTTTTTTCTGTATCCATGCATAGTAGACATTTAAGGAAATATATGGTTTTATACCAATGAATCAAACCATGAAAGCATCAAACAAATATCAATTTCAACCTAGTTAAACCAGAATTATACACTTGATAAAAAAATTAAGTCAGTTAGATGAAACTGAATGAAATGCAACATGCAGTTAACAAAGATAGATCATGTCCAATTTACCTGCTAAGTTCTTAGACAGGATAATTGATTTTTTACAGTAGGAAAATGCACTTGATCTAATCTTCTTAGACATCAATAAAGATCTTGGTACAATGCCACATTACTAGGAAAACTAGAGAATGTAGACATCTGTCAAGAGAAAAAAGAATTATTCAAAAGGAAAGAGAGAATTGATAATGATGAAAGACAACCACGAGTTTATTTGTGCATGAGAAAGTTCCTCAGCAGCTTTATTTAATATTTAATACTTTTCACCAATTATTTCTGTAAAATATGAGTAGGAAAGTTAATAAAAGTTGCTGACAGAAAATAAGGAAGCAATAATATTTTGATGATTGGAATACTATGTAGATTATGTTGAGAACATAATTTATAAAGTGGGATTGTATTTCTTATCCAAAAATGTAGATCATACACTTTGGCATCACAAGAAGTTTTTTCCAGTACAATATGAGGCCTCTTCAGTTAGGAAAGACACTTAAAAGAAAATAGATATATGTATAAATCATTCAGAGGATGCTTATAATTAACAGTATGAAAAGGCTGGGAAAACAGCAAAGATAACCCTAAAATGTATTGAGTAAGAAACCTACAGTGAACATAGGTTTGGCTTTCTGTCTAGTAAACCCTATTGGTCCACTTGCAAAAGAATATAAAATTGTTGTACCCTTGGAAATCACTGAGCACTCCCATGAAAATCTGTAAAAAGTAAATTCCCTACAAGAAGCAGTGAGCTCTTGACAAGCAAGATTCATGCGTATGTATAATGTGCAATAACTTTTATCATTTACATCACCTAACAGATGCATCACCAAACATTTTTGAGTAAGAAACATTGATGAAAAAATTACTATATTGTAAGTCTTTATGAATGTGTCAGTATCTATGTTATATCTAAAGCCTCACTGAGATTCTTAATCAAGTACTGTTAATAGCTGTCCCATCCCAACAGATGGGATGAGGGAAGAGTTAACTCTGGGTTAATTCTGTGTGGTTGTGTGAAGTGAATGACAGACAATCACCCCAGGGGTCCAATTCAATTGTGAGTTTTACTAAAAGTACACATTGGAATATTGGTTACAATGAATGGCGACTTGGCAAAAGTATAACAGAACTTATCAACACATTAACAGCAAAAGTCCTACTACGAGCAATGTGTTGGCAACCATCAGTAGTTATAATATGAAATTTAAACAGAATCCAACAGCAGAGCTTAAATATGGTTTATCCTTATATTTTTAAAAGGGTTAGAGAGTAAGAGAGTGGTAGAGAGGGAAGGAAAACTAAGGTGTAAGGGAGAGAGAGAGAAATATATATATATATATATATAGAGAGAGAGAGAGAGAGAGAGAGGGAGAGACAAAGAAACGGGGGTATAGGAAAAAGGAGAGAGAAGGAAAGAGCAGAGAGAAAGAAGGAAAGAAGGAAAGAAGGAAAGAAGGAAAGAAGGAAAGAAAGAGAAAGAAAGAGAGAAAGAGAGAGAGAAAGAGAGAAAGAGAGAAAGAGAGAGAGAAAGAGAGAAAGAGAGAAAGAGAAAGAGAGAAAGAGAGAAAGGAAGAAAGGAAGAAAGAAAGAAAAGAGTGAGGGATCCAGTCTCTTACGGCCCCACAGTGTGGATGACAGGACTTGTACAATGATGTATGGCCTCGATGTTCCACAGCAAGGATGCAGTTCAGGAGTGCAGTGTCCTCCAATGTCTGATTCAGAGTCCTGAGGGTGGATTCCCTTTGGTGAGGCCGGTAGGCTGAGGGTCCTCAGGGTGTTGGGTTCCCTTGGTGAGGCTGAGCTGGTATTCCCTTGGTGTGCTGTTTTTGGTGAGCTTTTTCTATAGCTCTCAGAGTAGAGCAAAGTCTGGGGGAAAAAGTGGTGACTGAGAAAGATTGACAAGTCTGGACAAGTCCTAGACCACGTTGAGGGGTCTTAGCTTTGCCCCTTTGTTTGCAGAGCTGGGCATATCAGAAGATGGGGATATGTGCCCTCCAGCATACCCTCCACCTCTGGTATCAGTCAGCCGGCCTGATCTGTGGCTCGTTAGCTCGTCGTTGATATGTAGCTCACAGTTCTCCCTGCTCTGAATGTGTCATCTCCTGGCTGAACTAGTTTTTCAGCCATGATCCTTATCAATACAAAACAATAGCAATTCATTCTTTTTAATCCAGTGAGTGAATTTAATAAAATACTATTGTTTTTCAATGAATTGTTGCATTTTCCATATTTTTTTTGTTACAATAATCACAATATTTTTTCATCGGAACTTTCAGAAATCCGTGTTTCCCCTTAGAGATTTATTTTGCCTCCTCTGGTTGATTAGCCTCATATTTAGCGTAACTACAGTTCCCATACAAATTAAATTTCCCATTGATTAAATGAATAGTAAATATAAAAATACTTCATTATCATTATTAATTGGATCATAATGGAAAATGAGTGGTTCAGAACCACTACCTACTTCTATTATTCAATCTTGAAACTCTGATTTATTTTTTTCTCTATAGCTTTTCCTGTTCTTGATAACTCTTCATTATATTAAGTACTTTGATTTCCGCGTTTATAGGCCATATTAAAATATATTACTTTATAGAATTTTATTAGATTGTATAAAATCTTTATATTCTAAATAAAAAATAATTTTTATGTAGAAAGCTGTTTACATATAGAAATATATTCCAATTTCTTGCCTCTCAATATCCTCTCCCTTGTGACAGGGGAAAGTTCTTCTTTTCCCAAGGCATTACCGTCTGTGACTTCTCACATCTTCTCTGTGAAAATCTTCAGAAGTCGGTTGATATGTCTATTTTGCCCCATTAAAATTCATCATGTAGAATAATTGCTTCTGTAGTTAAATTCCAAGCTGTATTCCTCAGGCATCTATTTCTATTTTCTTTTTATTCTGCATCTTCCTGTATTATTTTACCCTGTAATGCTACTAGTGTTACCTGGAGCTAGAAAATCAGAGATCATCAAATTATGCTGAAATGTGAACTTTTGGTATTATTTAACATAAAGGTGATTTATTTTCAATCTTTTGTATTCATATATGAATAAGTGACTTGACTTGACTTGACTTGTAGGTGACATATATTTATGAGAGACAGGACAACAAAAAAATCTGAATTGTTTGTATGCAAAATTATAGGTCTCTTTCAGGCTGCTTATTTGTTAATTTTGTCACAACTTGGACCTGAAAGGCAGTTTAATGTGGAGGCAAGAGTCTCTTTACATTTGAGTTCCTTGAGTTGCCAGTAATGCTTCTGAGCCAGAACTTCATGTAAAGCCCATTTGGCTGGATTCACAGTATCACAGTATGTTTGGGATTGGAAGTGACCTCAAAAGATCATCTAGTCCAATCTCCCTGCTGGAGCAGGAACGCCTAGGTGAGGTCGCACAGGAACATGTCCAGGCGGGTTTTGAATGTCTCCAGTGAAGGAGACTCCACAACCTCCCTGGGCAGCCTGTTCCAGTGTTCTGTCACCCTCACTGAGAAGAAGTTTCTTCTCAAATTTAAGTGGAACCTCTTGTGTTCCAGCTTGATCCCATAACCCCTTGTCCTATCATTGTTTGCCACCGAGAAGAGCCTGGCTCCATCCTCATGGCACTCACCCTTTATATATTTATAAACATTAATAAGGTCACCCCTCAGTCTCCTCTTCTCCAAACTAAAGAGACCCAGCTTCCTCAGCCTTTCTTCATAAGGGAGGTGCTCCACTCCCTTAATCATCTTTGTTGCCCTACGCTGGACCCTCTCCAGCAGTTCCCTGTCCTTCTTGAACTGAGGGGCCCAGAACTGGACACAATATTCTAAATGGGGTCTCACCGGGGAGGAGTAGAGGGGAAGGAGGACCTCTCTCTATCTACTAACCACCCCCCTTCTAATACACCCCAGGATGCCATTGGCCTTCCTCGCCACAAGGGCACAGTGCTGGCTCATGGTCATCCTGTTAATGACCATTTTAGTAGAAAACCTAACCATGGTTTTTTTTCTAAGCTGAAAACACAAGTGTTGGTGTTCCCTGCCTCTTTGGCTTTCACCTGCCTGCACACAAAGCCAGTGGTGGGACGCAGTGCAACAGTGCAACCTTGGCTCATACCACTGTGTGAGAAAGAGCTGGAGAAAGACTCATTGGGGTGTCCCTACCTCACTTCACTTCATCCATGGTTTTCTCCCTCATGCTCAAACTATGTTACAGCCCTGCCCCTGCCCAGACATGTCCCTGCTGATCCAGACCTGATTCCCTCTTGCTGACTTGACTTCCAATGCAAACAACCATAAAGACGGTCTGGTTAGAAGGAGAAAATTACTGAGCAGAAGAAATATACTGCTGAAAACTACAGACAGACTATTGCTTGGGGTTGAAATAATGCACTTTAAAAATTAGTCATTGCCTTCAAGGTAGATAGATGCAAATCAATCCACTATCTTGAAAAAAACCCAAACATTATTGTGTTTCTATTTTTTATTATTTTGCATGTGGTTTGATAATAACTGCAAGTAAATAAGTACATTCACAGTGTGTTACTTACAAGCAGTTAATGAACAGTTAATAAAAAAATAATTCCATTAAATTACATTTCGAGATCAACAACTATTAATCAAATTGCTTTGAGTCAACTTCAACTAATTATAGTTAATTTCTGTGGAAGGTACAGGACTCTTCTTCCAATATACCAGCTGAGTCCCCTGTTTTTTGTCTTAAAATTAGTTTCATTAGCTTTTAAATTTACATTTCATTGATCATTTCTTATTAAATACATATTTTTTTTAATACTGAAATTGAAACAGTAGATAATAACCTCTGCTTTATCTATCAGTTAATCGCAATCAATCTGATCTATGCTTTTGTCATACCACAACTTAACTGCTAGGCCAAAGGTTTCTGCTAGCTGGCAGGTTTAATAGCATATATCCTACTGGGTCTCATTTGTCAGCACACTGTGCCTGTATTTTTCTGTTCTGCAAAGTGAAAGATATATATTTTTTTTAATTAGGTTATGCTGCCAAAAAATAATGTTACAATGTCCTATTGTTTGTCAATAACCTCCTGATTTTCTAAATGAAAATAACTTGCTTTTAAAGTCTGATGCATCAAACTGTTCTTAAATAATTAGGAAATGCACAGTGGGAGTTAAACACTAGAAGAGTAAAATACTGAATGGAATAAAGAGAAAGAGAGAACCTTCACTTTGTACTCAGTTCCCATCAGTGATAGCTACAGATGTAATGAAAATCATTTTTTTGTGAAATGTAACCACTCCCACACATAACAATTCTGTTTTAAGGCCACAGGGGAACAGTGCCTGCCCCAGGTAAGTCCAGGGTTCAGGTGCTGTGTGTTACAAGTGATCTGCTCTACAGACCGAGCCCTTTGTGCTGTACATGCAAGTTTCTCTGCATCACATAGCAACTTTTAAGGCTGGTTAATAAAACTGAGAATTAATTAAGACAGAGGTTTAAGATTTGTCTTTAGTTAAGTATAATAATATTTATATAATACTACTTAGTATTTCATAAGTTTGCTAGTACCATGATGAGTCTCTTTGATGTTGTCTGTCTGGTTCAGCAGTTCTCTGTACTGCTGCCTAATGCTGCAAATCACCTGTGGCTGCTATGTTACTCAGCAAAGCAAGTGACTGCCAGCAGAGATTATAGTTATATTTGCCATGTATTCTTCATTCTTTCATGTTAAAATGAGCATCTATTACCCCTGACCACTTTCATATGAGTTTTCATGAAGATAATAGTTATATTTAATCAAATTTTCTTTAAAAACATGTGCACTGGAATTGCAGTTTATGAACAAATCTTCAAATTCCAGTAAGTGTATGAGATGAATAGGTCTCTTTAAGGCCAAAACCATTTATCACATCACTGGTTTAACACAAAAGTCTTTAATCAGCTAGCGGATCACTTAGCCTATAAGAGGAAGTGCTGATAGAAGCAGTCTCTAGTATCAAAAGAAGGAGCTTAAACATAGTCACGAAGCCAAGACATCTGTATCACTATGCGTGTCAGATACTGCAGGAGGGAAAAAGGTGCCATAACGTGTTTCTAGAAACAATGTGAAGGCTGGAATTATAGACACTACATTCTAATGCCCTGTTGACAGAAACTATATGTGAAGCTGAGACAGAGGGTAGATTTTATATAAAATAGATTAACCAAGGGAGATAAGAATGAATTTTGATAAATTTAATATTTCTCCCAACACATGAAGGAGAGCTGGAAAATAACAAGTCTGCAGAAAGGAGAAGTATAACAACAGAATCATAGAATCACAGAACCATGGAATGTCCTGAGTTGGAAGGGACCTATAAGGTTTGTCAAGTCCAGCTCCTGTCCCAGCATATGACAGCTCCACAGTTCACACCATGTGTCTGTGCACAATGTCCAGTCTTTTCTTGAATACTGTCAGGGTCATGACTGCCTCCCTGAGGAGCCTGTTCCAGTGCTCCACCACCCCCTGGGTGAAGAAGCTTTTCCTAATGTCCAACCTAAATCTCCTCTGCCATTCCCTCAGGTTTTGTCTTTGGTCACCAAAGAGAAGAGATCAGCACCTGCTCCTCCTCCTGCCCTTGTGAGGAAGCTGTAGACTGTGATGAGGTCTCTCCTCAGTCTCCTCTTTTCCAGGCTGAACAAACCAAGTGACTTTAGCCGCTCCTCATAAGGCTTCCCCTCCAAAACTTTCACCAGGTTTGTAACCCTCCTCTGGACACTCTCCAGTAGCTTTATGTCCTTTTTATCCTCTGGTACCCAGAACTGCACACAGTACTCCAGGTGAGGCCACATCAGTGCAGAGCAGAGCGGGACAATCGCCTGCCTCACCCGGCTGGCAACGCTGTGCTTGACGCATCCCAGGACATGGTTGGCTCTTTTGGCTGCCAGGGCACACTGTTGGCTCATGTTCAACTTGCCATCAACCAGAATCCCCAGATCCCTCTCTGCGGAGCTGCTCTCCAGCATCTCATCCCACAGTCTGTAGGTACAGCCAGAGTTGCTGTGTCCCAGGTGCAAAATCCGGCACTTGCTCTTGTTGAACTTCGTGCCGTTGGTGATTGCCCCATTCCCCAGTTTGTTCAGATCCCTCTGCAGGTCGTTTCTGCCCTCAAGAGTATCAACAGCTCCTCCCAGTTTTGTGTCATTGGCAAACTTACTAAGTATTCCCTCAAGTCCTGAGTCATTTATAAACACATTGAAGAGTGTTGGCCCTAAGATGGATCCCTGTGGAACCCCGGTAGTGACTGGTTGCCAGCCTGACATAACCCCATTTTAGTAAACCCTTTGAGCCTGGCCTGTCAGCCAATTGCTCACGCACTATATTGTGTGTTTATCCGGCTGTATGCTGGACATCTTGTTCCGTGAAGGTGCTGTGAGAGACAGTATCAAAGGCTCTACTGAAATCCAAATAGATTACATCAACAGGCTTCCCTTGCTCAACTATGTAGGTAACCTTGTCGTAGCACAAAGTTAGGTTTGTTAAACAGGACCTTCCAGTCATGAACTTTAGCTGTCTGGAAGCAATGACTGTGTTGTCATTCAGATATTTTTTGATAACTCCCAGAAAAATTTTCTCCATGATTTTGCCAGGAACAGAAGTGAGGATGACAGGTCTGTAGTTGCCAGAATCATCCCTGTTGCGCTTCTTGTAGGTTGGGACAATGTTTGGCCAGCTTCCAGTCATCTGGGACCTCTCCACATTCCCAGGAAAGTTGAAAAAACATGGAGAAATTCTATTGGCTGCTTGAAGTGGTGCTGTGCAATGCCCTTTTATGTCTCCATAATACAAAATATAATTTTTATCTGAATGGAGCTTCTCTTTATGATGACTTTTTATGCTGCATGTACTCTTCATTTTCTCAAACGGGTCAGCACAAACTTTTTTCAAGATCTTGGACCCTTACTGGGAACACCTGGTTGACTCCAAACTCTGTGACACAGATCATCTTTAAAGTGAGATTCTGCCTGTTGTTTTATTGGTCTCTCTCTGGGCCCATTTCTGGGGTTGGCTTTGTTTGTCCTCCCACTTCTGGAATTGTTGGGTCTCCTTCCAGGATCAGTATGTCCTTACTTCTAGGATGGTTTGACCCCCTTTTGAAATCTACTTAATGTCATATATGTACATATATAACTCATCTATCATAAGTATTACTGCTAGTAAAATATTGATGTTTGCTTCACTAGTGATGCTTGTTGTAACCTGTAATATTACGTATATATGCTTGGTTGTTGCTGATATTGCTGTTATAATTGATCTCCGCTATAGAAAGATTGCTGCTATTGATTCATAATTGTTTGTTATATATATATTTATTATAAGTATACTTGTCAGTGGTGATTTTTTTGGTATTTATGGTAATCTGTAATAAAAAAGAGAAACTTACAGGACAAAGTCTCCATGTCTTTTTGTATCACAAAATCCTACAGACTCACTGTTGTGATCACTATACACCCCAAGAATGGGTAACCCTTCGGGTTGTGGCACCTGTCAATACACTGTTGTGGTTTTTTTTTCACAGATAGAGGAATAAAAATCTCTAATTGTCACCAAGTTCTGCAAGGCTCCTTTGGAAGTGGCTCAGAAAATGTTATAACTGTAGAGTCATATTGATCGATCACTAGAGGACCTCTACAATAATATCACATAAGGTTTTATGTTATTCTTTTGACCCTGAAGCATTCTACAACATATATTTTTACTTATTCCTGATTTTACAGCAATTTCATCTTTTTCTTTGGCAATGTTCCAGTCATCTGATTTCTCCCACAAGTACGCTATGACAGCAAATCACAGCTTTGATCACACACAGGCTCCTACTTCATGCTGTTTATTCCTTTGAAGCAAATTTGTGGACATCTTAAACATGTGGAAAACTTTCCAGTGAACCCATTTAGGTATTTCATTTAATCTAATTACTTTTTCTGACATTCTTTTCAAATTCCAGTCCACAGGCTGAAGAGTTTATTACTGTTGGGTTTGTTTACCTTGAAATATAATTATAAATTTATTTACTTTTTTAAATTATTCAAAATTATTATGTCTGTTATATTTCAGGTGTATAAAATTGCCTATGGAGCCAATTATTTTAAATCCTTTGAGAACAGTATTTAATAGTGATGGTTTAATATTTCAATAAGGTGGTTATAAACCGTCTTCTTATTGGAAAACATGGAATTTGTTAGCTATATCTGCTTCCACTAAAAATATCAGACTATTTCTGAGATGTGGTTCTACTAAAAAAGCCCTTCTTTCCTTCTTCCTTTTCTTCTCCTTCTTCCTTTTCTCCTTCTTCTTCTTTTTTTTTCTTCTTCTTTTTTTTTTCTTCTTCCTCTTCTTCTTGATACTTGTACTAGATCAAATAATAAAACTCTTTCCAAAACTAGTAGATTTTCCCAGAGTTATCTCAACACACTACCCTCAGGCACTCTAAAGATACTCAAAGGGCTAAGTAGAATACATTTTCTAACTGTAGAAGCAAAGAAGATTACACTTTTGAGACTAGTGCATAGACAAGCGTGGATTTTTGTAGTGATTTTTGTTTTGTTCTGTTTTGTTTTGTTTTGCTATACAAGAATGAACCCTAGATGGACAAACCTGTCCTGCATCGATAATGAGAAGAGGATAAATAGTCTTCACAATGCAGTCTTTTACACCAGTTTGTTTGTTTGTTTGAAACTTTTATGGAGTGTCTCATTATACTGTGCTTCTCACAGGACCCTATCTGTAGAATTCCACTGACATATTTACCATATATAGCTGTTCACAAGCACAAACAGCAAGAGTCGGCTCAACACTAAACACTTTGTAACATTCCTAGAAGCTGACTAAAACTTTTGCAAGCAGAAAAAAACAGAGTCAGAGTGCAGTGGTTTACCTGCAATTAAGTTAATTTTCTTCATGCAGTTAGAATCTTTTCGCCTTTGTAGGTAGCACAATCTTTTGTTTAGATTTACTACAAGAATAATGAGATAACACTGTTTCTTCCCTGGGATAGAGTTAATGTTTTTCTTTGAGTAAGTAGCTGTGTTTTGTGTCAGTATGAAGAGAATGTAAGAATTCACTGATGTCTTGGCTGTTTTCAGGGAACCCAAGGACTTATTTGACCATTCAGCTGCAGGTGCAAATTGGTAGGAGAGGTGTACAGACAGAACAGCAACTAGACTGACATCCAGGTTGATCAATCAAATATTCCCTACCATTAGTGCCATGCTCAGTATAAAGCTGCAGCCAGCTTTTCTGGGTGGTTAGTTCAGGTTTTCCAGTTTATTTTGTTTCACTCAGGAGCTCCATTCTGTTTGGAGTTCAGTGTTAGTGATCTCTCTTACTGGAATCAGCTGTTTGGGACCAGGGTGCTCTCCTCTCTGAGAATGCCTGTACAGCATGACTGGACACTTATGACAGCTTTCACTGAGTATCATTTATTTTAGATTGCTGCTGATGTTGTTGTTATTATTATTATTATTATTGTCATTGTTATTGTTATTATTATTAATTATTATCTTATTACACTCAGCCCTTTAGTTTCTCCCTTCTGTTTCGGTTGTCTCCCCTGTCTCACTTGTGGGGTTGGGAAAGAGCAAGTGGGTGACTGCCCAGGACTTGAACCTCTTAAAACGGAAGTGACTTAAAAAAAATCTTGTGATTCGTGCAAACATGAATATACATACATTACAACTTTGAAAGTCCTTCTTTAGTTTAAGTCTGAATGTGGAAATAATATTCTACTTTGAGATTGCAAACAGGCATTAATGGATCCTACTAATTAGCCCTAGAATTAAGCCAATAAATGCTAGATGTATGTTTCTTAGTGTACTCTGGCTAATAGCTTCTTTTCTTAGGTCTTTGTGTACACTGCAAGAATTAGAACAACAGCCAACTTATTTTAGAGAAAAGTTGTTCCAGTTTTCATTAAGTGAGTAGACAAAAAAAAACACACCCTCAAAGCATAATGACAATGTATCTCTATTTCAAACAATGCTGAGCAAACTTTGGGTTTTCTGTAGATTTTCAGTGTTTGTTATCTAGTCTTGATCTGCAGACATAAATTGTAAGAAACATCCTGTGAAATATAATTAAGGAACCTTAAACTAATCCTCTATGTGTTTGCTTTGCAAGTAACTTTATTAATTTAAAAAAAAAAAAAAGTATTTAAAAGCGGAAAGAAATGTACAGGTGTCACAAAAAAGAAAAAATAAATCTGTACTAGAATGTTGACATATGAGGGTTCTGGTTTCCTTATAAATTCTATGCTGTTTCCTTTAGGGAGAGACACTGACATATTAGAATCATAGGAGTAGATAATTTTAAATTTTGTTGTGAAAAGTTAATTTTTAAAAATAAATGTGATCTCTTATAAAATATAAACCAATAATCTTTGGTGATGAGAAAAAAACAGCTATTTTGTAATTAATATTAAAAAGTGAGAACAACTCTTGTAACATTAAAAAGCTACATTTTTACTGAAGAATCAAAAGCATGTTCAAAAAGTGTTATTGTTTGTTTAAAACCGTGCTGTTTATTTTGGTTTAGTTGTTTCATAAATCATAATTTATTGTGTCCACAAGAATTATGTTGTCAAGAACATTCTCTTATTGGCTGCTTTACATTGAAGTTACCTTGCTGGCTATAAGAAACAACTGGCTTAATCACCTATGTCTTTTTAAAATGGAAACAGAGATTTATGATATTAAGTTTAGTTTTGGGGAAACTCTTGCCACAAAAAAGTGAGGTATAACAGCAAGATCTTATGGGGAAAAAATAACCCATATTTTATGCAATTAAGCTACAACAGCATAACAGATGAAGATATAAGGTAATTCAGTGTTATTTAACTTTCTTTGATTTGTTTTCATAATAATAGGAGTAGCAAAATATTTCATTAAAATATAATAATTTGGCAATGTAATTCTAGCAGATATGGGAAAAATAAATAAGTATTACTATCTAGAAAATGGGCTATGAAGTAATATTAAGGTCAAAACTGCCATTTAAATAGGTCTGTCTCCTCTAATGGCTCAGAAAACACATCTAAGTATATCAACTGTGATCTATTTATGATAGAGCCGGAGGTACACACATTATTTGAAATGTTATGTCCTTTGTGGCTAGCTATTTCACAGGACTGATGGAACAACTAGACAAAAAGGACAACCTTTCCCTATGTAGTTTTGTCAGGTAGTTATTTTTGTTTTTTCATATTGTGTGTTCCTGAGTCAGAGTATTTTTTCCTGAGGTCAGATCAGATCTCTGATACCAGATTAATATTTTGGTATGGCTGGCCTAGGCAAACAGAAAAGTTTTTCCAGCTTCTTTGTGGTGCATTAAAATAATTGCGTTATTAATAATCAATTTAAATGATTAGTATTATTTCTAATACATTTTTTGCCATCTCACGATCTCGTTTTGTGTGCTAAAAATTCAGTCATTTTCACACGCTATACTTGGTATACCTTGAGCATTTATGCCTGGTCAGGACCCTCTGGTTGTTCATTGCTTCTGTTAGAGGACTCAGCAGGACTTTCACATGCTAAGATATGTAAATGTTCCCCATAATTTCAATTCTCACATACTTTCTAGTGGAGTGAAAGTATATTTCCAAAGCAGTAACTTATTAATAAAGAAGAGGAAACAAAATTTAAGGAGCCTAAGAATAAACTACTGTTCTGATGGGCTATAGGTAGGTGAAGAAAGAATTTCAGTAACAGCTGTGCAAAAATAAATCACACCTCTTCATATATTGATTTCCTTCTGTCACTCCCCAAATAAGAAACTCATATATTATTTGAATATCACTTCCATTAAAACTTACAATACTGGGAAATCTAGTGTATTTGCTTTATGCAAGGTTTAAGATATAGAAGTTTCAGAATATCTAAAAAAAATCCACAATATACAAAGTTAATCGGATCAATACATAGGAAACTCAACAGTACGCTGTTACTTCTTAATGTTACTTTGACTCTTTTTTTTACTATTGCAACAACACAAAAAAAAGAGCAATGGATTATCTGAGACCAAAGGCTTCTGGTAGGTAGGATAGATGATAAGCATGAAAACATGTATGTGTTACTGAAGCATGAATATGTTAAATCTCAAAAGAATATATGATAGAATATGATACTTTCTAGACATTTCAGTACAAATAATATAGAATTAATATGATAAATAAGCAGGAATTGTTTAGCTTTCTTTTACAGTTTAGTTTTTCATGCTGTACCACATGAGTTATTGTGATTTACTTTGCCTGGAGATATCCATATAAATCTCCATTGCTTATAGAAATATATTTAAATAATTAAGAGCTAGTGCAATGTAAGAAATAGATGATGCAGATAAAGTGACAGACTAGAGCTTCATAGCAGGATTTTAAATGTATATGTATATATGCACTGTAAGATTACATTTTCAGTAGCTGAGGAGGAGATATGGTAGAAATCAAAATGCTGGGAACCTAGATAGGAGTCTTGTCTTAGTGAACCTAAGGAAACAAACAGATTAGGAATTTAAAAATGTCTCTCTTGGAAAATGAAATTCAACATACAAGCTTGAGCAAAAATTAGAATTTTAATGGCCAAATAGTTCAGGCATGACTGTTTCTATGATCAGCTAATTGTTCATTTTTTTAAATAAGAAAATGTCAGGGAAAAGTCTGAGATTTTAGTTTAGGCACAGGATAAATACCTAGAGTAGAGAAATAACTCTGAAATTATCACAGAACTGCTACATTCATGTATGAGATCTTTCACTAGGGAAGGAAATAGAAGAGCAAAGATGGATCAGTGTACAGATGCATGATAGAAACTGGAGCATGAAGTATGGACTAGGAAATGAGTGATAGATTATTGTATTATTGCAACAGAAGTCACTGAAAAATACAAAGTAGTGGCAGAAAAATTATTTTAGAATGTAATTAAATTCCACACAATTTAGATTTGTAAGCTAAAAAAAAAAAACCACAAAAGTTTTCACCCATATATTCATTTCCCTACAATGTGCTGCTATCATGATTACTCTTTTTTGATCTATAGAAATAACTTGTTTTACACAAGAGTCATTTTCATCCTTTATTATTATTTCCAGAGAAAAACAGTATAGTGTTCTGTTTCCAGTTTTAATAATATAACTCATATTTGTAGCACTTAAATGGATTTGTGTCAGCATAACTAAAAGGACAATCTCATCCAAAATATGAAAACTGTTCCCTATCAATCCCAAACAACTGCAGAGAACTGTCATCTCAAGCTTGCATTTTTTCTCTTCATAATAAGTTCATGCTGGCTCATTTCCATGGAAACTTCCAATTCAACAGTGATCAGTTCTCTATTTGTATTTTCTTCTCTTGTAATTTTCAATAAATGTTTGAGACCTGCCAAATGTGTGTCAAGACATAAAGGTCTTACTTCAGAAGTTTGTAGATACAGAACTGCTATTCTTACATCAACATGCATGAAAGATTTTTTCAACACAACTGATTTAGTTTCATGACTCTTCACTAGACTAAATTATTTTTTACACTTCAAATAATTATCAAGTAACTTCTTAATCCCATTCTTTTTTTTTTTTCTCCTACTATTTGTTTCAATACCCTCAAAGTATTGTACCATTTCTGAAGCTGCTAAGTTCTTCTCACATACAAATTTTTTACAAATTTGTGTAATTTATCTAAGAGTGGTCCTACACACCTACTATGCCAATCAAGATAGAGTGTTTTCTCTATTTATTTCTTGGTTCACAGAACCCGGAGCAGCTCTGTCTACAAATTGAAACTCTCATAAGAAATCAAAGCCAAAATGTCATTAGCTCAACTAACATCAGGATTCTACCCTCAAATTCTAAATGGGATTTACATAGAACTATATATTCCAGTTTCAGAGGTTCCTTTTTCAACCCCAATATGGCCTCAGTGATATAACCAATGCTCAGTCTTCCAAATTATATACAATTTGATTTATTCCAACAGTATTCTTAATTCTCTTCAATCTGTACAGAACATTCAAGTCAATATTATACAGTGTATAAAACTCTGGCAAACACATATCCCAGCTACCTCTACAATGTAGACTTCTATTTCTGAAGTAGTCACACTCAACTCTTTTCATGCCATTTCAAATAAATAGACATTTTTAGCACAAGGACTGTCTGACTCATTTAAATATTCATACTGGAGGTCAAAGGGGTTAATTGTGCTCTGTAAAAGGCTCTATTTCTCCATTACCTATAAAGCAGTCAGACACACTTGTTCTCTCTCTACAGAGTGAGACAATGAGTCATTTGTTTGCATGATACTCAGCCATCAAAAATCCTGATCAGACAATAATTTTATTACTTGCCTTCAAGCAAATTAGGGAAGGGACCCAGTAATTAATAGTCCACTCATGGCTTACATCTTCCTTTAAAAAAAAAGAAAGCCTTTGAAATGACTTGGCATGAACAGGAGTTATCATGCTACCTTCATTTTTCCTGCTCATCCATTTGTTACTGCATGCTTAAAAGGATTCATTAAAGCGAACAAATTAATTTGGCTCACTTGTGAGTTATGGGCAATAGTCAGAAGTGAACAGGAAGCTGTTGAAAAAAGGGAAAAGAACCTTGGTTAGAGGCTCTTGTCTGGCTCTGTTGCAAAAGATAAATCCCTTGCGAGATTAGTAGAGCAGCAGCTGTATTTTGAGATGAGATGACATCAAGACTCTGTCCTACAAGTCATTGACTCGTCATAACAACTTGCTTGCCAAGCTGGTGTCAAGATTCAGACTGTGGGAGGTTACTGATAGAGCATTTATAACTTGTTTGGAAAAGATCCAGCCACATACTTTTTCATTATATTAGTAGATAAAATATCTCTTATTTCCTTGGTGTCTAAGTATAGTGAGACTTGCTGGCTCAGACTTCTAGTGACTGCTTTTTTGTTTTGTCAGTTGGATTTTCTCTCCCTCTAAATCAGAAAGAACAATTAAACTTTACATTATAATATTGTCAGAGTAAAGACATTAGTAATTGAATAAGAGAAGTGGATTTAACAGGATTTATATGATATGTACAGGTTTGACTGAAAGCGAGTTTATTTTCTTCATGCAGTAAGAAACTTTTTCATAGCTAGCACCATTGTTGTTTGGATTTAGTTTGAGAACAAAAAGATAACAGCCTGGGACAGAATAATGTTTTTCTTCAAGTAAATTTCCAGTGTTTCTGAGTTAGAATGAGAGAATGTAAGAACTTACTGTTACCTTAGTTGTGTTCTGGGAGCCAAGATCTTTCTGGGCGTTCTGTTTGCAGGTGTCAGGCAGCTGGTCAGCAAGGCAGATATGGGACAGACCTTGCCTGACATACAGATTGATCAGTGAGAATATTCCATGCCATTAGCTTCATGCCTCATATTTAATGAGAGTTGGTTTTCCTGGCTAGGGAGACCCATTTTGGTTCTGCTCCATTTCAGCTGAGTTCCTTTCAGGAGTTCCTCTCATTCAGCCTTTTGCCATCCTGTCATTTGTAGAGGCCTCTGGGCTTTTCTGCCTTTTTCCTTCTTCTTCCTCCAGGATCAGCTGTTTGGAACCAGTGTGCTATCCCTCTTCCCAGGACTGGCTGTCCAGCACAGAAAGAATTCATGAGGAATTGTGTTGAGTATATTTTATTTTATATTCTATTTCCATTTTATATGGATATGTTATATATTTATATATATTATTAGTAGCATATTTATATATATTAATAGTAGTAGTTATTTTATTAAACTGTTTTTATCTCCGTCAATGAGCTTCTCCTTTCCCTTTCAACACTCTCCCTTATTTTGGAGGTGGGGGTTGTGGTGGGTGGGGAGTGGGTGAGCAGTTATTGTGGGCTTGATTGCTAGCTGGGGTTAAACTGTGACATGATCTTACAGCTATGGCGTTGAAACAGTCCAAGAAAGATTTGCCTACTCCAAATCAAGACAGCCAGTGAGATAAGATAACTGGCATTGTTAAAAAAACAGGAGCAGAAGGTATCTTTGAATGAAAACTAACTATCCAAGTATATTACTTTCTTCTTAACTTGAGAAATGAAAGAAAGTAGATTAACTCCTATCACCTGCATCACTGTGTCTTCCCAGTATGCATTTTGCTGTATTGACACTGAGAGTGCACTTTCAGTTCATACCCACCCTACTATCCAGTGTAACTACCTCTAGGTAATTTTCAGAGAAGCTGCTGCTCAGCCAGTTGGTTTTCTCTTTTTTCCTAGCCATTGTTTTCTAGAGGCTTATGATATCATAGCTTCTAAAATATTATTCTTCTCCATAATCCCAGTCATCTGTCTTTGTACTGAGCTATGTCTTTGTATTCTTTCCTCCCTAATCTTCCTTTCATCATATTGACAGAATGACCTCAGTTGTTATTCTGATCAGGTCTCTGTTTATACTTTGTCACTGGTATGTATCATACTGGATTTTTCTCCTATTAATATTAAATGCTATCAATTTTACCTCAGTGAATCAAATTACTTAAATCCCAAAGTTAATGCCAATTCAATCTGAATTTCCCATTTGTTGCTTCATCAAAGTAGAAGAAAACTGTCTGTAGGTAAGATCTTTTGTTCTCATCCTCATCTTGCACTGCTTTTTCCACTGAATATCTCCATTCAATGAAGATTAAAGATTTCTTTATGTCTCCATGTTATTTTTTAAACTTTTTCCTTGGGTTAAAAATCAGATTAGCCTAGACTTACAGAATAAGTTTCCACCTCTCCTGTTTTTTTTCTCATTTATAAGACTTCAAAAAAGTTTAGGTTTTCAGTAGTGTGAAGAACAGCAGAAATACGCTTCAGTTATTTTCTCTAAAGTTAATATAAATGAGGTTGTGCCTAATTAGCAGAAACTATCTCACACTGGTAGTTTACTTTTTTTGGTCAAGCAGAACCTGCACCCTACAAAAAAATCTGAAAAAAATATTATTATAATAAATTAAGCAACTTTACACCAGCAATAAATCCTATGGACGTGACGCTCTGGGAGCCAGCACTGTTTCTCTATTTTCCAGTATTGATGTACTTACTGAAACCAACATCTCTTAGGTACAGACAAATGAAAAAATGTCATAGAAGTAGAAGTCTACACAATAGTGGTTGCACGTGATCCTCCATAACACTAGCTGTAGAATGCTTCCAGCAGCCTGTAACAACCTAAAGGTCAGAAATATAAAAGAGTCAAACCACAAACTAGTACTGTCCAAAGAATAGGTTAGACCAAAATGAGGTCTGAAGTTTGCTAAGGCAGAGAGTTTGTGATCTGTTGTGGTGATCCCTGGAAGAGCACTATACCTCACAGAAGATAAGACAGCAAAACTGTCCAGGAGTCTTTGTAAATACAAAAATTCCATCTTGATCCCAAATTTGATTTTTCACCTGAGCTGGCTCTCAGTACAAATTGACTAGGCACCTGAAGGATTTTTTGTGCTTCTAGAATCATGGGGGCACTTAATTCTCTTCATGTGTTTCTTATTTCTACCTACAAACAGTCTCCAGTATTCTAGACAATGATGGGGAAAAAAAAAATCCACTTTATATGTCGTGGTTGAGACGGACAGACGACATAGACCAAATTCTTTCTAGATTAAAGTGATAGGTAATAGGTGCCATTTATTGCTACAAGTGCATTTTTATACAATTCTACCAGTTCATGTGTCTTTTCACTATTGGTTACAAGTTACAGCACTAACATCTCATTGGTTAAGTTTTCTGTCATCCATGTTATTCTTCTATCCCCTTCTCTCTCACGGGTACAACTCCATATCTCCGGATACTCCTTTACTCCCATCCTTCTCAAGGGTAAATATTAATATCTTCAAGGCTGATCTCTACTCCCATATTTTCTGTCAAGGATTCCACAGACCTGCTGCAGTTTCCCACATTTGTATCTTGAAGAGGGGGAATACCTTTCAGTGCTTGCCTGTTGTTTACTCTGCTCAAAAGCTAAATTGTAATTAGAACTATCTTATTATTATTCATATTGAGTTTCAGAGACAAAATAACATAAATGTGGTTCACTTCCATAAAATGTGTTTTCTTTAGAGTAATAAATGAAGAAACAGAATATCTTTATTTTTTCGTAAGACTATGTGGATAGTAGAACACCCACACTTGATACCTGCAGTGTTTCTCTGGGAGGCATGAGAATATTATTTGGAGTTCTAAAGGTTTTAATTACTTTTCACACTACCAGGTGTGTTTCAGATTATTGCACTGAAATGGATTACAAAACACTGCAGAAAACCACAGCTTATTTTATTTTTCATGTGGGGAGAGGAGACATTCTTAGAAGAGGTTAAAAATAAAGGAAATCTGACACAAATAATTCTTGACTTTAAGAAAAAATATCCATCAATATAAATAGAACAGTAATGAACAGAATGAAAAATACTTTTTGAATCCTACACTTTCCATGTATGATTCCTTCATTCCTCACATCCCACATTTCTTATCCACCCCCTCCACTAAATGATTAGTTTCAGTTTATCCCACAGTCTACTTGGTTTTCTCTGGGTTGCAAACAGGATTTTCTTTTCCAACACCACTGTTGGTAAGACATCATTTTTAGTTGTATTTGTTACAACTGCTTTACTTGTGATTGTATTCATTTTTGCATAATGAAAACACTGTGAAGCAAATAAAATCACAAGAGTGATTTTATAATTTGGGTTTTTTTATTATCTTATAGATATCTTTTTAAAAGGAAAAAAAATAGATTCTATTATATCATTAGATATGGCTTATATATATATATATATATATATTCTTTTTTTTTTTTTTTCTGTAACTAGTTGAATATCCCCTCATTCTACTGAAATAAGAGTTCTCTGAAAAGAAAGGTTAAACTTTGGAACTGTATGTCAGGTACCATCACCAGAGATTGCCTCTTTTCTGTCATTGAGTATAATTTATTCACTTCATTAATTTCTGAGGTGATATGCAAAACTTCAGAAATTGTTTCTTGTATTTTTATTACTTCCAAAAATATTACTGGCCCTGCTAAGGTGACAATAACATATGTCCATTCTTAGAGCTTGTATTGGGTGCAGATGTCCAAGTGTGGCAGCAGGGGGCTGCAGGGATGGCCTCTGTGGGCAGAAGGTGGGACTGCCCCATGCCAGACACAGGCATTGCAGTCAGCTCCAACAGGCCCACTGCAGGGCACAACTGAGCACATCGGCCAAAATGGTGGCACATTCGAGATAACGTATTTTAAAAAAGGGCAAAACACTGCCCGAGAGAGAGAAGAGTGAGGAAAAAAAATGTGAAAGGAAGAACCCTGAAGCTACCAAAGTTAGAGAAGAAGGATGGGGAGGAGGTTCTCCAGATGTCAGCGAAAAGATTCCCTTGAAGATTGTGGAGAAGATCATGTCATGATGAAGCAGGTTGCCCCCTTGTAGCTCATGCAGGACTATAGCAAAGCACATATCCACACTTGAACTTGTGGAGGACCTCACAAAGCAGGAGGTGGAGATATGCTGAAGGAAGCTGCAGCCTGTGGAGAACCCAGTCTGGAGCAGCTTGTGAAGGTCTGCAGCCTGTGGGCAGGACTTCACACTGGAGCAAGAGAAAGGCATGAGGAAGAAGGATTAGCAGAGACAAAGTGTTATGGACTCACCATAACACCCACTCCCCTTTTCACCAGAGGCACAGGGTGCAGGGAGGTAGAGGAGCTGCAAATGAAGGAGTGAACATGAGCCTGGGAAAAAGGACCATGAGCAGGACTGATAAATTGATGTTATTTAATTAATTTATTAATTTGAATTCCATACATGATGAGATATAAAGCTTAATTGTGCAAATAATGGAAAACTGAATCACAGAAGCACAAAATGGTTGAGGTTGGAAGGGACCTTTGAAGATCATCTAGTCCAACCCACCTGCTAAAGCAGGTTCACCTAGAGGAGATCCAACAGGAATGAGTCCAGGCAAGTTTTTAATATCTCCAGAGAAGGAGACCCTACAATCTCTCTGGGCAGCCTGTTCCAGCGCTCTATTACCCTCAAAGTAAAAATATTTCTCCTTGTATTCAGATGGAATATCCTGTATTTCAGTCTGTGCTCATTGCACCTCATCCTATCATTGGGCACTGCTGGAAGGAATCTGGTCCTATCCTCTTGACACCCACCTTTGAGATATTTATAAACATTGATAAGATCCCCTCTCAGCCTTCTCTTCTCCAGACTGAACAGACCCAGCTCTCTCATAAGAAAAATGCTCCAGATTCTTAATCATTTTTGTAGCTCTCTGCTGGACTCCCTCCAGTATTTCCTTGTCCCTCTTAAACTGGGGAACCCAGAACTAGACACAATACTCCAGATGTGGCCTCACCAGGGCAGAGTAGAGGGGGAAGATAACCTCCTTCAATCTGCTGGTCACATTCTTCTTGGCCACAAGGGAACATTGCTGACTCATTGTCACGGAGGCACCCCGTAGGTTAATTTAAGGGACAACAAGGTCCAAAACCAACTTTTATTAAACCGGTGAGAAACAGGGTTTTAGCACTCCAAAAGTGACTTAAATAAAGGTTCGGATATCAGTTGAGGAAAATTATTAAGGGGCAGCAACTAACACAACAGGCGGTCCACAGAGTGCATACACGTGGCTTCACCAAAACAATGCCGGAGCCGTCCCCCAGTCCCAGAGAAGTACACACTTGCCTAAACTCGGTGCGGAATTATTTTTTAAAGAGATATATGTACTCGTAGTGAGTACGGGAAGCGTACACTCGCGATTGTGCGAGGGTAAATTTATAATACACTCGCAATCCTGTGAGGGTTAATTTACTTACACGTGCAAATGTGCACCAAAGGAAAATACACTCGCGATTGTGCGAGGAAATAATTTAAAGTACATGTGCAAATGTGCACGGAAAGTTACACATGCATATGTGCACGGGAGGAAAATACACTCGCGATTGTGTGAGGAAATAATTTAAAGTACGCCTGCAAATGTGCACGGAAAGTTACACGTGCATATGTGCATGGAAGGGAAATACACCCGTGATTCTGCAAGGATTAATTTTACATGCGGTCATATGGAGCACGGAAAGTTATACGTGCATATGTGCACGAAAAGTATAAATCTACTCGCAATCCTGCGAGAAGTTTTACAGCCGTGGTGGCGAGGCAAGCGCAGTCTCCATCCCGGGGAGGGGGGCTCTCAGCGGCAGCATCTTGCTTGTGCTCTGAGAAACCCACACAATGGGCAGAGTCTCGATGAGAGTCCCATTTTCATCTGATCAGATCTGACTGTAGGCACTCTAGAAACTTCTCTGCACCCCCCACACTGGCTGTGGGTGTCCCTGAAGCCTTACACTGGCCGCAGGCGCCCAGCGGCTCAGCACTCCCTTCTTCTAATGGCCCAGGAGCCAGGGTGCTCTGGGCCAAACAAAAGAAGCTGTTAGCCTCGAGTAGCAGAGAAAGAGGGAGATGTGCCATACTGAAGGAGGGAGGTGGGTTTGCATTCTGCCACACTCATGGTCAGCATGTTGTTGACCAAAACTCCCAAGCCCCTCTCTACAATGCTGCTTTCCGGGAGGTCAGCCCCTAACCTCTACTGGTGCTTGGGGTTATTCCTCTCCAGGTGTGGTACCCTACATTTGCCCTTGTTGAATTTCATCAGGTTCTTCTCTGCCCAGTCCTCCAGCCTGTCCAGTTCTAACTGGAAGGCAGTACAGCCTTCTGATGTGTCAATCGTTCATCCCAGTTTGGTATTGTTTGCAATCTTGCTGAGAGTGCACTCAGTCTTTTCATCCAGGTCATTGATGAACAGGTTGAACAGGACTGGTCCTAGTACTTACCCCTGAGGAACCCCACTTACTACAGGTCTCTAGACAGACCCAACACTATCAGTCACAACCCTGTGAGCTCTGCCATCCAGCCAGTTCTCAATCCATTTCACCATACACTCATTCAACCCACACTTCCTGAGCTTACCTATGAGGATGTTGTGAGAGACAGTGTCCAAAGCCTTGCTGAAGTCCAGGTAGACAACATCCAGTGCTCTTCCCTCATCTACCCAGCCGGTCATACTATCATAGAAGGCTATAAGGTTGAATTATTAGAAAAAGATAGTCGTAAAAGATAGTCCTCCAAGTAGGCAGCTAGGTCCCCACACAGTCTGTCACTCATCCCAGAGTGGGATGGTGGAGACAACTGGAAGGGAAAAAGTGAAAAAAACTCTTGGGTTGAGATAAAGACCTTTTAATAAGTAAAGCAAAGCTGCATGTGTACGAGCAAAGCAAAATAAGAAATTCAGTCACTGTGTCCCATCAGCAGTCAGATGTTTAGCCATTTCCTGGGAAGCAGGGCATCAATGTCTACATGGGAAGACAAATGCACAAATCCAAAACAGCATCATACAGGCTACTAGGCAGGAAATTCACTGCATCCCAGACAGACCCAGCACACTATGTATGTATGTTAGATTAGAATTATTCCTTTAGAATACAGAGCAAGCAAAAATACTTTATATAATTAACTTCTGTGATAATCACATACAGTACGTTAGCACACACCTATCTGTACACATGCTTTTCTCAAGAAAGTTTCAAAGCAAAACTGAAACATTAATAACTTTATCCAACCCCACTTTATTATTGTGGTGGATTTTGATGGTTTTCTTTGTTTAATATGACTTAAGTCATATTGAGATTATGGTTATTCACTGAAGAGTTTAAGGGGGGAAAGGAAATTGAAATAAATAATTGCTACCTTGGGGAAATGAAAGTGAGGGTAAGAACAAAATTGCTAGTTGAACTAATTGAAAAACATTTTTTTTAACAACAAAAGATGATTTTCAAAACTGGTAAAGGAGTTCTACCAATAAGTAGAGGATTAAGATCTCAAGGGGCACATCAGAGATTTTCATGTATCATGCAGATTTAGATGAACTATGAAATTAAAAAAATGAAGAGAAGCTACAGAATGCAAGATCATGAAATTTCAGCAACATAACAACACTAAGAAAAAGTTTAATTCATTTTGAAAGTTACTTCATTGATATACTAGTGTTTTGTGTTTTGTTGTTTTTTTTTTCTGTAGCAGAAACTTTGACAGAGATGTTTCCTGGGATAAATCTGTCTGAATTCATCTTTGTGAAGAAATGTCCCAACAGACATACAGGTATTGTGCTGTTTCTGACACATTTTAGATAGTTTAGATATATTTAAACTTTTTAGATACATCAGGAGAGGAATACAGCAACAAAATTTGTAGTGTATGGGTACTGACTATGCTTTGTTGTAAGCCAATTCTCATGTTGGCCAGAAACGTTATGACTTAAGAACTTCCATAAAAAGAAATGTGGAAGTTGCTGAACTTTGTTATTTCAAATGTAGGTATGTACAGACTTCAGAGGCCTTTAAGGTTAGACCTGCAAATGAACAAGAAGTTTCAAGGTAGAAGTTTTGAATAAAGGGACCTCAAACCTTTCAAATGTTGGTAACCAAATTATATGGTGACAGTGTGAGCTACATCTTATATAGCAGAAGTACTATATCAGTAAATGAAGCCATAATAAGTTAGTCCATACTATTTTAAAAATCTTCAATTAATGAATCAGTGTTCATGAAATTTTTATATGTTTCTATATAAAAAAGAGATTGTGGATAGAAGAAAAATAGGAAAATACTGCAGTTTTAACAAGGCATCATACAATTGTTGTCAAGGAAACAGCATCATCTTGTTGCTATAGAGATATTATACAGGACAGATGTTAATAAAAATTGAAAGTAAAATTTCTTTATGGAGAGAATTCTTATGGCAGTATAAAATACAGAGACCAATACTAAACAGAAGGGTTTGAATTAAAAACTGCAGGCCCCTTCCCACTTCAACTATTTCTATGGTAGAAGTACTTTGTGCCTGATTTGCTCTACAAGTCCTAGGAGAAGAAAATTCTTTTAAAATGCTAAAAATTAAATGACATTTTTCTTCTGATTTTTTCAATCTAAAAATAATGTCTTAAAATTCACTTGCCATCAGCCACACCATCCCAGCCTAAAAAAAAAAAAAAAAAGTCAGCTTTTCCCCTCCCTTGCAGCAATATAAATCTTTACAGTCTCCTTCATTGACTCACTTCCATGCTCATAATCTTTATTTGCCAATAAAACAAGGTGACTGTGTTTTTCTGAAAGATTCACGCTGTGAGCAGGTGTTGATCCTGCTGGGAAAATAATTAAATATCATTTATGACAGTCAGGAACATGAGCTGTTATTACCTCATTTTGTTATAAAGAAAGCAACAGTGATTTGTCTGACCAAGGAGCCAGACAACTGGTTTGATAGACCTTAAGGAGAAACCCTTCAGATTAATGAAACACCAGAAAGTTATTTCCCTGAATAAAATGCTGTGAAAGAGTTAATTACCTAGGGTGAGATATACTAAATTATTCTACATAAAGGATCTCTTGTCAGCACCTAATAGGAAATGGTAGGTGTAGTCTGGGTATGCAAAAAGGGATATAGGTATATTAATATAGTTACGCATAACTGCACAGTGATAAGTTTTAGCCATCTTCACATTAAGATGTTCATGACAGCATTTAACTTCTCCTTCACTTTTTTTGATTCAAGGACCGTAATTTCAGTCAGCATCCAGCCTTTGCAGACATACTGATGCTTAGCAGAGAGGTTTCAGGTTTGTTACATTCTACAAATAACAGGAACCTTCAGTATTTGATACACCTTCTGTACTGTCTTCTGCATTGTGTGGAGCTTAGACTTAAAGGAAGTTGACTGCTTTCTGAGATGTTTAACAGAAAATTTAAAACACAGTAATGATATTTTAATGTCAGCTCATTTTTTTTTATTTGCTGTCAGAATTTGTTTGTTGGATACTTTGAACTTTCTGACTGAGTCAGTCTTAACTGTAGTAGCTAAAATATTGCATACTATAGATAAATATTTGATTAGCTAAAAGAACAATTCCAAATTAAGGATGTGGTGATAAAGTCTGGTTAAAGATGTTTTTAGATGTGTTCTTGTGGTTGCTCTCATTCAGTTCTCTTACTGTGTAAATAAAACATACACCAAAAAATAACTTCTGTGTTAATCTCTGTGTTTGTACCTGAAAGTACAAACAGACGGCAACTTAAAAAAAAAAAAAAAAAAAAAAAATTGAGACATTTGACACTGTTTTGATTTGGTGATCAGATAAAAAAGAGCACCTAATGAATTTCATTATACTTTCTTTTGCATAAATCAATCACATTATCAATTAAGTTTGAATCAGTTTCTGATTTGATATCTCAGCACTAGTATATGGGTAGTTAAACTATCAGAATTTATTCAAACAAATGAGTAACATTTATGTTTAATAGTATTGTTGATGTCTTACATAAGAGCAATAGGAATGCAAGAATATTTCCATAAGAATACAGAGTCTTATAGAAGTATTTACAGATTTTAGTTGGGATAGGGCTGTTTTTCTTCAGACTAGCTTGGATGGTGCTTTGTTTTAGATTTGAGACTAATACAGTGTTGATAACACAGGGATGTTTCAGCTGTTGTTGAACAGTGCTTACACAGTGTCAAAGTTTTCTCATTTTCTCATGCTGCTCTAACAGAGAGTAGGCTGGGGGTGCACAAGAACAGGTCAGGACAGCTGACCCCAACTGACCAAAGGGATATGCCATGCTATATGATGTCGTGCTCAGTAGTAAAAGCTTGGGGGAGAAGGAGGAAAGGGGGACATTAGGAGTTACGGCATATGTTTTCCCAAGTAACTGTTGCGTGTGATGGTGTCTGGCTTTCCTGGAGGTGGCTGAACACCTGCCTGTCCATGGGAAGTACTGAATGAATTTCTTGTTTAGCTTTGCTTGTGTGCACAGCTTTTGCTTTCCCAATTAAAGTGTCTTTATCTCAAGCCACAAGTTTTTCACTTTTACTCTTCTGATTCTCCCTCCAATCCCACTGCGGTGGAGAGTGAGCAAGAAACTGGGTGGGGGCGCACCTGTCTGCTAAGGTTAACCAGTAGCAAAGTATGAGACAAAGTTCATATTCTGTTTTGGTTTTGTAGAATTTTTGTTTGGTTGGTTGCTTTTGTTGTGTTTGTTTGTTTGCTTGTTTGTTTGTTTGTTTTGAGAGAGTTTACACATCACCGAGCTGTCAAATTTCTGCATATTTACAGACAACCAGATCACTCCTGTGCAAGAGCTGATGCTCATTAAATCAAAAGAATTAAATTTATTGCATTTGGCTAGGTTAACAACTACCTGCAGACATTTGCACAGTCAAGAATAGCATTATTTCGGTTCCAGGTACATTTTATTTCCATCCCTGCCCTTTCAATGTGTAACCAACATGAAGATCCAAAGATATAGCCCAGTTTCATCAGAAATCACACCTATTAGACATTTATTTCACCCTCTGTACAATACTGGGGCAACAGTAAGTATTTTAGCAATGTCAAAAAGATATCAGTGGTGATGGTTTATAGAACACCAGTTTATACATTCCACTTCATTTAATTATTGTTTATATACTATGTTAAAAATCTAAACTATGATCTTCCTTCTTCAGACATAATTTTTTCACATTTCACACTGTTATAAAAAATAATTTCTGGACAGAATATCGTGACATTAGCACAAAAATAACAATAAGAATAGACTAATATACAGGTCAGGTTTTCTTTAATAATGTCTACTTCCTAACAAGAATGAGGTAAGAATGGAACACAAGACCCTATAATTATTTCATGTCCTGTCCAGGAAAAATGTGGATTTATGTTTTGTAATTTGACCTTCTGTCAACCCCTTGTGAGGAAAAGATTGTAAAAGTGGAAACCAAATTGGTTTCTTATCACAAACTTGATGTTACCTGTAGACCTGTACAGTCTGATGTTCATCAAGCATTTTAGAAATTCAGGAACAGATTTTGTGCAGTTTCTGAGGTGTACTGTGACAGCAAATAATGTATATAAAAAGCTGGTCAGTTTGACCTTTCCTTTGATAATATTCTTGAGGTGAATATATATTAAGATGCTGATACCTTGAATAGAGCATTATGTGCTGAACTGATACATTAAAACAGTTATAATGAGGAAAAAATATGCATTCTGTAGGTCATAAAGTAAATGTTGTGTCTTTTATATGTAACTGTGGCAGAAAGCAAACCCCCCTCCCTCCTTCAGTATGGCACATCTCCCTCTTTCACTGCTACTTGAGGCTAACAGCTTCTTTTGTTTGTCCCAGAGCACCCTGGCTCCTGGGCCATTGGGAGAAGGGAGTGTCGAGCTGCTGGGTGCCTGCGGCCAGTGTAAGGCTTCAGGGGCACCCACAGCCAGTGTGGGGGGTGCAGAGAAGCTTCTAGAGTGCCTACAGTCAGATCTGATCAGATAAAAACGGGACTCTCGTCGAGACTCTGCCCATTGTGTGGGTCTCTCGGAGCACGAGCAAGATGCTGCCGCCGAGAGCCCCCCTCCCCGGGATGGGGACTCCGCTTGCCTCGCCACCACGGATGTGAGTAAAACTTCTCGCGGGACTGCGAGTAGATTTATACTTTTCGTGCACATATGCACGTATAACTTTCCGTGCTCCATATGAGCGCGTGTAAAATGAATCCTCGCAGAATCGCGGGTGTATTTTCCTCCCATGCACATATGTACATGTAACTTTCCGTGCACATTTGCAGGCGTACTTTAAATTATTTCCTCACACAATCAAGAGTGTATTTTCCTTCCGTGCACACTTGCACGCGTAACTTTCCATGCCCAATACGAACACGCGTATAAATTATTTCCTCGCACAATCGCAAGTGGCAGCCAAGAACCCCTCGCACAATCGCAAGTGTATTTTCCTCCCGTGCTTCCACATAAGCACGTGTAGGATTCCGTGCACACTTGCACGTGTAAGTAAAAAAACTCTCGCAGGATTGCGGATGTATTACAAATTTACCCTCGCGGAATCGCGAGTGTACACTTCCCGTACTCACTACGAGTGCATATATCTCTTTAAAAATAATCCTGTGCCATGTGTAGGCATGTGTGTATTTCTCCGGGACTCAGGGACGGCTCCGGCATTGTTTTGGGTGAAGCCACGTGCATGCACACTGTGGACCGCCTGTTGTATTAGTTGCTGCCTCTTGATAATTTTCCTCAACTGATATCCGAACCTTTATTTAAGTCACTTTTGGAGTGCTAAAACCCTGTTTCTCACCGGTTTAATAAAAGTTGTTTTGGACTCTGTTGTCCCTTAAATTAACCTCGGGGTGCCCCCGTGACAATAACTATCTGGTTTTCTCTGAATCTAAGAGAGAGAGTTTTAAGGCACTTAATTCCAAACCTTTCAACATATGCATACATATAAGTAAATACATAAATGACTTTGCATGCTTACAATGAACTAAAATATTTTCATTCATATTTGCCTTTGTAATCTGTACCACAAGCAAATGAACAAGCAAACCTTTTTATTCACTAGTTCTGAAAGTTTAACAGACGTTATCAAGAGAAGTTTGCAAGAGAATTCCTCTCTAGCAAGACATACTTTTTCTATAAACATTATTTAGCATACCACTTCTCTCCCAGTAGATCCCCTCTTCTTGTTCTCTGTTAGCCTTATGCCTCCCAGCATGCACTTAGAGCCCAATTACTGTTACATTTGAACTATGTGAACTGAGGTGAAGGTTGTGTGTATGAAAATGTTGGAATTTTCATTTAAAAACTACTTGGCTAAATAAGATATCATTTTGGTTTTCAGGACACAAGCTGGTGCTTGTGTATGTTTGTATGTTTGTGTGCATCTGTGAATGTATACACGTATACATATAGGATCAAGAAATGGAATCTAACTATTCTTACTCATTTGCAACTAAGAAAGGTCTAGAAAGTCTTATTTCCTCCTGCTCTCCAGGGATTCTTGAAACATTTCTTCATAGTGTGAATAATTTAAGAAGATGACACTATGCCGTTCCCATTATTACTTCTTTCATGTTTGATTACAACATATTGTGTGTCTAGAACACTCTCCAGCATGTCACTTTAAAAAGGCAACGAAGATTATTGAACATGTATTGACTTCTGTACTCTGACAACCCTGCAATCTTTAAAAACATATACCAAAGAAGTGGAATTTTAGTCCATGCTCTGCAAGAATTTGATGATTGACATAGATTTGGTATGAATTCTCACAATTTTAGAAGTTTAAACATAGAGCTGCTAATGGCACAATGGAATTTACAATTACTTTACTATATGCCTGTGGAATTTACTATGACTTGTTTAGCTAGTGCTTTCTTCTGTCTCTGAAAGTTTTAGGTGGAAATCTTAAAGTTCTGAAAATACCTTTTTGCCTTAAGAAACTTGTGCTAATACCCTGATTTCTAATTATTGATTTATCTTCAAAATCTTTGACTCATTTATCACAGTATCACAGTATCACAGTATGTTAGGAATTGGAAGGGACCTCAAAAGATCGTCTAGTCCAATCCCCCTGCTGGAGCAGGAAGGCCTAGGTGAGTCACACAGGAACATGTCCAGGCGGGTTTTGAGTGTCTCCAGAGAAGGAGACTCCACAACCTCCCTGGGCAGCCTGTTCCAGTGCTCTGTCACCCTCACTGAGAAGAAGTTTTTTCTCAGATTTAAGCGGAACCTCTTGTGTTCCAGCTTGATCCCATTACCCCTTGTCCTATCATTGTTTGCCACCGAGAAGAGCCTGGCTCCATCCTCATGGCACTCACCCTTTATATATTTATAAACATTAATAAGGTCCCCCCTTAGTCTCCTCTTCTCCAAAGTAAAGAGACCCAGCTCCCTCAGCCTTTCTTCATAAGGGAGATGCTCCACTCCCTTAATCATCTTCGTTGCCCTACACTGGACCCTCTCCAGCAGTTCCCTGTCCTTCTTGAACTGAGGGGCCCAGAACTGGACACAATATTCCAGATGTGGTCTCACCAGGGTGGAGTAAAGGGGAAGGAGGACCTCTCTCGATCTACTAACCACCCTCCTTGTAATACACCCCAGGATGCCATTGGCCTTCCTGGCCACAAGGGCACAGTGCTGGCTCATGGTCATTCTGTTGTCCACCAGGACCCCCAGGTCCCTTTCCCCTACACTGCTCTCTAATATGTAATTTCCCAACCTATACTGGAACCTGGGGTTGTTCCTGCCCAGATGCAGGACTCTACACTTTCCCTTGTTAAATTTCATTAGGTTATTCCCCGTCCAACTCTCCAGCCTGTCCAGGTCCCGCTGGACGGCAGCACAGCCTTCTGGCATGTCAGCCACCCCTCGCAGCTTGGTGTCATCAGCAAACTTGCTGATAGTACACTGTATTCCCTCGTCTAAATCGTTAATGACTATATTGAATAATATTGGCCCCAGTACTGACCCCTGAGGCACTCTGCTAGATACTGGCCTCCAACTAGACTCCGCACCATTGACTACCACTCTCTGGCTTCTCTCCTTAAGCCAGTTTGCAACCCACCTCACTACTCTATTGTCTACACCACACCTCCTCAACTTAGCTGTGAGGATGCTGTGGGAGACTGTGTCAAAGGCTTTACTGAAGTCAAGGTAGACCACACCCACCACTCTGCCATCATCCATCCACCTTGTTACATTCTCATAAGAGGCTATGAGGTTGGTCAAGCATGACTTACCCTTGGTAAAGCCATGCTGACTGCCCCTAATAACCCTCTTATCCTTGATATGCCTTGAGATGGCACCAAGGATAAGCTGTTCAATTACTTTCCCAGGGACAGAGGTGAGGCTGACCAGTCTATAATTACCCAGGTCCTCCTTCTTGCCCTTTTTGAAGACTGCAGTGACATTTGCTTTCCACCAGTCCTTGGGCACCTCCCCCGTTTCCCAAGACTTGGTAAAGATGATGGAGAGCGGTCCAGCAATGACTTAAGCCAGCTCCCTCAGCACCCGTGGATGCATCCCATCTGGACCCATGGATTTATGGATGTCCAGACTATTTAATTTCTCCCTAACCCAGTCCTCATCAACTAAAGCAAACTCCTCCATTGACCTGGCTTCATCCAGGGTCTCAGGGGTACAGGGCTCCCCAGGACAGCCTCCAGCATAGTAGACAGAGACAAAGAAGGCATTCAGGAATTCTGCCTTCTCTGTATCTTCTGCCACCAGGGCACCCACCCCATCCATCAGTGGGCCTGCATTGCCTCTGGTATTAGTTTTATCTGCTGTGTATTTGTAAAAAGTTCTTTTTGCTGTCCTTGACCCCTCTCGCCAGCTGTAATTCTAAGGAGGCCTTGGCTATCCTAGCTGCCTTCCTACATCCTCTAACAGCAACCTTATATTCTTCCCAAGTGGCCAGCCCCTGCTTCCATGACCTGTAAACTCTCCTGTTCTGCTTGAGCATACCCAAAAGATCCCTATTCAACCACGCAGGCCTCCTGGCTCCCTTCCTTGACTTTCTTCGTGTGGGGATGCTCTGATCCTGAGTGTGGAAGAAGCAATCTCTGAATGCAATCCACTGCAACCCAGGAAGCCCTCAACCTTTACTGCTTCGACCAGACCCTCCTTGTTAGTGAGGATGAGGTCCAGCAGTGCACCTCTCCTAGTCGGCTCCTCCACCATCTGCATGAGGAAGTTATCATCAATGCACTGGAGGAATCTCCTGGACTGTGGCTGGCTGGCTGAATGGTCCTTCCAGCAAACATCAGGGAAGTCAAAATCACCCGCAACAACCAGGGCGTGTGACTGTGAGGCCACTCTCAACTGCCCATAGAAGGCCTCATCAACTTCCTCAGCCTGATCTGGTGGCCTGTAACAGACGCCCACAACAGTGTCTCCCCTGCCAGCCTGCCCCTTGATCCTGACCCATGCACTCTCATCTCGCTCGTCATCCACTCCTGGGCAGAATTTAGTACATTGTAGTTGCTCTCTCACATAGAGAGCAACTCCACCACCACGCCTGGCTGGCCTGTCTTTCCTGAAAAGGGCATAGCCATCCATGACCACATTCCAGTCATGTGAACTGTCCCACCATGTTTCTTTAATTGCCACCAGATCATAATCTCCCGACCGAACATAGGATTCTAAGTCCTCCTGCTTATTCCCCATGCTGCGCGCATTGGTGTACAGGCATTTCAGGGAGCGAGCAGAGCACACCAATTTCTCCCTAGGGGCATAGGAGGCCACCCGATCCTCATCAGTTTTAGAATGCTGCCCCACTGGGACAAGCCCAGCTACAACCCCATCCCCCTTTGAGCCTAGTTTAAAGCTCTCCAAATGAGCCCTGCTAATTCCTGTCCCAGCATCCTTTTGCCCCTGTGAGATAAACCTTTCCCGCGTGACACTGTCCGGACTGGTGTCTTATAAAACCAACCATTGTCAAAAAATCCAAAGCCCTGCCTGTAGCATCATTCTTGGAGCCAACCATTTAGAGACTGAATTTTCCTATTCCACCCCACATCGTCCCTTGAAGATGGAAGGAGTGAAGAGAAGATCACTTGAGCCCCTGAGTCTTTCACCATCCTCCCCAAGACTTTGAAATAGTTCTTCATTCTCCTCAGACTACGGGAAGCAGCTTCCTCGCCATCTGTCTGGAAGACCAGCAGCAGGTAGTAGTCTGTCGGGTGCACCAGTTTGGGGAGCTCTCTAGCAATATCCTTGATCCGGGCTCCAGGTAAACTACAAACTTCCCTAGATGAGGGTCAACCCTGCATATTGGGCCCTCTGTTCCTTTCAGAAGGGAATTTCCTATTACAATCACCCTTTAGTATCTTTATGATTTATTAAAACCAAGAGTCTATATTAAATACCTCCAAATTTGGAAAAGATATTTTGCATATCACTCTTACATTGGATTTTAGTGTTGCTGCCTTTTTAGGAACCACAAGCTAGAATATTGCAGTCAGTTATGATAGTGAACATTTTAACAGTTTTCTCTAAGTACAAAAAAACATTTCTACAAAAGCACAAGGTTCACAATAAAAATTGACAAACTTGAAGAATTTACTGGTTTTGATATAAAACAAATGTGTATATTTTCTCCAAGTAAAATAAAAAGAGAGAAAATGATAACATATTTATCTTTGTAGTCCAGCCACAGAAACACTGGTGTTTGAAGAGCTTCAACAGAGTCATTTTGAAAGCTGAAGCAAAACTATTGCTGCTATATCTTTTCTGAACTTTTTAAGTTTTTCAGGATTTTAGTATTTCAGGAAATTTAAATGATTTTATACTTAAATATAGATGACATATATCAACACACACATAATTCCGCAGAAGTATACACAATTGTAAAAATGGCACTTGTAGAAAGCCCAGCTCTTAAGGCCTTTAAAGAAAGTAAGGTTTTCATGTCACTAAGATAGCTACAGTGACTAGAGGAAATTCAAAGTAGTTATTTGGCCTCATTTCCATTTAAATCAGGTAGCCTGGTATATAGGATTTTCTTTTCTCTTTTCTGCTATTGAACATGTGGAGAGAATTTTCAGACCTTGATACTGTAACTCTACCACTCAAAAGTAGCCAGAGAAGGTGAGACAATTCAATTTCTGTTTTAATACCTTTACTGGCAAGATAAGACATATGAATGATGTTAACAGTAACATATGAAGTACTATTGCTTAAATCAGTCTACTACAGCCCTCTTGGTGCTAATAGGGTCCTGTAGATAGGTCTCTTAAGGCATTTTCCTATCTGACTTCATAATGGTTAACACAATGAATTTATGAGCTCCATAATAACAGGAACACCTACCTCAGATTTTTTAAGTAGACCCATTTTATACTCTTGTCTATTCTAACTGATATTAGGATTGTTTTTTTGTATACCTAAAACAAGAAGTCAGCAGCTCTAAAAAAAATATATAAAAATATGTATATATATATATATATATATATATATATATATATATATATCTTACATTCAAGTATAGTTTTCCATGTTTCCTAACACTGTTGTGATAAAAAGTAGTATGACAGGAGATCAGAATAAACATATTTTCTCCCAATAATCAGATAGTTCTTCATTATTCAGCAGAGTATAGTGCTATATTGTAACAGTTCCACATCCTGCATTCACTACTGTAGATTAACACTATTTAAGGTTTGTACCAGCAGGACATTTTTTGAAATAGCAGAATAACTCATTGAGGAGTTAGAGGTTTGTAGTTGGAAGCTTTGCTGAAAATAATGCCTCCTTTTGAAAAAGAAGTCCCACGGGAACCGACTTTACTTCTCTTTAACCATAAAATTAACATCCCATCACATCATTTGGCAGCATTATGGGGCTGTAGCAGCATTTTTGCCTCCCATTTCCAGATGGAGTACAGCTGCAAATAGTTACCACCACCTGTCCTGAAAAACATATAATGGAAGTTTAAACAGAGTAAATGGCTGATATTGTTGTTGACTACATAGTGGAATATGCATTATGTTAAATATTATGTATATTATGATTTAATACATTCCAGTCTATCTTATCTGCATTCTTCTGCCTCCTGTGGAAATGAGTGAAAATGCACAGCACTTCACACTATCATGCTTGACAACAATTACACTCCTTTTTCACTAACAGACATTGTACAGTCTCAGTAGCCTGTAAGGATTTTGAAGTTATTTCTAAAAGAAATCCACAAGATACTGTCCAGAATGGAAACTACAGTGCAATGTGCTATGCTGCTTCTTAAAACATTTGTGTTTCAGAAGTGCAGCGGGTGACCCAGGGGTTAGGCAAACTAACTCAACAACTGATACCTTGAAATCAATAGAATGCAGACAGAAGTTCCCCCAGAAGAGACAGGAGTGAGGAAGGTTCCAACTCGCTGCACAGAGTATTGCAAGCTCCTTTGATAGTGGCAAGTGTGTGCACACTATCTAAAAGTTCACATGGTTTTCAGAGACAAAAGGCTGAGTTTCAAGATCATGAGGCTTGTTCTGGAGGAACTCAGGAAGACAGAGAAAAGTTGGTGAACAATATATTTTGGGATATCTTTCAACTACTAGGAAAGCTGCCCCAGTGCTGCTGAGAAACAGAAAAGCAAACAGGTTTGTCAGGGACATCACATAATGTTTCAATTTACAAACCAGCATCTCCAGATTTGTGGCAGCAAGAAACAGATGATGAAAATGGAAATGATATCTAGATTAAGAACTGGCAGAAAACTATAAAATTATTTGCATTGCAAAGATGACAAACGAGAAACTGCTACCTCATTGTCTCTTCAGTACTAGAACAAGAGGCACTGAATGAAACTGAAGATGGCCAACTCAACTCAAAAAAAACCACCACCACCACCACCAACAACAACAAAACCAAACCAATCAACCTAAAAAACCTCAAAATCAAACCAAGAAACAAACAACAAAACAAAACATAAAAACCATTACCAAACAAACAAAAAAAAGGACCAGAACTTATACTCCATTCTTTTATGCTGTCATCTCTGTCTCATAAAACTAAACAGTAGTACATAAAGTCTGTTTCTCTCCTTCTATACACTAAATGTACAGAGAATTCTTCACTGACTTCAGGAAAATAATTATACTTGTATCAGATACATTGCATTCACATAGCTAATTTTTTCTAAGAATCTCAATGCCACTATCCAACAAATAGAAATGGTTATGTTAATTAAAGCAATGAGGAAAACGAGTCACAGGGGGGTTTTGGATCAAAGAAATTTTACAAGCAGCTGGGCACAATTTGCCTTGTCACACATTGTACCTTTAAGCATCAAAACAGAAAATGTCTTTAACAAATAGAAACAAATTAACAATATAATTAAATGACAGATATAAAAGCCCAGATTTTCTTCACATAAATTCAGGAATTTTAATGGGATATCAATTAGGCAATAATTGCTCACAGTCCACATTTTTTCTATTGGAAGGAAAGAAACATTCCTAATGTAATTTTGTCATGGTGTACGTATCTAATTTCTCTAATTTGACATTAATAACAGCTGAGGGCCAGGTACCAAATTTGCAAAATTTATTGGAATGAACTCCAACTTCAGTTTGATTTACAAAAACTGGTTTGTTTTCTTTTAATAAGTATGGTTACCAATACATTTTCCAGTTGAATGGCATAATGCAAAATACAGTATCCTTTTTTTCACTTTTTTCATCAAGGTAAAATGTTACACCAGACTTCTAAATTCCCCAGATATCCATGTAACTAACCGCATGGATAAGGGAAATGGCATTCCAATATGTAATTTACTTCCTAATGAGCAGAATTTTTGCCATCAGCACAGGCAATTATGTAAAAATGATTTTGTCGAGCATCTTGAATGTTATCATGAGAGTATGAAACTGAGTTTGTTACAAGGTATGAGTAATTCTGATAATAAAACAGAATTTAAATTCTAGTTTACTTTTTGAACTACTTTGACACATTATCTAATACTTCATTTGAGTTTTCTTTAAAATTTATTTTTAAATTAAGATTGTGTGAAAAAAGTGTGCTTTTTGAGCTAAGAAAAAAATCATAAGAGCTATGCAAGCCTATAAGCAGCACTAAGGAAAAGTCTCTCATCTCAAGTTCTTACAGAAGCTAAGTTCAATTGGCTAAACAGAACCTAAAAGGACTCAATTTATTTTTTTTTCTGTAACACAGGAAGAACAGTCTTAATTGAAAGTTTTGGTAAATTTGTAATCACTTAAGACTCTGAATCAGAAACATAGAGCAAGTGTAATAATGGTTGATACCCACTATTTGAAGAGCAGTAAGAATGTATATTTGTTCGTATTTTCTAATTTGTTGCTATTTGTTTAGTAATTAGACCTTCATTTAAAAAAAAAAAATCAAAAGAAGAAAAATTATTTTAATATACTACAGTCTTTTTTCTGTTAGTAGGATTTCTCCTTTATTTTTCCAAAAATAATGGTTTCATTTTCCTTGCCAAGGCAGAAGGACGTGCTGTGTGAGTTAAAGTATTCTTTTTTGGCTTGCTTTTGTTAGAAAGATATTTGGGGTTATTTCAGCTGTACTCCACATGTATTTTTAGAAGTATACTGTATTACAGTAGGAAGATGAAAATTTCATAAAAGAAAGGTCTTTCTGGATGTCAGTTTTAGTATGCTTCCCTCTAACTCTGACAGAGGTAACTTTCCAATAAAAGTCAAGTATGTCGGCTTTTATGGTTCACTGAATATCAACTGGTGTCTTACATAGTTGCTTTACTAGAAAAGACTAGGAGTGTAAATGAGCGAGGTAAATGAAATGTAGGTAAAGTTTGCACGTCGTGTGAAATATTGCAATTGCCCTTCCATTTGAACTGAGTCCTGGGGAAAACAGTGCATGAGCTTCTAGAAAATCCCTGCTCTTTATATTGCATCAGAGTAACTGAAATGAAGAGAAAAAATATTGTATTATGAAAAAATGATTGTGAAATACATATGAAAGTGAGATAACCCTACAGTTTTCAAATAAAGGAAAATAACACTATATAAAATGCTATACTGATATCACAGAGACATGCTGTTACCAGCCTCTATTTTACCATTATTTCGATGCATGTGAGATGGAAATTGCTTTGCATTACTTAACATAAGATTCAAAGGAAAAAATAACTTATGTACACACAGAAGTTTTCTAACTGCTGAAAGTTCAGACTGTTCTGAGTTGCAAATACTCAGACCAAATCAATGGCCAGCTTGGTCATTTATGCCATGGGTTGATGACTTCAAGCACCAAGAATTTTGTATATCACTAGGTTTGGACATTCCTGTAATGTAAGAACTACGAACGATCAATTTTACTTGGATATTGCAGTGCTAGATATCACAACTTCTAAGTCTTCTTCCCTGACTATCCTTTTTAATTTGGACCACAGTGTCTTGTCTCTGAAAATCCTGACCTCTCAGAATTTTTAGTAACAATTCTGAACAGTACCTTTTCTCAGTATATTCCAGTTGTCACGATGGTTCATCTTCAGTTCTTGGAAGTATTTCATTGTTGGTTCCAAACCTAAATGCAAGTAGTTCTGAAACTCCTTTGCACAGTGCTGCAAGTTTCAAATGTCACAGTCATTTTCTAGAGAAGAATTCTTTTTGATAGATATTTCACTAAAACAGTTTTCTCTGTTAATGCATTACTATTTTCCCTGCCTTATGAATCACTTAATTAATTAATTTCTCAGGGGATTAATGTAGTCTAGTTAATAACCAACTTGAAGATTCCTATCAGAATCTTTCTATGCTTAAAAGACAAACACGCTTTTCTGTAAGAGTTCAACGAATTTTTAATGTGTTTTCATATAAGCATCAAAATAATACTTTTTAACAAATTAACAAATATATGACATCTAATGCTACTTGTATTTTAATTCTTTTTCTTATATTTTTACTGTTTATCTAATATCTAATCATCTCAAAAATACAAAACCAGTATATTAGTTTACATAAGTTCACATCAGAATATTCTGTGATTAAAAGAAAGTTTTTCATATCACTATCAAAATTTGGAATCCCTTTTCTGACCTTTTCATAAGTGGCTATTTTTTTTTTTTTTTTTCTAATGTCCAGTATAATGGACTAGTTATTTTTACACCACAAGATCAATTCTGTTGCCTACACATGGAGGCCCAGCGGCAGTGTTTGAGACATTCAGTGAAGGTCTAGAAGATACTCAGCAAAGGTCTAGAAGATAAGGCACAAAACCTACTAAAGACTGGTATTGTCTTGAGGAGGAAGGCGAAGAATAGACGGGAGACTTAAAAATCTAATGATATTGTATCAAGTCTATTCAGTTATCCTCTAAATAAACACTTGATACACAATGTGTCAGTAGATTCACTGTAGTAGCCCAGAAAATTGTAGACTAATTGTTTAAGTTATGACTTTTTCTACGAAGTACAAAATGTCTTCAATTCCCTCTCAGTACAGCTGAAGTAACTTTAAATCTCATCATTATATGCATTCTGTCAAACATAAATGTGATTTCAGTGCATGAAGTGAATCTTTCATATATGTGATTCTTGTACCTACATGCTTACTCGAGTTAGACAACTTGCATGACTAAGAGCTTCTCTGTTTCCAGGATAAACAAGATATATTAATGTGCTGAATGACTACCAAGCAATTAAGTAGACCCAGAACAGCATTAAGTTGATTCTGAGAATCGATCTAGGTTTTGATGTAGTATCAACAAGATCATTATTATATTCTGGAAAACAAAACTATGTTAGCAAGTCAAACTGTAAGTTTCATGTAGTTCCCTTGAAACATTTAAATAGAGAGTACTGCCTCAAAGATGTCAGTGAAATTGTGAAGACTTTAAATTAGCTTTTTCAATTAATCTGTACTATGAAACACAAGAAGAGAATTCCTGCTGTAAGTGTCGTTCTGTTGGTAAATCAGAGGGAATAGTCATACTGTTTAAAAAGCAGTAAATCATCAGGACCAAGTAGCAAACACACACTGAAAGTATGAAAGAAAGAAAATTCAAAGGAAACAATATTTTGATTGAAATCTAGTTGCTTGTGCAAGATATAGACTCCTGCATAGTGCTTTATTACTTGCATTAATTTTTTTTAGGTCAGTTCACATTTTGTTTGTTGTTGTCTTAAAAGATTATTAAGTATCCGATAAACTTCTTCTATATGTAATAGGAGCTGTCTGAAAATACATTAAACACATTCAATAACCCTCCATTTTATTTCTGCTGTTTTAAACAAAATAAAAACCATAAATCCTAGTTTTCATCCCAGCTACATCAGTTCTTAGAATTTTTCCCACAAACACTCTTTATCTTAGCCTCAAAATTGCTGTTCTCTTTAATCTGTGATTTCAAGTGTTTTTCTATTTTTAGTTTGACAAAAACAGATGAACATAAGCCACATTGTCAACCTAAAATCTTACATGAGTAGGGTAATATTAGAAAACTGATTTTTGTTTTTGTCATTTTTTTAATGGGACTGTAATGTAACATTCTTCCTTTTCAAGGCAACTAGGAATAAAGACAGATTATGAATCATGAAATATAACTGTACAGCACACATCCAAGGAATGGATGTTCTTTGCAGGCTTTCAAAAACAAGAGACAACAAAACTTGCTTTTACTATCATATATCATTTAATCAGGTATATTTTGCCCACTAATTTACTACCTGAGTCAGAAGATGAAATAATGTGTATATTACTGATAGAAGACATCTGCAGGTACCATGGTTTTCCTCTTAAAATAATTACCTTGAACAGTTTGTTCCAGAAGATCATGACAGACAACTTCTTTCTGTATTTTCCTGGTTTTTATTCTGTTAAACAGATAAAATATTATCTTAGTCAGCATTAAAGATAGTATGGCAAAGCACTTTACAGATAAAGAACAGAACTAACCAAGGAATGTATGTCCAAAACACTGATAAACCAAGACTGGTGTTTCAATATCTGCTTTTTTTTTTTTTTTTTTTTTTTTTTCAGCCAGTGTGCTTACATGAATTTGCCCCAGGCTACAACATGATCCTGGAAAAAAAAGAATTTCTTCCCTGAAATTTCTTAAGTAAGTTAGTTCTATTTTAAACCTGTAAGAAATATGCTTACTTTTAACACTTTTATTGCTTAGCATTAAGTGAGTTTGATTTTTAAAAGTGGAATTTGGCAAGTGAGTCATACGTATGTCCTGACTGCTTGTAATCTGAGTTTTTAAAAAGGATGTTCTGCTTTCAAAGAAATCAAAAAGTTTCTGAGAATGTTTTGAGGATCTGTTTTCAGAAAGCTCTGTGAGTATTACTTCAATTTTTTGTTAGGAAAAATAGTGATTACTGTCCCTCTGTATACCATCTGATCATTCAAGACCTCCTGACAGCATAAAGCTTTTACTCTTCCAGTGTTGTCATTGTCAGTGTTGATTTAAACATATAGATACAGATGTTGACAAAGAAACAGAGAAGTCTTCCTAAATACTATGCAACTGAAAGTATACACTCCTTGATTTTCTGACAGATGTATTATTATGTGCCAGAACAGTGCATTTGTAAAGTCATCTTGTATTCAAAATATGTAATAAATGTTTGAATAGTTTTGAATCCCTATTTTTATGACACCTGATTCTCATATTTGTTTTACATTAAAGACTGTACATAGTTCCAATGGAAGACTTTTGAAAAGGAAATATTTTCTATCTATGGAGAGCACAGAACATTTTGTGCAACAGAGAATGTAAAAAGTGAGTCTGTCAACCACAAAAAGAAGGGTCATTCTCATGACTAAAATAAGGAGTCATGCCTGCTGAGAACTTGATTCTATCACTTTCTCTGAAGGGGTCCTATGTAACACTGAAAACGTCAGTAGAACTGTATCTTCCCACTATTCATCCATGAGAAGGGTCATTAAAGTCTAGTCTAATTTGCAGTTAAGAACTGTGACAGAACTGTCAGTAATCTTCATTTTAACAACCAATTGGGTACCAATTAGTCTGAAAAGTCAGATCTGGGTCTTCAAAAACTGAATGATGAGGTCAGTGGAAATTAAACCTATTTGTTGGATAGGCTGTTCCTTAAAATTCAAATGGAATAAATTGAAGGAGGCAATCCAGTCTTGATAAGATTCTTCTGATAATTAGTGAGAGTCCAGCAGAACCCATCCTGCTTGACAACAATAGATTTCTCTTTGGCAGGCTGTGGCCTAGAATCACAGGAGACCTGGCTGCAATGCTCATAGCTTCTCATTAGTGTGTGCTCTAATGAGCTGTAGGGACACCGTTTTTTTAGTGGACTTTGGGAGCTGCATATACACTTTTCCATAAAGCGTTCAACTATTTGTAGTTTTGATTTAGAAGAGGAATGAAATTGAAGAGATGTGTTAGGGAATAGACTTCCTTAGCTTATTGAATTTTTTTGTATACTGCTTCTTATAGAATTTGTTTAGAAACTGCTTATATAGAATTTGCTTACTATAAGTAAATCTGCTTAGACTTGAAGTTGTGAGCTTTTGAACTTTCTGCCTCATTAAGCAAAAAAGGTCTCAGAAGGTGACCTGTGTCCCTGGAGTTAAGTAAAGCAATGGATCAGAGCATCTAAAAGAAGGTGAAACAGAAGAATGCTTTGATTATTGCCAAGAACTTATTTCTCTCCTTAGCTACAGGTGCAAAATAACAAATGAAGGTCAGGACTTTAACATCTAATCTGGTTGAACAAACAACTACCCACACAGTTAAGAAACGTCCTGCCTCACAAAAATGAAAGGATCCAATGAAGAATGGGGAGACTTCAGAATCTAACTTTATAATTGGACAGTACCCACGCGTAAGGGGTGGGAAGCTTAGATTGTAAGGCTGTAATTGTTCAAAGATTTTTTGGCTGGTGGTCCCTCTTCAGGCGGCATCCAGCTTGAGCTGCTCTATGCTGTACCTTGCAAATAAACTATATAAGAAGAATTTCTGGAATCTGTACCTGAGTCTCTGCTTTGGGTAACATAGTGAAAATAAACTCCCTTAAAAGAAGTCAAGTTTAGGGAGAAGTCAGATGTCAAAATCCTTCATGAAACAAAATTACTATGACTATTTGTCATTAAATTCAAGTGGAAACTGTTAATTTAACTTTCTCAGTATCTCTAAAATATGACTCACTGTGTTTCTTCTGCTTGAAGGAACATATGAATATGAATTCGTCAGCATTTTTAAAGCATTCAAACAGCATAGTGATGAACACCACAGATAAGTCATGTGAGAGCATTAGCAATTGACTGTCCAGAACAGAGATAGAATAATATAGGCTAAGCAAAGAAGTCACATGAATATTGAATAGCTGCTTATGAAGGAAAATCCAATGTCTGTATCAAGTAAGGCCCTAGGTCCACTAGGGAAAAATACTGATAACTTAATTAAAAGACTAGTTCACAATGTGCCTATACAGGTGGTCACATGAACACATAAAATGAGACTGTGTGATCCCAGGTGTACTGTTGCAATGGGACAATAAAGCACTAGCTTATCCAAATGATTTTATCTGAAACTGAAACCTTGAAAATAGATAGAATCTCAAACTTCTCTCTAGATTTTTGGAATCTAAGAACTACACATATTTTGCAACTGATTCATAGGAACAGAAAAAGTTTTGCCTCCAATTATAAAAGGCACCTTAGTAACACCTTTCAAGAATGTACTGAAAAATACTAAGACAATGAAACATTACTTTTCATAAAAGCATTTATTCAAGACAAGCATTTCCCCTCACAGCACACGTAATTAAAAGTAGGTAGTTAAAAGTTCATTAGGTCTATTGTATGGGCTAATCAGAGTCTGACCAATCAGATTAGCTGATCAGTTGGTCAATAATCAATAAATATCCAATCCCAAAGCCTCAAAACCTGACTATCTAGGAGATAAAAGCTCTCATTCAGCCTGCTAAATTTCCTAACCTATTTTTCCTACCAGCACCACTAAAAGGCAGCCTTCTCTTTATTTTATAGATGAGAAAGGAAAGCACCACAAATAAAGGTCCTTCAGTCACCAAAGGTATTTTTTACATGTCTTGTCCTTGTTGACTATGGTCAACTTTAGTCCAACTAGGATTTGCAAGCACAATTCAGGATGATAATTTAGTTCCTTTCAAACAATATTAACAAACCTAGCATGAAGGTAACCTAAATCAGCAAATAATGTAAAAACTATGGACAGGCATAATAAAAAATTGGTATTTAAAGAAGAAGAGGAAAAAAAGTCATCAATTCTCTGTTTTGACCATGTCACTTTTAGGTTAAAAGTAGTGTGGTCCTGAACTCTAGCTTTTGCTCCCAGAACTCTTCAGGGAATTTATACTGAGGAGTGAGTTCACACAAAATAAAATTTTGGAAAGAAATGGAGTTCAGAATCTCTGGAAGGTATGATTAGTCTAGAATTTTTCAATGAACTTCAGTTTTGTAAGGAATGTTCCAATAAACCAGTAATAAAGCTGAAGCATATGCTATCTCGCCCTTTTCTCAGACTTCATATCCATTTATAGCGTGTTATTAAATGCTTTTGATGATAGATGTAATTAATCACTGCAAATTCTAGAGAACATGAAGAAATGCTGCATTAATATCCTCTTCTTTTGTATTATGTTATTTGTCACCACTTAAGATGATAATTACCATGTCTGAGACAAAAAGCTATCTATTTTTCTGCTTTGTAAGAAGATGGATTATAAGAGATTTAACTCAAGACACAGTTTTTCAACACATAGGATTGTAAAGTTAGAAATGGCATAGTGGAATGTATAATTTTCGTTCTCTATGGAATAAGCAGTCTCACTGAAGCAAAAGTTGGAACACTCCTGAGACCTACTTTAAAAATAACATTCCCTTTTATGTTAAATGACAATGATGTCTAAGCATTTCAAATCTGCCTAAAAAGTAAGAACATATCAAAAAAATACCAGTAAAAATTTGTGTCTCTGTTCCTATATAAGAACTGGTTTTCAAATACAAATACGTTGTTTCTATGCAGTGTCACAAATAATTATTAACTGAGTAAATTTTTAACATTGCTGTTTGTGATATCTCTCTTTTAGCCCCAAAATCATAATAACATCAGCCTGATGACTTGCTACACTTTTATTTTTGGTTAAAAAAAAAAAAAAAAGTATAAAGCAATCATTAAACTAAACCCCTGCAACTCCTGCTGGTTTTCCTGTTGTAGGGACTGTTTCACAGACATGGAGACTCAATAGCATCTTGTCAAGACAGGACTGCATGACATGAATATTTTAAAGAACACATATCAATTACACAAAATTATTCCCAGGTTGCCTTCAAATGGCCACTTGTACCAGATGACACTAAAAAGGTTGTGAAAAACAACACTGTGAACATACTTCATAGCTGAATCTATCCTTATGTGCTGTGATTTAGCTGTTGTAATTTCCCTGTGGAAATATGATAACTGCAAACAAAACAAAGTGCATGTAGATGCTTTTGTTTCCTCCAAGCAGACAATTTCTTATTAATTGCCACTCAGGATGTTATTTTGTATAATTTATTTTCTGAATAGGCCAGGGACAGAAGCAGAAATGAATAGACAGGAAACTTCTGTTTTCATGCTGAATGGCAATGCCAAGACAGATTCCAGACACAAAATAAAATAACAATAGAGTGGGGTTTGCAACTTTCCTCAGAGGCATCCAGGGGAGAGTGTGATATTGTGCTCATACCTCCTTTAATCATGTGGATTAATTTGCATTTTGCAGTCTCACTGCATGAATGGACACTTTTTCTAAATTCCATGAAAAGACATGATTTTGAACTAGGTGGTTTTTTTTTTTTTTTTTTGAGCTCATATAACTAGGAGTCGCAGAACCTCAATACCTGATATATACTGAAAAGAGGTATCATTATATGGAGAAGGAAAAAATCCCAACACCAAAGCCAAATAAATCCGTCATGTATGTAGGAAGAATATTAATGAGGACAGAAACAGATACTGAGATTTCTGCTTCATAATCTCATTTTCAACAATTTGTATGCTGTTCACTTGTGTTGATGGTAGTAACTGAAATTCTTACATTAATCAAACTTTTCCCAAGACCTCTTAGAAGAAGGTCTGAAGCAAAAAAAAAATACTATTTCAAATGGAGTGTTCGGGTCTTTTTAGTTCAAAAAAGTAGATTAACTTCGTGCAGACAGTACCTAAGCCAGACATATACATAAGGTGGCTGGAGAAGAAAGCATTTTTATTTATTACATAGCCTGAGAAGAAAAAGGAAATAGAAAAGGAGTCATGGGTTGTAGAACTGTCCAGAGATGAACCCCAAACTAAGATATTGACAATACAAATCAAGCAACCTTGGTGACATTTTAGGAAAACAGTATGCAATGGTAGATTTTATACTGCTGGAATTTAGATTTTTGTAAGTTACCTATGTATTTACAAGACCTTGTCACAAACATCCAACAGTTAGAAGCATTGATAGCTGGCATATTGGCATAGTGGAAATGTCCTGTCATCTCTTAAGAATACTGATTTTTGATTTTTGCTGATTTTTGAATATAAAATATTCAGATTTTAGTAAAACCTTACATACTCTTGATATCTGAGAAAATGTCCCAGCATGTCTCAGTATGCTTTTTACTAAATGACTCAAGAAGGTCCATAAACAAGATATAACTTTATCAAATAAGAACTAGTAGTAACAGCTGGAAAAACAAGAACTTTAAAGTTCACGCATATTGCTCCTTTTGTCTTCTTGTGTTTTATTCATCTAAGGCACAGTTGCCAAAGCCAGTTTGGTCAACCTGATTTGGTCTTTGGGGAATCAAAAACAATTTGTGAAAAAGATCCTAGAGCTAAAGACAGGCCACAGAGCTGTGCCCAAACTAAGTATCTGGTGTCTTACAGTTAGAAGAGCCAGATATGAGCCCCAATTCTCATCTAGATCATGGGAATTACTAATGTTCTTTGGCTGTTATACGATCTGACACATTCCTCCATCACTACAGAATGCAATGATCCAAATACAGAATTCATCCATCACATGAACTTACAAAAGACTGCTGAATACTTGTTGTGGAAATGAACAGGCTTTTTTCTTTCAATTTCGCTACTTTGTTTCTGCACTAAAGAGAAGCAAATGTTAAACTGAAAATTTAACTAAAATAATTTAAGAGCACTGTTCTGTAGTCCTTTTACTAAAGTAATTCAGAAAACCGTTTTTCTTTATAGTGTCATATTTTGAAAGACCCATAAAAATGCTTACGAAACACTAAATACTTGTTTTTGTTGACATTTTAAAAACAGCTCTTAAATCTCTTTTAAATACATGTTTCTTGCAAAAAACTGCCCTGTGGCGTGTGCTGCCCTTGATGTCAGAAAACCCTGTGTTTCTTTAAGACAACAAAAGCAAAACATCTTAAAGTTCTGCAACTTTTTGTGTTCTCCCACATGAAATTTGAAAGGAAAAGTGTTGAGCGACCATCTGGCATGGTGTCCATAAGGATATGTAAATTTTATTAGAAGAAATGCCTGCTCTTATGCTACATACAGTTGTCAATATCCCATGTTATTAACACAATAGGAATGGGGAGGGGGGGGAAGGGGGGAGAGAAAAAAGCACTTTGTCCATTTTTTCCCTTTATTTTTCTTTTTTTCTTAGAATATTTTCTATATGCACGTTGTATGTGAAATGACCCGAAACAGTTTTTCTCACTGGTTTTCTGGAAATTAAAGTTTATCAGATTTAAAACTTTTTAAAAAGGTAGGTAAATAGAAGAAATTTAAATCTCAGCAAATTTCAGTTGAAATTTCTCAAGATGGAGGCTCAGATAGATCCTGTGTTTTAGTTTGCCATGTTTCTTTAGGAATCTGCAATCTGACTCCATAACATGAAGATATTAATTGTATAATTATAGCTGGCATGTATGAGCAAACTCGCAGGGACACCAACAGAATCAACTAGACTATATATCAGAACCTCAAATGAAAACCACCTACAGCTTCTGCTTATGGGTTTAAATTTACTTCTCTTTCTTCTTTTAAACATGGACTATTACAAAACTGAAACAGGGTGAATCAGAGTGCATGGAAATGTACAGTTAACTTGGAGCTCAAACAGTCTTCTGTGAACTGGGAGGCATTCTAAAGAGGATTAAAATACCTATTTTTATTCCATTTTCCTAAAGAAATAAAGCTGATACCATCATCCTGCCTACAATCTGCATGCCATTAACTGTAGTATCCATTAGTAAGTATGACTAAACAGTGGTTTTCCAGTTACATTCTTTATAAAAATGAGAAAGGAGTTAAAAATTAGGAGAAAGATGTCTGAGTGAACATAAAACTACTGATCAAGTGAAAAGCTTCAGAATGAGGTCATGTGTTCTTAGAAATCAAAGAATCCAAAGAGCAAAAGGACTGCACAAATGTGGTAAAAATTCAGCAGACTTGTGGACAGTCATAAAGAACAAAATGAGCCAATAACAGAGCCAGAATTAGGCCTTATTGAGTTGAAATCTTGGGAAGCTTCTCAGTTATGAATACAAGCTTATGAATACAAGTTTTGAAAGTCAGTGTGAAGTTCTTGACAAGAGTGGCAAAGAACTATGTCCATGATGCCCTCAGGAAAGATTTTGTCTTTGATAAAAATAATTATTTGTCTTTTTAACAGATGTTTAAGGCACTTATATTTTTAGCCCTCTTTGCAGAAAATGAGCCGCAGTTTAAAAAATTCAGACTTAGAAAAAATGGAATGAGGGATTTTGGGTTTTTTTTTTTCATTTTCCCCTGATTTAGACTTTGATCAGTAATCTGGAATTATTCTGGATTTTTTTCTTTAAATTACCTTTTTTTCTTCCTTCTACACCAGTTATACTCACCAGAAAAAGTAACATGAGAGTCTGTATTTTTATCATTCACCCTAATGCTTGCAATGTAATTACCACATGTACAGTAGAGTGTCTGTTGACTTTAAAAACACATCAGTTTTGGAAAGCCTGCAACCTGAGGTAGGACTAAAAACTTTCTTAGTGGCTATCAAAGACGCAATTACAGATAAGAAATTTAGGCACTCAGATTAGTCAGGCATGTTACTCCTCCTGAGATCCTCAAAGACAGCTATTTTTTTTCAGCTATTCTACAAAAGAATTAAATATTTCCCATTCCAGTTTTTTTTGGAGCTGAGCTTGGTGATAGTATGCATAATTTTCATACCTAGTGCAAAAGGAAAACAAGTCACAGAAAAATACTGGAAGTCATACCACTTTAATCAAAGGATATGAAACTGTGCTGAGAAGAGATCTCACTGTTCCCAAGATAAAGAGCTGCCCCTGGACACAATTAATTCTTAGATCTACTTTTAAGATGTTGGAGAAGGCAAATGGACTTAACTATTTCTGATTTAAACAGTTAGATCTCCATTATATATGAGTTCCTATTAGAATAATTTCCCTTTGTGACAAATAAATAACAGGAAATGTACATACCAATCTCCATAGTGATATTTAGCTCCTAAAACTAGATTATGCCAAAGTCATTCTCTCTAGGCAATCAAGGTTTAACATTTTATGATTTATTTTGTTTTCTTCTGCCTCATTTTGCCTCAATTAAAATGTAACAAGACTGTTAAATCTTTTTTGCTTCAAAGAACAGTTTTTAATGTATTTTCCATTTTTCTTAAACGTTATTTTCTTCATTAATGATTCATGCTCATGTGATCTTTTTGGCTATACAAAACACCTTGACTTTGTTTCTAGAGGGAAATATTCATAAGTACATCATTGAACTCAAACCAATTCTAAAAGCTAACAATTTCTTGTTGTATGGTTTTTAGTGTAAAACTCATGAGTTATTTTCATCATTCTGTTTTCTGGCACAAAACTAAAATAATTACACAGTGTTTTTCATGGGTAGGCAAAAAGGGATAAATTTCTCAACTGAAACATTCCTCATAATGGAACACAATGACAACTATTTGATATTAATGGAGGGAAAAAAATTAAAAAAAAAAAAGTGCTACCTACAGTTTACCTGCTTAGATTCACAATGGTATACTACTACACCCCAAACTGGATGTGCATAGTAGGTTCTGTGCTTACTTTTCCTTGAAAGTATCTGATGAGGTTTCAGAAATCTGCAGATTGTGGTTTCTAACAATCAATAAGGCTAAATATGTTGACTTTACTACTTGCTCACTATACACAAATCATAATTAAGAAAAAATGCAAAATCAGTCAAAGCTCTGAACACAGGTATACAAACCTGTTTTGTTTTGGCATTTGAGATAAAATATTTTACTTCACAGTCTACATATCTTTCAGAAAAAACTTACAGCTACTGTTAGTATGCAAAACTTAGGTTAATCAATCCTAACTTAAGACATTTAGAAATAAATTATTACTTCAAAGTTTGTGTTCTAGACACTTAATAGTCACTTGAAAGGTTTAATCATAAGACAGTTTTTGTTCACTCTAAAATAGGCAACTAAGAGTAGGTAAATCACCCTTTGGCAACGGTCTTGCATTAATACCATCTGAGGTGACCATTTCAATGTAAACACACAACCTTTGGACATCTGATGTTAGACAAGATTATTCACTTCCTTAGACTATTAGTGCTACAGCTCTGTAGCATTAAAAGTACAGAAGAAAAAGTGGCAGAAAATAAATGTAGTATAGCATTCAAAAATTCAACAATAAGTAATCTTAGTATACAGTAATTTATGCTATTTAACTTCAGCAAAACGTAAAACAAGCACTACGTTTATGAGTTGTTTGGTATACTCATATTTACTGTGATTTCCTGTACCAACAGAGACAGAAGACTTGAACTATTTATAGGTAATGTGAATCCAGTAGCTAGGGATTTATCTTTTCACCAGCTGGTAGACAAAAACTATAGACAGCAGAACGATATTCACTTTACATGTCCACAGAGTATTTCTTGGTAAACTCAAAAATGCTCTGAACATTATTGTGTTCCATTGCTCCTGATGTGATAAATATTCTTCTTTGTCATAGGTGAGTTAAATAATAAAACTGTGAATAATAGCCAACAGGAATAAAGATAAATTGTATCATGTGGCTGTATTCTGTGTCTTCCTTCTATGTTAAATTTTCAGGTATTTAATTAGTTGCAAATGAAGATAAACTTTATACAATCCTTTTTTTCATATTTCTGGGTTTTTTTCCAGAAAATTTGGTACTACGCTCAACCTACATAATACTCTTAAATTTCCTTCATGTGAGATATTCAATTCAGTATCTTGAGACATATCTTAGAAAAAAACAAATTGAACTGTGAAAATCCTAATTTCCACTGGGAATTTTATTTTTAGATTTTTTGCTTTCCCTCCATCTGCCTTTGAGCAATTTTATGTGCTTCAAGCATGAATGAGCAATATTAATCCAATTTCTAGTTTCTGTGAGGCACATTAAGTTTGACTAAATGCACCTCAACTCACCTCTTTGGGAACTACGCATTTATTTAAGTATTTCATTGTCTCACTCCCACCAAACCTGTGCAAACCCCAGAGCTATATACCATAGAAAATATGATTTTTTTCTGAAGCGTATGTGGAGAAGAAAGGGAAAAGTAAACAAGTAAGCACCATATTGGGTTTTTTTCCAATGGAAAGATTCTACTCAGTTTCCCAAACTAACAATCTCTCAAAACCATTGCATTTCGAAACTATAATTCAGTCAACATTCAATTTACTCACCAGGTACGGTACAACAGCAGTACATTTAGTACCTGTTCTTAAAAAAAACACTTCAAAAAATATGAAGAAAAAAAGACAAACAATCAGTTTCTCCTTTTCTCCCTCCTAGCTTTCAGTCAGCTACAGCAGAAAGAAATGGGAAGTTTTCCTCCTCTTGATACATAGGGCAAGGTATTATCTTCTGCACCTAAGAGGGGAACCAAAGCTGACCAAAGCATTTCTCACTTCCACCTGCTTCCCTTAACTGAGATTCATATTCCCTTTCTTATATTCCTTAGGTAGTTTGCATTAGTTTGTTGGCTTTTTGTTTGTTTGTTTGTTTGTTTTGTTTTTGTTTTTTTTTACTCAGAGGTAGTAAATATTATGAAGAAATAGCTTGAAATACCACTCAATATACATGAAAATAACCTTTAAATGTACTTGCATTCTCATAGCTGTTACTGTTTAGTGTTTGTAATTAGTCTTCATAATTAGTTGTTTCCCAACATTACATTTACGCAATATCTAGCCAAATAAAATGGTATGCTGAGGTATTTTTTCAAGCTATATACTCTTGGCCTCATATTACTACTATTCTTGTTACAGGTGATCATTACCATTCCATGTTAGATGTGTGTTGTAGATAGCTGAAAACATTCTCGTAATGGCTGCTGGGGAGGCCTAAGCCAAGCTAAGCTATAACTGGTATACAAATGATGCATTTGCATGACTGAGCAATAAGCCCCCACAATGGAAGAATGCTCAGAGGAGATGAGCAAGGATGATGTGCACATGAAGTTCAGGGAATAATGCAGGGTGTGACTGACCACAACTGTTGCAAAGAAAGTTGATTTTATCTCAACAAAAGGGCTCCAGAGTCTGGACTTCGTTTGAGATGAGCAGTTATGTCGGTTGAGTGACTACACCGTAGTTGTAGTACTTGTAGTACATACTGCATCAGCTGACTACATCATAGCTGACTGGATCGATTGGTGTTGTGTTTCTCTCTGAGTTCATTAAAAGAGTGTAAATATCCACCTGAGTCAGACAGAGCAGCATTGAGGGGAATGAATACACATCTCAGCCCAACAGAGTATAAAACCCAAATAACGGACAAACTACTTTAGAAGAGAACAACAGGCTAGAGCTGGTTTCAACATACATAATCCAATCTCAGTAACTGGTGACACTGTTGTGTCATGTCAGTGAAATTAATATAAAGACCAGTGTGCTGATTTGACTGAAAGTGAGTTAATTTTCTTCGTGCAGTTAAAACCCTTTCTTTTTCATAGCTAGCAGAGTCATTGTTTGGTTTTAGTTGGAGAGTAAGAAGATAACACTCCAGGATAGAGTTGAAGGTTTTGATTGTTGTCTGAGAGCCAAGTTCTGTGAACTCTCTGCCCACAGGTGGGAGACAGCTAGGAAGGAGGGCCTCAGCTAACATCCAGACTAATCAATAAGAATATTCCATGCCATTAGTGTTATGCTTCATATTTAAGGAGAGTCAGGTTCTTCCAGCCAGGTCACGGAGTCAGGACAGAGACCTGTTGGGGGCAGTTCTGTTCAGGACTTTCTTTAGCCTTTTGCTGTCCTGCTGTTTTGCAGAGGCCTCTGAGCCTTTCTGCCTTTTCCTTTCTTCTCTCTCTGGCACCTGCTGTTCAGGACCAGGTGCTGTTCCCTGGGACTGTCTGCTCGGTGTGGATGGAGTTTGTGAGGAATTGCATTGAGTCTCTTTTATATTCTATTTTTATTTTATATATAGTAGTAGTATATTAGTATTATTTTGTTAAACTGTGTTTATCTATTACTTCCTCTCTTCCCTTTTGATTCTCTCCCTTATTCTGTACGAGGGTGGGGCAAGAAGCAGTGAGTGAGCAGCTGTTATGGTTATATTGCTACCTTGGGTTAAACCATGACAGAATTTTGTGGTGCTCAAAGTGGGGCCAGGGGTGCTAAAACTTGTCATTAGAAAGGGGTTAAAATTCAGAGATTTTGGTATTTTTACTGAGACGCAGGTTCAATTTTCTTGGCAAGGTGCCAATTCGTAGGGTTTTAATATTCTCGGGTCCATGTGCTTTGGACATCACCTAGCAGTGTTAAAGCAGATTGCAACTATTATTTTGGTTTAAAAATGCTGAGGCAAAAGTTGTATCAGCTGCTCTCTGCAGTGTATTCTGTGGTACCTTATTTGTGTTGGGTATATTTCTCTAATACTTTTGTGCAGTCTGTCACCTCTGGAAATTGGTCTAAGTGATGGTTTTGCCACATGGTTTAGCACTGGTTTACTTCATCATACTTCAGTCAATTGTGAATTTATATTCATTATTTTTGTACCCTGAGAGAACTTAAAGAGAAAGGTACCTATGTTTTTTTTCTAACTGGCCAAGCCAATCTAAACAACACCTTTCATTTTTCATTAGGACAGCTTATAGATGTTTTTGAGGATTTTGGACATCCTTGGGAATTTGATCGTACCCTGTTGGTATTGTCAGGTCTGCTGAATGTGTGTCAGTTCATGCTAACCATAAGATTACTGGGGGAGATGAGGCTAAGTAGGAGGAGTACAGCTGTTCCAACTCCTGCAACATACATTGCATTTGCTCAAGCCTCAGCAACAGGCACGGCAGCTACAGCAGCTCCCAAGGCAGCTGCTGCAACCCCCACACTGGGCAACGCAGCCAAGGCAGCTACTCCACCTCCCACATCAAGCAAGGCAGCCAAGGCCTCTAGTCCAGTCCCCACAGTGGGCAAGGCAGCCATTGTAGCCACTCTCCTTGTGACACCAGGCACTGCTGCTTCTCCAGCCCCAGTGACCTGCAAGGTAGCCACTCCATCCTCCCATACCCAGCACTGCTGCTGCTGCAGCCTCAACATCAGGCACTGTCATTATGCCAATGCCAGTGACAGTCACTTAGACTCTGGAAATAAATCAAGAGATGACGAGCCTATGTCAGCATCATCACTGTAAAGAGAGTCACAAAAAATACCGCTTGCACTGTGGACAGTGACCTGCAAGGTGGAGTCACCAATGCAAGGGGGACAATGAGATATAACCACTCAATCTTTTTCTCAGTGTGAGCTGAGAGATCTGCAATTTCAGTCGTTGTAAAGGTGGGAACATTGTAACCTGGCTGCTCTGTTTCTGGGATAATGAAGCTGACGGTCTGGAACTAAATGATAGGGAAACCAGACAGCTGGGAACTCTGTCGAGTGGTGCAACCATTAAAGGACAACTGCAAGAGAGAAAGAATCCTCCAGCCTCTGGAGTCAACTTCTGACAGCCATGAAGGCAAGGTATCCCTTCAAGGAAAATATTGTATGTCATCCAAGGAGGTGGAATACTATGGAGAGAGGTATCCAGTTCCTGAGAGAATTAGCTGTGCAGGAGATCATCTGTTTCGAGCCAAACAGTCAGGAGGGGACAGATCCAGACAGAATCCTTTGCACACAACCCATGTGGTGCAAGTTTGTACAAAATGCACCACTGGCATATGCTAGGTTGTTGGCATCAATGAGCCGGACAGGTGTAAATGTACAAAACGTGAATGAAGTGACTGGCCAGCTTTGGGACTTCGACCTTGTTGCCTCTCTACAGGCTTGTTTCTTTACTGTGGAGAAACTGTTGAAAAAATCTGACAACTGGTGTGAAAAGCTGTTGTGTGAAATCAAAGCGCTCAGAGATTATAGGCTTCATTCGCCACCTGTAAGAACCAATGTTTCAGCTATTAGGAGTAGGTGTTTCTGATCTCAAGAAAGAGGGCGTAAGAACTGCACAAAAAGAGGCACACTCTGTTTATTCCTGTGTGATCATGGAGAAGAAATTAGGAGGTGGAATGGAAAACCTACCTCAGCACTTCAGGAACAGGCACGTGAGTTAAAAGGAAAAAGTCCTAGGAAAATGGCTGGTCCAGTTTCCAGAAGGGGTAGAAGAGTTTCTAATCTTCTTGAAGGAACTTCGAATCCATACCCACAGAAGGTACATAACCCAAATCTGTTCTTCAATGTCTATAAGAGGGGTACTGCCTCCAGCCAGGCAGAGGAAAGGGACAGTGGAGTTTACCGGACTGTGCAGATGGCCTGGTACAACAGACCCCCAAGGGTATAGAGCTTTGGTAGACACTGGTGCTCAGCGCACAATAATCCCATCAAACTGCAAAGGAACAAAATTCATGAGTACTTCTGAAGTGAAGTGATTGGGAGATTCCAGGACCTGTCTGCACTAGAGGCTGAAATGAGCCTCACTGGGAAAGACTGGCAAAAGCATCGTATTATGACTGGCCCAGATGCTCTGTGCATCCTTGGCATAGACTGCCTCAGGAGAGAGTATTTTAGGGACCCAAAAGGGTATCACTGAGCTTTTGGCATAGCAGCTGTAGAGAATGAGAATATTAAACAACTGTCTGCTTTGCCTGGTCTCTCAGAGGACTCTTCTGTCATAAGATTGTTGAGGGTCAAAGACCAATAGGTGCAAATTGCTACCACAATGGTGCACTGGTGGCAATATCTCACTAACCAAGGCTCTCTGGTTCCCATCCATAGATTGACTCATCAACTGGAGAGCCAAGGAGTGTTCAGTAAGATTCACTCACCTTTTAACAGACCCATATAGCCAGTGTGGAAGTCCAGTGGAAAGTGGACACTAACAGTAGACCATTGTGGCCTAAACGAAGTTACACCACCATTAAGTGCTGCTGTGCCAGACATGTTAGAGCTGCAATATGAGCTGGAGTCAAAGCCAGCTCAGGGGTATGCCACAATTGACATTGCTAATGTGATTTTTCTATATTCCTTTGGCAGCAGAGTGCAGGCGACAGTTTTCTTTCACATGTGAGGGCATCCAGTACACTTGGAATCACTTGCCTCAGGGATGGAAACTCAGGCCTACCATCTGCCGTGGACTGATTCAAACCATGCTGGAACAAGGTAATGCTCTAGAACACTTACAAAACATTGATGACATCATCGTACAGGGTGAAACAGTGAAAGAAGTTTTTGAGTTTCATTCATTTGTCTCTATTTTTTTCTTACCATTTTCTCTAAGGAAACCTCAATTACAATTTCATGTCTTCCTGTCCCCATACTACGACTATTTCTGCAGAACATTCCAAAACTTCATGACAGATGGGAATCCTTGTCAAGAATCAAAGAGCTTCTCTAGTGACATGGTTTCACTGAGACATCGAGTCTTTTTATTGGTGAATTATCAAAAATGTAATATGATATTTAGCCCTTAGAAGAGGTCACTTGTGTAGCATATACCAAAAGGAGATTCTCATATATCAGAAATAGTGTGGCCAGCAGGACTAGAGAAGTGATCATCCCCCCGTACTCTGCACTGTTGAGGCTGCACCTAGAATACTGTGTTCAGTTTTGGGCCCCTGACTACAAGACGTTAAGGTACTAGAGTACATCCAAAGAAGAGCAATAAAGCCTATGAAAGGTCTGCAGAACATGTCTTATGAGGAGCGGTTGAGGGAACTGGGGTTGTTGAGCCTGGAGAAAAGGAGTCTGAGGAGAGACCTTATTGCTCCCTACAACTACCTAAAAGGAGGTGGTGGAGAAGTGAGTGTTGGTCTCTTTTCCAGGGTAACAAGTGGCAGAACTAGAGAAAATGGCTTCAAGTTGCACCAGGGAAGGTTTAGTTTGGATATCAGGAAAAAGTCCTTCACCAAAAGGGTTGTCAGGCATTGGAACAGGCTGCCCAGAGAAGTGGTTGAGTTGCCATCCCTGGAGGTGTATAGATGTGACACTTCGGGACCTGGTTTATGGTAGTGTTAAGTTTACAGGTGGACTCAATGATCTTAAAGGTCCTTTCCAACCTAAATGATTCTATGATTCTATGCTAGGCAGGGTTTTTAATGGAGAACTAACATTATTTTCTTTGGCACTCATACAAATAACAGAAGTGAATGATAAAAGCAATCTAATGGAATGTTCTAAATATTTTTCCTAATCTCATAGTGCATTTCTTGGAATCTGTGCCAATGCCAAAATCTTTGCATTTTAAATACCAGAGAAAAAGCTAGAAAATGCCGAATTTGAATACATTAGAAGCCTTCAAAAAACTACAGGAAAGCAACACACAGACAACAAAAGTATTCAAGGGGTCTATTTTGTCTCTGTTACAGGGACCTACACATATTTCTAAAATCAAAACACAAAATTCTTAACAATGAATATAGGGGTTTCTAAAGTGGAATTTTCAATAAATTGATGTTATAACCATTAGAAAATGCATCTTCATCACACATTTTATAAATACTCTTTTATGCATTCTAACAAGTGCAACACTGTTTCAAAATACAAAAATACATAAGTAAATAGTTTAAGACAAACTGAATGTTTCTGGAAGTCAAATTCTATACTTTGTAACTCACAACATGAATCTCAACTACAAACAGGCAAAAGGAAGGAGCACTCTACCAGTATATTTTTTCATTATACAGAATAAGGCAGAAAACAAACCTTCCCAGTTTCTTTCCACTTCATACCTCCCATGAACTGAGAAGAGACAAAACTGCAACTTCACATTATATAAGATTGAAGAAAAATCTATTCATGGAAAGTTGCTTGTCTAGTTGCAGATACATACCTCTATATAAAACAAATCAAAACAAAACAAAAACCCACCAAACAAAATAACCCAAGCAAACAAAACAAACCAACCAAACTGGTTTTGTGCCTTAAAATACTGAAGACATTGATTTCTAAAACTTGGAAGAAGACACTGTTACATATCTTTTCTTTTTTACGTGCAATTGAAATTTCAAGGTACTCTTAATTTCCCTTTTTATTTTCTATTCTGTCTAAAAGGTCTGATTTTATTTTAGACTAGTTTAGGAGTTGTATATAACAATATCTTAGACACAAATATCAAAGGACATTTGTCAGAAATGCTTTGGAGACAGGTTGAACTGGAAGAATGGGCAAATCGCTAGAGAGCTCCCCAAACTGCTGTGCCTGATAGACTACTACCCGCTGCTGGTCTTCCAGACAGATGGGGAGGAAGCTCCTTCCCGTAGCCTGAGGGGAATGAAGAATGACTTCAAGGTCTTGGGAAGGATGGTGAAAGACTCAGGGGCTCAAGTGATCTTCTCTTCACTCCTTCCATCTTCAAGTGACGATGTGGGATGGAATAGGAAAATTCAGTCTCTAAATGGTTGGCACCAAGATTGGTGCTACAGGCAGGGCTTTGGATTTTTTTATAATGGTTGGATTTATAAGACACCAGTCCAGACAGTGTAACGCGGGAAAGGTTTATCTCACAGGGGCAAAAGGATGCTGGGACAGGAATTAGCTGGGCTCATTTGGAGAGCTTTAAACTAGGCTCAAAGGGGGATGGGGTTGTAGCTGGGCTTGTCCCAGTGGGGCAGCATTCTAAAACTGATGAGGACCAGGTGGCCTCCTATGCCCCTAGGGAGAAATTGGTGTGCTCTGCTCGCTCCCTGAAATGCCTGTACACCAATGCGCGCAGCATGGGGAATAAGCAGGAGGAGTTAGAATCCTGTGTTCGGTCGGGAGATTATGATCTGGTGGCAATTACAGAAACATGGTGGGACAGTTCACATGACTGGAATGTGGTCATGGATGGCTATGCCCTTTTCAGGGAAGACAGGCCAGCCAGGCGTGGTGGTGGAGTTGCTCTCTGTGTGAGAGAGCAACTACAATGTACTAAATTCTGCCCAGGAGTGGATGACGAGCGAGATGAGAGTGCATGGGTCAGGATCAAGGGGCAGGCTGGCAGGGGAGACACTGTTGTGGGCATCTGTTACAGGCCACCAGATCAGGCTAAGGAAGTTGATGAGGCCTTCTATGGGCAGTTGAGAGTGGTCTCACAGTCACACGCCCTGGTTGTTGCGGGTGATTTTAAGTTCCCTAATGTTTGCTGGAAGGACCATTCAGCCAGCCAGCCACAGTCCAGGAGATTCCTCCAGTGCATTGATGATAACTTCCTCATGCAGATGGTGGAGGAGCCGACCAGGAGAGGTGCACTGCTGGATCTCATCCTCACTAACAAGGAGGGTCTGGTGGAAGCAGTAAAGGTTGAGGGCTCCCTGTGTTGCAGTGACCACGAGATGGTGGAGTTCAGCATCTTGTGTGGCAGGAACAGAATAGCAAGTAGAATTGCAACCCTGGACTTTAGCAGGGCTAACTTTGGCGTTTTCAAACAATTGCTGGGGGAAATCCCATGGGCAAGACTGCTTGAAGGAAAAGGGGCCCAAGATAGCTGGATTGCATTCAGAGATTGTTTCTTCCACGCTCAGGATCAGAGCATCCCCACACGAAGGAAGTCAAGGAAGGGAGCCAGGAGGCCTGCGTGGTTGAATAGGGATCTGTTGGGTATGCTCAAGCAGAAGAGGAGAGTTTACAGGTCATGGAAGCAGGGGCTGGCCACTTGGGAAGAATATAAGGCTGCTGTTAGAGGATGTAGAAGGCAGCTAGGGTAGCCAAGGCCTCCTTAGAATTACAGCTGGCGAGAGGGGTCAAGGACAGCAAAAAGAACTTTTTCAAATACATAGCAGATAAAACAAATACCAGAGGCAATGTAGGCCCACTGATGAATGGGGTGGGTGCCCTGGTGGCAGAAGATACAGAGAAGGCAGAATTCCTGAATGCCTTCTTTGTCTCTGTCTACTCTGTCGGAGGCTGTCCTGGGGAGCCCTGTACCCCTGAGACCGCGGATGAAGCCAGGTCAATGGAGGAGTTTGCTTTAGTTGATGAGGACTGGGTTAGGGAGAAATTAAATAGTCTGGACATCCATAAATCCATGGGTCCAGATGGGATGCATCCGCGGGTGCTGAGGGAGCTGGCTGAAGTCATTGCTGGACCGCTCTCCATCATCTTTGGCAAGTCTTAGGAAACGGGAGAGGTGCCCGAGGATTGGAGGAAAGCAAATGTCACTCCAGTCTTCAAAAAGGGCAAGAAGGAGGACCCGGGTAATTATAGACCGGTCAGCCTCAGCTCTGTCCCTGGGAAAGTAATGGAACAGCTTATCCTTGGTGCCATCTCAAGGTATATCAAGGATAAGAGGGTTATTAGGGGCAGTCAGCATGGCTTTACCAAGGGTAAGTCATGCTTGACCAACCTCATAGCCTTTTATGAGAATGTAATAAGGTGGATGGACGATTGCAGAGCAGTGGATGTGGTCTACCTTGACTTCAGTAAAGCCTTTGACACAGTCTCCCACAGCATCCTCACAGCTAAGTTGAGGAGGTGTGGTCTGGACAATAGAGTAGTGAGGTGGGTTGCAAACTGGCTTAAGGAGAGAAGCCAGAGAGTGGTAGTCAATGGTGTGGAGTCTAGTTGGAGACCAGTATCTAGTGGAGTGCCTCAGGGGTCAGTACTGGGGTCAATATTATTCAATATATTCATTAACGATTTGGATGAGGGAATTGAGTGTACTATCAGCAAGTTTGCTGATGACACTAAGCTGGGAGGAGTGGCTGACACACCAGAAGGCTGTGCTGCCATCCAGCAGGACCTGGACAGGCTGGAGAGTTGGGCGGGGAATAACCTAATGAAATTTAACAAGGGAAAGTGTAGAGTCCTGCATCTGGGCAGGAACAACCCCAGGTTCCAGTATAGGTTGGGAAATTACATATTAGAGAGCAGTGTAGGGGAAAAGGACCTGGGGATCCTGGTGGACAACCGGATGACCATGACCCAGCACTGTGCCCTTGTGGCGAGGAAGGACAATGGCATCCTGGAGTGTATTAGAAGGGGGGTGGCTAGTAGATCGAGAGAGGTTCTCCTTCCCCTCTACTCCGCCCTGGTGAGACCACATCTGGAATATTGTGTCCATTTCTGGGCCCCTCAGTTCAAGAAGGACAGGGTACTGCTGAAGAGGGTCCAGCGTAAGGCAACGAAGATGATTAAGGGAGTGGAGCACCTCCCTTATGAAGAAAGGCTGAGGGAGCTGGATCTCTTTAGTTTGGAGAAGAGGAGACTAAGGGGGGACCTTATTAATGTTTATAAATATATAAAGGGTGAGTGCCATGAGGATGGAGCCAGGCTCTTCTTGGTGGCAAACAATGATAGGACAAGGGGAAATGGGATCAAGCTGGAACAAAAGAGGTTCCGCTTAAATTTGAGAAAAAACTTCTCAGTGAGGGTGACAGAGCACTGGAACAGGCTGCCTTGGGAGGTTGTGGAGTCTCCTTCTCTGGAGACATTCAAAACCCGCCTGGACATGTTCCTGTGCGACCTCACTTAGGCGTTCCTGCTCCAGCAGGGGGATTGGACTAGATGATCTTTTGAGGTCCCTTCCAATCCAAAACATACTGTGATGCTGTGATGTTTTCATCTGTCCCCTTCTGTTGCTGTCGTCCTTGGAAAGCTGATGACCTTGCCACTCAGAGAAGGTGGCAAGGACAGTAGCTAGAAATTGCAAGGGGTGGGTTGAAATATTACTGGAAGGCAGAAAAAGTCTGGATAAACTTCTGGAAGGAATGGTGTTATCAGTACAACTTTTTTGTATAGCTACTATACAGCAGAATCACTTAAAAAGGCAGATTCTGGGCTGTATGGGGTATAGTCTCAGTTTTACTCTCTGGGTCCAGTATTAATGTAATTTATTTTAATGAACTTGATTAGTCTTCACTGTTGGGACATGGCTAATAGAGAAGGGGCATGGCTCTATTGATCCATTGTATCAGGAGAATTCTGTTCTAAGTTAGCATGAGTAGGCCTCAGTTAGCATGAGTTTGGTGTAGCATAGTGGAAAAGTACTGAGCGGTTGCTCTCTGGTTAGCTGAGCGTCTAAGATAAACAAGCTGGGGAATTATCTCTAGCAGGGTGAGAAGGTTGCATTCCAGAGAAACCACAAGAAGGTTGAGCTCATTATGTATACTATCCAATCAATAGAAGACGAGTAGGCATAATTACTGTATACTATCCAATTAATAGATGACGAGTATGCATAATTATTGTAAGTCTTATATAAACCAGCTTAGTGCATCAATAAAGTGGAGGTATGCTTATCACTCATATTGGGTCGACCGCATTCCTTCCTCCGTCCGCTCGGGTCTGGAACTCTGATGGAATTTTTCTCTCGGCACTTCACTACTAGAATACCATGTCATAAGGATTTAACCTGCCTGACATTTGCGTATAGAAAGTGAATATTACTTACCCATGCTCCACATTAGCATTTTGACTATTGGTCTAACTGTGAAAGACTATATTTACATTACAAAGGAGTTTTTCTTAGTAGATTTCGGTTTTGCAGTTACGACCCCCATTGTCTGTCTTCTGGAGGAGAGGGAAAGGGTTCCTTAGGACTAGCTCTAGTCAGGGCCCATGGGCTTGATGCTGTTACTGGTTGGAGAGCTCTAATTTGTACTACTGTAGCACATCTTCCACTTCAGTGTCATGTGGGAGACATTTTGTCAGCTTCACTCTGAGGCTTTTCTGTAATGTGAACCAAAGCATAGTGGGAGGGCACAAATGTAAGATTCATTTAAAAAATGCATGACTAATCTGAGTTTAACATGATAATGTGAATGCAATTGATGTAAACCAAACCATGGTTTGGGGTAAATGGGTCATCATGTGTAATGTTATTTTAAGAAACTTTGGTAATTTGCAGAAGAGACCAAGAGGGAATTAACATGCCAACTTTTCACCTGACTTTCATAGCTTCCATTTGAAAAGTGCACCTGATACTAACTGAACATTCTTATCAAAAAAATAGAGCAATACATGATATAGTGCTAACAGTATTTATTCCAAAATTATTTTGTTTCTTCCAAATAATTCTAAGTTTAATGTTATTAATTCGGTGTTTAATTCTATGCTTACAAACAGTTAGATTATGTATAAGGAAGAAGGAAGGAAGGAAGGAAGGAAGGAAAGTAGGAAGGAAGGAAGGAAATAATTAAAACCACTGAGAATGAAATTGGTTTCTGTGTTCATGATATTATATCTTGTCAAGCCACAGGTTCCAATTTTTTTGCAGCTGTGAATCAAGCTTTTCTAAAAGACTTTGAATGGATATCTCAGAGAATGAACAAAGAATCACCAGTAGGTAACTTACTGGAGTTCTGAAGAGCAACTAGGGATCACGTTCTAAGTTGTTTCGATGTCTAATTGTACTATTCATTAACAGAGAATTTCAGCTACCTAAATTTTCCTCAACATGCTTGGTTTCATACCCATTCAAGTCATGGACAGAGTTCCCACTGGATAGAAATACATTTTTCAGAAATTCTACCTATATAACCAATTAAGATGTTTTATGACTTTCTACAGTTATTTGATATAAAAGAAAGGTTCACAGAAATTTAAACCTCAAAAACTATTAAATATTAGATTATATGAGATCTATTCCATCTGATTTATCCTTATTATGGTTAAAGAACATGAAAATAAAATTCACCGTGACAAAGAAAATTTCTCATATTGTGAGACCAACGACAGTCAACAAGTTGGACAATACCATGTTTTTATATATGAACTGTTTCCTATTTAAAGTAACTAGAAAAAGCTATAAGTGTTGTCTGTAGTAAAATGTATGTCACAACTAATTAACAGACTGTGAAAATAAAATTATCCAATTAATTCAATAAAAATTGATTTGCTATTTTCCATTTGCATTCATTTCTTATTCTGTCTAGTATACATTTCTTATGTCTAGTACACATAAATGCCTTGCTAATTGGTCTATGTATTTGATACTAGTATCATTTTTATGCTAAAGACTTGGTGAAATGTCTACATTATTTACTATATTGAATATTTAATTATTTTTCTGATAACTTAAAAGGTGTAGCAAATACTTTCTCTCAATCTGGACTGAAGGTTTCAAAAAATGACTGACCATGATGAGCCTAAAGCATAAGGACATTTTCTTGTTGGTGTTCGCTTATGGTAAACATTTCTGATTATACATTAGTATTTCTGAAGTTCTATATAGCACTAAAGGGGTTAATTTGTTTGTTTGTTTGTTTGTTGAGTAGCAGATACCTCTGAATACAACAGTTACTAGTACTAGCATCATCGGTGAACTCCTTTGTCTTCAAGTATTCGACAAAACACAACCCTGTCACTTAGTGACATAAAATCAAACATTCATTTAGTGAGCAGGGTGGCTGTTGAGAATGGATAGCAAGTTCTGTTGAACAGAGATGTACATGCACGATCGTGCCTGTTCTGGACAATACAAACACACATCAGTCATGTTCTCTAGTCCAGCTGTGACTGGCAACATAAACTCAGGTGAATAAGACACTTCTTCATCCTCCTAGTCAAGGTGTTCAAGTCCTAACTGACAGAGTAACTTCACATGTAATGATTCTACTTTCGAATCAGTCTGCAGCCTTTGGTACAGTGCTGTAGTTTCAGTTACATGTTTCCTCACCCTCTGTGGGATAATCGTATTCTATATCATTTCTCTATTTTCATTTATTGCTTTCAAACAGATGCTCTGCATAAGCTGCCACAAGCCTCTTCGATGAGTTGAGCCAAGGCCAAAATGTCTGACTTTCTCTACATCTAAAGCCAATTTGGATTGTTTTCCCAGGGAATACCAAATTCATCTAATTGAGGTAGAGCTGGGGAGATGCAGGCAAGATCTTACATACCTGAGTAGTTCTTTTGGGTAGGCTTCTCCCCCAAATATATTAATGGTTGTTCTGAGGAAAAATACTTTTAAACAACTTGCAGAAAAATTAGAGTCAGACTTCTGAATGTGTTGAAAAGGCAAATTAATACAGAAATAACATATTTTCTTAATATTTCTGTCAAATAAGTTATTAAAACACTTTCATTAACTGCTTAAACTAAACTCCCCCTCCAAAAAAAAGCCTCACACTTTTTTCCTGGTGCTTGTCTAATGAATAGGTTTTTCCAGAATTTCAATGCTGTAACAGTTTAAGGTGTTCATATATATTCTGTTTGTTTTGTGTGTGCGAAAAAAATATTTTCCAGTAATAATTCCTTCCTTGTTTCTTCATATTAGGATCACAGGATTATTCAGGTTGGGACCTCAGGACATCTAAGTCTAACCACCTGCTCCAAGCAGGGCCACCTGTGAGGTCAAACCAGCATCATCAGGGATTTGTCCACCTCGATCTTGAAAACCTCTGAAGATTGAAATATGGAGACTATACAACCTCTACGGGTGTCATGGAGGCACCCCAAAACAACTCCAAGCAAATAATAAGCTTAAACCAACTTTAATTTGCAGTTGAAACTGAAATCAAATGACAGACTGAAACCAAACAACAGAACCCAATGCAAGCTTGGCAGCGGGCAGGGAGGGGAAGATGTGCAATAATCCAAAATCAATCAGCACTCTTAGTATCTTTAATAAACTACAGGCCTGATATACCAGTTGGAGATACTATTACCATATGACCACATAGGAATGATGACTCACAGTGTGCACACACTCACTCAGAAAAAAAAAAAAAAACTGTCACTCAAAATGTACCCAGAAAAAAATATTCACTGCCCTGGGGTGGGGGGAGCAAGGGTTCTTTCAAGGATATGTTCCAGGAATCATCAAGGAGAATGTGAGAGTTTTTAGTCCTGGAAAGTCTCCTTAATGGCATCCTGATCTAAGGGGGATCTCCAATCACAGTTCTGCTGCTCCAGGAAGACCTCTCAATGGGGGTCTTTGGAAGGGGTCCCATTTTATAGCCTGGTTGGGTCTGGCTATGACCATTGTGGGCATGGTCCAGAGGCTTCTTTGGTTCTGAATATCTCATTGCCTGAAGAGCTTGTCTCTTGACCAGGGGTTCTGCCCCTTCTGCTCTCCCCCTGCCCGAGGGCCAGAGGAAGGTGCACGTGACTGAAGGCACCATGCCTGGAGGGGTCAGGTGATGTGACAGTCAGCATTGACCAAGGTACATACATAAGGACAGTCACAGTGTGCATAAAAGGTGCTAAAGACCCATAAACTTACAAAGAATTACTTGAAGTACCTTTCAGAAATTCAGGAGTAAAGGGTACTACAAATAAAAAATAGGAATAGAACGCAAATATGATACTAAAGTCACAGATATTCCCATTATCTGGAATAATGTTTTTGTGCACAAAAGTCAAGAAATTGTTAACATCTTTTAAGTAGTAGCAGGAATTGATTTTGCGTGTTGTTTCATAATAATATTGTAGAGTTCTAAAATGTGCATGTTTTATATTTTGTGAAATAATGAAGTCTAGAAATCCTCCTTATTAATGTTGATAACAATAAAAAATTGTAAGTTTTGATGAATTGTTCTTGCATTAAAATCACCTTTATTTAAATTTACACTAAGTATAACCATGCTTTGGCTGTCATAACTAGTTTGTTATCCACGTTCAGCAGATCTTTTCCTTTTACACTGTTACTATTCTCAAAAAAATGCTTGCTGAGACTAATTGAGATAAGTTGAAATCAGTATGTTGAAATTACTCCTTTAATTTAATACTTTATAATTAAGACAATATATATTCTATGAAGGATTAAAAATATAGATTAATGTATGATGCTAACATAAGGACAAGTTAACATAAATGTAGATCTGCACCTAGTGAAAAATACCAATAATCAATCTTAAGTATTCTAAAGGTCTATTAATGCAACTTGTGGTAGCACCTGTCATCAAATCCTACTCGATTTTCCGTGGCAGCCTTTCATGAGTCAAAGATCATAGGATGTTCTGAGTCCTTTGCTGCTTTTTGAAAAATGTGAATCTGAGATTGCCTAGATTACTGTGAAAAACAGATGCAATGGCTGTATTACAAAAACAATGATCTGCAAAAGATAAAAGCAGAGATGAAGTTTACATGGGATAGAGACTCAGTTTCCAGTGTCATACATCACTCTGTGACTGCCTTCAGGATAAGCAACCTTTCTGTGATCTTTAAACCGTTTCTGAGTGTGGCAAATGCACTTGACTGTTCTCCCCCAGCCAAACCAGCAGCAGTTGGGTTCAGACTCCAGAGGTGGTAAAGGCCTGGGCTATAGCCAGGCTAAAAGCTCCTTCTAGGAAATCCACAAGGAAGTAGAATAACATGCTGGACACCAACAAGTTGTGGGCAAAAGGAGTCTCATGCAAACCTTTTCTACTGTATGCAAACTGACTACAAGTCAACCACTTTATTCTGTAAATATGACAGCCTGGGTGAGCCTACTTTGAGCTCTCTCTGCTAAATGATCTGGCTATATGGCTATAGTTTTGCTATTCATAGGTGAGTGGATGAGCCCTATTTAAATATAATATTAAACATGTAGCTTAAGTAAATGCACACTAAATATAATGAATCATTTAGAAGTATAAGGTTGTATGATTTTCAATATATTCTTTGCTTCATGTTACTTACTAAGCTGGATTTGCTAAAATCTGAAGCTATAAAGTTCTGCTCATATTTACCTAAGGCAACTACAAACTACACTGAATACTTGCAAGATAAGGTCCAGTTTTCAGTCTGCTGGGAAGAACAGAACTGACTGGGGAAAAAGTAACTATCCATGGCTAACATGGAGACCTTCCAGACATCTGCAGAACGGGGCCCATTTTGCACTTTGCTGAGAAGGATTTATTCAGACAATACAGTATCTGCAAGGCTATGGACCATAAAAACCGTCTACAGCTAAACAAAACAAAGGCACATATGTGATCAGTGAAAAAGATCCAATGAGAAGCAAGAAGACCTCAAAGTTAAATTTTGCTATTGGACTCAATCATGGTATGAATGGTCTGTGAAGATGTGAAAGTCTATTGTTTTCTATGGTCAGGTTGGACCTCTGTGCAGGTAGGTACCCTGCTTGAGCCAGCCTTCCTGTTATTCTGCTCCATTATTTTTTATTTTCTTTTTTCTGAGAATTTTCTTTCCTGAAAGTCTGCTCTACATACACTTATCCGGCCTTCCCTGAAAGTTTGCCTTTGGAGCTCTAAAATACAGACTCTGGAGTGAACAGTTATCAGGGAGAGAAGAATGCTGAAAGTTTGCACCACAATAGGTATCAGGCCACTAGAGAGAAGACACCTGAAAGTTTGCTTTGAATAGATATTGAGTTATTGGGAAGAAAGTAAGTAGCTTTCAGCTTGGCATATTTCCCCCATACAGTAAATAATAGAGTGAACCTCCCACTAAACTCTTTCAGGTTTCATTTCTCTTTGAGAAATCTAAACATTTTTCTGCAGTAAGGAGAACCCTAAATTACTCCCTGGCAACACTGGGAGATGGGCAGAAGAGTCAAGTACAGCTTGATCTTTACTCATTCATGTACACTTTTCATGACCTACTTGAAACAATCAGTTAATATGTTTTTTAAATCACCCTGGGAAGTACTATGGATGCATCCAGTCTGATGGCCTTAGCTTGCCATGTGACTAGAGCTCTAGATACAACAGATTAAGACAATATAGGCTTCCCAGCTATGACTTCTGTCTTGCGTGTGTTTACCTGATTGATGGGCAAGTTATTTAGTTAAGCACATCAAATGCCTTTATACCTTTTCCTCTGAAACAGACGTAGGTACTGATTACCAGCCTCCCATTTCCTAGGAGAGTGCTCTAACAGTAAGAGATTCTTGTGAAGGGAGTAACACCAGCTCCTGTGTAGTCTGATATTCCTAAATGTCTTTGCTGCAGGACATAATTTGCAATGTGCTTTACATAACCAGTGGAAGACATGATTATACAAATACTGAGTAAACCATAACCATACTGTAGATCTACACCCCTGGTAGGGGGTGATAATTGTCAGGCAAGGAACTAGTAAAAAGTTGGCTTTTTAATAAAGAATGTGTTATTTGTGTTTAATCTAACTCCATGTTAATAAAAACTACTCAGGCAGTTTTAAGTCTGCAGCAAGTAGGAAGAAATATTGTTGACTAGGCACATCAGGGATAGAAGACTGATGGAAGAAATTAGCTGTGCATATCAACCAGGAGCCTGCAGAGTGGCTGATGGACAAGGCTTAAAACATCACAGAACCATACATGGATGTGGACTTCTGTGTGATGAAAAGTAAGGTCTGACCAAGTCTTACTTCACTGTGACTTTCTTTATTTGTTGTAGACCTTGAGAAACTTATCATACTAACAGCTGTTGATAATAAAGATACACTGTAGGTAAGTGCACTGTAATTGAATTTTTCAGAGTCATGGTGGGCTGGCATAAGATTTTCCCTTCCCTGTGTGGATGGCTTTACCCAAATCCTGTAAATACCATTTGATAAGCAGGCAGGCTAATTCCCTTAATCACTTGGCCCATCTCCTGAGTGACAGTGGACACCACTGTGTATGTTACACTTTCTCCCACTATTCTTAAAAAAAAACTTTGATCTTTTAAAATTATATTAGCTTATGAAAGAAATATTCACCAAGGAATCTGGAGGAAAACAACAACAACAACAACAAACATTAAGCCACAAATGGAAAATATACCCTTCAAAGAAATAAAAATAAGTTCAAAACTCTAAGTCATTTGCTAAGGAACACCTACAAAAATGAAATATTTTTGTATGTAACAGAAGTATAAATATATCTTTGTATATACAGATATAGATTTATATACACAGATATGCATTTACAGCTAATACACTGCTATAGCTCAAAAAATAAAATAAAACAGGAAATTATAAATGCTTTGGAAAAAAGATTTGGTTTGGAGTATTAAATTATCTCTACAGGAGACTGCTTTAAAAATATATAATACTCAAGGAGCAAATGCAAGAAATATATGTAAAATAACTTCCAAAAAATGTAACATTCTAAATCTTCCCCACTGTTACATATAATGAAAATAAAGCACTACTTCATTTTGACATCTTTTGTTCCTGAGGAAGGGGACAGGGGGACAGTCTTGTGGGAAGGCTTCCTAAACAAAATGAGAACTCTTATAGCTGTGTGACTTGTTTACATGAGTATTTTCACATTTGGAATTACTGAAGAGAATATTACAAAATAGATTAATAGCTTTAGCTCACTGTTTTGGAGTAAGTACTTATGTCATACATCTGTGGAATAAAATATCAGATTCTTCAGCTACAGCTTTTCTCCATTAGAATTTCAATATAAGGAAGCAAACTATGAGGTATGATAGTCTTAACTTCTGTCTTTTTTCGTAATTTAATCAGCTTATAGAAAGTACTTAGAAGAAATAGAAGTAATAGAAGAAAAAGAGGATGTCCAAAGATTTCCTTGTATTGTTGTTGCTGTAATTTAAGGAACTTATGTTCTTTACCTCATGTAATCGTAACAGTTTTGATACTATTTAGAAGATATGAACTGTGCAATGCAAAACATGCAGTTTACGGATAATACTTCAGTTTCTAATAAAATAATAATTAAACCATTAAGACATAAACTGCTTTGGCTGATAAGTGTGAATAAGTACTCTGATGTGCTGACACGACTTAATGGTCCCTAGCATTTATTCCTGATGAACCAGAATATGTCACTCTTAACATTTTAGCTGCTTAGATATGTCCTCCAGAATACAAGTTTTTCAAGATTAATTATTCTATCTCATATCAGAGTAGCAACTTCATTCTATTACAATAGTTCCAAACCACCTACAAGCAAGGTTTGGTGTATAGAGTGAGATAAGGAATATATAAGTAGGGTTCAGAATATTTTCAGACTTTTTCTTCTCTTAATGTGTGGAAGATAAATACTGACTTCAGTCACACTTCATCTTTACTAACTTAACTAAATAATTAGGAATATAGGCTGAAATAAAAATCTGGTCTTATTTCACAGTCAGTGAAGAATAACATCCTCAAAAGAGAGCTTCATGTTAAGGTTTTCATTCAGCTACTTTAGAATAGGGTAAAATACCTTCAGCATGTAGGTATTTTATTTTACACCTCCCTCTTCATTGACTTGAGAGTTGAAACTAGTTGGGACTAAATGGCTGCATTTGTATGTCTGAAAGTGATGAAGGTGAATTGCAACCTTAATATATTGAACTCTGACATACAGTTCTCATCAGTTTGTTTCAAATAATCATTGTGCTATGTATTTTGGATTAGCTCGAAAAAACACACATTAAGGTAATATTTCAACAATTTAAGCAATATTTGCATGGAGTAGTAGTACACTAATATTGCCTATACAGGTATTAGTGTTTCTTTCTTTTTTTCTCCATATTCACTTACTCCATAGTAACAAATGTAACATTACTGATAGTACGATATTAGCTATTTCATTATATCATTAAGTACTGAATGAGTCAATATTTGTTGCCTAGCCTAGTATATTTTGATGGTATTAATTAAGGCTTCTTAAATGGTCCTTTTTCATGATTGTAAACAAATTCCTCATCATCTTGGCAGAAGAGCAATAAACTACATATTTTTTTGGTTCTTTTATAGCCACAGGAGCTAATTATGCAAAATTTTATTCATATGGTAACTATGATGCCTATTTTAAGATTTCCCATAATATCTGTTAACAAGTCTTCTGATAATCATCACTAATTTATACAATGTAGTAAAGTTTTATGACTCCGTTATCTTCCCCTGGAGAAATATATAAATTCTTACTTTCTTTTTTTTAAACAAAACTATGGAATACTGTTATCAGTCATCAGATGTAGCTGATTTTATGATACTGCATTTGCAGACATACTGTATTACATCTGTTACTAGACTAGCCAAGCAGATCAAACTACCTGAAATGGGTGAAAATTACTGAGCTATCATGATGCATCTAATTCAACATCCTAATGCTGATGTTCAAGATTTTCTTAAAATGAGAGTGCATTTTCAGAACTGCGGAGTAATATAGTTTGAAATTTTGTGATGACTATTTGGGTGGTTTGAGTTTCTTAATTCTAAGAATAAAATCAGTATTGTCCCCAGCTACAGTGCAAGATATATTTTTATGGACATGGCTTCCAATTCAGCAACTGCTGTTAATTAAAATGGAAGTACTTAGTCTGCGTAGAGTATAAAAGGGAGAAAGGAGCTTATTAACTTGAACTATTAAAGTCTTAGGATAACAGGCCTTAGAAATTCTTAAGAAGCTATCTTTTGTCTGACCAACGAAAGCAGACTTCTAGTGTACTGTTTCCCGTATCCAGAGATTATAAGTCATATACGAGCCCCAGTAACAAAGTTTTTCCCTAAAACTACAACACATTATACTTATGGCTCTGCAAGCCTTGACTTACCTTTGAAAAAGAGAGATACTTTCTTCTTTAAGAAGAAAATATTAGTGTGGACTTCATCCAATATCCATGCCTGGATCCAAACACTAGCTCCAATTTGTTGTTTTTTGGTGTTTTTTTTTCAGTTGCTGGAGTTCTCATTAGCTAATTCAGCTTGAAGTTGACTAATGGTTACATGTACATGTGAAATACAGCCCTCTGCTGTAGCTGGCTCCAGCCACTCATTCTTTCCAGTAGCTGGATCTAGACAATCACTTTCCTCCAGTAGCTGGAACTCAAACTGTGACCCCATTCAGGCTTCTTGTCCTAGTTGTTGGCTAGTCAGACTGTAAATTCACCAGCAGCTCACAGGTTCAGGCTCAAAACAGAGAGGCCATGCCTGTAGATGGTAGAATTAGGATTTAGTATGAAGATAAGTTAAACCATGGTGATAAAGTGTGAGGCTTAGTCAGGCAAGGAGTCAGGAAATCAGCTCTGTGATGAGAATAGGTTTATGAGATTGTAAAAAATGGCACAAATGAATAAAGTACAGTCTTACAGCTAGAACATGAATACAATTTCAAAAGAAATGAAACTACTATGACACGATTTATAAATATCATATATCAATCTGGTCATTAAGAATTTTGTCTTGTGAAGAATTTATTTAATGTACTACCAAAAAAAAACGGTAGGATTAGAAACAACAATGTAATATAGTATCCTTTGAAAAAATAAAGACTCACTGAAGTCATTGACAAGCAGTGGTAATCTTAGCTTTCCCAGATATTTGAATACTGTTGGCGATTATGTCAAAGTCAAGGAAGTGGCAAGGATATAAATTCTGTTACAGGCAAAAGGGAAGAGACTATATACCTGGAAAACAAAACAACGACAAAAAACACAAACAAACAAATAAACCCCCCCACACACTTATTGTTAGCCTAAGTAAAATCTAAGTAACCCAGTCTCACCAAAAATCTACAGTTGTCATATTTACTGTTACAGTAGTACGGACACTCAGCATACCAATTAATGGAGAAAAATCTAATCAGTATCACAGTCAAATCTGTTGTACAAGAAGTATTACAATTACCGATCCCATTTATTTTGGGTTATACTACCCCTTCTAGGATCGTTCTGAGTGCTAAATTTAATGGTGACATTCTTTGTCAAGCAGGCAGATGGTGATTCTCACAGTGAATCCTCAGCATCCTGGTTTGTTTGATGCGGGGAGCATAGTGCCAGTGAAGATCCCTGTCCCTTACTATTAGGTACACTTGGGATTGTTTTAATACATGCAGTTATCACAGTCGACTGTGTGTTTCCCAGCTAAACTGTGAAAGCCCAGACATTTCCTGGGACCCTATAGTACAAAGCTTCTAGTCTTTACTAATAAATTGGGGGGAAAAAAAAAAAAAATCTGATTTAGTGGATGACAGTGTTTGGGTTTCTTTCATCAAGACTGTCATTAGAATAGTAACTTTACGTAAGTTGTTATGAAGGACAGAAAGATTTAGGTGAGAAATATGTAAATTTCAAAAAAAAAAATATTTTCACCTAAAATGCTTTTTTCCTTTCTAAAAGTAAAAAATGTTCTACATCAAGAAAAGTATTTGGGTGTATTCATCATTGTCCATAGTTCTCAGAAGCCAAATCTGTCAGGTAATTAAGTCCTCAGGATGCAGCATGCTAGTGCAGCTGATGTACAGGGCACTGTTGTTAAGAGTTCAGTCTAACAGTGGGAGATTTGTATGATTCAACCTGAGAAGAGATAAAGCAAAAAGACTGACATTTGAGGAGTATAATCAGAGAGACTGGGAAGTTGAAGGAATTGCAGCCAGGACATAGCTGTTTTCTGGCTCTAAAAATGTTTAAGAATCCTTTGTTTATAAAATCATTCATTCAGTCAAGTCTTCAGGGATTAGAGTAATGTACCAAATAAAATTTGCTTTTTTTATCAAAAAAAGGTTTCAACCCTTATTTCCTATCTGGACATTTAAATCTTTAAATCTCAGCATGGCACTAAATGTCTTTTTTTGTTATACAAAGAGAATTGGAGCTCTTTAAAGAACGTGACAGACTTTTATTTTGGCTTGACAGAATAGTTATGTCGTTAAATGAACCAAGAGGATTTTATAGCTACTAAATTTGATTCTGAGTTGTTACTTGTTATCTTGTAACCCCCAGCTACCTTAGACTCTTTTTGTGATTCTATAATATCAGAACACTTTTGACAACCTCTTTCAAAGAAATTCATATTCTTATTTACACAAGATCACAAAATAAAGGTTACTTAGCAAGCAAGGAAGTAAGAAGACACTGTGGCAATCATCTAGGGGGACCCACAATGCAGTACAGCACACTGTATTCCATTAATTGATACCTTTTATACGAGAGCATTATATTTTAGGAAAAAAAAAAAAAATTACCACTATGTCAGATGCATTCTAGACCTTGGAGGATTCTTTATATAGCAAATCATTCTTGTATGAAAAAGAAATTTCCCTTATTTACATTTTATTTTCTTCTTCAGTGTTTAAACTCTCTGCCAAGAACTCTCAACCAGTTTGCTACTTCTAGTGGGTACATATTGTTCAGTGATCATTCTTGCTTAACATTTATGCAAGAGACAAGCTTTGCTTTGCTTCTGATTCTATCCGATTGTGCATGACATATACAAGAGCTTCACAGATTTTTTTGCTTAAACTCTAATTGGGAAAGCTCAGTAAATAATTGATCTAGCCCTTCCTTTTCTCTCTTCCTCCTCCCATCTACACACAATGCCTCCTAAGATAAAACACAACAATACTTCCCACATATGGGTTTATATTTCTATAGAAATACAGTGCACAATTAACACAGAAATTAATTTTTATATTTTATTTAGTCAACATGTCAAATACCCTAAAACCTGTGCAATTATAGGCCTGTTTGCAAATATATCATTTTTGCTCTTAAGAAACAGCAAAGTCTGCTGGTCTGCTTACTGAACCTCTAAATCAGGCTCTCAGCACTTTTTTTCCTCTCTCTTATTCCTCAGAAAACATAGGACTCATTCGGCCACAGAGTATTTCAATGATGGGAGTGTCTCGTACTTAAACAAAAGTTCATGACAATTCAGCTTCATCTATCACATGATCTGCTTTGTACCTTCCTATATGAAATTCTCCCCAAATTCTATACATTAACTCAGAATTATAGATTCTTATGTCTTCTTTCTGCCTCAGAAACTCTAGATCTTTCTGAAACCACTTAAAGAAGTGGTTTAAAGAAGTGGCCTTCTACTGGTTTTCCCAGTTCAAGCATACTTTTGGTATCCTGTATACCCAATATAAGTTTTTTTGGTTTGGGTTTTTTTGTTTGATCGATTGATTGATTGATTTCTGTTTGGTTTGGGGTTTGGTTTTTTTTGGTGGTTATTTGTGGTTGTTGTTTTGGTTGGTTGGTTGGTTGGTTGGTTTGTTGGTTTGGTTTGGTTTTGTGGTTTGTTTTTTTGTTTTTGTTGATTTTGGTTTTGTTTTTGTTTTGTTTTTGGTTTTGTTTTTGCTTTTGTTTTTGTTTTTGTTTTTGTTTTTGTTTTTGTTTAATTGAGGCAGTGGACAAAAGCAGCAGGGGATTCTCTAACATTTTGCTTGAAGATTATGAATAGAAAAATATTTACCATCACAATTTTCATCAAGTGCTTTAGTATTTTCTTAAGGTCCCATATAGCATTTATATGCCACTGTAAAGCTATTATATCAGTTGATATGGTAAATTTAAAACAGGTACCATAATCTGCTGAATGTGTTCAGTTCACATTCAGATTCTCACAAGGTGATGGAGTCAGTTTCAGTTTGCTTCTTTTCTCTTATATGACTACCGCTATGTCAGCTCATCTAAGCTGTCAGTTATGGAACTCCATGCATTACTTCTGCTGATCATTTAGCTTCTTGGTCACCTTTTTATAGTATTATGATATTATAGTGGATATGGGTCACTGGAATGTTTGGCTCATTTTTCTGCTTTGTTTTTTTTTAATTTTTTCTTTACCTTGATTTCTTTTCAACTCAATGAGTTTTATGCTTGGAAAAGGATTAGTTTGCTATTAGTTTTTCTAACATGGATCTTTAAATATGTATATATTTATAATATGATATGTCTTCTTACTTTGTAAGTGAATGACAATTAGCTTAAACAGAAATGCCTTTTCCTCTTTCCTCCCCTCTCCTTTCCTCTCCTCTCCTGTCCAATGAATATTCCAATGCATGCTAACATAACACAAGGATAAAAACCGACTAGTGAGAAAATTAGAAATACATGTCTTCAGTAGAGGTTTTGTTTGGTTATGGGTTTTGTGTTTGGTTAGGTGTTTTGGTGGTTTTGTTTGTTTGTTTGGATGGGGTTTTTGTTTTGTTGTTGTTGCTATTATTTTTACCTCTATTAGGAATACCTTCTGTCTTTTTATCAGTTTTTAATTCACTTTAACATTATTTCAGTTTCTTTATCAAAATGCCTTGCAGTATCTATTTAAATGTTATATAAGTTTGATATATTATTATCAATCTGAGATAAAAGGACTTTTGCTATCTTTGTTGTTATCTCATGCTTCAGGAAAAAAACTTCCTTCTTAAAATATTTTTCATTTAAGGTCAGTATTTTTAACTGCAAAAAATGCAGAAGTTATTTTGTCTCATTTTAAATCAATATGTAAAAATTTCTTTCACAAATGACTTTATATCTGTTGGACATTTCACCTGAAATTTTAATACAAAGATGACCTGATCCTTACTGAAGACAACTTTAAGACACTCTGTTCATATATATATAGATATATATATATATACACACACATGCAAATCTATATGGTTTTATCTGTATGGTTAGACACAGACTTAAATAATGTATAAGTTGTCTATATCCAACCTCAATGTTGTATCAGAACAGCAGTTCAACAGGTATTCACAATGTATCACAACTATATACTCTGACAGGCAAATGTAATGGTTTCTAGATTTCTAAATCTTTATATATCTAAAATCGGTGCTTCTATCAAAATGAATTGTAAAGCACAAACCTCATTCATTTGAATAGGAAATGTTAATCCAGTAGCATGCGACGCATAACATTTGTAGAACATTATAACTGGGTAATTTTATGAACAGTTATGCATTATGTTCAAGAATGTTTAAATGCATAAAAAGTGAGCTATGTAAGAAGCTCACTGCAATAATGACAAAAATAAAATATAACGTTTTAGGGTGAATGTTCAAATGAGTATACTGCATTTGCTTAGTTTGGGTTTTGAAAATCTCATCAAAATTATCTGCTACTAAGGAATGCAAAACTGGCACAGAATCAATAAGTATTCAGAGAATGTAAAGACCTCAACAGCAGCAAATTCTAAAGGAAAGCATTTGAGCTGTTTAGCATATGCATGCTTTGAATACCCACTAAAGACAAGGAATTGGAATCTTAAATATACTCTCCAGAACTCACAGTTTTTCTGTGGTTCTGGTATTTGACTGTTCAGACAAAGACTACTCAGCTCATTGCTAAATAAGATTTCAAGAAAGAAGAGAGATTTCTTTGGTTCTAAGATCCCTTATTGTGAGAGATGCCACAAGCGAGAAACATGGCATTTTCAGCCTCTTATGCAGAATTCATATCTCCAGGTATAGCTGAGTAGCAGAAAAAGAGGTCATCCCAGACTGCTACATCAAATACAGAGAACCAAAAAGCAAGAGGACATGGTGCAGTGTGTTATAACTGTATAAAATGCAGGTATTGAGAGGAAGAGGAAAAGGAAGGGGGCTGTGTTGTGTTCAGTCTGAGTCAGGGATTTGGATTAACAAAGTTGAGCTTATTTAAGGTGAAATGGAGGATGCCTTCCCCCAATACCCTTTTATAGCAATTTAGAGGCTCTTAGGGTGAGAATTCTTCTCACATAATTTTAATATCAGCAGCATTTTTTTTTTTCTGTTTCAACTGGTCACCTCCATCTCACTTTGTATTTCATGCAAATAACAGATCTTTAGAATGTACTGGTTAACTCTTCCTAAAGATGAGTTAGATGAATTTTTCTAGTATCTATTTTGTTTCTGCAGTTTAAGGGAGAACATACATAATTTAGCTTTATGCAGTTAACAAGTTAGCTGAGATAAATTTTATCTCTAATGGCTTTATTAGGCAGAAAAATGATACTCCGTTTATGTCCATATAAATAATTTTCATAAGGATTACTCACTTAAGGTATGTAAAAGTGAGAAGAACTGAAGGCATGCAGAAATTTGAAGAAGCATAACAGATCATCAGATCCCTGACTTAATTGCAGTATTAGGGTCCCTCTTGATAGCTACGGTACTGTGCTTCTGCAGCATAAGGACAGACCTGAAGTTGCAATACTACCCATAATCTCCTATGTTTTTTACCTTACCAGTTGAGAATATAGTCTCCCCAAAATTGTATTTAAATTCTTCTTAAAATCCAGATCATTCTTTTCTAAATATATGTAAGATACTGGACTTTAATAACAAAAACTACATTCATATGGGAAAACACTTTTGAATTTTCCTACTGTTATACCTTGACATTCCAAAATGCTTGCTTTTAGAAAAGTTGTGATAACAAAACCACCACAGAATTAAAGGCAGTTAATTTTTCTGCTAAAGAAGATTCTTGTTTAAAAAGAAAGTTATTAAATGACTAAGAAAACGTTTCAATTCCATTCACATACAAGGCTATCAAATAAAAGTAAAAAATATTACCTTTAATCTTTTTATTTCACAACTTATTTTCTAAAATACTAGATTTTAGAATACTACCATAATTCACACACAACTAAACACCAGTTAATAACTTAGCACAATCCAAAAATAACTTTGATAAAAATAAGTTATCTTTGTACTCTCTCAAGTTACTGTCATTGCTTTTCCATTGTCATGAGATTAAATCAATACTCATAGAGATGTCTCAACAAAAAGGGCACCTGAATTCATATACAGTTATTTGACACACCTACATATGCCCTTATTGAATGTCTTTCTCTTTTGGTAATGCACATCATATAACACGGGTGTGGAATCTATAAAACATACTATAAACTCTGCAACCTTAAAAAGGCTAGCATATAAAGGGTTATAGTCTTAATCCCATTTTTAGTGGCATTTCATCAAATTTGTCTGCCAGACGATCTCTGAGACATGAACTCTTTTACCCCCCATAATTTTCTTCTGCTTACATAGAGGTTTTTTATTCTAACTGATAATTCATCCTGTGACTAATCTGTAGACAACATTTAGTGGTCTAAAACCCTTTTTGCATATATAGGGTTTATCAATTCAGACGGAATTTAAACACCTAACAGATTTTTGAATGCCTAACCTTAACACATTCTGAATACCAAACCACTCAAAATGAGCACATTTGCTCTTTTTTTTTGAGATGGTCTACCAGAGGAAACAATTCATGGCCATATCAGCAGAATGAACAAGGTGGGCAGAAATTGTTTGTACAAAGGAATTGTTCACTGTGTTTAAACACAATAGCCAGGGAATATCAGAAGGCGACAAGATGGAAAAACACTATGTTTTTACTTTTGCTGCACACATACAATGTAGTTAACAATGTAGTTAGGCTAGGGAACTCTTTTACAAAAGCTTATTTAATTCAAAGGAAGCTGTATAACCTGTATAAGCTCATAGAAAATAAAACTATTATGATTTGCACAGACACTTAATTAGCTGGAAATATCCCAGGCATTAATATGATCTGAAGACTTCTTCAGAGCTTCAGATGGGAGGAGGAAGGGCAGGTGCTGATCTCTTCTCCCTGGTAACCAACGACAGAACCTGAGGGAATGGCAGGAAGATGTGCCAGGAGAGGTTTAGATTGGACATTAGGAAAAGGTTCTTCACCCAGAGGGTGGTGGAGTACTGGAACAGGTGGGAAGGTTTCACAGCCCCAAGCCTGACAGTGTTCAAGAGTTGACAGTTTCCTCAGACACTTGGTGTGAACTGTGGGGTTATCCTATGCAGTTACAGGAGTGATATTCAATGATCATTGTGGGTGCCTTCCAACTCAGGACACTCTATGATTCTATGATTCTTTGGGTCTTTTTTCTAATCTAGAAAGTTCTGTTTATCATTTTCTGAAAACTTGCATTAAAAAGTACATTTCTCTTTCCCTGAAAATGCCTCATACATGCAAAAACACTGTTAAGATTGGAATTTGTTGCACATCTTCAAGGTTTGCAAATTCTTCATATTATTCTGCATTATTGTCCCATTTCTTTTCCCATACTGGGAAAGTTTGGTTTGATTCTATGTCTTACACAAAATCTTACAGGAACTGGTTCTCCTTTCTGAAGTTCCCGAGTTTAGTTTCAATGCTCAAAGGATGAAAGAACAATATTATTTGTTTTCTACAAAATACAGCTCAAAAGATCTAAGGACCTATCCCTAACATAAATTATATTTGCACTGGACCTTTCTTTTATATCTGTCTTTTGAGTACATATGAATTCTGAATTCCATTTTTTCCATCCCTTGTTCTATGCTTATTTCTGTCCCTCTCTCCATCCCTCCCTGCCTCCCTCTAACTCCCCCTTTGTCTGTAAATCCCTCCAGCCCACTCTTGCATCTTTTCTACAGACCCCAATAAACTGACATTGTTAGGAATAACCATAATTTTGTGTAAAAAATAATATAGATTGTACAAATGTCTAATTACCATGCCCCCATCCTTTTGCAGATGCTGCATTTTTATGTCCTTTTCTGTTTGAGCTCAGCCAAGGAACAGAATTTGCTTGAAAAATAGTAAAGCCAAATAAATCAAGCTAGACTCTTTTGCAATGTATTTCAGTATTTAATCCACTATCAGCAAGCTTATCCACCATTCAATTTTCTCCCTCTTGTCTGCTCCAACAGCAGAATTTATACAAAGCACAGAGCTTTTTACTCTATTGACATTCACCAGTAGATTTCATGTCCAGGGTTTTGAGACCTGCTAAAACAATGGAGTTCACAGAGAAAGTAATGTTTTCTATAAAGAATACAGAAACTGCAAATGTAATAATTTTATCATCAAGGTAATTATTTTATTTTATTAGTTGTATCAGTTAATAAGTCAACATTATAAAATCTGAGTGTGTGTTCATGTATATGTGAACAGAATTCTCTGTTTTTAGCAACATGGGGGAAAATAAAATAATAACTAGTCATGAACATATGAAAAAAGACAGGTACAAAGACTATCACTATGAAAGGTTTTGGCATCTATGTTGGAACATAGATGCCATCAAGCTGATCTTTTTCATAGCTGATTCCAAGAAAGTATTTACTAAAAATGTCTGATATACTCTGATAGAACAGATCATAAAACTGGTTTGCGAAAAGTATATTTTAAAACACCTTTGCTACCAGTCCCATATAATGGTACCATGCCTAGTACAGCTTGAAAAGATATAAAGGATGCTGAGAAAAAACTATAAATGAGATTGACCATATGTTGGCATCCATGAAAAGCAGCAAAACTTGTGTCCTAAACAGTAACTTCTGTTAAACTGTATGCATTGAGTTACAAAATCACAACAAAGTAACTAAAAAACTTCCCTGTTGCCTTTGTTACACAGGACATATCTCTTGTAGGATGCAGCTGCTGTCCCATGCCCTGAAGGGATAGAAAAGAATTGTATTCTACTGCATTCCTTTCAATTAGATATTTGTGTGACTCATCTGTCAGAAACAGCTTTCTGATTTTCTTTTTTTTTTTTTTTTTTCCAAGTAGCTATTTCTTTACATTCTACAAGGAAAACAGCTGTAACATGGAAGGAAACAGATTCCACAATAGCTCACACATTTTTTGCTTCTTCCATGATCCTGAAGTAAGAAGACAAAAATGGTAATTAGAATTCAGCTTCTGCTGTTCTGATAAAACATGGGGCAAAAAGCAGTGATGTTCATTTTGGTGCCTTAATTAAAACAACAACCACAATAACAACAACAAAACCCCAACCTTGGCTTTCCAACAAAGTTTCTGGTTATGAGGCAGCTACACAATGCAACAGATTATTAGAGTTCTAGTATACCTCTTCCTTCTGTATACCTCTTCCTTCCTTCCTTCTGTATACCTCTTCCTCTAGTATACCTCTTCCTTCCTTGTTTGCGCAATTTTATGCAATGTTCTGTTTTGCAATATTTAAATACATAGTTGGATTGATTCCTGAAAAAGCTTTTACAATTTGTCTACTGTTTTTGCATTGTTATGGTGTAAGTACATTACTGTCATTCATGGCTTAAATATAAGATTGAAAATGTCCTCATGGTGAATGTTTTGATCTTTCAAAAGACAAATAAATTCCATATATTATTCTTCTCTCTAAGTTTTACAGTTCTGTACAGGCACTACATAAGTTTTCTCAGAAACTGAAATGATTAGTGCAGTTATATTAGTATGTAAGTAAAGTATCCTGTGTTTTTCCAATAAATGATTAGCATGTCAATGTGGTGATGCATAATTAACAATTCATGTTATCATATTTAATGCCTTTCATGTATTTGTAATTGTCATTGGCTGTTTCAGCACCTTAGTTCTAATTAAAAATAAACAACAATGAAAGTATGTAGCATTTTCAGATAAAATATTAATTAGTTTGTTACGAATTACAATATCCAATGGGAAATAAAGAATTTACTAAGCCGTCCTAATTGCCCTACAGAGTCTCTGTAAAAAAAAAATAAGTTTCATAAAAGTCATTCCAGTTATTCACAAAAAAGAAAAAGAGCAGCATCTCTTGAATTAGTTTATTCAGTGTAGCAATTTTTAGCAGTGTAGCAGAAAGTAATGGGATCATTAAAACTAAATTCTTCTCTCCTATCTGCACTATGAAGCACTTATTATCCATTCTACTCTTCTTCCTTGCAAAGAACTCTCATTGCTGTCACTGGTATTTCTACATATGCAGGAAGATCAGAATACCCCCAAAAATCTGTTCTGTTCACATGAAAGAGGAAAATTTAGTCAGAATACTCTAACAAAAGGTTGGGACTGCATTTTTCTTTTAGCCACTAAATGGAGTGACAGCTGGTACCCATGGGAGATTCACACAAAGATGGAGAATAAATAGGGGGAACTACATGTCCATGGCAAAAATTGTTCATTTTTGTCTGTCTCAAAGGTTTCTAGAGTCGCCCATTGTTGTAATAACTTAAGGTTTACCTGATTCTACTTTCTTTAGATATCTTGTGATGCTATACCCTTGCCTCAGTTAATTACTAAGAAATAATAATCCAGGGTGGACCCCAGGAAATGCTGTCCTAATTTCTTAGATTATATATGTCAAAACTGAGGGACTCAAGGATATTTCCATGTTCGTTGATCCAACACTGAAAAGTTTCAGAACATATAAGACCAGGAAGCACATTTTTCTCCCTTCTTGCTGACATTTTTACTGAGAAGAAACTCAGTCTATGAGAAGGGAAAAACCTGTGGTGCTTTCCAGCAGGTTGCCTGGGCTTGCCCACCAGAAGACCACAGTACTTGGCCATCTTGTAGCATAGTTTAGACACAGAACATGTTTCTTGATTTCTTAAATTAAGATGCACACAGATGTCTGAGACTTCTATAATGCTTCTTAAGTATTTCACAATACTTAATAACAGCAGTTAAACTTTCCAGACAAGTAAGTCTCTTCTGTATAAATAATGATTGACTGTGTACTCCACACTGTATTTTTCTCAAAGTACAGAACTGATTTAATTATAGAGGAAGACAGATTTTAAAACTTTACAGTATCACAGTATGTTAGGGATTGGAAGCGACCTCAAAAGATCATCTAGTCCAATCCCCCTGCTGGAGCAGGAACGCCTAAGTGAGGTTGCACAGGAACATGTCCAGGCGGGTTTTGAATGTCTCCAGAGAAGGAGACTCCACAACCTCCCCAGGCAGCCTGTTCCAGTGCTCTGTCACCCTCACTGAGAAGAAGTTTTTTCTCAAATTTAAGTGGAACCTCTTGTGTTCCAGCTTGATCCCATTACCCCTTGTCCTATCATTGTTTGCCACCGAGAAGAGCCTGGCTCCATCCTCATGGCACTCACCCTTTATATATTTATAAATATTAATAAGGTCCCCCCTTAGTCTCCTCTTCTCCAAACTAAAGAGACCCAGCTCCCTCAGCCTTTCTTCATAAGGGAGGTGCTCCACTCCCTTAATCATCTTCATTGCCCTTATGAAAACTCTTTCAGCCTTTTATTTTATTTTGCTAAAATATCAACTCCAAAATGCCGGAAGATTTTTATACACTTCTGTGATGAAAAGCAATTGAAATTAAAAACTTTTTATATTAAAACTTCTGTTTGAAATTTCAAATTTCAGCATCTACTTTGGGACCACTGTATGTTCCTTTCAGTGAATAATGGCTCATAGAAAGTAAAGACTGCTTCATTGATAATCATGAATGTGGCTTACTTAGAACTTCAACATTAATTTACTTATTAAACATTACATAGTCTCATTGCATAGTCTCATTACATAGTCTCATTGCTTTTTGCATTCATGATAAATTATGTCAATTATTTCAGTTTCAAATGGGACCTGAGGAGATACATCCCAGAGTCCTGATGTAGCTGCCAAGACACCTTCCATGATATTTGAGAAGTCATGGTGGTCAGGTGAAGTCACTGGTGACTGGAAAAAGGGAAACGTCACACTAATTTTTAAAAAGGGTAGAAAAGAGAGCCCTAGGAACTACTGACGTGTCAGCCTCACCTCTCTGTCAGGGAAGATCATGAATCACAGAATCACAGAATGTTAGGGATTGGAAGGGACCTCAAAAGATCATCTAGTCCAATCAGCTCTGCTAAGGCACATGAGGGACAGGGAGGTGACTCGAAACAGCCATCATGGCTTCACCGAGGGCAATTCCTCCCTGACCAACCTAGTGGCCTTCTGTGATGGAGCAAATACATCGGTGGACAAAAGAAGGGCTACATACGTCATCTATGAGGACTTCAGTAAAGCCTTTGACACAGTCCCCCACAACATCCTTCTCTCTAAATCGGAGAAGTATGGACTTGGTTGTTGGGTGTAGAAATAATTACATTTATACAGTCCTAAAATTACATTCGGCTCTTTGAAGGCAACCGCAAAGCTGATGTGGCCCCTGGTGAAAATGAGTTTTACACCCCTGTTCTACAGTCAATGAGGAGAAAGAAATCTCAAAAAAATAACTTATCCAAGACTATGATTAAATAAATTTGTAAAGCCGTTTATCCACAATAGGAGGACTATGCATAACTATGTTTGATGGCAGCGATTGACTGTAAAACTTTCAGAAAATTAAAGTTAAGTGAGATTAATACAACTTTAGGAATGTAAGGGATGGTTTGATTCTTACACTTAAATACTGAGTAGTGATGAGCATTACAGAAAGCATCAAGACAAGCATGCACAAAAGTCTTACAAATCTACCTTATTACGATACAAATATACCCACATGCTGTAATAGATACCTTCTCTTCTTGGTTATCTAGTACTTTGACAGTTTTAAGAAGTCATGTTCTGTAACTGTTTTGTACTCTGAGAAACTAGTCAGATTTTTTAAAGTTGTGGAATTTTCTGTTCTGTTGGCTTCCTATGTGATCCAGACTCACAAATCTGTACAACTAGGCAGTTCTGTTTGTGCTTTTTAGTTTTCTAGGTCTGATGGTTTTCTAAAATAGCATATATGCAACAAAAAATATATACAGTAAATCTTTATATAGAGGAGAAAGCAGTCCTATTTTGTTTTAGAAGTTGACGTCCTAGAGAGGCTGAGTCTGACCTGATAGAAATCACTACAGCTATTTCCCACAGGAATAAAAAGAAAGAAAATGATGTAGTCATTCCCACCTACAATTCAATGCCTGTAATAGTAAGCATCCTGCTATGATGGTAAAGAATTAAAAGAAAAAAAAAAAAAGAAAAAGAACACCATACTGAAAATAATACAGACCCCAAGGAAATGCAGGTGTTCAGGTATGTTGTGTGTAAAAAGTTAGTGTGTTATTTTGGCTAATAAAATTACAGCACTTAAGTAACCTGTATATAAATATTTATTTTAATGTGGCCTGATAGAGAGGTTGTACAGAGAGTAAAGGATTTGTGTGTTGTAAATCAAGAAAATGGCTTTTACATGACAAGTAGACACCTGAAAGAGTACAGAAAAATTGCAATCAACAGACTTCATATGGTAAAGACAATCTGTAGAAGAAAAATCTTCCAAGACAATGGTACAGATTACCCATAAACACCAGTCCAGGAATCCTAGGCTATTGGTCAAACCCTAAGCAATATCTGACAGCACAGGGAAGATTTAGATTTAAAAAAATGAAAGTACCACCATTTATCAACTATTATTCTCTAATATTTATTGACTAGACGTGGAAAAATGATGTCAGGGAGAGATTAAAAAGAATCAGCAATAGAAGTCCTGAATTAATTCACCTTGCAATATGTTGCTGTGCCTTGTACCTTCAAATACAATATTTTCATGAATAGATATATAGATGAACATGCATCCTTCAATACCTCCTTCAAACTAGGAGGTAACTGTGTTACTAGGTCTTCATTTGATAAAAATGGTAGCAATAATGCTTTAGCAGAAAAATATAAATTGGTTGAATTATATAAGTTGTCTGAAATTCCTTCATGGTCTGGTGCTTTCTGAAAGTTCCTTATGCTTTATATTAAAACATATATACATACATATATATATATACTTGTAAAAGTAATCTACTCTGAGAATATTTTAGTTCTTGAAAAAATATATATTTTACTCATTTTGCTGTTTACTGGGGTGAGTTCCATTGCACAGTTCTTCCAGGAAAGCATATAAAATTACTTTTCTTCAAGACTGGTTCAGACACCTCAACTTAGTTTCTATTGTTTTAACACCACGCTTACCTTAAACATCCACAGGAAGCTGGCAGGTATGACACAGAAGTTACAAGGAACTGTGTTTTTATACAGCTACAGATCAGGCAAGATGCCAAAAGATTCCTCATATGACATTAGTTACCTGGACTTAGGCAGCTGAATTTTCCAGATTCTGCATTGACTAGAAACTTATATGTAGCACATTCAGTTGCATTTGAGACATGTGAGGTTTATGCCTTTCAGAAATCCATCAGGAAGCCAACAAAATATTAATAAATTCCAAGAAAGATTTCCCAAATGTTATCTGGTTCTGTAAGTGCTAGTGTACCAAGCTGTCTTGCTCACATAGAAACCTGTGTAAATATACTTCAAAATTTAGGTGTACTTGCATTTCAGAGGTGCACTTATTTTTTTTCTTTCCAGAGTTGTTAAGCCATTTTTCTTTTAGGATGTTCATGAGTTAAGGAAAGCCTATCTCTTTGGTAGAAGTACAGTTTAACATATCATAATTTGTACCTTCTTAGTAATTGTAACACACTCCAAGAAACCATTCTAGAATTTAGTGAGCTAATTTTCAAGTACATTAGACTGAAGTTGTTGTCTATATTCAGAAATACCTCTAAGATATGTATTCAAAACCCAGTGAAACGAAAATGTCTGGTGACCTTTGTTCTAGCCAAAACCTCTTGGGGGCAGAAATTGTCTTCTTTTGGTGTTTTTTACTATATTTAGCACACATAGCTTTGTAGCACATACAACTACATGGTTGGGGCCTTTGGGTGTAACCATAGTATAAATAATAAAAGAGCCTATGCCACAAAGCAGCAAGGAGGGGAGAGGTGTTCTTTTTTTCCTTTTCTATGATCTTAGATACTTAAACACTTTTCCAGTAACCTGTTAATTAAGGGAGAAAATTTGCAGCTAAGCCATAAAAGTATTTCCTAACTTCAAAGAGACTTGAAGGCTTTAATGTTAGACTAACACTGAAAAGTGCAAAAGGGAAAACGAAGCAATCCAAGTGCAGGTATGAGCTACAAGGAAAAGATTAATTAATGATGTTAACAATGAGAAAAATGCTAGGCTTTGCTAACTAGCAAGATAGGATTTTAAATGATAATGACATATATAATTGACTAGACACTTCTGTTAAAATCATTATAAAATCTGTCTTTTTTTGTTAGTTATTAATTTACCTCCTTTAATATTTATTGTTTTCTTCAACTGTTTTTATATCTAAATAAAACCTTTTAGTCTTGCATGGGTATGACAATGTTACATCATTTATTTCATTTAGTCCACAGAAAAAATGTTATCATTCTAACATATTAAATAAATATACTTTGCATCAACAGAACTTCATTCTTCTATATTGAAATCAATAACTCCATGGTATTAATTATAACTATAGATAGCCTGAATATGGAAATTCATCAGTACCACAGCTTAATTTATCCTGAAAGAGAATATAGTCCTTTTTCATTTTCAGGCTACATTTTTGTGTTGTGGTTTGTGGTTGGTTTTAGTTGTATTTCTTTCCTTTCTTTCCTTCTTTCCTTCCTTCCTTCCTTCCTTGTTTCCTTCCTTCCTTCCTTCCTTCCTTCCTTCCTTCCTTCCTTGCTTCCTTCCTTCCTTCTTTCCTTCCTTCCTTCTTTCCTTCCTTCCTTCCTTCCTTCCTTCCTTTCTTCCTTTCTTCCTTTCTTTCTTTCTTTCTTTCTTTCTTTCTTTCTTTCTTTCTTTCTTTCTTCCTTTCTTTCTTCTTTCCTTCTTCCTTTCTTTCTTTCTTTCTCCCTTTCTTTCTTTCTCAAACATTTATCAAGAGATTTTCCAGTAATGGAAGTATAAGTGAAGATTTTATTTTGTTGGAGTGTCTGTAAATTTTATGTTACAAGGTTTAGTGTTGGAAGAGTATTTTCTTTATCATTTAAAAACTCGTGTATTCTTGAGAAGTTATCTGGTACTTATTTACCTTCATAGATGTGCACAGTATCAGAATGCATAGATTTTGTGGACAATGATTAAATTGCTATTTGTGAGGATATGATGATAAGGTAATTACGTCAGGTAGAAAGCAAGTGGTAGCTACAAAAATGGCAATTATATTGCATGTCCACTTGTATTTTAAGCTATGAGATAAAATACAGAACTGGCAGCCAAGAAATTGACATTTTGAAAGGTATTGGTGTGGCTAGATGCTGCACAACAAAACATACTGTCATCTAAGAAAAAGAAATTATTTTGTTACTTGCCTTACATGGAAAATAGGCCGATTAAAATAAGTTGACTAAATTTTCTGTGGTAAGTGAACAGAGCTAAGGAAAAAAAAAATGTATGGGATAGAATGAAAAATCAAGATTGAGACTTAGAAGTATAAATAACTAGAAGAAATTGAGATTTTAAAGCCAGAAATTTAAGTTCAAACCTATTAAAATGCATATTTTATGAAGAGGGTTGGATTTCAGGGTTTTATTAGGCAGAAGTGCACATTTTCTCTCATGTTTTATTAAATAAAGAGAAAAGAGTGTAACAATCTTAAAAACAAAACAAAGCAAAACAAAACAAAACAAAATAAACCAAAACAAAACCAACCTCATCCAGAATTATAGTCTAGATCATGCAACATTCATCACTGCAGCATTTTAAAGGTAGGTAGGTGTTCATCTCTGGGCATGGTATCCTAGGTGTGGGTTCCTCTACAGCCAGAATAGTGGGTTCAAGACTGAATAAGGGGATTACAGGATGGGTGGGAAATTGCCTGGATGTTCTGTCTCAAAGGATGTTCTGTCTCAAAGTTCAAGTGGCAGCTCGTTAAGAGCAGCATCCCTCAGAGGACAAAGCCAGTGCCAATACTGTTTAACTTCTTAATGGCTTGGGCAAATTGGAGAAGTATTTAATTTGAGTTGCTATTCAGAGAAACCCTTACCAGGATGTCCACCTAGTTGCCCTTCCATTTGATTCTCACCCATAGACACTAAAACCTATCATCACCCTTATCAAGCTCCAGACAATCAAAACACTCCCTCACACACATGGCTACCCAACCTCCTCTCCTTCCTTGCCTATCCCTCCTGATCCTATCTAATGCAACACTCCAGTTGTAGAGTCATCCCGCCATGTTTTTGTGATGACAACTACTTCATAGTTTTTCTGCCTCACAATGGTTTCCAGCTCCTCATGTTTGTTGCACATGCTGTGTGCTTTCGTATAGATGCACTGCAGCTGGGCTATTGATCCCACCACCCTTTTCTGGTGAGAAGCCCTAATTCCTTTGTGGCCATTCTCAAGTGCTTCAGTGGTTTCTAACACTTCAATAATTCTTGTGATTCTCCTACCACTTATCTCTCCATCCTCTGCCTCCACTGGGTTGGCAGACCAAAGAGCTTTGCTAGCACTATCCTCAAATGCTGGCATGTCGCCCTTGGTTATGCTTCTGCCACAACTGGTTTCCTCTTATTCCCCCTTCAAATCTAGTTTAAAGCCCTCTCAAAGAGCCCTGCTAACTCCTGCTCTACGATCCTTTTCCCCTTTTGAGAGAGGTGTGTTGTATTTGTTGCTAGCAGTGCCATGCAAGCAAACCCATGAACAAAAAACCCAAAATTCTGCTGGTGACACCAGTCCTGCAGCCAGGTATTGATCTCATGGGTCTTCATGCATCTTTTCTCATCATATCCTGTAACTGTGGGGATAGAGAAGAACACTAATTGTGCTCCTGATCCCTTGATCATGCGTCCCAAGGCCCTGAAGTCTCTCTTGATTGCCTTCAATTTTCCCTTTTCAGTTTCATCGCTGTCTACCTGAAAAATTATTTGGGGATAATAGTCTGAGGGCCTAACCAGGGCAGGAAGTTTTCTTTTTATGTCTTTAACCCTGGCCTCAGGGTGGCAGCAGACTTTCCTAAGAAGTGGGTTTCGCCTGCATGTAGCGCCTTCTGTTCCCTTTAGAAGGGAGTCTCCTATGACCACAACCTGCCTTTTTTTGCTTTGTGGGAGCTGTTTTGATGAAGGGTACAGGGTGACTTATCCTCTGCAGCACGTGCAACTTAGTTGAACCACCTCCCTCAATCGTGATAAACTTTGATAAACTAAAAAAGTGTAGAGTATTACATTATCAAACTGTGTAAGGTATTCTCAGCTGGTTGTGTATTTCAGTGTTATCATCCATCAAATTGATCTATCATTACTAAAAGCGTCAGAAAGTAAAATGTCAAACCCACAAGATCAAGTCCCTTTTTGGAGGAAAAGCAAATTCTAACAACGTAGAGCTGCACTTAAGAGAAGCCAGAAAAACAAGGGTAATAACAAATAAACCAGAACTTTTAAGGATGCATAAAGAAATGTACCTACTGTGCTTCTTGTCTTCTGTTAAGGGATATGTTTATTGTGTAATGATCTGCTTAACAGCTCATTAAATAATCATTCCTGGGTTTACATCTTCATATGGGATTCTGCACCTGCTACCCATTTCCACTTACCAGCCTCAGCGTATCTGAAATGTTTAAATGCCATCGTATCACTTCTGTTAAGAACAAGAGGTAGCATTTCCACCTCAGTCACATTTTCTGTAGGAATCCTCATCTTATCCCTCATGTCTCATAGAAATATAAAGACTCTAAAGGACCACTAAACTCTGACAATAAAACATAGCTAAAGGACATATTAAGCAGAACACTAGAAACTAGTTTACTGTGTATTAGTAGACAAAAAATCCTCTCATAATCTGAATATAAATCAAAACCATAGACCAGGGACATATACGTTATAGACATGTTTCTGGAGATCAGTCCCCTGTACTTGATATATTCCTTCCTCTTATAGGCACCTCTTTATCAGAAAGATAATAAATACTTGGAAAGACTTCAGAAGAAGGTATCCGAAGAACTGACACATGAACAAGTCTTAAATAAAGTATATGATGCTTGACTGGAAGATTAAAAAGAAAAATGACAGTATTGGTACTGAAAAGTGAGAAGGTATCTTAGCCAGGTGCAAGGAAAATAAAACCAAATTAATTGATAAATTTTTTAAGAAGTTGTTATATAGAAGAGTTCCCACAGTGAGGTGTAAAATCGCTTTGTGAGGGAATTAGTGTAAATTTCAGTGCCTTACACACTGCAAATAATGAAAGACAAAAAAAATATTGTAGAGCATACTGCCTTGGTGAGAACGACCAATAAGGTGAGCATTTCAATTACTCTTACTGTGTCTACAAATATGAAGAGTTCAAAAAATATTACAGTTGCAACTGTAACAGACCACTAACATGTTTTCTAATAAAAAACAAACAAACAAACAAACAAACAAACAAACAAAACCCAGCCATTCAGGCCACCAGCTACTAGGATTAGCATACCCTAGGATATTATCCATTGCAGGCACAACAGTAAATTGCAACCACCAAATACTAAGAGGTGATTTACACTAATACTTGAAAATATTCAATATTTCAGAAAAGTACTTGTTCCAGTTTCTTCAATGAAAAGGGTAGATAAAAAATGTGAAACAAACTTTGAAACTTTGAATTTTGTTATATTTTTCCATCTGAAAAATGCAGTGTCTATATGTAAGAGCTTTTTTTCCGGTTGTAGTTCCACTTTCAATCCATTTCAAATAGCTCTAGCACTAGATTTAGCTCTACTTCTACTTTTCAAAATATTTTATTATACCAAATATGTATTTCATGGCTCTGCTTATCATTTACAGCAGCCTGGGAAGATTTCTTTCTCTGCCCTTCCAATACAATGTTTAAGGTTTTTTCACTTTCCGATCAAAACTTAGATACTGATCAAAGAAAAAGATAGTGTGCATAGCAGAATGTATAGGGGTTTTTATGGCTCTTAAAATCTTGAATTTTCGTTACTGATGTCTTGTTCAAGTACTCAGTGTTTACCTGATCATCAGATTTTGGCACAGGAAGAAATTCTCAACACATTAATTTTTGAGAAACAGCTTGGGACTGTTCTCCTTTCCCCTTTGGCAGGGAGATCATCAAATTTCATACTGCTGAAAACAGAATACTTGCAACACTTTGATGTTTCTTGCTCCCTTTTCACAGAACTTCACAGCTGTGACTTTTAGTCTTTCTTTCAGAATATATATAGATTTCCTTAGTTTGTAGAACTAGAAAGTGCTTTGTGAGCTGTAGTAGAATCTACAGTGCACACTTTACTATCACTTCAGATAAAATTTTGAGTGTTTGGGTGTGTGGTTGCAAGGAACTAAATTCGATACAAACTCATGCCTTATTCTATATATTTCAAAATATTTCCTATTGGAATAATTCTTCATTTCCGGTGTCACTTGTCTCTAATTTTTTACAATAACTCTTTTTTCAAAGCTCCTCAAAGTTTTCTTTGCTTGTTTCTGTGGTTTATTTTTCTTCTTCATGTCCCAGATTCTTCCTTCAGCATTCCCTTACACTCCAAATTCCATCATGTGCTTCTCCCTATTTCACAGAATCACAGAACGTTAGGGATTGGAAGGGACCTCAAAAGATCATCTAGTCCAATCCCCCTGCCGGAGCAGGAACACCTAGATGAGGTTACACAGGAATGTGTCCAGGCAGGTTTTCAATGTCTACAGAGTAGGAGACTACACAGCCTCCCTGGGCAGACTGTTCCAGTGTTTTGTCACCCTTACTGAGAAGTTTCTTCTCAAATTTAAGTGGAACCTCTTGTGTTCCAGTTAGAACCCATTATCCCTTGTCCTATCATTGGTTGTCACTGAGAAGAGCCTGGCTCCATCCTCATGACACTCATCTGTAAACATTAATGAGGTCACCCCTCAGTCTCCTCTTCTCCAAGCTAAAGGGACCCAGCTCCCTCAGCCTTTCCTCATAAGGGAGATGCTCCACTCCATCATCTTTGTTGCCCTGCACTGGACCCTCTCCAGCAGTTCCCTGTCCTTCTTGAACTGAGGGGCCCAGAACTGGACACAATATTCCAGATGTGGTCTCACCAGGGAAGCGTAGAGAGGAAGGAGAACCTCTCTCGACCTACTAACCACTCACCTTCTAATACACCCCAGGATGCCATTGGCCTTCCTGGCCACAAGGGTACAGTGCTGGCTCATGGTCATCCTGCTGTCCACCAGGACCCCCAGGTCCCTTTCCCCTACACTGCTCTCTAATAGGTCATTCCCCAACTTATACTGGAACCTGGGGTTGTTCCTACCCAGATGCAAGACTCTACACTTTCCCTTGTTATATTTCATTAAATTTTTACCTGTCCAACTCTCCAGCGTGTCCAGGTCTCGCTGAATGGCAGCACAGCCTTCTGGTGTGTCAGCCACTCCTCCCAGCTTCATGTCATCAGCAAACTTGCTGCTAGTGCACTCTATTCCCTCATCCAAATTGATGAATGTATTGAATAATATAGGCCCCAGTACTGACCCTTGAGGCACTCCACTAGATACAGGCCTCCAACTAGACTCCGCCCCATTGACCACGACTCTCTGGCTTCTTCCCTTTCAGCCAGTTCGCAGTCCACCTCACTACTCGGTTGTCCAGACCGCACTCCCTCAGTTTAGCTGTGAGGATGCTGTGGGAGACTGTGTCAAATGCCTTACTCAAGTCAAGGTAGATCACATCCACCGCTCTGCCATCATCCATCCATCTTGTTATGTCCTCATGAAAGTCAATGAGGTTGGTCAAAAACGACTTCCCCTTTGTGAAGCCAGGTCGACTGCCCCTAATGACCCTCTTATCCCTGATATGCCTTGAGATGGCACCAAGGATAAGTCATTCCATCAGTTTCCCAGGGATGAAGGTGAGGCTGACTGGTCTATAGTTACCCGGGGCCTCCTTCTTGCCCTTTTTGAAGACTGGAGTAACATTTGCTTTCCTCCAGTCCTCAGGCACCTCTCCCATTTCCTAAGACTTGGCAAAGATGATGGAGAGCCGTCCAGCAATTACCTCAGCCAGCTCCCTCAGCACCCATGGGTGCATCCCATCCAGACCCATGGATTTATGGATGTCCAGATTGCCTAACTGCTCCCTAACCCAGTCCTCATCAACTGAGGCAATTTATCCACAATTTATTCACAGCTCTACGATTCCATTTATTTAATGGGTTTCCGTTTAAAAAAAATATATTGATATAAACCTGTCATTGCCTTTTTGTTTGGTGTTGTGTTTTGTTTTGTTTTTTCCTCACATAGATATTCGAGAATCTGGCTTTGTCTAATATCTAGAAATATTCTTTTTTTTTCCATCTTCTTTGATGGTTCTGAATATGTTTTTCACTCTTCACTCCCTTTATATAATATTATTTTCATGCTGATTTCTTTTATCTTTGTTCATTTTCTTCTGTTTTGTAGTTAGAGATAATTTTATTCCTGAGACAATACTAAAACATGCATACATTGCTAGTTTTCTTCCCTGTTTTTGCTTAAGATTATTAAGCTACCTGTGTGTGTGTGGTTGTCTCATTGCTTATGTTCAAATAGTTCTTCTTTAAGATCAAGTTCTTTGGTAAAGGAGGTGAAACAACCACATGTTTATCCTAGTCTAGTTATCCAAACCAGCTGAGCTAAAATCATACTCCTAAGACAGGCCAGAGATGGGCCAGAGGGATAAGTAACTTTAGAAACTGTTTCAGAAAACTGTGAGTTTTAGAGAGCTATGTCAAACTACCAAGAAACACAAGGAAAAAGGCATATTTTACCTTGGAGTATCTGTTGCAGGAGAGCCAAATTCCGCTGCCCAACAGAGTCAAGTCTGACACAGCTCCGTGTCCCCCAGGTGAACCAGTAGTGAACCTGAGGCACACAAACTAACATGTACAATATGATGGACATATAAGCATATCCAGCCACACAGATCACAGACAGACACACAGAACATTCATGTGAACACAGCACCAATGGCCCCATCCTGCACCTCTCTCCTCTCAGGAAGGTCCATTATTGCAAAATTTATTCATATGTATAATATGGATTTCCCCCAGCAACTGGGCTCAGACACTGTCTCTCTAGCTACTCCTGGATCCCTGTCTCCACATCTGCTGTCACGTGCATATATGAGGACACGCACGTGCACGCACAAACATTGATACACCACAGATTCCTCAAGAGCTGTCCCAGGTGGTCCTGGACCCTTGTTCTCCCCAGACGCCTCAACCCTAGACACAAATACACACAGACCTCACAGTCCTTTCAGCAGCTGACTTTGGGTCCCTTTGATAGCAAGCTCCTCCTGTGGTCCTGCCCTTAGAGACACACCTCTCTAGCTCTCAGGCCATTTCACTTACTTACCAGGCAGTCTAGCTTGATCTTCACTAGCGATTACACGATTGGCAGAGCTTTAATAATCTATTTCTTTCTGTTTTTTTAAGGCTCTAAGAGACTCCAACATATAGGTATGACGACTGACTTTTTTCAACATCACAGTCCTCTATTCTTTATCAGATGAGTTCCTGTCTTTTTCCATACTAGATAGAGTTTCCATTTCTCTTTCTTCTCCTTCTTCTTCTTCTTCTTATTATTATTATTATTAGTAGTAGTAGTAGTAGTAGTTTTAGTTTTAGTTTCTTCCTTGAAAATGATTCAGGAAGAGATAGGACATAAAAGCAGGTGTGAGAGTATTTTGATCTGGGGAAAAACCTGAGCCTAAAGATTCAGATATCAACATAAAAGACTAATCTGACATTCACCAAATAAAAAACAGTTGATGAAATAAAAAAAAACAAACACCTACTTTTATATTAATTTAATCTTATTTAGCTATGTCTTTTGTTTGCTTCTTTACTAACATGAAAACCAGTAAATCTATAGGCTTTCTTACCCCACCAAAGCCATGTCCAGAATATAGCTCTTCAGATATTATGAACGATGTCTACATAGAGTTTCCTCAGAACACGTTAGTGAATTAATGCTACATAAAGTCAGATGCATAAGAATAGCATTTTAAACCCTAGCTTTTGAATGTATTAAGGCTTAATAACCTGGTAGGAAATACCGTAAACAAGGACTTCTGGAAAGTAGCAGGTGTTCTTCAGCCTTTGCAAAACAGCTTCATATCTAGAGCAACATAAACCATAGACAATAGTGTTACAGTTTCCCTGCAAGCCTGTAGAAATATATAACCGCAGCTCCCATTTCTCAGGATTTTTTTCCCTGACATCACAGGGAAATGAGGAAGGGGCTGTACTTAGTACTCTAAAGAGAAAGCCAAAGAGAAGGCCATGCGGGAGAGAATGAATATATTCTCTGGGGCATCCAAATGAAGCAGCTTATCTGGTCCATAGTCCTATCCTCTCAGTGGGCTTATTTATTTTGTATTAAATAGTCTTTGACTAAAATGCATGAATATACACTAGCCCCAGCTTCAAAATTTGTCAGTCAAATATTCTTATCTTTACATTGTGCTAGGCTCTTGCTCCTTTAGCTTTTTGGATTGAAATTCTTCACTTAAAACCAACATTTTCATGAGGACTATTTTCTGTTTCAGCCTTTTTATTTTATTTTTTTTTCCAAAAAAAGTGTTGACAGCTGTTTTTAAATAAAAGCCTGAATGGTTATTTAATCAAGGAAGATACTGATTTAAAAAAAAAAAAAAATAAAGTATTTTTTGACATTACTTGTTTAGACAATTAACTTCATGCATTTTTTTTAACTGTATCAATAAATAGATTACAACTCTGTATCATAACTTTAACCAGCTTCTAGAGCTTTTATCTTCATCTCCTGGTTGCTGAGTGCAACAGATAAAGCAGAAGAAATATTGAACTCTAGAGATATTATGACATCCATCCTACTGGAATGAATACCCTGGGGAAAAAAAAAAAAAAAAGAAAGAAAAAAGTTCCAGTAAAGTCACTTGGTAGTAGTCTTTTAAAAAAGATGAAAATTATACTTGGAAGTAGAGTATGGTATGTAACTTATCTCTAAATCTTTTGATAGTGTTTCAATAAATATTAAAGGTAACTTCTATGTTTTTTCAGTATTTTAGACCCTAAAAACTAAAACTTGTTTCAAAGGTAGTTTCTTGTCTACAGTAAGAACAAAGCAAAATCAGAACACCTCAATTTCTTATCAGACCTACTTAATTAAATTTAATCTGTTTCATCTTGATCTATATAGGAAAACATTCAGATAGAAGCAACCTGTAGAAGTGAAAATGGGTGTCTTTATACAAATAGAAATACATAGCTGTAATTCTTTGACCTAAACAGAGCTGAAAATCTCATAAAAATTAGTACCTTCAAGAAGTTTTTTTTTAATCTGCTGATTTTTTTCCATTCTATAGAACTTCCATATGGAACTTTCATTTAGCATTAAAAAAATGCCTGTTTTTAATTAATGCAATCTTTCTAACTATATTGCTCTTACAAATACTAAAGATTGAATCATCTCTTCTGTCTAAATTTAGTGATGAATTGAGTGGCAGTAATGAAGTATTATATGGATAGAGAAATAAAATATGAGAAAGAGACAAGGGATGAACAAAGTACATCAGTGATCTCAAGCCTTGGTTTTTCCACTTACTCAAGATAAAAATTATATATACATGTATTTTATACTACCAAGGGAATCCTCTTTAAATTTTGCTGGAATTCTGTTAAATATTTAAGCTGACACTCATTCTACTCATTACACTACTGTAACTGAGTTAAATCCGACGTCAGCGAAAAATTTAGAACTCTGCTGCTATTCTGGATTTACACTGCTGTAACTGAGAGAAGATTTTTTTGCCCACAAACTTCCAGTATTCTTGTCAGCAGCTTCATGTATCTTCTGTAAGTTCTTTTAGACATAGAATAGGCTCAGTGCTTTCTAAAGATATACATAGTAATTTTTGTATTCAGAGGTTCTATAGATTGATTAAGAATGGATACTGAGAATAATGACCCATATGTTTCCCTTTCACTGATTTGAGAGTCCAGTTTTTGATTTGTTAATGGTCTCACTAACAGGCTGATTAATGGATTTCCAGAAGACTGCATCCTTCTTTCTTTTTCTGTTGTTACTTTGAGAATTTGTGTCTTGATAACATTATTATTGTTGTTATTATTATTATTATTATTATTATTATTATTATTATTATCATCATCATCATCATCATCATCATCATCATCACTATCATTTTCATTTAAATATGAAAGATTTTGGAGGGAAAACTAAAAATATGAAAATTATGTACAAAACCCCCAAATTATCTTCTTTCAATATAATAATAAGTCAGAGCTGAAATTTAGAAAGGTTTTTAAAAAAATGAAGAAATATTTTCCGTCAAAGAAGGAACATCTGAAAAAATCAAGAGGTGGAATAATGAAAACTCTGAATGTCCATCTTCAAATAGTTTGATTTATAAAGAAAATACAAGATCAGAGTTAATAAATGTATTTAACTAATACTACAAAAATTGAAGTGTAATCTATACCTTTTCAGGAGATTTAAAGCAGCACAACTGGCAAACTGTCCTATAAACCTCATTTAAGTTGTATGGCTGAATAAAGTTTTTATAAAGATTACAGCCTTTTCTCACAAGTCAGCATGCATTTATATGTGTGAAAATGTGGATAAAAGGTGCAGAAATATGCTACAGCAGCATAAATTCCTTTGTCCTACTAGAATAAGACCAAAAAATAACAGAATAACTCTTTCTTTCACTATTACTGTATTACTATATCTTTTTACTATACTATATCTTTCACTATTACTATATTACAATAATTCTAGAAAATAGTGAGTTATATTTTTCACTTTTTAGCTAAAAATAAAATTGAATTCATACAGACTTTTATATCTGCAAGCATTAGTTTCAATGTGTTACTTTTGTTTTTCATATATCTTTTTACCATTGAATTTCATGAGCTAGATTTAATGGAACAATAACGTAATTTAATATGAAGTTGCAGATAACTGATTTGGCTTGTCATCTTGGTTGTCCTTATCTGAGCATACAAAAAAGTGAGCAAGAAATGATAAATGGATACTTTTGAAGATAACTGCTTTAACAGTTTATTTCTTAATGTTGACACTATTTAATCAAGTGTAGTATAATAATAATAATAATAGTAGCAACAGCAAACAATGATGGAAAACAAATAGTATGGAACACTTACAAGAGATGTTACAAACAATGTTCAGATATAAATAGTAGATTGTGTCATAAGTGCGGAGTCTGATTTGTAGGATAACTAGAGCCTTTAAAAGTTTTCATGTTTGTCATTGCCTATGGTTTTGCTTTTTGTTCAGCTGCTTGCATCAGTGCTTAACAACAGTAACAATAGTGTCCTGCAGCAAACATGGTAGTCTTTTTTTTTTTTTTCTTTTTTCAAAATAAGAGTGTTAATGCATTCAAAGTTTAAACACCTAAAGATAAAGATCTACATGAAGGTTCCTACATAAAAGTTAGATCTGAAAGTTCCAATGTTTGTGTTATTTTATGTACCTTGGCATCCAGGTGTCTCTACAGATTCATACAGGGTCTTAAGCTTGTAAAAGCAACCGGAGCCCACATCATTAAAGATATTCCAGTAAAAGGAGAGCTGTATTTACAGTGTACGAGGCAGTTGAAAGAATTTGTCCATGCCTGTGAAAGATGATCTAAAACTGGACTGAAGAGGGTTACTGTAAAAATGGAGCAAATGGACAGTTTTACAGGAAGCAATTAACAAGTTTTGCTTTTTTAGCCTGTCAAAATGAAAACCAGGAGGGATGCACTTTGAAAATATAAATGCATTCTTTGGATGAGCATGGTGAAAAGATGGTCTTTGAAGATGCAGAAATGTGTTGGGTCCATTTGAATGTCCTCTAATACACCGTGATGAACAACACAGACATTTGGGAGATGCAGAAAACTTATATTTCATCTCCTAATAGACACAAGGTCCTTTTTATGTATAGAACTTATACTGCTTACATTGTATGTGCTGGGTGGATGTGACTTCCTGTGCCTGAGCTCTGCACATACCAAAATCTCAGTGACAGTGTTAATGAGATGCAGAGCTGAATTTTATAAACCATACTGGGGGAAATGGTTCATTAAGCTCATCCAGTTTATGTCTGTTAGCTGTCCTATAGTCTTTGGTCATCTCAGAACTTAAACAAAGCAAGTTCATATACACTGGCAAAGTAAACTTATTTCGGAATATATCACAAGATAGAACATGTTGAGAATATGTTAGATATATTCACAGTATATCATGAAAATATAATTATAGGGCTTTGTTGTCATTTAATCCCAGCCAGCAACTAAACCCCACACAACTGCTCAACGACAAACAAAAATTTTATTAAAGCTGTAGTGGACTACCATTACTGAATTTTACTATAAAACGAAGTTGTTTTATGTGTTTGGTTTGGTTTTTTGCTTTCCTGAAAGATAACTTCTAGTCCAAAATTCATCAATACGGGGAAGTACTAATCCAGTGTCATATGAAGGATCAGGATAAGAACACAAAATCATTCCACCTGGCCTTGCAAATCTATAATCTATAAAGTTTATGTTGGGTATATGGAGTATTTTGGACTAGGGAATGCCACCTACCATACTTCAATAGGGACTGATATTAAATGTATATATTTAGGATGTCTTAGAAAACCATTATTAGCAGAAGATTGCTATACAATTTAGAAAATTGTAAACATAATCACAACATAAGATATTCAGGCATTGGAGGAAAAGCCAGACATAGTAGTAGTAAACCTGTGACATAATGTGATAAGATTTGATATTCTGTTTAATACCATCACATACAGTATAATGAAAGTGATGACTCTGTGTTTATCTCCACTTTAATATATTTCTTTCAAAAATGACTTGTAGTCTATCATGATTAATCTAAATTCCTATCAAATGCTATTACAAACTCATTTTGGGGAATCTTTCCTTGGAATTATGAAATAATTCTTCAAGCTTAGTAAATTAAAAAAGAAGTTTCCAAAAGCTGACATAAAAACTAGTGACACTTCAGGGAAAATAACGTATTTAGGTGGCTGGCTATGCATTAAGAAGTTCCAGAATATTTTCTTCTCATAAGAATTCTTTCATTATAACTCTGAAGCAATATATATTTTCAGAATCTTCTTTTTTGTACATTCTGTATTGGTGCATAAATATATATAAACTCTACAAATAAATGTTCTCATTCTGATGCAATCTCATCTAAGATTCTTTGAGATGACATAGCAGCTCTAGTTTGAAACAGTAGAAATAAATAGTAAACAGCTTCCAGCAAGTGCAAAACAGTAAGCTGATTATTATAATCACATCTTAAGGTTTCAGGAGAAGCTATGCCATCTATGTCCTTTGAAACACTAGCTATTTAGACTAGCCCATCAAAATTGCATGTGAACAACTACGACTGTCCATCACATCACATTATTAACTACTGTGTTCTATTAGAATTGCTCAGTCACAACAAATTATTGTTGCATTACACCATGATGATATTAAGGCTTTTAACATCCTGCTAATAATGCAAAACATTTAAATATCAAAATATTGCAAAAACTTGCCATAAGAACCAGTACTGGAAAAATGTCCACTTTTTTTTTTTTTTTTTTTCCAACAGCTACTACTTTGTACATGTAAAAAGGATCTGAATTCTTCTGGGATTTGAATGTTTTGGTTTTTGTTTTGTTTTGTTTTGTTTTGTTTTGTTTTAATAAATGACCAGAAGTAAATAAAAGACCTCCTGTATCCTCATAGATAATGGAAAACTTATTGAGGCACATTGCGCTAGAACTGGTTCCCTCCATCTGAAAAGGATGAGATAGTGACAACAAAAGATACTATTTGTGTATGGATCAATCAGATGTACTTTGAGAAAATGATGTAGCAAAGACAAATACTAAAGTGCCAAGAAAAACAAACAAACAAACAAACAAAACAACAATATAAAGATACTGAGGGAAAAAATATCACACACGCCAACAAACAAACAAACAAAAAATGCTAAGAACTGTTATAGGAGCCAGAATCAACCTTCATTAAGAACTGAGGTATACATTACTTTCAAAAATAATTTGAGCAAAAACAAAACATACAAAAGACATTTTTAATAAATATTTGACCATCTTACAAATATAACAGAGAATTGTATTTCCTAGCTTTTTTTTTTAATTATTTATAAAGCCTATAGAAAGATAATAGCACTGCCTGTTAAATTTGAGTTTTCCTAGAGTAATTTCTTCATAACTGTCATAAACTTCAGTAAGACCTCTTGGCTTCTGTGAAGGTCTCTACAATTTCTCATTAAAGCTTTGTATGTGGGTATGTTAAAGATCTTTCAGTATTGTTGAAATAATATGTGTTTTGAAAATGTTGAATCATGGATTAGACCCAGCAGCAAAACTCACACAAAATACACAGAGAAGTTAGATATAAAGGGAAGTTAAATCTGGTCCAGATCAACGGAAAATTGACCCAAACCTGATTTTCTATGTACATTTTGTCTTTCTGTCTCCTACAAGTGCCACTTGCAGACAGATGACAGAAATATAGTGCACTTGTCATACAGGTAATTTATTCACTACTTTTCTGCTCACACGTGAAGAATTTCACTCAAAACACTCTATCCTTCACAGAAACAAAAAAGAAATGTAGTTTTCCATACTTACTTATACACAGAATTTTATGTTGTCTTCTGTAAAGATGATGAACAAACTTTACTTCACATGAAAATAACAACAAAAAAAAACCCAACAAACCTTACTTCCCTTGGGTTAAACTAAAAGTTTCTGATTCATTTCAGATTCACTTGAAAAAAGGCTATGAATGAGGTTAATGATCATGTTCAGTCTTTGAAAGTAAACGAGTTTCTCTATAAGATGGAAAATTGTTTGTGATATAATGAACTGAGAAAAAAAAAAAAAAAAATTATAGGTTTCTTATCCTTTAACAGAGCCACTCTCAATCATGCTCTCAAGGGAGCACAGCATAAAACACCAGTGAATTTGAACATCTCTTAGTTGCTTTTTGCATTTCAATAACAAAACCAGCTTTTAGAATATAGCCACTAATTGCATACTGCTTATTAACATTCTTTGAAGGTTTATTTTTCTTCTTTCCTTTAATCAGTTTGCTTGTATAGTACTGCCCCTGATTCATATGTTACCTAGAGAAATCCAAAAGTATATACAGTAAAAAAGCTGTCTAGAGACAGTTTAAAAAGAATAGGATTTATCTCACTTAACTTCAGGTCTCCAGAAATTAGTCTTCTAGTTATTTAAATTTCTTCTACATTTAACAGAGAAACATAATATCACCTTGGTGAATGACTTCTTCCACCTATATATGTTACAACAATTAACAGCTTGATGGAGACACCTCTCTCTCAGCTACCAGTGGAAGCAGTTGCCATCAATAACTTAAACTAGACATCTGACTTTTAGACAGGTAAAATTAGATGAGCAGATTCCCATCATAGGTAATCGCAAGCATGTGTTTTAAATCTTTTTATTCTTCAAAGTTATGGTGCCTGAATTTTGACTGCATATGATGCCTGTCTTTACTCAGAATCTAAAATCTGGAACCACTTCTTAAAGACAGGAAGATCAGCTATGATAGGCTTCTGGTATGTCTTATAACAGTCAAAAGAAAAACAAACAAACCAACAAACAAACAAAAATACACACCACCAAAGCAAACCAAACAAATTTCCTTTGTGTTTCAAAGGTGATGGTATAATTAAACATCTAAGTCAATAACTGGATGTATTGTTTTGCAAACTTCAGATGTGATAGTGTAATGTGCTGAACAGTTCCTTATGTTAAAATGCAAAAGGCATTTAACTACTTTAAAGTCTCTTTCAGACTTTTGAAACAACAGTTTTCTGAGACAAATTGAAATATTCCCTTTTTTCTTCACCAGTAAATGAACAAATGGAAAAAGAAAATCAAAGCCACCTGATGTATATCATAAAAATCTGAAAGATGCTGATTTTCTCAATATATCATGAGAAAAAGAGAAATCTAAGGGAAAGAATTTTGGTACTTTCCCTAAGGATTTTGCTGATATTCTATCTCATTTTGAGGTCTGTCTAAGATTTCAATAACCTTTTGTTTGAAAAGTATTAGCTACCATGAGACTTAAAAAACAATATGTAAAAAGTTAGAGCATATTGTGTAGCTCAGATGTTCCAGAAATAGTCTTCAAACACAGGTACCATTTGGCATATTGCTTATATCCTAAACAGAACATCTGATGCAATGAAGGGAGGAAAAAGAATGAAGCCAAATTGTTTTATCATTTTCATATGATACACATTGTTTACAGTCTTGAATATATTTTCATGTGTGGATTAGGAAACCCACACAGCCCAAAGTATTTACTGTCAGAAGACGTGCATGTATTTGACAAAGCAATTTACATATTATAGGTGCAACAAAAAGAAGGAAAGTGCAAAACTACAGAGAAGGTCACTGTACTGGGTGTAGGTGTCAGGGCTTTGGCAGTGGGGGGCATCAGGAGTGTCCTCTGTAAGGAGAGAACAGAGATTCTTGACAACCAATGGTAGGACAAGGGGTAATGGGTTCAAATTGAAACACAAGAGGTTCCACTTAAATTTGAGAAGAAACTTCTTCTCAGTAAGGGTAACAGAACACTGGAAGAGGCTGCCCAGGGAGGTTGTGGAGCCTCCTACTCTAGAGACATTCAAAACCTGCCTGGACACATTCCTGTGTAGCGCCATCTAAGTGTTCCTGCTCCAGCAGGGGGATTGGACTAGATGATCTTTCGAGGTCCCTTTCAACCCCTAACATTCTGTGATTCTGTGATTCTCCCATGCTGAAAACAATTGATTCTAGCTGCCTCAAATGGACCCACCATAGGACACAGCTGAGCCCCGCAATCAACATGGTGGTGCCTCTGAGAAAACATACTCAAGAAAGGCTAAATGTTGCCCAGGAAGAAGGAGTGAAGGCAAAATGAAATAAATAATTAAAAAAAAAAAAAAAAGTGCAAGTGTAAGAAAAATCCATGCAAATACCAAGGTGAGAGATAAAAGAAAGAGAGGAGGTGCTCCTGCAGTCTGTAGTCTTTGGAGAGGACTATGTCAGCATGGATATCCACACTGCAGGTCATGGACGTTCCCATACCGGAGCAGGTGGATTCTTCCTAAAGGAACTGCAGCCCACAGAGAGGACTCATGCTGGAGCAGGTGAAAAGTATGAGGAGGAAGGAATGACGGAGTTGAAGTGTTGTGGACTGACAAAAACACCCCATTCCCCATCACCCCTGTGCCACTCAAGTGAAGGGTAGATAGAAGAATCAGGAGTGAAGGAGTAAAGTTGAGACTAGGAAAAAAGGATGGATCAGGGGAAGATGTTTTAATTTTTGTATGTGTTTCTCACTATCAAACTCTCTTTTATTTGCCAATAATTTGAATGTATTTTTCCCAAGTCAACTCTTTTGCCTATGACAGTAATTGGTCAATGATTTCCTTATCTGTATCTTGACCCTTGGGGTTTTCCATTTTATTTTCTCCCTTTGTCCTGTTGAGGAGAGGAGATGAGAAAGCAACTGCGTAGGGGTCTGGCAGCCAGTCAAGGTCAACCCACTGCTGTTATTCAAAGAATTCACTGATCGTATCTTTTCGTTAGAAAAGGTCTAAATATTCTTATCGCACAAAGAGGTGGTTTTAGATAAGTTTCACATTTCACATTTTAGTTGAAGACTAGCAAACAAATCTTTCTTATAACACCTTTGATTTAAGAGTTGATAGCACAATAAACCAATTTTCTCCTGATTTATATTTTTATTTATAATCTTATTGCTTGATTACTTCTCAGTTCTGTCTAGCTCTTTATGCATATCATTCCTGGGATTTGTTTGTTTCTTTAGTTATTTGTTTGCTTGTTTGAGTTTTGGTTTTGTGGGGTTTTTTTGTCTTTGTTTTTGTTTGTTTGTTCCCTTTTCACCTGAATGATTGTCTTCTTCAAAGACTTTAACAAACATATATTCAAAGCTATCTTTCTGACATTGTATTAATTCCCCATCAAACCAGTTAGAAACCAGTCTGGGGTTTTTTGTTTTGTTTTATTTTGATTTTTACCATGGCATCGTCAACCTGTTCTTTTGAAAGTAGTTTTCACTGCTTGACTTCAAAAAAAGAATAATTACAATAATAACTATTATAACTTAAAAAATAATTTTAGAGATCTTGACAGGCATTTGTCAACAGACCAAAAAGGTAAATATTTAAAGAAACTGGAAGGAAAACAGATGTTTTATTGTAAACTCTAAATGAAAGACTGAGAACAGTCTAATAAACAGGTTAAATGAAAGGCTGGAGATGTTTGTTGCACTTCTGTAGATACCGTGGTAGCATGGAATGGAGTTCCTCATGAGCTTCACCTAAGAAAAGTCAAAACCTTAAGGAGATCTTGGTTTTGGAAAATGAATTTTATATAAAATTCAGAAGGACTTCTACAAGAATAGGTGAGTGACATGGACAAGACTCAGTTTCTTCAGTATTGCTACCAGAACACCATCATAAGCTGCCCTAGGCCATCTGAAACATCCACAGATGACTGGTGCAGCAGAGAGGAACTAAAGAAGACAGGACATGAGACAGAATGAGAGGCAGAACCTGAAGGAGACCCAAGCCACATGGAGCAGCACCTGGGGTAATCACAGTACATCTTGATTCTTTAAATTCATCACATTAAATGCAACTTCTCGTGACAAAATAAGAGACAATTAGCAGCAAATTGTGTCTGATTTTTACTATGAGAGAAGAATACTCCGGCTTAAGTTGGTGCTAACTTTGATCTTCGAAGTGCTAAACACAAGGCAAAGCAAGGCCATAGACAGAGTTGAAAGCAATATAACCTCTAAAATGGGGCTTGTTCAATCTTGATAAAACTCAAACTACTTGCTACAGAAACAGGCCTGGAAGCATATATGTATTAAGTTAAATCTATTCAAGAAGTTGTAAGGTGACCTGGAATCTCAATAGCATATGGCAGTGACCTTACCATTCTGCAGAAAAAAAAACACAAATTTAACCACAAATTTTACATTTCCAACTATTAAAATGTTTAATGCCATCTATATATCATTTCTCAGTGAAAAACTAAACAGATATTCCTGATGTTGAATATTTTCTAATTTGTTTTTTTGTTTTGTTGGTTGGTTGGTTATTTTTTTATCCTTCAACTGCAATTTCTTATGTGTAATTAAAGTATTTTTAAAAATCCAAAGCAAAACAGTCTACCAATATATGGACCTCTGATGGCAGAAAGCATTTTATTAAAGGTGTAAGCAGATGTCAGACTAAAGTGGAATACTTAATCATGCTAATTGCTCATGTACCTCTTTTCCACAAAAACACTTCTAACATGAATATCACTCATGATTCTGTACACATTTCTGGCAGAGGTGCAAGTGGTCACGAATTTTTATGCCAGATTGTCTTTTACCACGCCAAAGCACTTTTTTCTTTTTTTTTTTTTTTTTCTTTTCTAGCATGGAGAAAGCAAAAGTGTGATAAGTTGGCAATGACATTCTCTGCCTTTCTATTATCCTACTTCTTTCTCTGCCATTTACAGCAAACGTGCAATTCTCTAAACATATAGTTTTGCAAGTGTAAACTGCTGCTGACTGAATATAGATTTACTCAAATAAACATACATTAATTTTAATAAAAGGTTCTACTAACAAAAAGTGCATCTATGAAATTCTAGGAATAACTGATGTAAATAAATGTGGACGGAAGGATGATTTACATTTTTATGTTTCTTCCATGATTTCACTATGTCCTCCTTTAGCTATTCATGTATTCCCTCAAATACTGATCATATTACTTTTACAGAGATAGTATTTATAAATGATCTTGTTATTTTACAATGAAGACTGATTTTTTAAATGAAATTTTCTGTGGGATTTCTGTTGGGTTTCATTGTTACTGTTTTTAACACAGTGTGTTGACCTTGGTAGAAATGAAGGAAACAGGATATGAACAGAAGATTCATAAATGAATCCTGGCATTGCGCAGCACTGATATGAAGAAGGGAAAACATTAAATAAAAAGTCTTAACTTCCACCTTTTTAGTTTCTGCTAGAGCTGTCTGATATGTTATAAAGTTTTGTGACTTACATGGAATTTCATTTTTATCACTGCCATTTAGCCTATCCCTGGTATTCCATGGCAGAGGGACATGAGGAAAGATGTACTCATTTTTGGTTTGACTGAAGAAAAGTCTATGGTTCATTAGAACTTAGATGTCTTCCCATTAGAAAAACCCTGAGGAGACTACATTGGTTTTCTTTTCACTTTATTAAAATAATAATAAAAATAATAAAAGACTAGCATTTCTGCTCTGTTTCCATTCACAGCTAGAAATTCTGCAATAATAACCTTTCTATCAGTATTTTATCATTTTTGGATCTCAGTTAAAGATATAATCCTTTACAGGAAATTAAAAGCAAAAGAAAAAAAAAACTATTAATAAGAATCTCCAGACTGCCCACTGATTCAGAATTGAGTCTTGATTTAATCATCATTTATCCTGTTGCACTATATTACATCCAGTCTTTAAAAGAAACTTTGATTCATACTTTCAGTTTTTAAACATATTCAGAATATGGTCACTTAGGAAAAGATCAATCTCTTTTGTCTTGAGTTGCTTCAGAGGCAGCTATTTAGGTTCTGTCTTCAGTAAATGGAAGAAGACAGAAACTACCATAAATTATTATCATTATTCTGTCCTTTTAATCACTTTTCAATTTAATTCATAATTGATCTAAGTTAGATGAGATGCATCTCAGCTCATTGAATGCTGTGATATACAGCTAATATATTTAGTAATATGTAAGTCTGAAATCTCAGACTTTGAAACTAATCACTTCAGTCCCTACTTAGGCACCTGATTTCAAAAGCATTGCTTGGTTGTTCAAGTTCCTGGAATCCATCCTAAGATTTTCTAGGGATCTGAATACAATTGCAAACTAAAACGTGAACAGGTAATCAGATCTGAAAATCTCTGCTATAAAATTCTGGCCTGAAAGCTCCTTTTTGATGTTGGAATAAACACAACAGTTAAAAGGTGTTGTGTGTTAATTGGGATGCACATGGCCCATAAAAATAAAAATTAAAAAAAAAAAAAAAATAAAGGCTTAAGAAGGACACTCTTTGAGAAGGGAATGTTCACATCACTATCAAGCTCCAGGGCAATAACTCTAAAAAATAACAACAAAAGAGCAATAGATGGGGCAATCCAGCCTGCAAAAGAAAGGAAAGCACTTGATCCATTTAAAGGTCTAGACCAGGGGTGTCAAACATATTTTCACCGGGGACCATGGTAACTACATTTACATTTCCATTTATACAGTCCTAAAATTGCATTCGGCCCTTTAAAAGCAACTGCGAGGCTGACGTGGCCCCCAGTGAAAACGAGTTTGACACCCCTGGTGTAGATGGATTGACACAAAAAGAAGGTAGATCTCGTTTTTGTTATGGGCAAAGTCCTGATCCCTGACTGTTCAGAATGAGGGCCTGTTAACTAGTTTGGGTTTCTTTCTAATAGTAGTCGTTGTTCTGGGCAGGAACAACCCCAGGTTCCAGTATAAGTTGGGGGATGACCTATTAGAGAGCAGTGTAGGGGAAAGGGACCTGGGGGTCCTGGTGGGCAGCAGGATGACCATGAGCCAGCATTGTGCCCTTGTGGCCAGGAAGGCCAATGGCATACTGAGGTGTATTAGAAGTGGGGTGGTTAGTAGGTCGAAAGAGGTTCTCCTTCCCCTCTACTCTGCCCTGGTGAGACCACATCTAGAATATATTGCCCAGTTCTGGGCTCCTCAGTTCAAGAAGTACAGGGAACTGTTTGAGAGAGTCCAGCGCAGGGCAACAAAGATGATTAAGGGAGTGGAGCATCTCCCTTATGAAGAAAGGCTAAAGAAGCTGCGTCTCTTTAGCTTGGAGAAGAGGAGACTGAGGGGTGACCTCACTAATGTTTGCAGATATATAAAGGATGAGAGTCAGGAGGATGAAGCCAGGCTCTTCTCGGTGACAACCAATGGTAGGACAAGGGATAGTGGGTTCAAACTGGAACACAAGAGGTTCCACTTAAATTTGAGAAGAAACTTCTTCTCAGTAAGGGTAACAGAACACTGGAACAGGCTGCCCAGGGAGGTTGTGGAGTCTCCTACTCTGTAGACATTCAAAACCCGCCTGGACACCTTCCTGTGTAACCTCATCTAGGTATTCCTGCTCCAGCAGGGGGATTGGACTAGATGATCTTTTGAGGTCTCTTCCAATCCCTAACATTCTGTGATTCTGTGATTCTGTGATAAGACATGGAGTAATGTCTTGTACCTGAGTCTTGTCCCAACACAGATTCAATATCTGTCTATCCTGGGACAGATGTGGGATCTGGACAACCATCAGGATTCCCTCCACCTCTTGAAAGTATTCGTTAAGATTTTGAGACTTCAGTGGCAAATAGTCAAATTTTATGACTTTGGCTATTTAAATTTCCTAAGAGACATTGCAGATAAAAGTGTTGGCCATTAACTAGATATTCAGACCTTTGCTAAACAAGAATCAGATTACTTAAAAAGGAATTATCTTAGAAATATCTTGGTACTCTGAATACAAAGGTGCTCTAATTCTTTGGCTAATAGGTTCCATAAATAGGACTAGTGATTTATCATTTCAGGGTTAAAATTTCTTGGCAAAGGAGACTATAGACACAAAATGAAAATTTCCTTATTTAATTCAAATATAATGCAAGAGAGAGCCCTGCTGGCAGAGCTTGATAAATACAATCACTATTGTAGTAGCCTAAGTAAATTACATACCTTATAAAAATAAGAATGAAACACACATCCTGGAATATTTGCCTCTTCATATCCTCCTTCACTTTAAATGGTTCATTGAGAAACCCGAAAACATATTCATTCATATGGATGCTTCATTATACCATTGCTCACAGGAGTAGTGCTATGATGTAACCTCCTCCTTAGTGGAATAAATGGACTGTGAAATATTTCACCAGGACAACACATGTAAGCCACCTTGCCCCCTGTTCTTGGATGCTCTAAAAATGTGAGGGTGAATTTAAAGTTTCTATTCACTCTGTATTGAAGCTCCAAGTAGTTTTAGAAAAGAGAAGCAAAAAAGATACACCCAGATAAAAAAACAGAAAGCTGAAAAGAGGATTCTTTGCTACTTATATGGCCAGCAAGGAACATAAGAAATATCTATTCTATTTGACTCAAGCATCTACACTGTATCTTTCTGCAGTACATTTCTGTCATGTGTGGGTGGCATTGGGGGTGGCAAGCGTTCCAGAAGATTTTACATGTACTTAAATTGGTTCTTCTGTATAATAACAACAAGAAAAATACCAAGAGCAGATGGATTCGAATAAAGCTGTAGTAAGCAGATTAAACAGGCCAGCATCAAATCTAAATGAAGTGAGTGCAACTAGGGCATAATGCATACAAGAAAGAACTAGCTACTGGAAGAAGGAAAAGGAAAAAAAAAATTCTTGTCTCATTTTGCATTATGGTTCAGAAGACATATTAGTCTCACTCATCAGCTTATGAAACAATCACAAGTGAAAAAATTGACACTGAAGTAGAAGTGAAAAGATTTCTTCATACTTGCACATTATTTTTTCTTTATCTTTTATTCAAAGGATCCATGATAGCCCAGTAAAAAGCAAGTGCAGCACTAAACCCTTTAAGTTGTAGGGAATATTCATTTCCTAAACTTATTCATCCAGTAATTAAAACTAGGCATCTAGTAAAATATGAGAAAGTAAGAAATCCATAGTACCTGCATGAGGTTGGCTGACCTGTCAGAGTCTACAGGAGAAACAGAGACATCTGGAACACCAGGTGGAGGGCATGTAAAATACCTTAAAGCCTCCCAAATCACACTAAAATTCTTTGTTTAAGGTTTAAGATACTTGTGTGCAAAGATGCCTAAGAATTTATTACAATGCAGTGAAGAGCTAAGGGAAGAAACATTTACCTAAATGTAAATGACTCCATGAAAAGATGTGTCAGGGTGTCTGTCCTCTGGCTGATGTTTCATAGGATGCAGATCTCCCAGGATCATACTTCCCAGCCCTTTGCAGATCTCCCAGACACCCCAAGACATCACAAATAACACTAGAAACCTACATTTACACAAGTGCATCAAGATCCTTCTCTGTACTGACAGTCGAGACTAGACTGTAATTCAGCTCATCCAGCAAGAGGCATTTACATCTGGGTAGGAGAACAACCCTCAGAAACAATAAGGTTAGGTGAATTAATGGCTAGTTTAGTAACATTTTGCTGTTTGTACATTAGAAAAATAAGTTAAAATTTCCTATGGAATGCAGTTTTATCCTGGGAAAATATAATGCAAGTAAGATGCAAAATCATTCTTGGAAATGTTTATTTTGGGGAAAGATGAAGAATAAGCAAGACAGAATAAAAAATATATATTAAATTTAATTCACTTATAGGTTAAACATGCAGAGCTCAGATTGTATTTAATGGAAGAACTGCATCCATTTTTGGGCTCACCAGTTTTAGAGGGACAAGGAGTTACTGGAGAGAATTCAGTGGAGAGCCACAAAGATCACTAGGGGTCTGGAGCATCTTTCTTATGAGAAGAGACTGAGAGAGCTGGGTCTGTTCAGCCTGGAGAAGGCTGAGAAGGAGTCTTATCAATGTTTAAAAAGATCTGAAGTGTGGATGTCAAGACTATGGGACCAGATTCTTTTCAGTGGTGCCCAGTGATAGAATGAGGAGCAATGGGCACAGACTGAAACATCAGAGGTTCCATCTGTATGTGAGGGGAAACTTCCTTACTTTGAGGGTGCCAGAGCACTGCAACAGGCTGCCCAGAGAGGTTGTGGAGTCTCCTTCTCTGGAGACATTCAAGACCTGCCTAGACACATTCCTGTGCAATCTGCTCTGGATGAACCTGCTTTAGCAGGTGGGTTGGACTGGATGATCTCTAGAGGTCCCTTCCAACCCCAACCATTTTGCAATTCTGTGGTTCTGTGATTCTGTGGACGAGTTGACTCATGCCAAGATTCTACATATGCATTTTTTTACATATATGTCTTTGTGATGGAAAGCAGGAAAAAGTAGGAATCTAGAGTAAGAATAAAGATGAATACGTACCTGAGGGCAAAATAGGAAGGGTAGTCTGTGAAGCCAGTCTATACAGTTTATATCTCAAACCTGGGTAACAGGTTATGTGAAAGTATGCCAAGAATTTGAAAAGGAGATTAGTGTGGTCCTAAGCAATATATATCGAGGAACTAAAAAACTCACTAGCATTTACAAATACACTTACTGGAGGTGCAGTCAGTGTCATCTTCTGTATTTCAGCAAGCTATAAATGGATTTAATCTAATTACCTAATGCACAGAGGCTGTGCAAATACATAGCCTGCACGGGACAACTGCTTTCTAAAAATGGTATCTGTCCCACTGTTTATACCTCTGTTGTCACTGTCAGGCTTTGTATCTGCACATTTACAGGAGAAATGCTGGTATTTTTTATCCTTTTTTTTTGTACTTTCTCATATCTGTTTATTTTCAAATGATGGGATGGAAAGAGAAAAGAGCAATTGAGGTCTAGGTGTACCTTAAGCATAAAATGTCATGTTGAAGTTCTTAGTAGCAATTCCCAGCATCTAGTTTCTTTTTTGATTTCCATAATATTTTCACAAAACTATCTGTTATAAATTCAAGGTCTTTCTGTCCAGTTACAGTGGTCAGATCAGAGCCCATCAGTACTTGTCCCACTATACTTGGCACTGGTGAAGCCACACATTGAATACTGTGTTCAGTTTTGAGCCTCTCACTACAAGAAAGACATTGAGGTGCTGGAGAGAGTTCAGAGAAGTTGGTGATGGCTCTGGAGAACAAGTGAGGAGCAGCTGAGGGAACTGGGGCTGTTTAGCCTGGAGAAAAGGAGGCTGAAGGGAGACTTTATCAATGTCTACAACTACCTGAAAGGAGGTTGTAGCATGAAGGGTCTTGTTCTCCTCTCTCAAGTGACTGGACAAAAGGAAATGGCCTCAAGTTGCTCCAGGGGAGTTCAGATTGGATATTAGGAAAAGAATTCTTAATGGAAAGGATTGTGAAGCATTGGAACAGGCTCCCCAGGGAAGTGGTGGAGGCACCATCCCTGGACGTGTTTAGAAGATTTATAGACGGGATTCTTAGGGGCATGGTATAGTGCTAGAGTTAGGCTATCGTTGGACACAATGATCTTAAGGGCCTCTTTGAACCTAACTGATTCTATGATTCTATAAAATATATAAATAGAGGGAAAAAGCTGGCCATACCAAGTAACTCATACGAAGCTGATTTCTACATATGAATAAACAGCTAAGGAAGACACAACTCAAAGTTTCTCAGCTATGTAAGCAAAAGTGAATCTTACTGCACCAAAAGTAGAAGAAAGCAGGTTGTTTCTGAAGAGCATTGAGATAAAAATGAAAAAAAAAAAAAAAGAAAAAAAAAAAAAGAAAAATATATGATGAAAAGTTGAGACAGATCCCTGAACTCCCGAAGAGCAAGACTGTGTAAAGGTTATCAGTATGGAAAAACATCAGAAGGCCCTTTGCTCTTTTTCCTTCTTTTCTCCTGCCTTTTTTTTTTGCCTTTTTTTTTTTTTTTTTCTTGTTGTGGTTACTTTTTTTGTTGTTTTGTTTTGGGGTTTTGTTTTGTTTTGTTTTCTTTCAACATGAGCAATCATTATTCAGTTCCACACTTTCATAAGCATCAACTGCAACTTCCTTTGCTTTCATATAGGTGAAGTACATAACAGATATGTATTCACTTTGTTACCCTGGAAGTCTGCTGCCTTAACTAACTGCCTAACATTTCCCTTGCCTGAAGCAAACACTGGATGAATACAGCACTGGATATGGTGCATAATTAAGCCAACTGAAGTTATCTGGTATTCATGACATCCCGATTAAGTAAGAGTTTGGAAAGTGACTAATTAGAAATCAGTCTCTTGGTGAGTGAGTACACAGTTTTCTCCTTAAGTTATTCCAAAATATACTGCTCAGTTCATGAAGATTGGTGGTTTTTTGTTTGTTTGTGGTTTTGTTTTTTTTTGTTTGTTTTTTTTTTTTTTGGCTAACAAACATTTGTACAAACTAAGCATAAGGTCCAAGAAAAGTGAGTTTTTTTCTTCATCATCTGTGTCAACGATTCTTCAGATCAAGTTCTCTCTCATGGGCTGTTATTACAGCTGAGTACCCTGTTATATGAGGAAAGGCTGAGACAACTGGGTTTGTTCAGCCTTTAGAAAAGAAAGCTTAGGGACACCTTATCACCACGTAACTGTATTTAAAAGGTGGCTACGAATAAGAGAGACTCCCTTTTTACAAGAAGTCAAATGGAAAAGATGAGAGGTAATGGATACATATTATTCTTGTGGAGATTCTACTGGATAGAAGAGGACAATTTTTTATTGTGGGGACAGTCAGCTATTGGAATGATCTCGCCAAGGAAGTGGTGGATTCCTCAACCTTGGACACTTTTAATATTTAGCTGGACAGGGTGCTGGGCCATCTTGCCTGGACTGTGCTTTTTTCAAGAAAGGTTGGACCAGATGATCCTTGATGTACTTTTGAAGATAGTGTTCTATGATTCTATGATCACGCTATTCAAATTATATTCCAAGAAGCAACTTTACGATCCTGTCATCTCTGGCAGGATACACAATGCAAAATGAGGTCAGAAACTGCAGACAATGGGGTAGCACAAGTGTGCCTTTTCGATTAGAATTTAGTTAAGAATTCTTTTGATTGCGAACAATTCACTTCCCTCTCCCCCCTCTCCCAGGGCATATTTCTTCTGCAGTCCCGTAGTCTTAACACTTTTGTTTTTCTTTAATAAGTTGAAGACAACAGATCTGAGAAGTGACTCTTCCAGATACTGTTTTACACAAAGAATATGCTTCAGAGCGGAATAGTTTAATAGAATTAAGCCAAATGTTCATTATCTATAATTGTGTTTTATTGGCTCTTCAATCTATGCGTTGTAGATTTGATATAGTTCAAGGCTACAAAGTGACTGCCAAACCACTAAAAACTTCCAGATGCAGAAGTTAACATCATGTTTTAAAAAGATTTCCTAGTTAATGTTTTCTCTTTCTAAATCTCATTTAATTAAAAAATATTTTTAAAAAAATAACTTCCACCTTTCTTAAACAGCTTCTCTGAAAATAAAATACCTTCATGTTTATAAATTTGCATTTTAATTCAATATCGAATTTACCTAACTTAAGGTTGTAGTCTGTGCATCTTTCTTTGTCCACTTAAAGGCTGTTAAAAACCATTATATTAGCAACTTCTTTTACACCATTACTTGTTCTCTTCTATATCTTCTCTTCAATAAACTAAATTGGTTGTTTCTTAACCTTCTTATCATAAGGTTTCTATTAATATTGCATTTTCTGCATATTTTTTTTTTCACCTGTTGTAAGTCCTGTTATCTTGCCAGTATTCCAGCAGCCTTCTGATAACAGTTGTCTACAAACTAGATCTATCTGCTACTACTTTTTTTAATTAACTGAGAGACACTTTACACTCACTGCACAACCTAGTTCCTGGCCATTGACTTTAACTACAGCTGAACACTATGAATGAAGATGTAATTCAATTCAACTCAGTTCAACTATACATCTTAATTTATGTATAGGTGCCTGATTCCCACAGTTTCTGATGTCATATTTTCTCCAGCGTCCAGCCCTTTAAAGAATAGGACACCCATTTAAGAACTGAACAAATGCTTGACACTTCTATATCCTCAAGCTCACCATCTACAAGGACATTTCTATTCATCACTCTCCAGCTAAAAATTTCTAAATGAGAGACCTAGGAGCAATTCTCATTTTTCTGCTTTTTCTGTGTAGGCCAACTGTGGCCTTATTGTGTGTTGAAATAAGATATTATTCCATGTATGTGATATTTTGCTCTCACTTTCTTGAGAAAGAAACTCTGGCAAACAACCAAGAAAGAAGCTGTGATGTGCTCCCTCAACAGAAATGTCTAGGGAGCAGCACTGCAGAATTTTGACACAGCTTAGTTATTTACCACACCTACAGCTGATCTGTTTCTACTTCTCAACTTTATAAATTCTTAGGACTCTCTCAGCAATGGCATCTGACTTGGCAGAAATGCCTTAAGGGTATTATTTTTTATAACTTGGATCTGTGCATGGAAAAAGGATGATATGCAAGACACAAGAATACATTACTCTCTTGAACAGTCTAGTAGAAAGTAAAATGAATTCTCTCTTTTCAAGCATCTAGCAACCAAGGTTTCTGGCCAAAGCTTAACCTGCAAAGAGTAACACTTCTATTATGCTTCTATGCACTGGAGTAGCTTTCACCATTAGTCCATATTCCAAATAGAAAGACTTACTATAGCAACCATGTACATAAATCTGAAGAAATTTGAATGCAACTGCTGTAACCTCTATTATGAAGACATCTATTCCTAATATTTCTGAGTACACATGAAGTCTATATTTTAGGTGCCTCTTGGTAGCTAAAGAATAATGAGTGTGTTGTCAAGTTATGCAGTCAGTGAGGTATGAAAATAAACTACAGTGTTTAAAAAAGAATGTTGGGGGAAAAAATATTTTTCTTGAATGTATTTTGAACATTTCATATTAACTTTGCTTCATATTCTTTTAAAATGTCATTTTCACTGTTGTCCCAAACATCTTCTTTACAAATTTTGTAGATAAGTACTTTTCTAACATGAGAAGTTCTCTTGAATTTAGAAAGACCTTTAAAAAGAAAGAATTGTGTCAGTGCAAAATTATTATTAAAACTTAAACTTCTCAAGTTTTGATAGTAGCATTTTTAAGATTTTGCTGAAAACATTTGATTTTTTGACTTTTTTTCTGAAACTTCATATGTATAGAAAAAAAGATAATTTTAATAATCTTGTACTAATTTTCAACAAAATTAAAGAAGGATAAGTTTTACAGCGACTTCAGGCTTTAGCGTATACTAACATTCACACTTTTAGGCAGAATTTGAAAGAACATTGTTTCTTTTTTTCTCCTGCATTTTCTTTCAAGGTTCCTTGTCTATTCTTTTAAGTTAAAACTTCTTCCTAGGTATTCTACTATATTTTAAAAGCTATTTGTGATATGTGTAAGTCTATGAATTATGCTTTTTCAAAGAGTCCTAGTTATGTTTTTCACTATTTGACTCATCTTTTATTATGTATTTGCTTATTAAAATATTATGAGCATTCAGCAGAGAGGACCTTTTTTTTTTTTTTTTTAATGAACTTTGCTATATTTAGCTGTATCTTGAGGTTTTTTTGTGTATTTCTGATACACTGATTTTCTAGTACCATACTATAGACTTGATGGATGAGGAATGTTACACGAGATTGGAGCTATAGTAAGGGATACATGAGAAGCATCCATCCCTGCAACCACTTCAGGATGGAGAACCTAATTCTTACTAGAGCTATTAATTCTGCCACTGTGCAGGCAGGAGAATAATGAAAGCCATCAAGGCTCAATGTATTGATTTTCCTCACCCCAATTTATTACTAAGACTTATTGGCAGTTACTTCCATTTGCTTTTGCCTTTTCACCTGCTTCTCACAGTCTCTTCCAACTGCTTCAAGCATTTCCAGCTACCACCAGCTGAGTACACCTTCTGTGCAGAAACAGCATGACCACGCACCAAATGAAGACTATGACCAGTGACCAACAGGGCTGGCTGAGCGAGTACTTTCAGCTCACTTGCCAGCTGATCCTTTAAGGCAGTAGAAAAAGGAATTTGTGTAGGCAGGGCAAAAATCTATTGCAGTTTACCATATCACTTGAAAGTACAAATGAACCACATCATATATAGCCAAGATGGGACTTTATACAGGATGCAGAAGATCAGCTCCATGTCTGCTATAAATACGCAAATCTATGGTTAAGCAAGATTTAATCTCATGCAAATCCTCAAGGAAGTCCAAGTTTTAGTGGCATTTCTCAAGACTTAGTGTTATTCTTTGGTAATATTAGGCCAATAAATTATTTTCTGTTTGTTTATTCTGTTACTTCTTTTTTCTTCTAAAACATCAGTCACTGCTTATAAGCTCCTTGGTGTTTCTGATTTCTTCTGTCCATCCTGAGTATATCCGATCTAGTCAACTATCATGTCGTACTCTCCCCAGCATGCTGGGCTTTACAGAAGTCTGGTTTAGCTTACTGAAGTAGATTCAATGCAAGTAAAGGCACTCTTTGCTGCATGCTCAGCTTTTCCACAGTTCCTTGCTTGCCTTATTTTTTGGCCAGGCCATTCCTGATGTGTTTTTTGTCATCTGAAGGATAACATTTCCCACTGACTCTACAGTGCATCTGCAATTTGCCGTGTGCCCTTAAAACTTCTTGGAATCTCTATCTACAGTAGCACTACCTTCAGACCAGATATTAGGAAGATATTTTTTATTATAAGGGTAGTGAAACACTGGCACAAGTTTTGCAGAGAGGTGGTTAAGTGCCTCATACCTGGAAACATTCCAGGCCAAGCAAGAAGGGGCTCTAAGCAACCTGATCTAGCTGAAGATATCCTTGTTCATTTGCAGGAGGGGCTGGACTAGATGACATTTGAAGGTCCCTTCCAACCCTATCCATTCTATGATTCTGTGTTGTCTTGTGCTAAAGGAGAAACATTTGTGGCCCAGGTACTCTAGCTGATCATTGTGGCTTTGTACAAGACAGAATACCTTCCTTCCATTCAGACAGTTTACTGGAGGATCTCAAATGAAAAAATTAATTCTTTTCTGTCTAAGTAGTGTAGCTGTTTAATAAATATAGCAGAGTCATTAAATTTAAGTTGATGTTTTGAAGAAGACCCAAAGGTTAATCCTACCAACTAAATGAGTTTCTCAAAGTTTCTCCAAGAATCATCACATGTGATCTGGTAGAGAAGAGGAGAAAATGCAAAGGTGTGTCCATATATTGTGCAGTAAGAAGTTCTATACAAAGAAAAGGAGGGAAGTTTGGGGGACTTTGCTATTTTCTAGTATAACCAAGTATAACACCTTTTTCAGATGACCGCAGACTTCGAAGAATTTCTTCCTTTTCATTTACAGCTGAAATCTGGAGAAGCAAAGGGCCCAATAATCCAATGAGTTTTTCCTAGCTCATTAATAATTTTGATAAAAGTTTATCATTATTTTTCAGTCCCTATCAACTCACTATCAGGGTATGAATTATTTAGTAAATCAAGGAAATAACTAAAAGGACTTAAAGCCAAATAAAATGAAAATACATATCTACTCTAAAAGTCCTCATCTCACAGTCAGCCAGGTATCTAGTGAACATTTCTGGAACTACCTCCAGTGTAATTTCACCATTAGTGCACATGAAGGTGTTGTCTCCTAATGATTACATGTCCCTTACTCTACTTTTGTTACATTCAGTGGTATTTTTTCTCTTTCAAGATTTTGTATCTGAATTACATGCAAAATTGCATGAAAACTTGCTTCTTAAATTTGTTATTTGTTTGTCACTGTTCAGGTTTGGTGTTTCCTTTCGTCATACACACCTGTGTATTTTGATGGGACAGTCAAGTGTGATGACACCAATGCACAATTTATAATGGTCAATGTACCTCGCGCACACATTTCTGAAGCTTCTTTTTTTGCATTACTCTACATCCCTGTCCTCTGTTTCTGTGACACCTGTTTACTTCATTAAATACAAAGTGTGCAGTAGAAATTTCAGCCCGGTAAATCTGATTTTTTGCCATAACCGGTAGAGCTCCAGGCATTGCATCTGTGACAGGGGCAGAAAAGGTCACTCTCAGGGGCCCAGGGAGGCCTTGGCTGTTTGGAGCTGCTGTAGCCAGTTTGAGCTGGTCAACCCCTGCCTTACCAAGCTCACATTTCTGTCACCAGCCTGCCAGACCAACAGCCTCTTTGTGTCATGGACACCACTGCCCTCTCCTATGGGAGACCCGGAAGGAGTCAGGGGACGGTGCAGAGGCAGATATACACCCTCAGAACCTCAGGCAATGGACCAGGCTGAGGAGTCCCAACCCATCACAGACACTCTACTCCTCCCGCCAGGGATAACAAGGCAGCCACAACTCAGCACTGCGCATATAACACTGCGAACTGACCAGATTATTGTTGTAGATACACAGACTTCATGAAAACTCACTGGAAGGGCTTAAGATTTCTTTTATATAAATATAGATGTCCTTGTCTACAAAAAAACCCATACTATTTTATCAGAAGAAGGAGATACAGCCTGTGGGGAAGAGGAATAAGGCTTTCTCTTTTAAAAAATGACTAGACTAGGAGTAGCTGTAGATTCATTGTGCTCAATTCTTGCAGGGAAAAAAAAAAAAAAAAAAAAAGAAAGGTGGCCACAAACTGTACTCTCAGACCCTTTCAAACAAACCCCTGTGAAGTCAGTGAAAACTATGAAAACATACCTAGACAGAGCTTGAGCCCTTGCTGTATAATGGCATAAGAGTGAAAAACAGGAATTAAATATTTGAACTGTGTACTGCTATGCTGTTCCCTAGATACATCTCACTGAACCTTGAAGGATCCTTTCAGTTGCCCACAAACAGTCATGTGACATTATTTGTGATGGCCTATATCGCTCAAGTTATCTGCACAGAGCTGGAAAGTAACACATGGGATCTTGAAGGCAACTGTGTCAGAAGGCTTAGTGCATTTCAAATGGTGCTGGGAACCTGTGCAAGGGCAAAGTGCAACTTAGGTACTTAAAATGTAACAATAGAAAGCCTATTTTCTATTGTAGACCATCTAAATGTCATTCTTCTTATCTAAACAAAAAAAGCAAGCAAGCAAACAAACAAACAAACAAACAAACAAAAAAAGACCAAAAAGCCACCTCCTTTCTTGTGAAAATGGCTTAACACTACATAAGGTTGGCATCAAGCTTCTAGCGAAGAGCTATGTAAGGTGTAGCAGTACAGAAATCAGGTTTTACGCTTCATATTTTTCATGCTACTAAACTTTTTGTTCACATTCCTCCCCTCAAAATTACCTGTTTTACCTAGACATGCTCTAAGCTGGTTAAAACTGTGATTCTTGCTTTACAAATCAGTGGACTGTGATGTGAATTTCTGATCTTACCTTCAAATTAATATCAACATGTGAATTGCCCTGGTACAAGCCACATCCCGAGAAAAGAGGCACAAACACTAAGTCTTATGACGAGAAATGAAGGGGATACAAATCTCCCTAATATGTACAATGTTTGCACATCCCATCATACTGTTCAGGAGGGCACTGGGTTCAGGAAAGACAACACCCTTCTCATGTGTCTTATAATGGGGTCCTGCTCCATTCAGAGACCCATGGGAAAAACATTTGCTGGAAGCATGCAACCACAAAGCCCTTAGAGGCTTCACAATATCTTAAAATTTTCCTAAGAAATCAGTTTACAACCTGAACCACAAAGTAATGTATTAAGACTGTATGAAAAACAAGAGTATTTAGCATTGACAATTTGGTTTTCTTTACATTCAAAAGAAATCAAATATTTTCCTCCAAAATCTCCTGGTTATTTAAAAACTTCATTAAAGTGAAAAAGGTCACAAATTGAACACAAAAGCACACAGTCAAATTAATAAACTGATTTATTTTTCCCTGTTACAAACTGTGACATTCCACTTGAGTAATTTATTCACTTCTTCTATGACTTCAAAATAGAATGGTATTTGTGAATCAACATTCGGCAATAATTTGAGCATAATGGAATTAATGAAATGTAAAGTACAGCTAAAAATACCTTTGTTTACTTAAATTTACTATTTTTAGTTTTCCTTTAAAACTTTTTTCCTGTCATTTTTGAACTCATTGTTTAATCTACTCTTTTACTTTTCAGTTTGGAACAGTTTATTTTAGATTGATTACATTAAAAATATGGAAAATAAACTATTATTCTATACCTAATGCAGCTGGTGAGAAATGTTAATTTTAAAGTCAACTCTTAAAGCATTTGTTCTTGCATAGTTGGGTATCTGACATGCTGTGATCACTGTTTATCATAGTAATCAATACTGACTTTTTTCTGTGTGCTTCTGCTGTACAATACTCACCTTTTGTCTTTTGTTTTACACTTAGATTATTACTTGCATGGGCCAAGACTGCTCAAAACAATAACATATAATAATATCCCATGACAAAATTTTCTCTGTGGTGACTCCAGGGAAATTAAGCATCTAGGGGTAAAGCCAAAGGTTGATGATTTGAATAAAAACTTCAAGTAATTTTCTAAGTGTGATAATTATATCTTCAGAGCATCTTTTGTTTGTATCTTACACTGAAAGTATGCATGTGTATGTATATACATATATAAATTAGCATTCACCATTCTTCTGAAGAAAAACAGTACAATGAAAAACAGAAGGCAAATCAAGATTTATGCCTGGAAAGCTATACAACTTTGGGTAGTAATGTCTTCAGGTCAAAAGCAACATAGAACAATGATATACAAATCACCAAAAACATAGTAAATTAATGCTAATATAATAGTGCTCACAAATAAAATTAAACTGGAATCCATAAATTCCTGAGTTCTATATAAAGTTATTGTAATAAGCAACAGTAAGTCAACATCCTATCCTTTCTTGTGAAAATAGCCTAACCCTGCATTTTTAACTGCAGAAATTCAATTTACTAAATAATAACTGGCTGTAGATCTGCCAAATTCTGTGTTTCTATTGCAATAAAAAATATTCCTGTTCTTCAGTCAACTTTTCTTTGAAAATATACTTCTCTGAACAGTTTTCTGGATGCTTTTCCAAGAGTATTCTAACCTTCAAATAAAATGCTGAAGTTCCTATGACCAAAGAATAACCAGTAATATATTCTGTATCACCTTTTAACTGTGAGAATGTCTACTGCAGAGAAAAGTCCCATCAGAGTTCCAGACCCGAGCGGACGGAGGAAGAAATGCAGCCGACTCAATATGAGTGATAAAGCATACTTCAACTTTATTGCCCGAGATAGCGTGCATTTATACCAAATACCATAATTATGCATACTTGTCTCTATCTAATAGGCTAAGCACATTTACTTACTCCACCTACTTGGGTTTAGCTAGCTATGCGCATCCCACATTCTTCTGACTCTTATCTCTTCAAAAATATCCTGACCCTGCCTTAGTTAGTACTTTTCCGTTCCCCCCTTTCCCACGGCCTAATAGACAAGCTAACTAAGGCCTACTTATGTCAACTAAAATGGGCTCTGCTCGTACAGTTGCTTGGTGGACTCATGTCTGTGCTCCTTGAGCCAATCCCCGACAGTCTACAAAAGTGCAGTAGGGGTGAAGCATCACCTACTTTTTATTTATTCACAATGAATTTGTGCCCAAAGAACTTCCAAGCATTTTTTACAAAATGTGAAAGTTATTATGACATATTGTGTTCACTGGCCATCATATTGTGATTTGTCTGGAAGGAGATTTAGTGTTTTGCTACTTTTCATTTAGTGTAAATAAGTAACTGTAGAGACTTTTGTATCAGGTTCACTATAGATGCAAAGTTCATGCATTCAGTGTGGCTGGCATTTTATTGAAAACATTGTAGTTAAATAAAGATAATAAGGATCTCAGGTCTACATTGATCAAACACAGGATTCGAATCTGGAAAGCTATGTACTTATCTGCAAATAAGTGAGGAAGTCACTAGTCTAAAGTACCAGTCAGTGTTTCAGTTTCTTTTCTGCTGGAAATATTGCGTGTTAGCTGGATAGTTATTAATACAGGAAAAACAAAAACAAAACAAAACCAAACCAAAAAAAAACAGCCTTTGTTTTCACAGGATTAATTTAGAGAGCTTCCGAGATGTGTCAGACCACTATGCAGATCTCTTTTCTGCACCTTGAAGACCGTGGATCTACTAGCTTTGATAATCTATTTGCAAACCAAAGACAAAAGCATAAGCCTTCTTCAAACAAATTCTACCTATCCACAAAAGCCTTTGACCTCCATCGTGATCTCATTCTTTAAGAAACTGTAATATATACAGTTGTATAGTATATATAAAATTTGAACAAGTATCTGGATGACAATGTGAGAATCAGTGACACACTAGAAGTGCTAATGGAGCAACTTTATTACCAAGCTGCAGTTTACTTTCCTGAAAAAAACCAACTTATTTGTTTTAGTAGTTTGGAAAACTTAAAAGGATAGAGGACATTGAAACCAAAGCCTAGGTATATAGAAGGGAGGATAAAACTACACAGATGTGTATAGAAGAGGCCACACATGAAGACAACCTACTAATATGAATCATGCATGACTATCAAACCCAGCAAAAGGTAAAACTGTAATAACAAAAATTATACACAAGAGATTAAATGTAAATGTCACAAGTAGAAATAAATCTCATTATTGAGGCATTGAAAAGAAAAAAAAACAAAAAAACAAAAAAACACAAAACAAAACAAACAAAAAAAAAAAAACAAAACAAACAGAAAAAAAACAACAAACAAACCTTTCTTAAAAACTGCTTGTCTGCTGCCTTGAAATATGGAAGAAAAGACAATATAAGATGCATGCATGTATATCTGCAAATACATTAAGATTTTCAGCTCTTTTCCAGAATTTTCTTGGTATTGATTGCCTTACAGATTAGACATGATTAGTCTCACTTTACTTTTCAAACCATTGTGTACTGAGCATGTTAAGTGGAATTTCTCCTTGTTAATGCTGCTGAAAGCTCTGTTAGAATCAGTGAAAAGGATAGATAATCCTATATGTAGCACCAATTCAGTGATTTGCATTTGCTGTGTATAACATAGATTGCCAATTCATCATTTATATTTTATGTATACTACAGGATCCTCACACTAATACTTTCATACAAATAAGTCAGTTCATACTTCAGGGTGGTAGAGAAAAAGAGGTCATCTGTACTTACAGAGTTCATGAACACTGTCTTCATGCAGGATTGCACAGGAACAGGGTGTTAAGTTCCTGCTAAATGTGAGCTGGAGCCTTAATTCAGAAAATACTGAGAAACAGTCCTCAGATAACTTTTTTCTCCATGAGTTACCTTGGTTTTGATTTATTTATTTATTTTTTTTTTAATACTGACTGTCATATTCAACATCTGTAAGGTCTCCTTCAAATCAGTCATGTAAACTTTACACACTCCCTGCTGAAGGCCACTATTTTTAATAAAAATATGGAACAAGGTTTTTAGTCCAATCTCATATTTTGCTGGGCACGTGGGCTCTATTGAATTAATGTACATTAAAATGAAAAATGAAAATGTCATACTTTTCAAAGACCAAGAGAGATAATGTATTCCTGCCAAAGTATTCTCTTAGCTTCAGCCAAAGTTTTCTTTTTCATTATGTGCCTGACCATAGTGGTTTCTATGTACTTGTGACAAGTTTTGGCCTACAGCAGTTGGACAAAACTTTGTTTGAGAACTAGCCAATAATCCAGGCATTTATACAAAAAAGATGAGGAAAAAACAAGAAATGAATCTCCTACCAGATGTCTGTCTTGTGGTGTTTTTTCTCTGGCTCATCTTTCAGGCTATGAGCATTTTCCAAGGTCAATAGAAACTTTCTCTTCTTTTTTGTTTCTTTTGTTGTTGTTGTTGTTTTAGCTTTCCAGTAATGTTGTCTAGATCACTGACCAGGGAAAAGCATGAATATAAAGAATAATGGGGAGAGGAAGACGAATTTACATCTACATGAAGAAATAGCTCAATACGTCTTATTTCTTCTATTAACAATATGCACTGGCATCACTAAAATATTATATAGACTAAAGGACCTTTGATTTGTAGTAGAGATTTCAATGTGACTTCAAATAAAATAGGAAACAAAACACAGAATAAAAGTAGTATGTACCTTTTCCTGTTGAACAGGTGATGTGATGATGAATAAGGTATTCAGTGCATGGACAGCAAAGCTTTCACAGTAATAAACATATTTTTCCAACACTTGGCACACCGTACCTGGAATAGAATATTCCTAGTATCAATATCCCCATCACTTAATATTTTAACCAAAAATTAATGCTAGTAGAACTAGTGACTTCAGAGGCCATATTATATTAAATACTCATGGGTATCTGCTAAGTTGCATTTTTAAAAAAATTATTTGTTCTGCATAAAATAAGAGAGAGTTTACAAAATTTACAGAAAGACAACTGACTGCCATGAGCATGTGTGAGGGCCCTGTGGACTGCAAGACCTATTTGCTCAGGCGGATAAATACTATGTGAATTCCTTCAAATGTAAGCCCTGAAGTTCAGCAATACTGTTGATACAACTTACATTAAGATGTACGGTTCTCATCTGCAAGGAAGATTTCTAACTCGGATAAATAGAAGTTTAACATATCTTTATAATATTAAAATATATCCAACTTTTCAATTCCTTGTACAGGAAATAAACTTTACGTAAAATGTTTATTTTCTACTGTGCTTTAGTCATGCAATTTCCATTGCATTAAAGGTGTTTTCTGTTTGAAAATATGTATATCAGTACTTGGCATATATTTCTGGTTTCAAGGAAAACAAGACCATTCAGAATGACAGAGTTTAAGATGAAAAGCCCAAAGACCAACGATAATCATCTCCATAGTAATATGAAAGACAGTAGAACTGTAAGTGAGAAATAAAAGCCATGACTCACAGAGACATAACTGGTGTCTCCAGTAGATTTCATACACTTGAAGCTTAATTCTCAGTCTGGACAGTTTTATTAATAGAGACTTTCTAAAACATTTTTTTCTGTTGGTCTGGTTGTTTTTAATAATAATAAATATATATTGCATATTCTTTCCTGTATAGTGGTTTGGTTTTGTTTTTGTTTTTTTTTTTTACAAAAATATTTAATTAAAATACTATGCAGCATATTAGCATTGTAATGGTTTTCTGTGCATGCATGCATCTTGGGAGACAGTCAGTTGAACATGAGTCAGCAATGTACCAGGACAGCAAAGAAGGCCAACAGTATCCTGGGTTGTTTTATAAGAAGCACAGCCAGTAGAGCAAGGAAGGTGATTATCCCCTTTGCTCAGTGGTTATCCCCTCTACTCAGTGGTTCTTAGACCACATATGAAATATTGCATCCATTTTGCTGCCTGCCAACCCCCTGCTCCCAAACAAGAAAGGCACTGATCTACTGGAGTGCAGGTCCAGAGAAGACTCAGTAGGATGATCAAGGCTAACACACTTGCCTTGTAAGGAGATGTTGAGAGACCAAGACTAGGGCAGCCTGGAGAAAAGATGTCTGCAGAGATGCTTAACAGCAGCTCCCAATGCCTGCAGGAAGGTCTTCAAGGAGATGAGTCAGGTCCTCTATTACAGTACATGACGGGAGGACAGGATACAACAGAAAAAGTATTTCTTACTGTATATGACAAAGAATCTTTTCCTTCCCTGAAGACAGTCAGGTGAGTGGAGCATGTTCTCCCTAGAATTTGTTCCAACCCTAGTGAACGAAGGAGTTTTCAAGGCCTGACTAGATAGAGTCCTTCCTGAGCATCTTCCTCTGACTTCACAATTGATCCTGCTTGTAGCAAAAAGTTGGACTAGACACCTCCTAAAGTCCCTTCAAATTTAAATTATCCTCTGATGTTATGATATTTTTGGTTGAAATCAAAAGATTTCTAGGTGCCTACAGGAGCACTTAAATTAATGGAAATTTCTGTGTTCCACTAATATATGCGAATTTAAGAGGCATAACCCCAAAAAAATAAGGGTTGACAATTGCTGGGTTCTCACACACAGATCTGGTAGTCTTGCTGATGTCAGTCCTGTCAAAGGCACGTTACCTGCTGTCAGGTGCCTTGGTATTTCAGCTGCATTCTTCTTCTGCATTCCACTGCAGTCAAGTGTACTGGTTGACTCCCCCTGGTGACCAGAAGATGCCACAATGCTGGGTAAGTATATACACAGTTTTCCTGAAATTAAGACAGGGTCTTACAATATTTTTTTCTCCAAAATATGTATTAGGGCTTATTTTCAGGGGATGTCTTATTTTTCCGTGAATAATAACCTGTCTGGCATCACTCCACTCCTGAGCCCATTATATTAGAGTCTCTAATATTTGGGTCTCATGCAGTCTTTCGAGTGTAGGGGAAAGGGACCTGGGGGTCCTGGTGGACAGCAGGATGACCATGAGACAGCATTGTGCCCTTGTGGCCAAGAAAGCCAATGGCATCCTGGGATATATTAGAAGGGTGGTGGTTAGTAGGTCCAGAGAGGTTCTCCTCCCCCTCTACTCTGCCCTGGTGAGACTGCATCTGGAATATTGTGTCCAGTTCTGGGCCCCTCAGTTCAAGAAGTACAGGGAACTGCTGAAGAGAGCCCAGCGCAGAGCCACAAAGATGATTAAGGGAGTGGACCATCTTTCTTATGAGGAAAGGCTGAGGGAGCTGGGTCTCTTTAGTTTGGAGAAGAGGAGACTGAGGGGTGACCTCATTAATGTTTGCAGATATATAAAGGGTCAGTGTCAGGAGGATGGAGCCAGGCTCTTCTCGGTGACAAGCAATGGTAGGACAAGGGTTAATGGATACAAAGTGGAACACGGAAGGTTCCACTTACACATGAGAAGAAACTTCTTCTCAGTAAGGGTGACAGAACACTGGAACAGGCTGCCCAGGGAGGTTGTGGAGTCTCCTTCTCTGGAGACATTCAAAACCCACCTGGATGCCTTCCTGTGTAACCTCATTTAGGTGTTCTTGCTCTGATGAGGGGATTGAACTAGATGACCTTTTGAGGTTCTTTCCAATCCCTAACATTCCATGATTTTGTGAAGCTGCAAGGAAAATGAAGCCAGGCTCTTTTCAGTGATGTCCAGTAACAGGACTAGAGGCAATTGGCACAAGCTGAAGCCCAGGAGGTTGCATCTGAACAACAGGATAACTGAGCACTGATACAGATTGCCCAAGGAGGTTTTGGAATCACTCTTCTTAGACATATAAAAAAACTAACTAGATGCAGTCCTCGGCAACTTTCTGTAGGGGGCTCTGCTTGGGTGAGGTTGGACAATATGACTATATCTAGGAATGCCAAACTTTAAGCAAAGACTAGTATACAAAGACTATCATTCCCTCTTGGCCAATCAGGAGGCTCTTTACATTCTGCTCCTAAGTGTAGTGTTCACATGAAATCTTGCCCTTACTCAGGACTGTGATTCCACAGCTAATAATACTGGAGTTCATTTCAGGAATGGGCACAGAATCCTTTTTTTGTTCTTGTTTTTTTCTTATTATTAAATATGACAGTGCTTTGGTGTACTGTAGACTTGTTATCTGATATCTGATAATTGTGCATTGTCTAGCATAGCCTCTTTCGCACTGTGTACTGTCATCCTTGTTGCATTACAAGCATAAGTATGTGTCTTTTCTGCAAGAAGCATAGAAACTTTGGTATGTGTTGAAACCAAGCCATTCAGAAGCAGCTTGATGAGAAGCCCTTAGTACTACCAAAGTGCTTTTACATGTCACTGAAGGCCATATTACTTTTGCCTCTTGCTTGACAAGCGCCTCAGAATAGATTTGTGCCTAACAGTGATGAAGTAACATTGCAGCATTGAGGCTGTAACATGGCTACATCATATTTTATGACTCTAGGAAAGGTGCTTAATTGATAAATAAATTGTTCAAAAATTTTCAGTTCTATTACAGCTACTACCAAGACCATTCAGGTGAGCAGATCATCCAAATTCGGTCAGCTAATAACCTTTCATTTCCTTCAGGATGTTGGGCATGCACTGCATTGCAAGTCTGCATCTCAGCTGTATTCAGCAAATCTTTCTTTACTGTAAGGATGTTTAAATCAGTAGAGCCCAATAAACCTTCACAGCCATTAAAATTATTTTCCACCCAAATGAGCACAGATAGTAACCAAGCCTCTAGTTTAAGGAAACCTCATTTGGAAATTTGCCCATTTAAATGACAGTAGTTAATTTTAAAAGTCTGTATACTGCTTTTTCTTTGGAACACTCTTTTTGGTCCTTTAAAAACCAATGTTTCTAGCAGTTTCCATCCAGTTGTCATTCAGAGAGGTGTCTTCTTCTTTGGTCTTAAACCCAATGAGCCAAATTTTTTGTGCTGTAAGATAGTAACTTGAGTAACATTTTCTACAAACTGACTTTTGCTGAGCACACAGCAATGTAAAAGATGTTTAATGTCATGTTTTATAGCTCATGCCTTTATGGCCTGTGCTTTTTTATGGTATGTAATGCTTACTGTTGTACTTTTCTACCTCAATATCTAGCGAAGAAATTAACTGAAAATATTGCCGACTTGCTGTAGCTGATGAAAACAATAAAACAGTGAATTGTGTAAGTAACATCTCAGCTGTGAAGAGGTATTTTTAGTTGCAACTTTTGAAAAAGGTTTGGGTTGATTGTTTTTTTGTTTGATTTAAATTGAAGAACCACTAGTATACCTAGATAAAATATCTATGATAATCATTAAAATGTATCAAGAAATATAAAAGCTCATTTATACACTAATGTACTCCATGCAAAAGCTTCACCTGCAAAGTACTGTGTGTACTGTGTAATCAGGCTTTTCTGCAATTTCTGTTCTTGTCTTTCCATTCTGTTCTGGCCTTCTGACTCATTTACAGGAAAGAAAAACTTCTTTGCAGAAGATAACAACACAGACTGGCTTAAAGTAAATTTTCTATCCAATATTGGGTACAAGACTGAAGTACCTGAAGATCATAAGACAGGGAACTACTATGGCTCACCTGTTCTATACATTCAAGCTTCTGCAGTCCTCTCTTGCTTCTCTTTCTTTGAGCAGTCCTCCAGAAAAGGATCTGCAAGTGCATCGTTAAATGCATTCTTCCTTTAAGAGTCCTCTGAGACTAAAATAAGATTTTGCATAAATGCCCACAAGTGATTACCTGGGTGTAATCCCCTTTGATTGTAAACTCCTTCAGTGTTAGTACTTGTTCATGTATAGTCCTGTCTTACCTTATCAAAATACCATGCAAAACAAATTATCTGCTTGAAGAGAAGTGTCTCTAAATTTTGTTTAACGTACTGATTACTATCCTTGGCCATTATTATTGTTTTATCTGATCAGAGTCACGTCTGTCTTCTGTGATTATGGTCATTATAATCAATAGTAAAAAAAAAAAAAATTAGTTGATTCTATCTGTGGCATTGGTATTGGGGCATTTGGCATGTTTAAGAAACAAATAGTGAGTAACTGAACAAACAGGTACTCCAGAAATGTTATTAGTAATGGAGTAACAATCTCTGTAGGAGAGTATTAATAGATAACTGATTCTTTCCCTACAATTACCTGACAGTCTTGAATTTGTAATCCAAGGATCTTCTTTTCTATTTTCCTTACAGTATCTCCTTGTGATCTGTTATTATCTGACAAAATTCCAGTAGCTCTACTTGGATGCAGTATTTTCCACTTACTATGTATTGCAAGTGAAATCACAGTGACACTCCTAGATATATAACATAGTTTATTAATACAGTAAAATAAGAAACCCCAAGATTCATTTTACCACAATGTGTAAATTATGTACAGCTAACATATTGCTGTCATTATTTAATAACTATTACTCACTCCTTATATATTTTGAGACACTAGTACTCTTAACATTATGGCCCTCAGATGATATTTGATTCGTTAATTGCTAAAAGTAGAATGAAATTTATGCAACCTCATTTAGCTGTCCAAAATGGTGGCAGTGGTGGAAGTAGTGCTCTCTTCTATCAGTGCATAGAGATAAGCACATTCAGAGCACAGTTCATCTTACCACGAGATAGGAATGCAAGGCTGACAGGAAAAAATGGCTACAGTCTTTCTATGCACCATGAAGAGGTGGAGATCTGACCACTAATCCAGACTAGTTTTTTAACTAGGGCTTCTTTAAAAGGAAACCTTAATCTATCTGTAGTTTCTAGTTTCTGATTTGGATTTTTTAACAGTTTACTGTTTATTATTTTTTCCCCTCATTTCCTTTCTTTTCTATTAACCAAATAATAGATTTCAGAACTGTATTTTTGGAGGACTTTATTTTGTTTGTTTGTTTAGTAAGTATAAAAACATCAGTGTTTAAAATGATCATTTCTTCACAAAGGAAAATAAACAAGATGGGATGTATATATACTTAGGCAATTGTTGGGTTTTAGTTGAATTTATACTGTAGGTATCTAATCTTAATTTAAATTAGTTCAGCTGATTGTTTTATTTTAACTTCTAAATAATTATGCATTATTTGTAATGACATTATAGAAGGCACAAAATTAGATTGCTTTGTGTTTACTAGCCTGCTTAAAATCCACTATGATAAACAATTTTTTAGCAAATTCTTTAATGAAATGAAGCTTACATGAGTTACCTATCTGTCCATCTGTTTGTCATCTGTTTTACAATATTGTTTTTTAAAATGGTTGTTCATTTTCTGCCAAAAGAGCGGAATTCTCAAAGACAATTTGTCTTCTGTTTCATAAATCAGGTGGCTGGAAAGGCTGGCCCATATACTTACAGTCTGAGAAAGGCTTCAGCTCATTAATTTTCTGTTCTGTTTGACCTGTTACCAGACAAAAAATAACAAATGGATAAACATATATGGCTTCTTATGTAATAGGTAATTAATGGGTGAATGAAGAAGTCTGATGTATCTTGAGGACAGAGTGTGCTAGGGCAGAGGGAAAAAAATGTAGGGAAGTGTGGGAAACATTGAAAAGTAAAATACAGATACAGGACCATATGCCAGGGGTTCTGAATCTGTTCTGTCATTCGAGCATAGTACAGAAAGCTATAGGAAATCAACCTGCACTATTTTCACTCTTTGGAAAACAATTTTGACACTCTTCTTGTAGATAAATGTTAGAGAAAATGTTCATCCTGTTGCTTGTCTGATTTGTCAGTCTACATCTGACCTCTGTTGATGTACCAATGTGTGCTTTGTCTTTTACTGTAGTTGTATTGATTTTCACTCACAGTAAGCCCTGCTCATTGTTAAGTTCTCTATAGACCCTATGCCCTTTTCTTAATTCTCCACTCAAATGTAAGTGAAGATGCACACTATTATGGAATAAAGAATAACTGACATTACATTGCATCCTAGAAAATAAGACATATTTTGATTTTGCTTGTTTCTTCCTTGATTGTAAGTTCTCATAGTAAGGACAATAATTTACTCTCTTTGTATGTCACTAAGCTGTTGGAGGCATTACTATACTACATTGTTATGTGACAGCAGCAGATAGCTCTAGTTAAAAGGGAATAGTCAGGAAAGCATGGTTATATGTTGTATTCAACTACTATGCAATATAACAATATCAAAAAACATTGGAGAATGTTGGCCCAATGGCATTGATCACTTGTAAGTTTTCATCACCCAGTCACTACGTTAGACCCTTTGCAAGTAATATTAACCAACAAGAAAATCATTATTCAGGATTCTAAGCTTCATTATATCTCCATTGTGACTTGTGCACGTTAAAGAAAAAAGTAATTTATCTAATGAGATGTCAGAAACTTAAAGCTATAGTTAAATCATAGATGCCTGTTTCTGTATGAATATATAGGCTTCACTACTTCACTTGTTATATCAATATTTCAGTGAATGCACAATTTTTTTCTATGTTTTTGAGTCTTCTTAATGTAATGAGTCCCTTTCTGTTTCCTTGTTTCAGGCTATTGATGACACTGCTGCAGGAGTATAGCAGTGAGAGGAGGCTGCAGTAAATAGGTCAGAGTAATTATCTCACAACTTTCCTTTAAATCTCCTATCACTATAGGGTGTAGACCTGGTGATGAAAATATCTTTGTCCAGCTCAGCAACATGCTATGAGAGACAGCTTATGGAATAAGATACTGAAAGAGATAGCAGCATGAGAAAGTGTAAAAATATAACATGAGGAACAGAAAGAAAATGTCTTTGAGATTAAAGCAGTAGAAAGGGTGAGACCTGATTATCTTTGCAGTAACTGCCATAAATTGGGCGTAATGCTATGAAAGAAGTGAACAGTAGTTTACCTGAAAAAAATTTCCAAGTTTTATATTTCAAATATAGCTGTCCTTATGTCTAGGGAAATAAAATGTGGCAAAATTATGTGATGAGGCAAAAGGTAGTTCTGGAAGGCATAAAAAAATAATTATTCTTTATATTTTGACCTTTTTGGTAATGTGTTTAATAAGTTATTTGCTTGTGAAACTTGCAGGCCAGTGTACAGTGATTTTGAAATCAGTTCATATCTTACTGTTTTCTTGTATTTTGTATTTCTTGTATTTTTGTGTATTTTGACATGGTCAGGGACTTATTATATAACTTGAATGCCATGATATTTCAGGAACTGAGATGTGTGAGCTGGAAAGATGACTACTAACTAAAGCAGGATTATATTTGTCTTTTTCATAACTATGATGAGATGAAATATATTTGAGTAAGTCCAACTGAAAGGTAGGGATTTTTTTTTTGCATAGAAATACAATAAGCTGTGAGCAATTCAATCAACAATTGAAGCTGACAAACCAACCTATTCCTAGTGCTATCGATTAATGAAACTTATTAAAGATGCTGAAACTTCAGACCTCACGTGTATGAGACCTGAACCAGAAATCCACAGCTGTATCTGTTTCCCTGATCATCAAAAAAATTCTGCCTTGCCATATGTGCAATTAAAAGTGTCACTCATTATTTTTTTCTTGCTTCTTTTAGCAATATTTGTGCAGAGATAAATATCTATCACAAAAATGAGGAATTTTGTTAAGCAAATGTCTGTGATTTCTACCTGAAAATTTCACCTGTTTCTAAAAATGTTCATAAAAGAGAGCCTGTTAAAATGCAAAACCAAAAACAAAATAACAAAATCAAAGAGAAAGAATGAGGACAAAAAATTAAGTATATTTTAGATTATTAAGTAAGAAACACAATCTACAGATTATCTTAAGGTTTTATATTTGTATTTAACATGTGTAGTGTGGAAAATAGTATTAATTTATTCCAGGTTCCTTCATTCAGTTATCATCTTATTGTAATACACTTTCTAAGAAAAGCCTACTGGTCTGGTTGGAAAAATCTAATAATAGACCCAAAACCTGCTTATCTCAGTAGTAACTCATTAATGGCTCAGTATCAAACAGTATAAATTCTGAAAATTTGGTCTTTTGCAATTTTCTGGACCTTTTCTTACTGTTTTTTACTGGTTTTGAATGTTAACTAAAGCAGTCATTAACATGTGTTCTTACTGAGATGAGGTTGGTGGAACAAATAAACATGGCACGACTCCCCCATTAATGCTCTTTTAATTTGCAAATTGAGCTTTAGCAAGATCTGATTTTTACTTCTGAGGTTTTTTGGGAAAAAAATCAGGTAAAAAAGGTTAGTCTCTCAAAGTTATGACAGCCATGTAAAGCAGTTGTTTCATGGTGTCTTCGGGAAGGCCTGTGGACTTTGGAGCTTGCAGCCTGAGTCTAATTTCTGCTAATTGTATACTAAAGTACACTTACCTGAAAATTTGAGGTTGGCTGCTTTAAAAACAAAAGGAAAAGATGGATGAACAGGACAGGACAGACTCAGACTCAAAGCAAGTGCTACAGACCATGTGAACAACTTAGACTCAAACCTAATGGTGTGGTGAGATGAATGAAGTCTAATACTGCATCTAATAAAGACTGTTCACATGTATGCCATGTTCTTAAACACTTTCATGGGAGTCAGTATGCAAAGTGAATTTAGATAATAATGTACTTCTGGAACACACAATCAAAACAGACATCCTTAATTCATTACTATTTTTGTTGTTGATCTGTTCCTCATGAGATTAAAATGTACTACAGCTGTCTGTTTATTAAAAGAAGATTCATGTTAGAAGTACAGAAGTAGAGCAGCAATGGGTAATAAATACTTATGGAGCACTATATATTTACCTGTGCATCAGTTATTCCTGTCTGGTATAAAGAAGGAAAATTTTTAAGAGGCTAAAAATATGAAAAACAGAATGTCAATCTCATAACTTCAAGCATTGCTTTTGATGCTGACTAATACTCTATCAAGGAATAATTGATTCACAAACTGGGTTTTCAGGCATTTTGCCCCTGTGGGCTAAGTAGCATCCAACGAAGATCAAAAGTGCCTTTGAAATCTGGTTTTCAGAGACAAAACATAAATGTGTTAGATGATCTAGGGCACAATAACAAGCATACAGAGAAAAAAGTTTAGTACATCTCCCCTGATGGTACATCAGATCAAGGAATACATTGCTGAAATGTTGATGTAACCTTGGACTGAAATTATAGTAACTTCTGTAAGACTTTTAGTAGTGTAAGATCAACATGACCATAAACACTAGGTACATAGCAGATGACCAGTCACCTAGCCAAGAAAGCATAGGGTCCTATCTTAGAAGTGTGTACATTTTTATAGCATGATATGTTACGTCATGTCATGTCATGAACTAAACTGAGGTGATAATGTTTATTTTCCCAAACAAGATGAGGATGACTATTAGAGTTTTTAGTATTTTTCTATGTAAAGAGGATGTAGCTGCTCAAGGAAGGATTTATGAATGCATTGTGCCACTTTAGCAGTATGTTGGCAAATGAGTTCTGAAACTCCTCACTTAGACTCCTGTCTGAGATATCTGGGATAGCTAACATCTATGCTTCTAGGTCCTTAACAATCTAACTTCAGCTCAAAGTAACGTCCATTTTTTTTTTGCATAATAGCTTATCTGTCAGAAAGCAGAAGACTTGTATTCAAGGTCTGTCTCATAAACAAGTTCCCTGAACCTGCGTCTGCCACACTCCAAGAAATCTCCAGGCACAGAAAGTATTTGGATAGCACGTTTTCCATTCTCCTATAGAAATTGCGACATTCTTTGTTTAGTTTTCAAGCTCCCCAGTTTAGAGGACCTATATCTCCTTGGAAAATTCTAAAAAGAAGGACAGCCATTTTTCTACTGATAACTATATTTGAGCAAAATGGCTCTAGACACATTCTGCCTTCTGGAAAGGAAGAATTTGGCACCAACTACGAACATGTGAGAGAGAAGAGATGCAGCCTATTCCAAATAGCAGTCTTTTCCACACTTCCTCTACCTTTGCTACTATGCATAATCAAATGGAGATTTATTGATCTTGGCAATAGGGCACTCACGCAGAATAGCTGAGACCTGAACATCTCGTGGTCTTTATCGGAGTATCACAGTATCACAGTATCACAGTATGTTTGGGATTGGAAAGGACCTAAAAAGATCATCTAGTCCAATCCCCCTACTGGAGCAGGAACGCCTAGGTGAGGTCGCACAGGAAGGTGTCCAGGCGGGTTTTGAATGTCTCCAGAGAAGAAGACTCCACAACCCCACTGGGTAGCCTGTTCCAGTGCTCTGTCACCCTTACTGAGAAGAAGTTTCTTCTCAAATTTAAATGGAACCTCTCGTGTTCCAGCTTGATCCCATTACCCCTTGTCCTATCATTTTTTGCCACCAAGAAGAGCCTGGCTCCATCCTCATGGCACTCACCCTTTATATATTTATAAACATTAATAAGGTCACCCCTCAGTCTCCTCTTCTCCAAACTAAAGAGACCCAGCTCCCTCAGCCTTTCTTCATAAGGGAGGTGCTGCACTCCCTTCATCATCTTCGTTGTCCTACGCTGGACCCTCTCCAGAAGTTCCCTGTCCTTCTTGAATTGAGGGGCCCAGAACTGGACACGATATTCCAGATGCGGTCTCACCAGGGCAGAGTAGAGGGGAAGGAGAACCTCTCTCGATCTACTAACCACCCACCTTGTAATACACCCCAGGATGCCATTGGCCTTCCTGGCCACAAGGGCACAGTGCTGGCTCATGGTCATCCTGCTGCCCACCAGGACCCCCAGGTCCCTTTCCCCTACACTGCTCTCTAATATGTAATTTCCCAACCTATACTGGAACCTGGGGTTGTTCCTGCCCAGATGCAGGACTCTACACTTTCCCTTGTTAAATTTCATCAGGTTATTCCCCGCCCAACTCTCCAGCCTGTCCAGGTCCCGCTGGATGGCAGCACAGCCTTCTGGCATGTCAGCCACTCCTCCCAGCTTAGTGTCATCAGCAAACTTGTTGATGGTACACTCTATTCCCTCGTCTAAATCGTTAATGAATATATTGAATAATATTGGCCCCAGTACTGACCCCTGAGGCACTCCACTAGATACCGGCCTCCAACGAGACTCCGCACCATTGACTCTCTGGTTTCTCTCCTTAAGCCAGTTTGCAACCCACCTCACTACTCTATTGTCTAGACCACACCTCTTCAACTTAGCTGTGAGGATGCTGTGTATTTTATCTGACGCTAGTTTAATATAAAATTGTAAATGCATATGAAGTCTCATAAACATAGACACATTCTTGCCCTCCCTTTTTGGCTAAATGACTTGTTAAGCCATTTGCAGTTGATTTATTTCAGCCTGACCTAACATAACAGTGTTGATGGACAGGGACAGAATTATGTAGGTTATTTGTTACGTTATTGGATTCTTCAGGGAACTGTCTTGGATAATAAATGAATCTTAAAAACAAAGAAAAAAATCACCCACACAAAATATTTTGTAAATAAATGAAAGAACTTAAAATTAAGGACCTAATCAACATCTCTGCCTAATCCCTAAGCACTTGAATATTTCTAACTTTATAAGAATTAATAAATGTGCATTACATTATGATATATATACATGATTGTCATGGACGCACACCAAAGTCAGTTTTAGACTGACAACAAGTTCCAACAGACTTTATTCTAGCCAGAAAAGTGTAGCAAATAAATTGATTAGGAAAAAGGTTTATACAATTATTTAGCACTCCAACAATGTAGAATTTAGGTTCGGATATCAATTGAGGAGATTATAGGGGTACGACAACATAAGAATAATGAGGATCCACAACGTGCATGCATACACTCACAAGAAACAAAACCAGAGGCTTCTCACTCCAGGGTGCCCACAAGAAATAATCACTCACCTGGGTTAGGCAAAGGCTCACACTTGCCTGGTTAGGCAAGGACTCATTCAAGGATATATCCAGTAAATAACCACTCACCCAAACAAGGAGGTGAGACACTCTCAATCCTGGGAAGTCTCCTTAGACAGTGTCCCAGTTTAAGGGGAGGGTTCCAGTTCACAGACCCACTGCTCCAAGAAGACCACTCAAAGGGGGCCTTCAGTGGGGACATCGTTTTATAGCCTAGTCAGATCTGACAGTGGGTATTACAACACAGTCCAGAAGTTTTGCAGCTACTCTGGGCATCTCCTCTGTTAAGGACCCTGTCAATTGACTGAGGGTCCCACCCTTCTGTCCCACCAGCTGATGGAGGTCAAATCACCCTGCTCCGGTGTAGGAGAGGATGTGACTGTCAGCACCTTGGTACTACCCTAGGTGTGTACTTGGGGACAGGCACAGTGGGGCACAAAAGGTGCTAAAGAGCCATGAACTGCCCCATTGAAGTCTCCAGATCTCAGCGGAATGTGCAACTGCCACAGTGATATACACATTATTTGTTAGGTATATATTGCTTAGTACACACAAAAAATTAACTAGAGAAGTTTTTGGTCAAGAGGGACCTTCTGCCAGTATTCTGTCTTGACCTCTTGACCTTTTTTTTATAAGAAGAGCAACTTTTAAAAGAAAATTATTACTTTTCAAATTCTCTAAAATACTGGTAATTTAACACTTAGTACAACATTTAATGATCGTATGACAAAAACCTCAAATCATTCTAGAGTTTTTCATAAAATCTAAGAAAACTTAAACAAATTTTAGGATTGGTGCTGTACTGCAATTTCAGTAATATGTTCTCTAAAAGCAAACAAAAGACAAAATGAGCCATATAGTAACTTGGTTGTGTGGTTTTGCTGTTGGTGATTGGTAGCAAAGAGATATTTTCTGCTTTCATTTTCAGATATCGTAGTACTGGCAACCACTCTTCTCTAGCTTTGATGAGAAGCAGACTTCACTAACAAAGTCAAACTGCAAGATTTGTCACATATTCATTTTAAAAGTGTTAGATCTTGAAAGTCTGTAAAATTATTTTCATGGTTAAGTTCATATGCTGCCTTGGGAAAGATGTGATTTGATTAATCAACAGTTAGTATGTCAGTTGAGTTAATGATTAACGCTATGTAAAATTTGCTGAATATGTTAACTTTTCAATTGTAGTCGGTGTTAATGAACATTAACAATCCTGCTGGTTATAAACCAAAATTACCATACAGGAAAACAACCACTCTGCTGTTTTTTTAGAGGTTTAACTATGTTTCTATGGAAAATTGCTCCATAACTGGAATCATAACTGCATAATACGATAAGAAAGATTGTAAAATTGCATAGCAGTGGCTTACAAGAGTTTTCAAAATTGTCCTTATCCAAAGAAAAAACAATGTGAAATATAGGATGCATAGGAAGTAACATAATTTGCCTTGTACTATTTTTTATATCCTTAATTTTAAGTAATGTGGCTTATAGTGTTAATAAAATAGTAAAAATGGTCTCTTAAATAGGATGAATCTTTTTCCTACCCTGTGCATTTAAAAATATTATACTGGTTGACTTCTGAAAAAGCATAATTCTTACATAAGATTTGTGAAAACAAACAAACAAAACCTAAGATATTTTAATTCCAGACACTATTAATATCAGTAAATTGATATATTTGTCACATTTAAATTTCTGTTTGTTCAAAATTCTAGAGTCTATCAATCCTAACATTTTTTCTAGTTGTTTGGTATTTGTCACAATATGTGCTGCAAATTTGCCCTCATCTTCATGGTGTGTTAAGCAAAGACATTACCTGATAGCATGTCATAATAATGAATTAATTAAAGCTAGGGAAGTGCTCATATTATGCTAATGAACTCTACTGCCCAAGCTAAAAATAAGTAACTTTAAAAATAACCATGGAAGCCTTTAGAGTGGCAATTATTTAATTACAGGGCACCTTTAAAGAAATTAATGATAACTCAAAGTGAATATAATCATTTTTCCAGTTATGCAACTTCACAAGAGCAGCTAAGAAACAGCATTCAAAGTGTAGAAGTTCAGGTGACATCAATCAAGGCAGTTCCATGGAGTTCAGTCAAATGACAACTGTTTGTGATAATTATGCACTAAGTTTTAATTGCTTAGTTACTACAACTGTATTTGACATCTGAGATGTCACTCAAGTCCTTCTTAAATTTATCATTAAAACAATATAAAGGTATCATGTACTAACCTCTTATAACCTCTTACACACAGAAGCCCTGATTGTACCTTCACAAAATCCAGGTAGTGCTGAAAATGGGTGATACATCAATTAGAGTATATAATGCTTAAATGTTAGTGTAATCCAGTCTTAATGGGTTGCTGATGATGTTTTACACTGTTCGTTTCTGTATGCTGCAGAAGGGATGCAGAGGGACCAAAATGGAACCCAACAGTGTCTTTACTCTAAAACTATTTAGGCCAGACTGAAATAAAAAGTTTGGTTGTATTTAACCACTTCAGTTCAGCTTTTCTGATTGAAAAGACACCTGCTAAATGACTAGCTAAATTCAGTATGTTCTTCCCTTTTGATCTGAAATTTTCCTCCGGAGCTTTTGCAGCAATAGATATAACTTCTCTGATGTGAGCAGTCAGGTTATTTCCTCTCCAAATAAGACCCGCTGGAATTAGAAAATAGGCTGACAAGATCTTAATGTCCTGAGGGACACAGTTGACAAGTAATGCTCTAAAAACACTCCGTATATACAAACTTCACTGAAATGCCAAAAGCAAAGCAAGAAAAAGCACAGGAGCCTAGCCCGGTTTCATTTAAAAACACAAGGTGTATAGATGCTTTCTTTTTATATAATATCTTACCAGACAGACAGCTTGAGCAGGTTTAGGCATACCTTAGCCCAACATGATTCAAACATGCTTTTAATACTCAAGAACATAACCCAGCTACCAGGTCAGAAGTCCAACTAGGTGTTGCAGATATTCAGTTCTAGTGAAAATGGCTCGCTCTGTAGCAGTAAATAAAAAACATGGGCAGAATACAGAGAAAAAAACCCTCATATATTGTGCCTACATTTCAACAGTTATGCTGGTTCTCTCATGAAGTTTGACTATGAGCTGTACTTTATCACTAGGCTATAAAAAACAGAGGTGTCAAAAGAAACAAGGCAGAGTAATAAACTCATAGGTTAAAGCTCAGATGACTCAGGCTTCTATGCAGCTCCAAGCAAACAAACACACCCCCACACATTGGGAAAATAGTAATTGCATAGAATGCAAATATAATCAAAACAAAGAGTAATGAAAATATTCAAGATAGTAAAACAGTTGTTATAAATATCTAAATTATTTGAACTATTAGTAAGACCCCAAGAAATCCACCAAAGTCCTCACAGTAAGAACAGTAGCGTTCCAGATACACAGGCCCCTGAGCTGTAAGACAGGAACAGGGAACAAAATGAAGCCCAAATAATCCAAGGGGAAATGGTTGGTGACCTGCTACACCACTTTGACATACTTGTCTATGAGGCCAGACGGGACCCACCCAAGAGTACTGAGGGAGTTGGCAGAGGTGCTCACCAAGCCACTTTCAATTATTTATCAGAAATGCTGGCTAACTAGGGAGGTCCCAGTTGCTGGAATTTGGCAAATGAAATGCCCATCTACAAGAAGAGCTGGAAGGAGGATCCAGGGAATTACAGGCCTGTCAGACCGGCACTGGTGCTTGGGAAGGTCATGGAACATGTCATCCTGACTGCCATCATGCAGCACATATAAGACAACTAAGTGATCAGACCCAGTCAGCACACGTTGGTTGACGGCCAACTGAACATGAGCCAGCAGTGTGCCCAGGTGGACAAAAAGGCCAAAAGTACCCTGTTGTGTATCAAGAACAGGCCAGCAGGACTAGGAAAGTGATCATCCCCCTGTGCTTGGCACTGGTGAGGCCACACCTCAAATACTGTGTCTGGCTCTCTCAATACAAGAAAGACATTGAGGTGCAGGAGAGAGTCCAGAGAAGGGCAATGAATCTTCTGAGGGCTCTAGTCCTCTTATGAGGGGTGGTTGAAGGAATTTGGGCTGTTAGCCTAGAGAAAAGGAGTCTCAGGGGAGACTGGGAGACCTTACTCCTGTCTACAACTACCTGAAAGGAGGTTGTAGCATGGAGGATGTTGGTCTCTTCTCCCAGGTAGTGAGTGACAGGACAAGAGGAAATGGCCTCAGTTTGTCCCAGGGAAGGATCAGATTGGTCATTAGGAAAAAATTCTTCGTGGAACAGGCTGCCCAGGAAAGTGGTGGAGTCACCATCCCTGGAGGTGTTTAAAAGATGTATAGATGAGGTTCTTAGGGACACGGTTTATTGCCAGAGTTAGGTTATGGTTGAACTCAATGATCTTGAGGGTGTCTTCCAACAAAAATTATCCTATGATTCTAAATTAAGGGATTCTATTCCAGAGACAAAAGAGGATTTATGGTTTCTACCTTTCAGTTGTTAGGATTGTCTTGGCTACCAGTATCAGAAGGAACGTAAATAAAACTGTCTGAGATCGAACCTTAGTGTCCCTTAGAATGATTAGAAAAGATCTGTTAAAATCAATATGCTGAACTCAGAGCTTGTATTAATACAACAGCTTTTTGAATATGTGCCAGAGGAAAAGGAAAATAGGTTATTCTAAACTGACTTTTACTGATTTTACCTATCAATGTCACATCTTTTCAGCCAGCTGCCTTTTCTTGGGGTCAGCAAGCCAACAGTGTAAAACTGATAATGCACATATCTCTGAATCAGGGATATCTTATTTTCAAATTTTCTCAAAAATATCTCAACATGAAACAGAATTTATTTTAAGTTTGCAACCTAGCTAGTGAACTATTCTCTCAAGCACAGTATTCATATAGTTAATATAGCATCACAAAAGTGAGATCCCAGGAACTTTGATAGTATTACGGATTTCCATTACTGCAGGAGCAAGCTCAAGCTAATCTGCTTTTTTTTTGGTAGGTTTTGTTTTGTTTCATTTTGTTTTCCCCAATGTCATCTCTTTTCAGCAGTCCAAAAGTGTTTAAGAGACTCTAGCATCTAGACTTATCTGTATTATCTGCCATCAGAAGATACAAACATAACTGTTCCTAGCTAAAGGTTGCGGTAAGATCTGCAAGTATAACAAATGTGAAATTCTCATAAGCAAGTGTAAAGACAAGGTTATTAGATTTGTGACCACATTCTTTAGCAGTGGATTTACCCCAGTATTTTAACAATAAGGAACTATAGATTATGGGTCAGGTTGCTATCCTGAGCATAGTGTTTGTTTTCTCATGATTAGAAAAAAAAAAAAAAAAGGATTTGCTAAAAATATACAGTCATTATTTCTTCATTTTCTTATTTTGAGAAAACTCACTGGCTTGTGTTTCAATATCACACCTGATATTCTTTTTCTCATTTTAATCAGTGGTATTTTGTTTCGCTTAAAGAGAAACCTCTTGTTTTCTTTGTTGATAGTATAGCTGTAGTAATGAAACATACTTGGAGTCATCATCTGTAGCTAAAACTATGTTTATACTTCTTGTCCAATTATTTTTTTTTTCTTTTATGCCTAACACTAAGAGTCTGATTATAGCTAGAAAAATATTAGATATCCTTACTTTTCACAATGTTGCATGCAGTTGTAAGGAGATGCCTGCTGCTCATCTTCTCTGAAGATATGACATTGTTTCAAATTATTCTGCAAAATAGAGTGACTGAGACTGGAGCTATACAATATCCTGAAGTCAACATTTTAAATTAAATAAATATCTCAGTCTAGCATAACAGTAGAACAATAGCAGAGTATGAATTTTCCAAAATGGACATGTTTACTAGGAGAGTTTATTAAAAGGCTTTAATTTCCTGATATTCACTACAAACAAAGAAACACCAAATACAGCAGGAAATCTCGTTTAACTGGAAATTTTCAGAATCTGGCACCATCACAAAACCAAAATATGGGCTTAATCTAGCTCCAGTGCAAGAAGATCTGATCAGATTTCATTGCTTTGTATTCTTTTTTTTTTTTTTTTTTTCCTCTAATTTCTTTCACAGTGTTTCTGCCATTTCTGGAAGTGGCTAGGCTATTTTTTGGCACTTTTACAAAGCTATATTAAAACAAACAAACAAACAAACAAACAAACAAAAACACAGTTAAAGCAATCAGTATTCTTTTCTAGCTCAATACCACGTGACCTGTTTCTACAGACATATTTACAAAGCAGAAAAGTACTTCTGAATTTTACTCCCTGCCTCTGTGTTTTGTTCTGTTCTGGTTTGGTTTGTTTCCTTTCAAGTTTCCCTGGCAGTATTATCAATGACAATTTTAAGATTCTTTTTAATCACTTTTATCTTTCAATTTTTTGACCCATATCCTCTTTGTAACTATCAGCCAGACTAAAATACTTTGCAGTTATGTAAGATAAATTTGCAGGATCAGAGGTGCTGTGTGCCTTTCAGTCAATGATAAAAGTAAACTTGTAAAGAGCTATTTGAAACATAATTTATTCTTTCAAGCTATGGAGGACTTATGCATCAGAGATTCTTAGACATGCAAGTTGTTCACTACCTACTGGGCTGTTTATTTATTGTTTTTATTGTATTCGGCTTCTCTTTATAGATAAAACAGCAGAAACTATTGTAAATTGGTTGTTCAAGCTGTGAGGTGGAATCCATAGATGAACATTAAAATGTACATGAGAGAGATTGCAAGAAAACAGAAGTGGATGATGGAATTTGACATAAAGCCACTGGTATTGTTAAATATTAAAACAGATGAGAGTAAAATTTGTTTCATCACAGTATTTGCTGTTGACCAAGCGTAGCTCTTACACTGCTGCCTGTGAGACCCTATTCCTCTTGAGGTTTACCAAGGCTCATTTCAGTAACATCTGAATTATTATCCTCTTGAGTTAAATACAAATGAAAATGGTGGTACACAGGCCAGCACCAATACTACAACATCAGAACACCAGAAGAGGAAATATAGTACTGTGTAGTGTGAGGGGAACCCCACCAACTAATAAGTGGTAGAACTGAGACTACTATCAAACCAGAACAGATTTTTCATTAGTAGAAGTCCCTATGTGTCAACAGTGCCGTAGTGTACTAGAGTCACCTTCTACCACATCTCATTAAAATCTCATACATATTTGTAAAATAAACACTTTAACATTCCTGAATGCCAAATTAATGAAAATCGATTAAACAAATTTATTTCCCCATGCTTTGGGCATTCTAACCACTAAGAAGAAATTTACTGCCTCTAAAGAGTGACTAATTTTTAATTGTAATATTGTTTTGACATAGAGACTATAGATTTTCAGTTGACTTTAAAACTTCAGGTTTAAAACCTCCTGTGATATAATGACTAGAATTATGAAAAATACACAGAAGTGCATCACAGCTGAATCCAAAATTTTATGTTTATCAGTGGTAGAATTATGAGAAAACTGTTATTGGCATACCTTTTAATTGAAAAATCTAAAACTTGAGACAGGTCTCTCTGAAAAAATCATTGATGCAGATAAAGCTCTTAAGGTTGGATATATAGTAACTTCAAATTCCTCTCAAATAGTAATTTCATGGTAGAGATTAATGGCTTCCCTATAATAGCAGGCAAAACACACTAGCTTTAACTAAATTTTCTTGGAGTTTTCTATGTCTATAATCTTGAACTAAAAATGACACTTGATTTGTGAACCCAGAATCTTGAGCATTAACTTAAGAGATAAAAATGAATTCCGATAAAGTCTGTGATAAAGAGAACCAGTTTCATACAGGCCTGTTAGTATTTCCTCTGCAAATAGATCACTTGAACAGTAATTGTATCTGCCAGGGGACAAAGCAAGACAAGAAAATGAAAGAAAGACAAGAAAATAAAAGAAAGTCAAGCCCAGATACCTTTTTATGACTTACCTGGTACATAAATGCTGAGTTTGGCCCTGTCAACACTCATGACTATCTGGGATTCCCCAGATGTGGAACTCTTTTTTTGAAAGCTGACTCAACTTTACATGGAAACTGAACAGAGTTTTGAGGATCACAATAATGACATTCAAGTCTGAAAGTATCTTAACTTAATGTACTATTAATTCTGTACGGCATAAAAAAAGAAATATAAAATGAATATGTTAGCTAGTCTACAGTAACAATGCTCGTTCTTGTCTCCCTATATGTAATGAAAGTAATATGTAACTATTTTATTTATGTTTTATTATTATAATAATTATAAAAATATAACTTAAAAGACAGTAAAACTGTTCCTGTCATAATTTAATCTATTATACTATCATAATCAACTTATTTAGACATCATAAGAAAAAGTATGATTATGCTTAGAATATATTAAACTTCTGTTTATTGTTTTTATTCTGAAACAAGTAAAATCTTCAAATAAACTGCAGATTTCAGAATTATCCTCACTGTTCCAAATAACAATTACATTTGACTCTTCCAGTGGTTATGTGTCAACCATGGAAAAGAATAATGCACTTGTCACAAATACATATTTTTATTTTGAATATCAGACAGGTGAAACCTAATATTTGATCCTGGAAATTTTCTAGATCAAGAAACAATCTTTTTTGTTTTGTTATGTTTTGTTTTTATCCCAGTGATAATGATGAAAATTGAAAGCAATTATTTTACACTTATTAGAAAAAATATGACCCTATGAAAAAGGTGTAACTGTGCTTTTTAAAAATCCAGAAAAAAATCTGCATTTTCACAGTAACTAATTCAATACACAGAAAAAAATCAGTGCTTCATGTTTTCTTCAGCCTTATTAGGACAACAATCTCAATAATCCTGCCCTTTAGAAACACTTAATGTATTCTTCCTCCCACTCAAATGTTAGTAGAACTCAAATGAAACAACTGAAGATGAAAATCATTGTAAAGACAAGATGGAGAACTAGATAGTCAATAGCTTGAGAAGAGAATGAAAGCTGCAGGACAGAGTAGACTCTTGAAGGGAAGAACACTCTTCTGAGTGAAATATCATGCCCCTGATCATATTGCCCCAAACCCTTTTAATAACTGTCTTTCTCCTTCTCCTTCCACTACAACCTTAAATTATTTTGATGATAAATTTTAGTTTGTGGTTCCAAACACAACTACGTAATGGAATGGCAAAATTCTATTTTGTCTATATTCCTGAGAAAATTTGAGTCCATTCCACTTTCAGTATTCATATACATGCTACTTTTATGCTGAACAGTGGCTCAGATGTGTCTCATAAAATTTCTCTTTTGCGTATCAAATTACAAAGAAGAGGTGAATTATCATACATACATTTAGACAGAAAACACTCAGTATTTACATTCAGTATATTAATTCCTTTTACTTTTTCTTCGTAAGTATTAAAGATGCATAGCTCAAACATTTGTGAAGAATTGTTATAAACTTCCCAATTTTATACTATTTGAAATCCTTTGTGATTAAATTGCTGCTTCTGGATCCAAACCTGCAGAATCTTACATTGTATTCTGGCTCCCACTATACTCTATGTACATTTTACTGGCAAACATACCATGAAGTTTCATATCTACTTTTATTTTCAAGTAGAACAGTCTTCAGTGTGTTAGTCTGTGCATTCTTATATTTAACCCTAAGGACCTGAGTATTGTGTCTGACCATGAAACATAAGGATTAAGTCTCATCTCCTTCAGAATTGAATCATAAAAACAAATATACAAAACCCCAAGACAAGAAAACTTTCCCAGGTTCAAGAAGATAAAAGATCCTTTAAAAATCTTCTAATTTGACTTTTTTGTGCTGCAATATGTCTAATTTTGTAAGAATATAAGGGAAATAAAATAGCAAAATGCATAGACACTAAGAGTGGAAAGAGACATTCAGGAAGAAGTTCTGGGATTTTGGTTTCAAATTGGAGTTCAATGTGAGTAAGACGTTCAGGACAAGGCCCTAAAGGAACCTTTTCTATCTAGTTGATTACATTCTTTATTAAAACCTGTAATGGATTTGTGATAACCTTAATAGAGACATTGCATAATTTAGGAATAAGCATCGCTACTTATATAAAGTTGAGCCCAGGAAGTTCTTACTCTCTTGTACACCTGACAGTACTGTGGGATAATTGCCTAATTAGTAGTTTAGCTTTGGCAGTGAAGATGCATATGAAATTATATTGATATTCAAAAGCTGTCATTTATGCTGGCTATATGCCAGTCATTGCAGTTATCTTTGGAAGTCTATTTGTCCTGTGGGTTTTTTTGTAGCAGCCAATAAAAACTGACGAAAAATAATAATAATAATAATAATAATAATAATAATAATAATAATAATAATAATTGAAGTGTGACATAGCTGAAAGAATATCAGTTACTAATGTTTCAGGGCCTCTCAAATTAACAGAAGCTAAGCAATACATAGCACGGGAAATAGGCTGCAGAAATGGGTGAAAGATCATATCTTGGTACACCTGAATGCTAGCCCTCGGGTATCACCTGCTGAGAAATTATCCTCCCTGGAAGGATGTTTACAAATGAATTCACTCTACCTTTGAAATTAGACTCCTGCAGAAAGAAAACATTCAGTATTAGTGTGTTCAGAAGAAGGCAGAACAGAATCTATAGTCTAGGATAAGGCTTAACTGGTTTTCAGTACTCAAGGTTTCTTTTATCCAGTTTGAAATTTAAACATGCTGATAGCATGCCACAATCTAACAGGAGGAGTCAGAACTTCTGTGCAAGGCAATCTTATGCTGGAAGTATAAGGCACTGAGTGAATTGACAAGTGTGAGTTGAGACTCCTCAGATAGCCCAAGCTAACAGTGATGATGATGCATGCTGGTATGACTTCACCAGACACGAATGCTGAGCATACTAGATAATTCTGTAGCATGGTTAAAAATTGTCTCATAACATGGCTGAACGCTCCACAAAGGTGTCTTCAATAAAAAGGAAGCACTCTGTAAAAATTCAAACCCTGCAGTGACAGAATTTGTCTAACAATCAAGTATATTAAATTCTTCCAACAGCCATGTCATTCATCTCAAAAAAATCAGACAACTGTAAATGCTAAAGCCATGTCAACATTTAAGTTGAAATTTGTCAGTTAATATTCATTTGCCACAAACATAGTCAGTGTTTCTGACTGTTTCATCAAAACACAGAATCATAGAATCTTAGAATCATTTTGGTTGGAAGAGACTCCCAAGATAATTGAGTCTAACCATAAATGAACAGCAGCAGCAAACGGTGTCCCTGAGAACCTCATCTATACATCTTTTAAATGTACCCAGGGATTGTGACTCAACCACTTCCTTGGTGTAATGGTTTAACCCAAGTTAGCAATATAACCACAATAACTGCTCGCTCACTCTCCACCCTCCTACCCCTGAAACAGGAGAGAGAATCAAAAGGGAAGCGAGAAACTTGGATTGGGATAAACACAGTTTAATAAAATAACAAAATACTAGTAAGTATATATATATATATATATATATATATATATATTTTAGAAATAGTATATTGAATTAAAGATGCTCAATGCAATTCCTCATGAACTCCATCCGCATTGAGCAGCGAGTCCCAGGAAGCATACTCTGGTCCCAAACAGCTGATCCTGGAGAGAGAGAGAAGATGAAAAAGAAAGAATGGCTCAGAGGCCTCTGCAAAATGGCAGGATGGCAAAAGGACAAATTAAAGAAAGCCCCAAGCAGAACTCCTACATACAGGTCTCTGTCCCAGCTCCAACAAAGACAGAGAGAGACTGGAAGATTCTGACTCTCCTTAAATATGAAGTGTGATGCTAATGACATGGAATACTCTTATTGATCAGCCTGTATTTCAGTCAAGTTCTGCCCTATCTACTCCCCCCTTACTAACTTGCCTCACACCTATAGGCAGGGGGCTCAAAATGTCCTTGGTTCTCAGAACAGAGCAAATAAAAACATTAACTCTGTCCTGGAGTGTTATCTTCTATTATCAAACTAAACTTAAACAATGACCATGCTAGCTATGAAAAGCACTTGCTTGTGATTTTAAAATTCTATATTACAACCTCATTTCTAGCTGAAACAAATTTGCATCAAACTGAACATTCAGCAAGCTATTTAATTTAGTTGCTTAAGCCTACTTGTTATATATTACCTCAAAAAGCTTTGTACAAGCTTTCCTCTCATAAAAGAGAAATGTTTAATGCAATGAGAGTATATTTCCAGCTTGATTAACACATCTCATAATCCTTCTTAAAACAAATTAGGATAGAATACCTGAAGTTCTGCCTCTGGATATTCGAAAACCTTCAATTGCTGTGCAGATGGGGTGAAGTTGTTAACAAGCTTTTATGTTTGAAGTGCAAATTAAGTAGAATTTAAGAGTCGATGTCCAAAGTAGTGTCAAAGTTCTACCTCCTGCAAGTGCTGAAATGCTTGACAAAGCTAAGTTTTAATCAGAAACATTAAATCATGCACCCAAAGCTTGATTTTGCAGAAGGCCACATATATTGTTATGTTGGAAGAGCCTTGAAAGTGGTCTACTACCTTACTTTTGAGACTATTTAGGTATAAAAAGTCTGCTGCCATCCAAATTTAAGCTTCTTGCTCCTGAGTTTCTTTATATATTTAATCATAGCATCACAGGAACAGGGCAGGATAAGATTACAGGCGGTCAGCAATTCTATGTCAGGATCAACTCTATTAAATCCGTTCTTGACAGGTGTTTACTAAAGATATATTTAAAAACCTCCAGTTATGTAAATTCAGCAGCAGTGTAGGAAACACATAATCTGGAAATAGTCCCATTTTTGCTCCAGTATACTGGTCCTCAATTCATCTCCTCTGCAATCACAGAGCATTTCTGAGATCCCTTCCAGAATTCAGTTCCTTTAGGAGGAGAGACAACTAGAGATCTCCCTAGCAAAGCCTGTATGACTATGGTTCACAAGTTAGTTCCCTATAGAAACCTCTCCAGCAACTAGTGTACATTAGGTCACACTAAGTCTACCTCTTTCAGGCCATGCTGGCCCTCCAACAGCACAAATACTCTCAGGATACGCCTTTTTTTTTTTCTCTTTTCTTGTATGCTGGCACTTTGGTATCTTGCGTTAGAAACATAACCATTGTTGTATGTGAGACAACCAAAATAATATGTTTGTCTTGGCCACATTAGGAAGAATGTAACTGTAAAACAACAACATCAACACTTTAAGTATTGCAAAATGTTTCAGCTCAAAGAAGGCTCCAGAGGGCTAAGAGAGCAACATATCCGTTACAATGTGCTTTGAGTTACTCCAAACTGAGCCTAGGGAGAAGGGATGAAGTAAGAATGGTGTGATTCTTCCTATCCAATTAAAAGGACATTGCAGGACAGCTTCCCACCTGAGGGATTACAATGTCTCCTTAATTGTTATGTAAAATTATCCCCTCCCTGCCCCAAAACGTTAAGGCCCATGATGAAATCTTCCATAGTCATTACATGAGCAGTATGGTGTGTGCCATCTGCCTGATGAACCTCTGGATGAGTAGGTACAAACACCTTAGTAGTACTGAGACAGATTGTACTCTAAGGTGTGTGTCATGTGGACAAATCTAGACTACTAACAAACACTAGGTAAATAAATATATGGGCCTATGTGGGTCTGCTAGAAAAGAAACAGGGACCACTCCCTGAATCATGTTATTAGAACAGTATACATGTACTTAATTATTTTGTTTGTGGGTTTTGGTTTTTTTTTTAATCTAAATTCAGTATTTATTACCAGTATTTATTATCATTATCTCCTATGGTTGAAAACTTGCAATGTCTATGAAAACTGTTAACATATTTTTTTCTTTGATTTCATTTCCCTAAACTCTATTACCCCAGCTTTATCCAACTGTTAGTCATATTAAGAGTTGCAATACAAACATTTCAGCTTTAAGAAAGACAACACTGCAGTATAGACTGTGAAAAAAAAATTACATCCCCTTGGTCTTTGTCTCCTGACTATCCACATTGCCTAATTTTTAATTTATTCACAATCTCCCTTCTTAGGGAAACTTCTAGGTTTCTCTAAGACAAATCCGAATGCAGTTCTGCTGGATAGTTCACACCAGAGGCTATTCCCAAAAGGGAAGCTGGAAGACTACATCATACCAACTTCTGCCTGCTGTAGGTAGTCTTACTTTCTCATCTCAACAAACTGTTCATCCTGCAATATCGCCATAATGCTCTCATGTGCACGGGACACAATACACATACCTCAAAATTATTGATGCAGAAGCACTATTTCACTTAATTAAAGCACATTCCTCATGTTGTTTGAGAAATTTTAACTGTGAAAAACTCCCATTATGCCCATGTGAGCAAAACAGTAATTAGATTTATGTAGTCATTGGTAGTGAGAACTGCTAGTAGTGAGAACTACTCAGTAGAACAAATCCAAGTATTTACTTCAGAATTAACTGAATAGTTCTCTAGCAGTCATTTAACAGCAGTCACAAAATAAAATAATAAGCAAAATATATTTTTAAGAAAATATTTGAGGTACCTAATATATTCTCCTCAGAGATCACTGAATAAAATAATATGTCCACTGTCTATGTAAATTTGATATTTTTCCTTTGCTGCTAATATTCAGATCAAATGTCTTCAGCACAACTGAAATTTTTTAGTAAACAAATACCTCATTCTTATTGTGCTTATGATTTAGGAAAGAAACCAGACAGAAGTAAAACAGGTTAATCCTAAGATCTATGCTACACATCCAGTGTTAATCTTACTTTTCTTTAAAAATATAATAAAGAAAAATGTGTATGGATCTGTCTTCCAAGAGCGGATAGCCTGCAATCGCCATTTATCTTTGCTTCATTTTCTAGCCTGTGGTCGCTTTGCATAACATTTCAGCATTTAATGTAGTTTTATCGTAACTCTCAAATAGTGCCAGCAATGTCAATGCAAATGATTTTTAGCAGTCCATGTCACAGACCAGGCAAGATGTCTCAGGAATTTTCATGCTGCATCAAGTCCTTCATCTCTACTAGTGCACATATGTTTCAGGCAGCTCTCACAGACCCTGTTAGTGAAGAGCCAGAAAAGAGCAAAGCATGGTTTGGAACATGTAAAGCAAAATTCTATCTCTTTCAATAAAATTGATACTTTCTATTAGATCAAATCTTTAAGGACTGAATGTTATGAAAGTTGAAGGATTTCTCAGTAAATAAGAGTTTCTGACTGTAATCTTTATTTTAATGTGTAGATGACAAAATAAGAAGAGTAAAGGTAGTAGAATCCCAATGTGGCACTTATAAGTGGAAAGGGAAAAATATCTGAGGCATTTTTGGCAAAGGTTGATACTCATTAATAAACACATAAAAGATGTATTCATTTAAGATGTATTCCCTGAAAAAATGAATTATTATTTAAAAATAATTGCAGTTTCCTAAAGTGACAAATACTTGCATGGCTTTCTACTCACTATGCGGTCTTGAATATTTTTTGGCCTTTGTTTCTAACACAGAGATGGCAATGTTTGGTACTAGTTCAGATAATTTCAGAAAATAATTGGTTTGGTTTTTGGTTTTGTCTGTTTGTTTTTGTGGGATTTTGTTTGTTTGTTTGTTTTTTCCCTAGGCATTCTGGTTATCATAGAGGAATGTAATTGTGCATGAAATAGTACTGAAGGAAATCCTGTATAAAGGAAGGTACATAATTTCTTGTCCTTAGCAAGGAGCTACAGCTGCGGTGCTGATATAGATAATTAACTGCTTCTTACAGCTGATAGAAGCCACGGTTGCTGCTTGTTGCTCTGTGTTGCACGAACAAGCGGCTCCTATTTGCACAAGTCATAAATAATAATAAAAACGCTTTTTTGTCATGAGCTTAGAATTCTACACACATTTAACAGTGCAACAGCTTCCTGAGAAAACAGAAGTCTTTTTCAGAGTGATTTGTGTTGAATTTGTCATCTTCCCACGTACAACTTATGTCTTCAAATGTTCGAATGAAAATGCTCCAACTATGCATAAAACTGTAGAATGTCAATAAAATATAGTATCGGCAGATTAACATAATGTTTGCATCCTACTTTTTAAGTGTCATAGCATCTGAGCTGTGTGGTAAATGTTAGAAATCTGAAATTTGGCAGGAACATTTAGTGACCTGTGAAAAACAGTTTATATTTGGCTAAGAGAGTTTAAAGCAATCCTCTGCATATGGAGGCTGTATTTGCATGGGCAACTGATAGATGACAAAAGTAATGATCCATCAACATTTTAGCTCCCTCATACCTCTATATGCATGCATGTTTAATGGAAGTTTTCAGTTAGTGCACATCCTGCTACTATTAAAATGGAGCATAGAATGAAAACAGTGTTAAGACAGAAGAATGTAGAGTTTGTTTTCCAAATGGGAGACACGACAAGAGGTTCAAAACCAGCACTGTCATGTCAGAGTTGTCAGGGTATTTATGGTGTAGCAAATGCATCGCTATGGCAATCATTACCTTCTTGTGCTGTGAGAGTGGTATGGAAAATGGTAGAGCCTTCTCCAGTGGAAGAAGTAGGCTTGTGTCAGGCAAGAATGGAAATCCATCTGTCCATAGTTCTGAGAAACTCAGAAGCATACAGGGCTATATATTTGTGAATGGTACAGCAAGAGGAAAAGCGTTTATGCAGCTATAGTGATGCCTGTTGCAAAAGAATAACGCATGATGATATCATATCATTGCAGAAAAGCCATAGCATGTCACTGTCTTCTGTAGACAACTTAATATGTTTTATGAAAAATCTTATTTGTTTATTTTTTTAATTTAATGACATTCTATTAAATAAACAAACAAGTACTATCAATCTATAAACTAAAATGTGTGTAGAGAAGTAACTATTATGTAGTTCTGCAATTATATTAAGTTTTTTAGTGAGCAGTATTCTGGGTGTATGTGCAAATGGACATGCATATGTGCTGTTTCATTCTATTTGCATCATAAAATATTGCCTGCAGCTTCTTCAAGTCACAATACAGTAGCAACACGTAGTCAAGAGCAACACAGAATTAGAACTGCTGTTAATGCAATACTGTTTAATGCCAAAAGATTTCCTATTAAAAAAAAAAAAAATCCTTTGGTTTTCTCATTACGGGACTAGAATATATAATTTCAAACTCTAGGTAGTGTTTGTTCTGATTTGATTTTGTGCCTATCAGATTGCACTGTTAGTTGTGGATGAAATTTCATTTGCCTGCTAGCAGAAAGTTCATATCAAAATCCATGCCAATTAGAACTGACTTGCATTTCATTCTACTTCATATTTTATATTTAAATGGGTATGAGAACACTTGGATAGGGTCAGCACAGGTGATTTTTAATCTCTAACCATCATTATGTACTTCTTCACAGTCCAATTCACTAGACAGCCAATCACATTTTTTGTTCAGTTTAAAGGAGATTTTAATAATCCAAAACATCTCAGACTTATATTTTCTGCATTGTTATTCAGTCAGGTACAGGACAAAGGGACAGAACATTCTGTTAACAAATGATATTCCTTGCTCTGAGTAGTAGTATAATTCTACCCTATAAAATAACCTTTCCCAGTGCCTGCAGGAACAACAAATTTCTTGTAGAGTCACCAGGTTTGTTATGTCATAATCCTTATGTGGATGTCATGTAAGTACAGTTATTCTATAGACAATTTTCATTTCCCATTTTTCTAACAGACAAGTGCTTTCAGAAAAATGTTAGAAATACTTTAGAACTAAACCCCAGATCCATCTTTAAAATACACATATTGATAGTTACTTCTGGATTTCCTTCTAGTTAAAACTTTCTAATTTTATAAAGAGCAAGTTAAAAAAATATTTTTTTTAAAAAAAAGGTCCAGATCCAATAAGGAAAGTTACATGCATAAAAATAGGTATGAGATTAAGAACATTCTTGATATCAAAATGAGGTTAAGAGTCTGGGATGAAAACTGCTAGAAGAATATTGGGAAGCAATAGAAGCTCCAGGAAACAATATTTTTGAAAGCATAGTCCTTTCTCTTTCCCCTTCCATTTCTGTCTGTCCATTCATTTTTGAATACCCAGAATTGCCTATCAGTGTTAAGTAAATACTGAGGAAACTGGAGGAGGATGGAGTTAGCTAAAAATCTGAAATACTGAGTTGACTATTTCTAAATAAAAAGCTTTATATATAAGGATACTCAAACTGTAATTGCTCCCCAAAATTTATACTGCTTGCATTTTACTTACAAGAATATTCAGAAATAGTTCCCAAAAATTAAAAATATGAAGGATTATGTTCTTTCTATCAATAGTAATTGCTCACCGTATGGCAGATGCACTCGATCACCCCTCAGCCAAACCAGCAACAGTTTGATCCAGGCTTCAGAGAGGGTAAAAGCCTGAGCCATAGCCAGTCCAAGAACTCCCTCCAGGAAACCCATAGAGAAGCAGAATGGCAGACTGAATGCCAGTGGCTTCTGGGCACAGGGAGTCTTGTGCAGACTTTTCTACTGTATGCAATTTGACTAAGAGTCAACCACTTCATTCTATAAATGCGACAGCCTGGATGAGCCCACTTTGAGCTCTCCCTGCTAAATAAGTGAGCTGTATGGCAATGGTGTTACTACTCAGAGGTCAGTGGATGAGCTCAATTCAAGTTCAATATCAGGGTTAGGGTTAGGGTAGAGTAAATTCATACTGAGTGTAATGGATTATTTGGAGATACAAGGTTGTATGATTTTTACTGTGCTCTTTGATTCATGTTACTTGGTAGACTAGATTTGTTAAAATTTTAAGCTGTATGGTCCTACTTGTATTTAGCAAAAGTAACTGCAGACTACACTAAACACCTGCAAGATAAAGTCTAACTTGCATTTTGCTGGGAAAAATGGGACTGACAAGAAAAACAGTGATTCAAGGCTAATGTGGAGACATCACAGACATCTGGAGAGTGGGCCCTATTTTTGCACTTCACTGAGAAGAAAGGATTTTTCCAGACAAAATGATGTCTTCTAGGATATGGACTAAAAACATGTATGTCTACAACTGAACAAGACAAAGTTCCACATGGAGTCAGGGAAAAGGGGAGCAAGGGACCTGGTGGCGAAATTTTGCTATTGGATTGAATCTGGGTGTGAATGGTCTGTAAAGATATAAAAGTTTGTAGTTTTCTATGCTTATGCGGACCTCTGCACAGGTATCCAGCTTGAGCCAGCCATTTTGCTATTTTACTCTATTAAATATTTTTCCTGAAAATTTTGCTTCCTGGAATTCTACTTTGCGTGTGATTACGTGTCTCCCCTGAAAGTCTGCCTTCAGAGCTCTAAGTACAGGCTCTGGAGCAAACGGTTATCAGGGGGAGAAGAACCCTGAATGTTTGCATTGTGACTGATATACACGTTGCCTGAGAGTTTACCTCTGGAGCTTCAAAACGCAACCGCTGAAGAGTCCTCAGGAAGAGAAGATGCCTAAAGATTTTCTTTGTGAACGAATACACATGCCTGGAAAGAAGGTAAGCGATATTTGATTTGGTGTATCTCCTCTATGCAGTAAATAATAGCGCAAGCCCACCACTGAACTCTTTAAGGTCGCGCTTCTCTTTAAATAAATCTATGCTTTGTTCTGCAGCAAGCAGAACCCTAAAATCACTCCACCGCAACACACTGTTACTGAGCTAGGAAAGGAAAACATTTTATCTTGCTGTGTGTCATGAGAGCATATTCTCCTTGTTTTATCGGTTGTTCAAAGTTAGACAAGACTGCAAATTAGGCACCTTGTTTACAGGCAAAAATAGAGAATATAGGGAAGACATGGGACCATCCTTTTGTAGGACAGTTTCCATTCACTCAGGGCTTTGAGGTCACTCACTGTATGGAAGTTTGCCATAAGGGTTTTGCTGGAAACTGGAGATGAAATTGTGCACTGGGCTGCAGCAAATAATGTGCAAGTTTTCCAATGTGGGCCATTGCCCAGTAGGCACCAAACCACAAGCCCATTGCCAGAAGAAACTGCATGCTCATTTTCGATTACTAATTAAAATGTATTTCATAAAGGAAAAGGCACTTGCAAGTTGAACTTTCTGTTGTATGCCCAAACTTCACTTTGACTCAGTCAAAAATTTTAAAAATCTTGTAATAGAATATCATTGCTATATCATTGGATTACTGGTGAGGCTGTCAAATGTGGGTGGCTGTGAACAAGCTGTACTTCATTACTTTACGTCTCAGATTCTCAGTGAGCCATTATGAGTCATTAAGTGATCAGAGTCATTTGTGCAGAACTGCAGCTTCTACACTTTTCATTTCACTGTCTATTTTTGCACATGGGATGTGTTTCCATATTTGTGTTACATATATATAAACACTAATCACAGTAATCCAGTGTGAATACATTAATATAGATTAATACAGAGTTTGTAATTACAAGGAGCTTCAGTCCATGAAAACTAGGTGATACTAAAAATTCTCTCTTGCTTTGCATGTGTAACAGATGATAGAGGGTTGGGATTTTTTTGACCTGATTAACTGAATGCACTACTTTACAGCTCATGACTCAGTCATTCATTCAGAGTTTACATAGCCCTCTAAATGTCCTTGAGCATAGGAATGAATCCTAGCAGGTACTCAATCGCTCTCAGTGAAAACCAGTGAAAGCAGTGAATGTTGTAGATGCTCAGCACTTCACATAGCTCTCCAGAATTGAGCCAAAAATTATTATGCCCCACAGTATTCACACCGAAATTGCTTTGGTCCAAATGCAGCTTGTTATGGCACTCCAAAGAGAATGAACACATTTTCTTCCTCAAAATAGCCAAACATACGCATATATATATGCATATGCATATATGTGTATATATTTATAATCTTTCATAAAACTGATGCTTAGAACAGTGCTAAAACACTGCTTAAGTAAAATCATGGGAAATAGATACATGTTCATATAATTTCATCAAAAAGTACAGTTGAAAAATTTTGAATTCAGACCTTGAAATGTATTAATAACTTATGTAACCTATTTTTCTAAATAAAAGGAAGTAGAATCATTATGCTGTTATTTTATTTACCTAATAACAAGCATTTCAGCAAGTGGGAGATGATCAGAAATGAATTAATGAAATAAAGCAAGGACTAGTTTGCCTTCAAATCAGAATTTAAAATTGCTTCAACATTGCTTTAACTTAAATATACAATTTTTTTTATAGATAAAATCTGTTCTGTTTCATTTTGTGTCTGGGAACAAAATGTTTGCTAAGCCCCACAACCCCTTCTGAATTAACATTTTTATCATACATTTCAACAAAGACTGAAAAATTGTTCCCTAGACTCACTAACAAATTTCTGTGTCCTATCTTTCTGAGAAGGTCAGAATTAAAACTGGAGCAGGACAAAGACAATATAAAGAGGAGGATGATCTCTTGTTCTTTATCTGAATAGGAGTAGATGCTTTATTTGAAAGATGGCAGCACTTAAGCACAGGATGCAGTGCTGAAATATTGCTTCAAGGCACATTCCAACTGACTATCCTTGCAGTCTAAACAATTTCCTTTTTATAAGACAAAGTGAAGGTGACTGTTCTACCAAGATGCCTTTCTGGTTGCATTATAAATGCAAGTGGAGAAAGGATCTGTGTTCAGGACCCAGGACCCATGCTGCCAAGAATATAAAGTCTTAGCAATGTGAGTGTGAGGGCTGGACACAAACAAATTAGATTTATTCTGTCATGCTGAACTCAGTATATCCTGCAGAAGGCTATTTTTGTCTCCTTCCATCAGCACTTACTGTTAGTAAAGCACTGGCAAAAAGCCCTCATAAGAATTGAGGGAAGGTGTTTTATGCATAAGGAAGTTAATCCCAAAATATCTATTCTTATACATTACTCTGCTATCCTTATTCACTGTTGGAAATAGAGAAGCAGTATATCATCAATAATTGCTATGCTTAGGTTTCACAGGGACAGTTCCAGAATTTCCAGATGATCTTTACTTTCCAAACAGCCCTACTGATTTCCTAATGTCCTGGAATAGCATTTTTACATTATTTATGTGCCAGATCTTCAGATCGTCTAAATTAGTCCAATTCTACTAAATCCAGTAGATGTATGTTGTTGTACAACAACAGGGGACCTGGACTATGTTCTGTTCTTCAAAAAGAATACTGTTTATTGACTTTATTTTAATTTAATGGAACTATTCATAGAACAAACTACTTTTCAAGGTGAGCTGTGGGGTGGTATCACCTGATACATGCTCCTGAAAAACTCTTCAATAATAAATAAAAATATACTTTTATTACAAGCACTCTGTGGATTCTCATATCAAATATCCATTTGACCACTTTTCTGTAGTAGGTTGATGAATGTTATTTTAAAAGAGAGGAAGCTTTGCAGTGTCACTTGAGGATGTAATTTTAAAAAATATAGCTGAGAGGAAAACTAAAATCTCTCTTACACTGGTGTTTATTCTCACAGAATTTCATGGCACCAGTCAGCCACTGAACCTATAACTTACCTTAACCTCAGGCAGAAATGCAAAAAAGATTAATAATGTTTTCCAAAAATCAAAACCCGTAACTCCTTATTAGAGAGCCCTCTGCCACAAATAAATTTAAATTCTGCTATAGCATAGTGTTCACAGCTTGCCTACCACCTTTAATCATAGAATCATAAAATCATGGGGATCATCTAGATCCAATTCCCTGCCATATTCAGGGACATCTTCCACTAGACCAGATTGCTCAAAACCCCATCCAACTTGGCCCTAAACGTTCCCAGGGACAGGGCATCCACAGATTCTCTGGGTAGCCTATTCCAGTGCCTCACCACTCTCAGGGTGAAGAATTTCTTCCTTACATCTACTCTAAGTCTACCCTCTTTCAGATTAGAACCACTACTACCTGTCCTATCACTAAATGTCCTTGTAAAAAGCCCCTCTCCAGCTTTCTTGTAGTCCTCCTGTAGATACTGGAAGGCTGCTATAATGTCTCCCTGGAGCCTTCTCTTGTCCAGGTTGAACAGTTCCAACTCTCTCTACCTGTCCTCATAGAAGAGGGGCTCCAGTCCTCTGATCATCTTTGTGGCCCTCCTCTGGATCTGCTCAAGCAGGTCCATGTCTTTCTTATGTTGCGGACCCTGGAGTTGAACACAAAACTTCAGGTGGGGTCTCATGACAGTAGAACAGAGGGGGAGAATCAACTGCTGGCTATGCTTCTTTTGCACACTTTATGAGCATAGGAGGGAGAAACTAATCTGAACACACATGGAAATAATTTTGGGCTATGATTCATTTTTTAATTCCTAGTCTTTTAATTAATTGTCACTTTTGATGTACATCATGATAGTCAATATTTTTTGACCTTGGTAAGAGCATAAAAGTCACCAAGATAAAGTTACAGAAATCATTGTTGTTCTGTTTCAAAGCTGGAAAGCTTTTGAAGCCACCATTCAGTGCTATAGGATTCCATAGTTCAGATATGTCCCAGTTTTAGCTAAAACAAGACCAATCCTCTTTTAGTGAATTTTTCTTTCAGCTAGGTTCATCTAAGGAACTGAATTTTTCTTAGGCTGGCTGGAATGCAGAAAAGGCCCATGTTTACCCTTCTTTCTATAGCAGCCAAAGTCACTGATAGACCTCATGTTCCACAAATAAGGGGTCATTAAAGGGTCATACTTGCATGGAGAAGTGGACAGAACAAGGGACCCATATTGACCAAAAAGGTATTCCATGTGTGTCATATTCAGTGTAAATCTGAGGGAACACAAGGGTCTTGCTCCTCTTTGTTCATGGTTGGCATCTGAAGAGGACCTTTCCTGTTGCCCTGCCTGTGATCCTGATCCTGGTTCCAGTCCCTGCATTCCCAAATCTAGTTCCCATCTACTGCAGAGTCCAGTTCAGGACTTCCTGGTGTCTGTCGTGCAGCCACTGGCATGACACCAGCCCCCACAGCATGCAATTCTGTGATCATCTGGGAGACTCAATATTGCTTTTGTACATTTTTGTGGCAGAATGCAACCCCCCTCCCTCCTTCAGTATGGCACATCTCCCTCTTTCTCTGCTACTTGAGGCTAACAGCTTCTTTTCTTTGGCCCAGAGCACCCTGGCTCCTGGGACATTAGAAGAAGGGAGTGCCAAGGCACACTGAGCCGCACCCAGTGTGGGGGATGTTTGGAGGCTTCAGGGGCACCCACAGCCAGTGTGGGGGGTGCAGAGAAGCTTCTAGAGTGCCTACAGTCAGATCTGATCAGATAAAAACGGGACTCTCGTCGAGACCCAGCCCCATTTTGTGTGGGGGTCTCTCGGAGTATGAGCTTAGCCACTGCCACCAGGAGAGCCCCCCTCCCTGGGATGGAGACTCCGCTTGCCTTGCCGCCACGGGTGTAAGTAAACTTCTCGCAGGATTGCGAGTATATTGATACTTTTCGTGCACATATGCACGTATAACTTTCCGCGCTCCATATGAGCGCGTGTAAAATTAATCCTCGCAGAATTGCGGGTGTATTTTCTTTCCGTGCACATTTGCACAAGTACTTTATTTCCTCGCACAATCACAAGTGGCCGCCGAGAGCCCCTCGCACAATCGCGAGTGTATTTTCCTGTCGTGCTTCCACATAAGCACGTGTAGGATTCCGTGCACATTTGCATGTGTAAAATAACTCTCGCAGGACTGCGAGCGTATTATAAATTTACTCTCGCGGAATCGCGAGTGTACACTTTCTGTACTGACTACGAGTACATGTATCTCTTTAAAAATAATACCGCACCGTGTTCAGGCAAGTGTGTATTCCTCCGGGACTCAGGGACGGCTCCGGCATTGTTTTGGTGAAGCCACGTGAATGCACTCTGTGGACCTCCTGTTGTATTAGTGGCTGCCCCTCTCAATAATTTTCCTCAGCTGATATCCGAACCTGTATTTAAGTCACTTTTGGAGTGCTAAAACCTTGCTTTCCACCGGTTCAATAAAAGTTGTTTTTGGACCTTGTTGTCCCTTAACTTGACCTGCGGGGTGCCTCCGTGACAATTTTGCATTATTCTCTCATTAATATTATTATTATTAAAGCTGTTTTAATTTTTCAACTTATCTCTCTTTCTTTTCCTTCTTTTCCATGGTGGGGCAGGTGTGGGTTAATAGAGAACATCTGCCACTTCATTTATTGTCACCTGCTCTAAATGGTGACAAGATGCAAGACAGCATGAAGATTTTCAGGCCATTTCAATACAAGCTAGGAAATGGTTGAAATTAATTTACCTTCAGCAATAACTTTTTTAACTGCTACATCCGAATCTACGAGAAAACATTTGTCCATCCCTTAAAGGCAAAAAAATTGTGAACCAAGGCCATGTCATTGAGGAAAGTCGTGCCTCCCTAAAGCCTCTAGTGTTTTTAAAATTATGGTATAGTATATTAACTTCTGGTTTCACTTGACGTGGTTTATTATCCCTCAAGGTCAATACTTTAATTTGCACTTCATTAATTATAATTTCATCTCAGCAAAAGTAATTATCTAATTATTATTTAATTGTGTATTACTGTTACTTAACTAACAAGGCAGTTGAGGGTAGTCTTAATTTAGGAGGCTTTAAGCAAAGTTGAATTTAATTGCTTCTTTTAATGCACATTATTTTAAGAAATTATGATAATAACTAGCATATTGTGACTAAAATGGTGAAGTAGGACCTAAGCATGGGGTACTTAGGAAATAAGGTGCTATAGTAGATCTCTTTGACACAAGTCGTGTCTCAAAAAGTTTGTATTTTGTAACCCATCACAGAGGTTCTAATTCAGGCATTCAAAAGACAGCTTAAGCAGGGTCTTGAATGGGTATTAAGGGTCAGCTGAAAACCACTCAGGAGTAGGCTGAACTGTGAATGAGTACAGCTGTGATCTCATCTATACTACACCTTGGATAAAAGGTTAAGGCATATCTATTAGTCCTTGTAAATACTAGTACTTAGGTTGTTTTGCGAACTATTTCTGTCTCTGCACACAACTGAACTGTACAGGTTGTCAGGGAAGAGTCCAGTGTGGTACATTGTGGTCACAGCTAAAAAAAATCTCCCTTAGGTTGTGTTCCACCCACTGGTCTCTTTCATGTCTTTCTACTTAATTTTTATTGTATCATTGTCAGTGCCTAGTCCAGAATGAGTTGCTTCTTCTTCCTCTAATGAATTTGTAGCGTGTAATGTTATATTTGTATCACCATGCCTAGAGTAATAGAAAATGCACATTCAGATATATTACCAGCCTAAAATCCATGATCTATTATGTGGTTTTTTTTTTTTTTTCTTCACACCTACTCTTTCTGCCAAGATTGAACTGGAGTTAAAAAGCCAGGGGGAAATCGACTCTTTTCAGAGAGCTGGGCTGTCAGAGTTCTAATTTGTAATTCTCCTTTTGAGACTGTCAGAGACCCTTTTTGCAACTGAAAAGTTTAATTACTACAGTTGCAAGGGTCATCACTCACTCAGTGCAGGGAAGATGAATAACACAGAGCTATTAAATAAAGGATACTTACTGTATTTCTTTATAAAAGTACTTATGACAAAAGTACTACTGTTCTTGAGGATGATAACTTGATGTCTCATCTAAATTTCTGCTGTCATTCAGAATAAAATACCCTTGTATCTACCCCATGTAAATAGCTTTCAAAATCCTTTCATAGTTCACAGGTATTGTTAAATGCAACTTTGCTGGTATCCATAACTTTATAATTTAGAAATTAAATTGGGAATTTCTGTATTGTTTTGATGAGTAATCGAAAGATAGAAATAAAATCTTCAAACATTCATATGAAGATACGAATCAGACATGATCTACTGGTCAGGTTCAAAACCTTTTTCTGCTTTCCCTCCATGTACATGTGGGTGTTCAAGTATATTTATCAGAATTGCTCTTCTGTCTTTTTTGCATAATTCATCTGGCCAAAGAACAGCAACAACAAAAAGTTATGAAGTTTTTTAACTAACCCAAACTCTGCCATAATAGTTACAAGTCAAAATTCTTATTTTTAAGTCAGTTAAAAAAAAAAAAAAAAAAATCCATTTTGTGGTCCCTTGACTGACATTAGTAGGACTCTGATCTTTATTTACAGTATTTATTTTGATCCATATCATTTAGTCAAAGCAGACACCTGAGGGATCTACCCATGTGAAATTACTCTCTTTTTCTCAGGTTTTCCAAGAAAATTCAGAGCTTACATAAGACATCGATGATGTGTTTGTTTCAGGACCCCAATTCCATAAGAATTAGCCTCAACATGTATATAAATCAGATGTTTTATCCACAGACTATGTATTTCAGCACACTCCCTTCAACTAAACAAAAGTTCATGATTCTGTTAAACATAATACTTTGTTCATAAGGCATTATTTCAAACAGTTTCATAGTTCTTGACCTTTTTTAACATAATGTTTCCATAGTGTAAATGAATGTGTTGTAATTGATGATGGACTAGCTAAAAACTAAGATATGCATATATAAATTGTATATTACGATGGACATTGTACTAATATAACTTACCGTCATTTCTATCACCATTACCAAAATATTTTTTCTTGCCAATTAACCTTCAACGTAACTGATTGATAATGTATTAAATTGATAATGTATTAAACTGAAGTCATCTGAGGCTGGATATTTAAGGATATGTCCAAAATAATGTGTGATACTGTCCATTTGATCAAATAATTTACCTTTTTAGAGAACTTCTCCACCCCTTCCCACTCTCTCCACCTCTCCCTCCTTTTACTCCCCTCCAGTGAATCACTGTGATTGCTCTTCTCTAGGCACTCTCTTAGAAACATAGTTTTTAATGTTCATATGTCTCTCTCTACTGCTTCACACCATTATATTTCTCAATCTTGTTAAAGACTGTTGTTAAATAATGACATGATCTGCATTTAATGAACATCACTATGAATTTTTAACATCAGACTACTTTACTAGAATTAATACAGCACTAGCACATTGGAAGAATTCTTTCCAGAAAAAGAAACCCAGCAAAACAACAAAACAAAACAACAACAAAGCAAAAACAAAAAAATAAAACCCCAAATAATAAAAAAAAAACCAAACAAGCAAACAAAAAAACCCCCACACTTAACCCTACCAGAAATGCATCTACTCAGGTTAGTGATGGAAACAAAGTTGAGTTCTACCTAAATGTAATCACACAGTTGCAGTATCTCAATGTTTCTCAATTTTGATTTCATGATTCATGGCTTTGAGTATATTCTAACATAGCTAATACCTAGAGTGACTGCTAATAGGTTTTTCTGTTTTGATTTTTTTTCTCCAAGAATGGCAGTGACACTTTATGGTTCAGTTTAGCTTTATCCATAAGTTATAATTAAATGTCTAACTTAATTTCTAATATAATATCTCAACATGCAAACCCTCATTTAAAACTGAAAACAGTATAAACAAATGGAAATTTGATTAGTTACTTTACTGCTTACACTTGTGTATTCTGTCAAAACAGAGTTGTTGTATTTAACTGAATTTTGTTTAGACTTGCTGCACAAGGAGACTACTTTGCTGGAAAGACAATGAACAAAGTATAAACAGTTTCTGTTCCAGTTTAAAACAAAATCAAACCAAAACAAACAAAAAACCCCACAAATTAAAAAACAAACAAACAAACAAACACCACAAAAAAAACCCTAAAGCCCCCAAAACTTAAGGTCAGGAAAAGACCAAGGTTTTACTAGGTATTCAATTAAATTAAATTTTCCACAATCATTGTATGTCAAGATTGAAATATCTGGCCAGTAACGTGGCTAGTTTGGCACCTCTATAGGAGCCTAATGAGATGGAGTTGTATTAAATAGAGTTTGAAAGGCTGAATGTTTTAGTGAGCCTGCTTGCTTACTTATTTTAGACTGAAATGAATGATAGTTATATTATGTTTACTATATCGCACATTCCACTACTACTAAACTTCATTCTTTTGCAGGTGGCAGCATGGGAAGGACTTAATGATCTGTCACCAGTAGCAAGTGCAAAAGGAGTCACAAGACACTAAGCTCGCTTCCAAAATGGTGGTATCTGCTCTACAAAGAATGAAAATAAACCCAAGTAACTGAAATAAAATTGCTGCACCTGCTAGTATTTACCTTCAAGAGATACTTGGAGAAGCTCTAGGGACCACTTAAGATTGTTTCTGTAAGTTAGCATATTTCCTTACCAGTGTAGTGAGAGATGAATAACTGAAATGGTAAGCTTTTAAAACCTGCTGATATTTAGTTTGTTAAACTCTTAACTAAATAGTTCAAAAAGGAGAAGTCTGCAGAGTCAGAATTAGATACAGATGAGGGAATTTTTGAAAATATTTTGTATTTTCAGATAGCCTTATGAAGATCTACATTGGCCTTCAGGCTGTCATGCCTTGCAAGACATTTTCTCTCCCAATAATACATAGTTTAGTAAACCACTAAGAGGTGCTTTGTGATCCATCTTTGCATTCTGTTGAATTGTAGGTCAGAGATCACTGAGACTTAACATCTTCATATGGCTCCTTCAGTTAAAATTTGGAGATGGTTAAACCAATTGAGTGAGACTGGATAAGAGTGACACAGAATGTCCAAAACAGAAGAGTAGGCATAATAGCAAGCCAGGTTTTCTCTGAGCATTGTCAAAATTCATCTTACTCAAACTGAAAGCAGCTGAGTTAAACTAATACCAGCCATAGGCTCTCTTAGGAATCATCAGAGAAGATAAGACACTGCAGATAAGCTGAATGACTCTCTGAAGTTCTTACAACATCCGGAGCCATCAGCAACAATATTAGTCATCTAGATACTTCAGTTAAATGTCAAAAAGCAGATGTGATTAATGCATTGGCCAGAAAGTCATAGTAACATGGAAACACTAAAGGGTAATCAAGGTTTGAAACTAATAGACTTTATCTCGAGGGATGCACACAACTAAGAAAAAAAAGAGGGACAGGGAAATACCACTGAACCGTTATCATCTACATTACACCAGTCCAAGGCTTTCTTCCTGTCTCTGTTTCTGTCTCTTCAAAGAAGCTCTCAAAACCCAATATTTAGGCACAGTCTAGGAGACAGCTGACTCAAAAACCTTGTCCAAAAGGTCGCAGGGACAAAGCTCCACTAAATACACCTTCAATGCCACCCTTAAGGGGCTTCTGAAAACTCTTTTAAAGGTACCCTGAAGCAATCCACATTCCCCCACACTATTCCTAATGGCACACAACATACAACTTCACATTACAAAAATAATACTCTGTTAGATAGAGACAAAGACCTCTCTATTATTACAGGCACTGTGAACACACAAAAGCAGGGTTTGCAGGTGAGCACAGGGTTTGGAAGAAATCCAAGTGCTATGCAACATAAATATGTTAGTATGCCATAAAATGAGTTCCACCTGTTCTAGGACCACCTATAACTCACTAGCTTTGTTTAAGTTCTTAACACAAGTAAAATTAAAAAAATAAATCACTTAATGATGTAATAGGTTAGACATTTAATGATCTCTCACTGGAAACATGTTTTTTCTGTTCACAGATCTGCTCTGGAAATAAATTAGGCCCCTGACAAAAGAGGCCACTTTAAAGGCTAGTTTAGCAGCAGAACACCCTTATGGGTGTTTATTGTTCATTCAAAGAGTTAGAATAGGTAGGATTGGCATTGCTTAATGTCTGACATGTTTACTAAGGTAGACCTAATTTAAGATGTCTGTTATGTGGATGCCTACTTCTCAGTTAACTGCTCTGGATTGTTTCTTTTGTAAACATTAAGAAATAGACACTTCCAAGGAACAATGTACCTGCCTGATTTTGAACATGTTCTTTAAAATAAGATGAAGTGTTTATTACTGTCTGTTCTTTAAGACGGAAGCCTAAGGTGATTAATTCAGACATTGTATAGTCCAAGGCTGACCAGCTGAATCACAGTATGGGTGTTGTTTGTCAAAATGATAAAAACTACTCAGTTCAGTTTTCCAATTTAGGCACTTGTGCATTAGCACTAGACATTTTTCCAGATAAAACTCTCCGTTTAATAACCCATAAGAGTTTTTGTCCTTTTCAGACAAACTACAGCAGGAACAAGAAGGCAAACATTTCCACTTACAAATTAATTCAGCACCAAGAAAGTCAGGAGGCACATATACTGGGATTGAGAATTTTTGGCTCTGAAAGGGATGCTAAAGGCAGTCAATATTTTTAATTCAGCATGAAGACTCCTCCATAACAGAACCATACTAGACAAGTTGCATGGTGTCAGTCATCCTCCCTAGGAATTGTGTAAACAGAGCAGACACCTGGCACATTTCAAAATCATAGGTGTTTTAGTTAGGACATAATTCATATTAGTTTGATTTACACCAAATTAGAGGTACACTAAAATAGTGTAACCGGCAATGAATAGTATGTAAATATTTTGTTAACACTGTGATGGAATAGCCAGGTATAACACTTAAGAATTCTATGTATGTGAGCAATATGACCACAAAGAATGCAAACAACGATGAGTATTGTTGCACACAGGAAGCATCTAAGTAACAACAATTGCAAGATGAAGAAAAATACAAGCAAAAGGGACTTCAAATACACAGTCCTCCTGCTGAATGCAGAAGAAGGATGACTGGCAAAAGTGAAAGTAAGGTATGGAGTACGAAGAGCACTTAAGGATAATGTGAGGGATGGCATAAAAAGCCTTAGTAAAATCCAGAAAAACTACATCCACCATCTTCCCTTCCTCCACTAGGAGGGTGATCTTTTCATAGAAGGACATCAAATTAGCTAAACAGGAGTTTCTGAACCCATGTTGCCTGTGCCTAATGACTGAACTGTTCTTTAAATATCTTTTAGTAACACCTAGTATGATCTCCTCCATATTTTTAACTAGTACTGAGGTTAGACTAACAGCTTTGTAGTTCCCTGGGTCTTCCCTCATGCCCTCCTTGTCAACTGGAATAACATTGCCTAGCTTCCAGTCAATGAAGTCCTCTCAAGACTCCCAAGACATTTGGAAGATGATTGAGAGTGGTTTTACCGTAACACTTCTAGCTCTTCTGCAATGAATCCCATCAAGCCCCACAGACTTGTGAAGATTCATCTGATACAGCTGGTCCTTACAATTTCAGTGTCCACTTTTCCTGCACTCCTGGTCCTCTGACTCAGAGGATCTGGCAATCCAAAATCTATGAGTATTATTAAAGAATGAGGAAAAAACAAACTAACAAACAAACAAACAAACAAACAAAATGAAATGTTTCTGCCTTTTCTTCATCATTTTCAAAAAGTATCAGTCCAATTTTTTCCTTGGACCTCCTCTTACTGTTGGCATACTTAAAAAGACTTGATGTCTGACACAACACTGGCCAGTTTAAACTTCAGTTGAGCTTTGGTCTTTCATCTCTTCTCCCTGCAGATGCTCACTTCAGGAGATCATACAATTTATTTTTCCTCCTGAGTTTCAAGATTTCTCTGTTCAGGCATCTGGTCTTCTGTCTCACTTGCTTCTTTTAAATAACAGTATCCATACTGTAGTAATCACATCTCACAAGCTAAGAACATCTTGCATGGAAATGGAGAATTTTTAATGCAAAATAGCCTATGACAAAGCCAAGAAATGTGTAAACCATCATAAACTTGAAAGCATTCAAACTAAGCTGCACAGACTAGAGGTCAGCAAAATACAGTCAATTTCTTTGAGTCATTTTTAATAAAGATTTGGTATATATTTACATTACAGGAAAAAAACTGCAATAATCAGATAGCCCATTTTCCCATAATTTTTTCAGCACCATTGTACTATTTTCTGTCTTACTAAGCTAAACAGTCCTGAAAAACATATGGTTATGTTTATTAGAATCCTAGCAAATCCAAGAAATTTTGTCTGTCAGTACCTACTGCATGAATATAAATGTAATCTATTTACAAGTACATCAGAAGGATATTTTTTTATTAAGAAAAAAAAAAAGGACAAGAAATTCTGAAGATATGGTACAAAGTCTCCTTTGTGTTTTATTCAGTTAGTGAAAATTTCCAGTGCAACATGAGAACATTATCAACATTATTCATCTAATCTGCCATTCCCACACCATTTTTGTTAGAAATATAAAAATAAATGAAGATTCAGATAAGTATTTTGAAATTTTCCCTACTAATTTTCATTTTATTTTGTTATTGAGAATAATGAAAGTCCAAAATGTCTCAGAGAAATACTGTACCTTGGATGAAACAAAACCAAAAACTCATCAGGAAGGTACAGCCTGAAAAATGGTCTGGTTTTCTGTCTGCCTGTATATCGCACAAGTAAAAAGATAAATAAGAACAACTCCCATTTTATGTATTGAAAACTTGAATGAAAATGTCCAATACATAATTGCTTTAGTCAATGGATACATAACAATATGAAAACATTATTATGCAGGTGGCACAGGTAGTACTGTACATATGTTTTAATTTGGTGTTTATTTTAATATTTTATGTACAAGATTATTTTTAAACCTTTCTTACTTTCATTGTTTACTGAGACTGTCTTCTTTGACATAAGAAGATGTCATTTCAAAGTACTTACAGATGACATATTTTTCACAGTTTGTTTGAATACTAAGCTATAGTCTCACCGAATTTAATGAGAGCACATTTGTGGGAATGCACTATACAGTACTTGAATAGCCCACAAAGCTGGTTATAGAATTCATAGTTCTGTACCATATGTATATCTGGATAATAACCAAAACACACAAAAGCTGAATAACTGTGGAACTTCCCAGAGACTTAGTACTGACCATTTCTCATTAAGTGATTCATTTCGGGTATCTTGTCCACCTCGCGCTACATCAAGTGCATCAAGTACCACTCAGCGTCTCTGTTGGATTACATAAAATGAATTGCCTTACTTTTCAGATCTGCAAGCCATAAAGTTGTAAGTATTTGGGTAACCAACACTGTCTTCACTTCTACCACACTTGTTTCATGGCAGAGCAAAATGTGGGTACCAAACTATGATGAAGAAAAAGTGCTTATGTGACCTATAAAGTTAGCTCTCCTCAGACTAATACATCACTGAAAATGAATGAAATCTGAAGTGCAACAGCATGCACTTTATCTGCAACTATCATCCTACACAATACTGAGAAAAAAACAAACAAAACAAAAACAAACAAAAACCCAAACAAACAGAAAACCCCAAACAATAGAAATCTCACACATAAAACAAAAAAAATATAAACAAAATAATAATTTAAAGAATCTGACAATCTTATACTGTTCTAAAACTTCAAGGGGAAAAAACTTACAAGTCTTTTGGAAAGGTATGAGTTATTTTGAATAGCCAACTGTTTCACTTTAACAAGCTTCTGAGAAATATGCTAATCAAAAAAAAAAAGAAAAGCACTTTTTTATTCATTAAGTGACAATCATATAACTATGACTGCTAGCTACAAAGGCTTATAACAGATTGCTTGCCATATTGCTGTCCTACCTCAAGAGCACCTGCATGAAAGGCTACTACATCAGATTGTATTGCATGCTTTGCCCAAAGCTGTGTAGCATAAGAATTCAGGTGTTGTCATACCGGATCGGAGCGTTTGGTCTACTGTCTTAACCCTGACAACAGCAAGTTCATAGATTTCATATGCATAAAGCTTCTGAAGACAACTTCTGAACTGTCATCTAGAGATAAATATTTCCTCAATTTTTATTATTCGGTGGTTGGCAAAGGACCTGAAACTTGGAGCTTTTATTTCCCTTTGTGCATGTACATGGATGTGTGGGTTGTGTGTGCATGTATGCATGTGTGTAGGTGTTATATGATGGGAAATTTAATAACTTATTACCTCCATAAAAAGAGAGAGAATAATTTTTATTTTTTTTTAACAAGATGGTAGAGCAGTATTTGGATAGCTAAAAAAGTAAAAGAGGGGAGAGCTGTGATTTTTATCACATTTTAGTCCTCTACAAAGTTAACATGAGAAAGTTAACTTGGTCTTTCAGCTACTTACCTAGCCTTCCTTATGAAGGTCATCTATGGAGACTATTGATATGTGTATGAGACAGCAGTCAAAACACACCCATATCATTAAAATAAATGTATAATAGGTCCAACCTAAAAAAATGGAATAATTTGACTTTTATGCTGGCAGTCTCATGTTGTAGAAAAAATGTTATCCTCGTTACAAGTGGGAGGAAGGCCTGACGCACCAGAAAGCTATGTTGTCATTCAGCAAGACCTGGACAGGCTGGAGAATTAGGCAGAGAAGGACCTAATTAAGTTTAACAAGGACAAATGTAGGGTCCGGTACTTGTGGAGGAATAACCCCAGGCACCAGTACAGGTTAGGGGTGGACCAATAGGAAAGCAGCACTGAAGAGAAGGACTTGGGAGTTCTGGTCAACAACAGGTTGACCATGAGTCAGTGATGTGTCCTTGAGGCCAACAAGGCCAACGGCATCCTAGGGTGTGTTAAGAAGAGTGTGACCAGCAGGCCAAAGGAGGTTATCCTCCCCCTCTACTCTGCCCTGCTGAGGTTGCATCTGGAGTACTGTGTCCAGTTCTGGGCTCCCCAGTAGGATAACTAGGATAAGAAATCACTGGAGGGTGTCCATCAGGTGGCTACAAACATGATTGGGGGCCTAGAGCACTTTTTTTATGAAGAGAGAGTGAGAGAGCTGGGTCTGTTCAGCCTGGAGAAAATAAGGTTGAGGGGGGACCTCATCAGTGTTTATAAATCATTGAAGAGTGAATGTCAAGAGGATGGAACCAGACTCCTTTCAGTGGTGCTCAATGATAGGATGCGAGGCAATGGGCATAGACAGAAGCAAAGGCGGTTCCATCTAAATATGAGGAGAAACTTCTTTACTTTGAGGGTGCCAGAGCACTGGAACAGACTGCCCAGAGAGGTTGTGGATTCTCCTTCTCTGGAGACATTGAAGACCTGCCTAGAAACATCCTTGTGCAATCCACTCTAGGTGTACCTGTTTTAGCAGGTGGGTTGGACTGGATGATCTCCAGAGGTCCCTTTCAACCCCAACCATTCTGTGATTCTGAGCTTTTTGTTGTCTTGGAATATAATACATATTAGACACCAGTGCCAGCATTGTAACATATCACCTGAATGCTTACTTCTCATTAAGGAATTTTATATTTCCTAACACTTCTCCATTAAATGAATAATCTATTGTGTATATATCAGCATCAGAAGTTTTTTAAATCATTAGAATTTGCTTTATTTGAGTTTTGGTTTGGAATTTTTTTTTTTTTTTTATTGTTGGTGGGTGTTTTTGTTTTGTGGGGCATTTTTGTTTGGTTGGGGTATTTTTATGTTTTTACCCACACATTTGATAGAATGTTGTGTTCTCCTTCAGCCAAGCCTTGTTGAGCCAAGACCTGATACTTTTGAAAAGTAATAAAAATATCTTAGTGAAGGTAGGGAATGAGAAGGAAGGAATAGTAGAAGTCAAAACTCAAAGCAGAAATAGAATCTATGCTTTTTACATTGTTATACTTTACACTGGATATATTTTGCTCAAAATTAAACAAAAGGACTTCTGGTAGAGTCAAATTTAACTAAACTCTATCATCAGCTCAAGATACTATTCAAGTGGGACTCCATCCAAGACACCATTCCTGCTCCTGGGTGTACATAAATTATTTAGGTGACTCCCTGCTCTGTCTAAAGCTGCTTTAACTTTCATTTCTCCAGAAATGTCTCTTCTGGGCAAATAAGTCACTATCACAAACCAAGTTTCAATGAACCTAAAGTTTCTTTACGTTGCTGGAGAATCTAAAGTTAGCTGTTGTCAGATCTGTAGCTGTCTTCATTAAGGTTGTGGTTTGTATTTTGCATGAGAATGCACTGTTCAGAGTATTCATCCATCATACTTGAGTTGCAGTCTTTTCTCTGGACATTTCACTTCTAGATTAAGTAAGGAGTTGTAGCCACATCCCAAGAGAGTAACTAAAGTTATTGATCTTGGAGAGGGAGAAAAGAGGCTATACTTGAAGCTAATATACAGCTGGAAATATCATTGAACTGTACTACATCTATAAGAATACATAGCTGCAAATTAAAAAAAAAAAAAGGCAAGCAAACATACAAACAAAACAAACAAACATAAAGAAATAACAAAAAAACACATCAAAAAACACCTAACCTGCAGGTACTAGGCTTGGTTTTGTTTATTATTTATGTCTTTGTAGGTATATAGACTGAGCCAATGACTTAAAAATCTTTAACATATTCTCTCTTTATGTCGAATCTCCACCAAACCTTGGTTATTTACAAATCTACTGAGAAAGGTCATCATGTTCTTGTCTTGTTTCTCCTTTCTCCACAAGATTTTTGATATGTAAAACACTCATGTTTTCTCCAGAAAATTCTGGAAAGCACTTTGCAGTCAGACCAGGTAGAGAAAGAGATGTAATAAGAGATTCTTGTACTTTGCTGCAAGATTCCTCTGTGGAGGATTATCCAGTTCCCACTTAGTTTAGGATTTCAGTTACCATTGTGCTCTAAGAAATCAAAGACCATGGAGTGAAACAATGGAATTTGGTACAGGTAAATAGAGTATGTTTAGTTTCAATGCCTGTGAAGGCCACAGGCAAATAGCGCACGTGATAGAAAATGTATGCATATGAGCATGCAAATATCTCTGTAAATAAGTGGTTTTACAAGCTGATAACATAACAAAATGGAACATGAGCTACAAAATGAATCAATGATGTTAGAAATATCAGACAGGTGTTTATATAAGACTTCATACTATCCGCTATTAAAACAAAGAATACAATTTGAAAAAAAAAAACTCTTCCTGAAAGAGTATGCACTGTTTGTTTTCATGTCTGTCTGAGGTCTAGAAAAAATAAAAAAGATCTTTTTCTTATAAAAAATAATAAAGATGAGAATGGGATAATTTTATATTACCTAAAATCACTAGGCAATTTTTAAAAAATCTACTTTCTTCAGCTTTTTGCATACAGGTATTGCATGACAGTCTTTGTCAAAATGCTTAGACTGTAAACTACTCAGAAAAGGAGGGGAAGTGCAGTCTGTACAATCTAAAAATGGAAATGGTGTCCAGAACCTTTGAAAATACTTTTTTTTCCAGTAGATAGATACTTTGCCCATGTTTTGTGCCATAATTATTTTTAAAAAATTAACTTTCTTTTATAATTGTTTATTGTCCTAATCTATTGATTTTTGTTATACATATCCTCCTCTAGCTTTAGGATAAATAATACAGGTTTCTTTAGTTTCCTTCAATTTATACAGATCTGTTTTCTTTTTACTTTCCAGCTTTGTATCTATTTCATTTCAGATAACTTTTCCTGCACCTACATGATCAGAGTAGTTTACGGAAACTAAGTCTCACTGTGGTTCAGAAATCACTATTTCATTTTCTCTATTGGATATACTTCAGCTGAATCTTTCTACAGTCATATTTGTTTCCAAATTTGATTTCTGTGGATGACCCATTGTGCTACTAATAACGTTGCCTACTTATTCTCTTCATTGTTTGCCTCCAGAGAGAAGTTACCATTTTCTAGCTGAAAGTAATTCTATACTTGACCTTGATATTGCATGTTGCCTTGCTTCAGTATCATCAGGGTCAGTTGCTCCTTTTCATGTGATACTCCAGTCCTTCTCCATGTTAACATCATTATCTCCCAAATTTGTGACAGTATTTCTTTATAGGGACTTGGTTTTTTACAACAGTATGAGGGATTTGAGCCCAATTCCTTTCGAATTTCGCTGCACATTTTAAGAAAATCTAGACTGTCTGTACTGTAGGTGTAAAACCTTATCTCATTTGAAGCTAGAATGTCTATTTCTGAAATGCACAGCATCTGACACATGTAATTAAAAATATTAAACATTTCAAAGCAATCCTGATATGACTAGTCAAAGAGCTCAGAAATCTTGTAAATTAAATTTTCACTATGATCATCTACATTTATTTGAAGATTTTTCATTTCTAGCCTCAGCAAGTGGTCCTAAACATGATAAATTTGAGATTCTGTTTGCAACTGTCTTTTCAAATGCAATAGCATCTGGACATGTCTTAACAAATATTTTAAAGTCCTTGATTAAGCCTTTCCTTGATAAGTTCAAAGACTTGAAGTACAAAAAAAGAGAACTCCATGTAAATATTATTCAGCCATACTTTTTTCTCTCCCTGGTGACAGCTATAAAATGAAATTCCTATTACATGTTTCAGCTGAGATTTGGGTTGTATATTGAGGAAGACTGAAAGCAAACACATGTTTTACAGTGTAAGCATGATAAGCATTTTGCCTCCAGGAAAGATGTCATTTGACTACAAAATGTATTAGATTTACATTTTGAATATATAATCATTATTATGATGTTTCATATCAATAAATTAAAATATAGCAGTTATGATAGGAAAGCAGTAAAATAAAAGCCAGTTTGTTTTCCTATTTCCCTTTCCAAGAAGCACTCAATCCTGACTCTTGAGAAAAAACCCTAAAGGCAAATTAATCTGTGAACAAGGTTTGTTTGTTTGTTAGTTGTTTTTTCATAAATGTTTACTTAGTGATATGCTTCCCCACCATGTGATGGTTTCCCATACTGGTTGTGAATAAAATGTAAAATTGATGTTTGGGTTATTATATGTTGCATTGATAATACCAATTTCCACAACAGAATGCATGTCTTTGCTAAATTCCTGTCTGTAAAATTCAATTGCTGGGTTGTTTAGGCAGTTTTATTTCAAGTATTCACTTCCTTTACTTTTGACTGGAGTTTAACGTCCTTTTCTAAATAGTAAGTAACCTTGGTTACCAAACATTTCAATTTAATTCAGATGTTGCTGAGATTCAGTGGTATACTACAGATATTTTGGCATACCATCCCACTGGAGACAACCAAAAAGAAGACAGAACTCATAGCTTCTAGCTGTTACCTAGTGGCAAATGCCCCTCAATAGTTTCCGCTAATTTAAAATGTTCTGCTTTCAGAAATGCATTCTGGACAATTTTCCCATTAAAAGTTCAGTCACAGAAAATATTTCAGTATTACTCAATCAATTCTAAAGAGAAACATTTTAGGATGAAGGACTTAATTACTCTTTTTTTAATAAATAAATCCACTAAAATGCACTTGCCAATTCACAGCTGAGTAGGAAGCAAATATTTTTGAAACATTTGGTTTGGTATTATTTTTCAGTATAAATATGCAACTTTAAGTGCGTGTTATATTTGTTTTCTGTTCAGCACTGTACATTTAGAAATAAAAGTCTTCATAAAGTACAGCAAATCTAATTATTTATAATGGAAAGTGAAACATGCAGTCAGATAGGTTCTGACTACACACCTCCAGAAAGGAAATAGCACGTTTATTATAGTTATGACAGTGTAAGGGAAATTAAAGAGGTGAGGTACAATAACGACAAAAGTTGGAGACAAAAATTATGTCATTAATGTTTTCCTTCTGTCTCACTGCAGACACCTCCCACATCATTCTGTTACATTGCCTAGCTACTTCTTACAATCTGCATTTTGAGCTAATACAATCTACCAGTTCCAACAGCACAATCTCTCCTAGAAGTCTGTGGCCTTAACTCAGATGTTCCTCCAGAGGGTAGATGCCATCACCCAGGTCTTCAATTGCAGGCCTTGCAGTGGCTGGGGCAAATGTAACATTATCTGTGGGAGTGAGCCTGTGGTCCAGGCTCTGGGTCACCAGGTGAAGGAGCTATGAAAGGAGATGAACAGGCTATATACCAACAGGAGGTTGACAGCGTCTTCACAGAGACCCTACAAAGCCAAGAACCTGAACATCATAGTGCAGGGAATTAAGGCCAGCTAGAGGCTGTACTTGAACAAGTGGAAGATTGAGACTCTAAAGACAGAAGTGCTTGGAAGTTTGAGGATTCTGCCAATTGCAGAAAGCCTCCACTTTCAGATCTGAATTTACAGAATTAACACAGTGTTCTAATCACCAAAGAGACAGATCAGGCTCCATTAAGGAAAGCTGTGAAGCTAGCTGAGCTGAAAACAGATGGTCTCCTTCCCACAGGTAGAAGGGAAAGGACTGGATGGAACTGGGTGCATCCTGTGAATTAACAACAGTAAGTGCAGCTGGTGGTGCAGGTAGTACTTCAGTTTTTATGACCATGGATCACTCTTTGAAGAATAAGGACTGCTAGTGAGAGACAGGATCTATTTGTCAAATTGAGGCAATGGTAACTTTGTTAACAAGGTGACAAAAGTCAGGCGGTATTGATTGGAGGGAGAACAGTGAAGATGACACAGTGCAGAGAGCTTTTTGCAGAAAGTAAATCAAGCCAAGGAACTATGGACAGACTCATCTTAAAATGAGTGGATGGTGTCCCTGTACAGAACACTCTGGCTCTTACAGAGATGTGAACCTTCCTGTTAGTGGCTGAAAGAGCAGTACAGCAGGATGCAAACAGCATGGGAGGTTTCTGGAGAAACTTAGAAAAAACTGACAGAATGAACATCTTGGCTAAATGACATTTACCCAAGTAAATAGATCCCAAGAGGAAATGAAGAAACTATAATATAAATGTCAGCAACCTATCTCTTTAAACCAGTTTTGGTAGAAATAACATTTAATAGCACATTTGTGGAAGAAAGACTCCAGCAGTAAAGAGGAAACAAGCAAGTCAACCTGAATATTTGATAAAAGATGGAATTATTAGGCATATTATAATACTATATGTAACATGGAATGGGGAAAAGAATATAAGTATTTTCTATCAAAAATTCCTACCCCACAAATCTACAGGAATTTTTAGAGAAATCAAGTGGCACATCAGTCTATGTCATCTAGTCATAATGCATTCAAATTTCAAAAATCTCTAAAGGCTTTTACAGAAAAATAAGGTAAAGAGAAGGTTCTGTAAAATGTTAATAACTTAGCACATGACAGGGAATAGAGGATATGAATAAAAGTGAAGTTTTCACTCTGGAGGGAATTTACCACTGTAGCTATCTGGAAACCATGTTGCTCAATATATTTGTAAATGTTCTAGAAAGCAATGAATAATAAGGCTACTAAGTTTGCTGGTAGTGTTCAGTTATTCAAGACACATGATCACAGGGATCTTCAAACACAAATCCCACTATATTGACACAGTGCACAATGAAAATCAAATTCCATGCCTATAAATGCAATAAAGCTAATGGAGGACAATATCTTAACTGCACATATAAAATACTGTCTGCCAAATGAATTATTACCACTTTAGGAAAGAGGCAAATTAATTTATCGTGTGTCTAAATTAAAATAAATAATGAAGGATGTAGAAGCCTTTCTTCACACTTGACATAATTAAATTGTGAAATTTGCCATAGTGTGTATACAGGCCAAAAATATAATGGAATTAAAAGAGAAGCAGAAGTAAGTCACAGAGGACAGATTTATTAGTGCCCTTCAAGAACAGTAAATCTAAATATAATCTGTATCTGAGAAAGTCCTTAGGACACTTATTTCTAAATGCCATGACAGTAGAAAGGCTGTTCTTCACATACTGTTTTTCCTACGTATATGCTAATAAGCTTTGGAATTTATCCATTTTGCACTACAGGAATAATAACATATTTTGACTTTTCACTGTCTGCGTGAGGTAGCTTTCACAAAACAAGCTTGATTAATATTTTTTTTTTTAATTAATATGCAGAAAAGCATTTTGTCCTTTCTGAGCTTGCATAAGAACTACTCAATATCTAAAAATTACCTGAAGAGGATTAGCATTTAAAATAATCTTAAAAAAGAAAATGCAGAATTGTAATTCAGCATATTTTCAATCATTCTTTGAAGTTTAAAATTATTTTGTTGATATTTTTCTTTATATTTTCATTAGAAAATAACAGAAATTTAATTTTTAATATTGGTCTCAGACTACCCACTATCCAGTGCATGTGTGTTTGCTACTCCAAATTTTCACAAATTAACTTCATGTATGTGTGACAGGAAAAAAATTATCTCAATAAATATTTATTATATCCTGCTTTAAATGGCAAATATATCCTAACAAGTCCACATACTGAAACACTAAAAGTTTCTTCTGCTCATGCTTTTCAGAGTCCTAAATAAATAGTTTATCTCCTTAATTCAACAAGAAGCAAAATTTGTAACCTGAACCTAAAAAGAAAGCAAAACTGATTGGTATAATGCCCATTTTTAATGCAAACTGAATTTTGAGGTGCACTATTCTTAGATATTCAGAACCACTCATTCATCTAGTAACATCCAAAGTTATAGAGCTCATCACTCCAACTCTAAATTCTGTTTTATATATCTCATTATTTTATATTATATATATATTTATATTATATACATATATATTATTTATATATCTCATTATTTTATTTCTTGCAACGTTCATCATTAACTTTATGAATCCTGTACTGAAACTTCAGAATTTATTTCTCTAGATTTTTAATTTATTTTGCCAGTAGGAAGAAAAGCATTCAGAAAGGTCCAAAGTAATGAATTTATAAATGTCACAGTGATTCCAGTTCATGGCATTTCATCCTGTACTGAACATAATCATACAAACTCTTACTGCCTCTTACTGCCTCTACATGTTAGTTTTAATTTATTTATCATGTAAAGTACCTAGAGATTATGCTGTAATAAAATCACACATAAATATCACTTACCATCAAAAACATATGAATTGCCATTCCAGATCAGGTAATTGTGTAACTAGTCTTTTTCAGCAGATAGATTTAGATATTTTTAAAAAAGGAGTAGCATGAAAAGTTTAATGTGTGAAATCTGGCTTATACAAAGGCAGCATTTTTTTTTTCTAGGTATTAATCAACATTCTTTTAAGACATGGTATATTATCAACTTTTTTTAGGCTTAGTACATTTTTGGTCATGGCTACTTTAAATTATGACTACTCTGGAAACTCATGCAACATGGTAATGGCTATGCAGATATGCTGCATCATTCAACTATAGGCTCTCTTACTAAGCTCAGGGAAACTTGAAGATGAACCGCAGCAGTAAACAATAAGGCAAGGAAGGCATTCTGTTCCTTAATCTTTTGCATGTCCTTGGTTAATAGGTCGCTTGCCCCATTTAACATAAGTTCCATACTTTTCTTAGCTTTTCTTTAGCTGCTGTTGTACTTATGGTAACTCTTCCTGCACTTCACAACCCTTTCTAGTTCCAGCTCCAGTTTTTGGAAGATGTCTCTCTGTTCCACCTGGCTAGCCCATTTCTGTTTCTGCTTACTCATTTTTTTGTTGTGGTTGATCTTAGTGGGGAGTTCCCTGTTCATCCATGGTGGCTATCTGCTGAATTTGGTCAAGTTCCTGCATGTCGGAATGGATCCTTGTGCTTTGAGGAGATTGTCTTTGATATGCAAAAGTCTTCAGGGCTCCTTTGCTCTCTCCAGTGCAGTTTCCCAATGGATCTTACCAAACAAGCTGAAATTCCCAGAACAAGCTGAAATCTTCTCTGCTGAAGTCCAGGGCTCTTGTTCTACGACTGATCTTTCTCAGTTCTTACCAGATTTTAAACTCCCTAATCTTGTAGTTAATGCTGCTGAGGCAGCCCTCAGCCTTCATGTATGTAATGGAATCTTCCTTCTTTGTGAGCAATAGATCCAACAGGCTATCACACCCATTTAATCCATCAATCAACTGTATGAAGATAGAAAACTTTTACAGTAAAATAAACTTGCCTGATGACACTGATTTAGCAGAACCCTGACTGTACATCTGATGAGGCTGTCACCCAGTATATTCTCATAGAACTTATTTTCTAAATGTGATTTGTTCACGGGTTATATCGATCACAATTCTACTTTTAAATCTGCTGTACACATAAAAAAACTTTTAAACATTATTAAATTTTAAATCAGATGCACAGGAATTTTTATGCAGAAAAAATATGGGTTGACCGACAGTGAATCTAAGAAAGCCAATTGACTATTCTGTTTACTAGCCTCTCCAAGGGAATTTAATATCCCTCATGAAATTCTTCCTCAATATTATAATTCTTATAAATTTGAAATAGCTTCCCACTAGTCCATCATGCAGTCTCGTAGGAGTTATCTAATTTAGCCGTCTTTCAGAATGTTAGAATTATTTATACCAATAAAGCCATTACTTTATAGAAAGAGTTACTAAAATTATTCTTAATAATAAATGTATTTTCATCTTATATTTTAGTGGCTAGAGTGTATCAATGTGAAAGTTCTGGTTTTCAAGACTTTTCTTAGAAATATCCAATTAAGCTACTATTTTGCTCTGCAATTAATTAATTAATTAATTAATTCATTCATTCATTCCGAGTCTTTGCTTGAGTTTTTACCACATAATTTACTCACATTACCTTTACCTTACTCTTCTGTGGAAGACTCAGTACTCTCAGGATTGGTAAGTCTGAGAACAAATTATGCACACTTATCTAGATTGTTCATTGCCACTTAAACAGAAAGAGAGAGCTCCAGGAAAAAAAGGGCTTGCTAACTTGAAAACTTTAAAATATTAAAGCTAATACAAAGCCAATTCCTACTGATGACAATGCTAATTTTCTTTTAACAGTTACTTTATTGCACATTTTTCAAGGGAAGAAACACTTGAAGGTAGTACTTCAGTTACTTTGTTTCATGATTAGCCTAGACTGAAATTATGCTGTTTGTACAAAAGACGTATCTTTAATACTGTAATTCTGTAAATGTGTTAATAAATACATGTTTCCAAACCAAAGGAATACAAATTCTAATGATCTTCAAATATTTCTAAAAGAGCATCAGTGATGTATAAAATTAATAGATTTGCAATCTGACTGGTGTTTATATTTATATGTGTAGTGGAGAACACATGAAATCTCACAGCAAAAGTCAAATTCAAAATCTCTTCCATAACAGATAAACACTGGATTTTTCTTCTTAAAAAAAAAAAAAAAAAAAAAAAAAAAAAAAAGACTAGTGTTCCTAGAATATTCACGTCAGATTGCATATAAACATGTATCCTGCAAGTGTAAAACTGAGACTTTTTATACTTGCAAACTCTATTTTGAAATACACATGGAATTGCTAATCATTTTTAATGAAATGTTGATTGTAATGAATAATGCAAACTACTGAAGGTGATCAATGCCCTTGACAGACGTGCAATTGTGGTATATTCAATTTGGTATACATTATTGAATAAAGTAATTCTGAATCTTTTCACTAATATCCTGGTGTGATTTTCAACAACAACAACAACAACAAAAGCATAGACACTTATACACAAAAACTAGTCATGTGTATAATTACTTTATAAGAATATGATGAGAAACAATTGTGAACTTTGATTAAAAGGTTAATCTGTTTACTTTCCAGAGGTTATCATTTATCTTTTAAAGCAAAAAGAGAACACACGTATTTGCGATTCATCTACGTGATTGGAAATGACATGCTTCCCAATGCTCTGGCTAGACTTCTGCTTGATAAGCACAGAAGGAGCATAAATAATGTAAGACATCATCTAAGACATCATATAAGTCATGAAGTTTGAATATTAGAAGTTCAGTAGAAGAAAAGCCAGGAGTCATCAGTTGGGGAGCAGAGTTGAACCAGCCATATGTATTTCTCTTTACTTCAATATCCGGCAAAAGCTGCTGATTAAACCAAGTTCCAGGATTCTTTCATTTGCACAGAACAAATATCATATAACTGCAACACAGTCTCATATAACTGCCAACACTTGATGGTTATTAACTGGGAAAACGAAATACACAGTGTTATTTTCCACTGTAACAAATGGTTTATTTTCATTCCATCTCATAATATCTCTCCCCTTTTTTTCACCTTCTCATAGAATTTAGGAAATCATAACAAAATTTTACAGAAATGGAGACACGAGTTGCAGTGATTTTTCATTGTTTAAATTTGCTCACAATATCTTTTAAGCCATATTTTTATCAATTTTTATTAAAGTTGTCTTTAGTATTTCTTATTTTTAGTGTAAATAACTCTTCTTTTTTTAGAAGCTGAAGAAGGACCTGTTAAGTAGATTGGTTAGAAGCTGATGTCTCTGTTGTATTAAACTACCTCATTTTGCATCAACTCTGATTCTAATAATAAATATCGGTTTATCTGTCTACACCATTCTTTTATCAGAATGCTTTCTTAAGAGGAACACTGTGAAATGTGACATGTTGATAAAAATTATAGAAAAACTATGCATGGGAAATTATCTGGGGAAGCTTTAGTAGCAAGATTACAGTGAATGTACTTGCATAAAGCACAGATGGTTGGAAATTACTTTGATATCCTCAGTACCCACTCATCCATTTGGTTTGCTTAAATGCAAATCACAAGATAGACCCCTAAGTTACACTGTTAAGAATAGTGATTGCAGTAACAGTGTGACAGTTTTTATCTTTATGCCCAGCATCTGCATGTTCTGTACCATATATTCCACGATGCTTTTTGACAGAAAAAAATCTCAAAATATGCACCAAATTCCTGGCTGAAAGATGTATATATATACACGTGTATATATATATATATATATATAAAATATTTATACACACACACACATAATATATTTATATACATATAGAATATATGTACATTTCACTATATATTTGTATTATATATGTGTATATACAGATACCCACTAACACATACATGTAGGAGGGCTTTTTAGGAAGCTGTAATTTAAATTATTACAAAATTTATGCCATTTAAGTTTCAGCTTCAAGGAATATGGATCTTAAAAAATAAAACTCATGTCTTCTACTCCTTGTCAAGTCTACCAGTGCTAACAGGAGCTAAGCAAATTACTACCAATAACACAAAAACATTGAAAATAAGGAGAAGGTATGGGGAATCTTTAAAAACTTCTTTACTTAATAGAATAATATGACTTCTCTATTATACTGAAGTTTTCGTAAACACACACACAAAATTCAGATTCTTTTAAGGTTTACTTTTGAAAAGGATTTAACAAAGGGACAATAAATATTTTAGATAATTACTCCTGCTGGCTTAAAAAGATTATTTCCCCAGGACCATGTCATGTATCAGATCACTCTTATTTTGGAGAAGATATTTTCTTGTCCACTTTGTTAAATTAAAAGAAGAAAGTAGTAACTTTTTGGTTTCAAAGTGCCATTAGTCACAAAGGATCTGAATGTTGAATGCTAGAGAAATCCAATTACTCCATAGTTCTCAGAATTAGTGATCAAGCTACTTCCTAGCTCTTGTTTTAATATCTATTTTTCTTTTCAAGGTATAGGTGGATGCGTAACAAATATTATAAAATTAATTATCAAGTATGTTGCACATTTTCTGGAAGGTCCTCTCTATATTTTTCATTCTTTATCTCAGGTCATTAAACTCACATACAGAATACACACACACATGTATATATACCTGTGTGCATGTTTAATTATTCTTAATCAATATAAATATGCATATATTTTTTAAGAAAATCTTATAAAATGGCTAATATAGGCAGGCATATTTCAGATTCCATGATAGAACGAGGATCTGAACATCAAAGCATTTTCTAAACTTAAAGCTGACATTAATCTCAATTGGGGTACTGTCACTGTGTGGCAGGATGCAAACCCCCCTCTCTCCCCCTCCCTCCTTCAGTATGGAAGGAGTAGGCACATCTCCCTCTCTCTCTGCTGTTTGAGGCCAACAGCTGCTTTTGTTTGGCCCCAGAGCACCCTGGCCAGGGCCATTAGGAGAAGGGAGTGCTGAGGCGCCACTGAGCCGCTGGGCACCTGTGGCCAGTGTGGGGGATGTTTGGAGGCTTCAGGGGCACCCACAGCCAGTGTGGGGGTGCAGAGAAGCTTCTAGAATGCCTACAGTCAGATCTGATCAGCCAATATAAAAACGGGACTCTCGTCGGGACTCCACCCATTGTCGCGGGTCTCTCGGAGCACGAGCAAGATGCTGCCGCCGAGAGCCCCCCTCCCCGGGATGGGGACTCCGCTTGCCTTGCCGCCGCGGGTGTGAGTAAAACTTCTCGCAGGATTGCGAGTATATTTATACTTTCCGTGCACATTTGCAAGTGTAAAATTCCGTGCTCAGTATGAGCACGTATAAAATTAATCCTCGCATAATCACGGGTGTAGTTTTCTCCCGTGCTTCCACATAAGCACGTGTAATGTTCCGTGCACATTTGCACGTGTAAGTAAATTAACCCTCGCAGGATTGCGACTGTATTATAAATTTACCCTCACACAATCACAAGTGTACTAATTTTCCGTACTCACTACGAGTACTTGTATCTCTTTCAAAATAATCCCGCACCGTGTTCAGGCAAGTGTGTACTCCTCCCGGCCTCAGACACGGCTCCAGCATTGTTCTGGATGAGGCCATGTGCATGCACTCTGTGGACCGCCTGTTGTATTAGTTGCTGCCCCTTAATAATTTTCTTCAACTGATATCCAAACCTGTATTCAAGTCACTTTTGGAGTGCTAAAACCCTGTTTCTCACCGGTTTAATAAAAGTTGTTTTGGACCCTGTTGTCCCTTAAAGTAACCTCGGGGTGCCTCCGTGACACACTGTAAGCTCTATTTAAGTTACACCTTTGTTTTCAACAAAGAGATGATAGAAATACTTTCAAAACAGGAGCAATCTAGCCTTTTTAGCTACACTAAATGGAGAAGATTCACTCTCTGAAAGTATCTTACAAATGAATTAAGGGTGAGTGGATGACTAACTTACGTGAAGTTATCTGCCCTGTATTGTGCCACGTGAATTCCATCCCATTTCTCCTGAGTATGTGAATAGTATTCACAAAGGCCACTTAACTAATTAGATTTCCTGTTTTAGTCAAAATATTTGTGTGCAGAAAAGCTTCTCTGAGTGGTGTATATCTTAATGTGAGATTACATGGTCGTAAGTCATTGAAGTATTACAGGGAATTGCAAATAAATTATTTTCCAGATGACCTAGAGATTCAACAGAAAAGTGTACTGACAATGAATTGCTACTCTTTTAGCTGACGCACATTAAGAAAAACAAGAGCGTAGATAATTGCACCTTTACAGTGTAAAGGTATTATCTTTTTCTCTGCTTGTCTTATTTTGTTTTTCTTTTGGTGGTTGCTTAGCCATTTAAATAAGATTCCCTTCATCAGATCAGAGAATAGAAGATGGCTGGCAGAAAGTTCCTTAGGTTTGATGTATGAGGTGATAGCAGTACTAACAGAAAAGTGATTTCTTGAGTCACTCAGTTACAATCCCATAATGAAGAGAATGACTCATAGTGAAAGAACCTTATTGAGAAAAACATAGTCAGTATGATCTCAAGAAGAGAGTTAGATCTACTGCTCAACTACATGAGTTAAAACGTTAGGTGTACATGCAGTCTCAGTTTTCCGCAGTTGCCTGGATTCATTCCACCCTCCTTTCAGCAACTCAGTTGAGGGTGGAAAGTGGATTTCTTATTTATCTTCACTTTCTGAGTTCAACAATCTTTGAATGCCAAAACTAGGTTCTTCCCAGATTAAACTATACATGAAAATGCAGTTCAGGAGAGTGCCTGGAATATTACAGCTCCTATGCAGAATTTTGCTCACTGGTGCAGTCTAATTTTAGCATACATTACAATGCTTAAAACGAACATAGCACAGGCTCTTGGTTCTCACACCAACTACTTCACCCATTCAAGTTGTGCTGCATTACCTGCTGATGTAGACACAGCCTTTGACATCTGATAATGGAGGGCAGTCATTAATTCCCCACTGGAGTCAGCTGAGAAGGGCGGCTTAAGAGTTCTTTTCCACCTCCATAAGATCTGTTGCCCTTCAAAATACTGCACTCTACACTCATTATGGGCAGCTAGGCTGAGGTTATGTATCATTTATATTAAATGCTTGAAGTGAAACCTCTTGAAGCGGTGTCTGCGTCCCCACTTAGAACTACTTCTTTCTGCAAATCCCATATTTTAAAATTAAATAATCTACTCACATCCTTTGAGTTTAAGGTCCCATGAGCACATTCTGCAAGATTTCTGCAAATCATCCAGGCTAAATTATATTAAGAAACCTGTTATTAGATGCAAGTATATGTACTATGCTAGCAAGTGGGAAACCTACATAAGCTAATGATCACAATTAAAATCTACATGGTGATATAATTTTTAGATTTCTTGGAGGATGAATGGTTCCATATAGAAAGACTAGCAGTATTTTTCTTTGACAAAGTTATTGAAAGTTGAAAGCACATCTTTGGCAAAAAATTGAATTAATCTGCAATTAAGATGTTGCATTAATATAAAAGGAAAATATGAAAAAATATCAGCGATGTTAAAAAAATAGAATGAAAATTAAGAGAATCTCTCTGTGAGATTAACCTTTAGCACAAAATAATAGAAATTATCAGAACTGAGTAATAAATGAGCCCACTCTGTTTAATCAGTCTTTCATTTTCAGTGTTAATATGTCAATACTTCCTGTAATGCTGAAGATTAAAGTCACAAGAAGTGTAACGTAAGTCACAAGAAATTTAGAGGTACAGGGTTTTTTTTTCTTGGTTTGGTTTGGTATTGTTTCTGTTTGTTTGTTTGTTTCCTTGTTTTTTGTTTTGGTGCGTTTGCTTGCTGTTGTGTGTGTTTTGGTTTGCTTTGCTTTTTTTTTAATCTGAGAGGAGCTATTTCGGTTTTTACAGGCTCCTGGTGAAGTAGTTAGAACAGAAAACCTAATGTATGTAACATCAAGATTTTATACAGATAGTATATAGTTAATATATTAAAATAATAAATTAATAGCCAAAAGCTCATATATTTTCTGTTATGACTTATGAATCTATGCATCAATATCACCCAAACATCAATTTTTACCACAGTAGTTTCTTATTATAAGTGGACTTCCAAATACTATGTCTTCAACTGGGAATGTCAGTGACAGTACAACTTATAGTCTTTCTAGATGATATGATTTTTACTACTTTCTTCTCTTTTTTTTTTTCTATAATTCATTAATTCATGAAGGTCAAAAGTCCTTCAACTAGTATGAAAAAACTCAACAGCTTAAAATCCCACAGCAGAAAAAGTAAAAAAATATATTTAAAGATCTTTAACTTTCCACTCTTTCTGCCTTTTGGAAGGTTGATCAGTCCCTGTGTGACGGTAATATTAATGTTGATTTCTTGAAGAGCGGACGTCCTCAATTATGCGGTTTAAATTAAAGGCAAAAACAAAACTTTATTAGTATGCATCCTTATACTTTTTTGCCCCCCCCCCCAGTTTCCTCATAACAATACACTTTCTCTCCTACTTATTTCAAAAAACTATTCCCTTAACTCCTCCAGAGACTTTGTAATAGTAACACATTAAGCTCAAAACCACCTGTATTTTGGTCTTTGAATAGCTTCAGGGAATTTTTATTTCCCTTATGTTTTTTTGTCTTAAACAAAAGAGGAATATTAAATTAAATATTTGAATGTCACAAGTGTTGAAAAATTATTCAAAAACATCACCTGTAGAAAAGCAAAAATTACCATTAGTATGCTACTTTCATTTTTTTAATTTTAATTTAGATAATGATAATTAATTCATATTAGTCACTGTAAATAATTAATATTGTTAAGTTTCTGGACACAGTGATCTCTTTCCTACCTTTTGTTTAAGGATGGTCTTATGCAAAATATGAAACATGGGAGAATTTGGACGCAGCAGCTGTTTAAGGATGTCTATGCTACAATGTCCACAAATTTCACAAAAATTAAGAAAATTAAGTCTCCGGCCAGTTTGGTCCATCTTAGACCTCTGCCATGGATTCAAGGAATCCTCATATGTAGAGATATTTAGCGCTTGTTATGTAAGTGTGACGGTTTGACTGAAAATTAGTTAATTTCCTTTATGCAATTAGAAACTTTTCTTTTTCATAGCTTATTATTTGACCTAGAATCAAATTACCTTACTCAGACCTTACTGTCATCTTATTAAATATTTAATAATGGATTAAATATGAAGCATTACTTTTTGAAGGGTAAGCAAAACAAAATCTGTTTAAGAGGTTTAAGTGTAATCCTTTTGTTATCAGGAAATCTTAGAAAATAAATAAATATCTCAATAATAGCATATCACTCTTAAAAAAACATTGAAAAGCAAACTTAAAGGAACACTTAAAATGATTGAATCTGTCTATAAATAATGTAATTCTCTTATATTCTTTAAAATTTTTGGTTAAATACAAAGGTAAAGACAGTTTCAAATAAAATGGACGAGGTTTGGTTCAACAACTCCCCATCCTCACAACTCCAAATGTTCAGTACTTCCAAATTAACTAGACACAATTCTTCCACAGTGTGAAGCTCAGAATTCAGACTTAAGCAGTGCTTAGCTGCTTCAAAATATGAAACATAAAATTCCCTTTATTACACAAAGAGCTGCCTACTTTTAACCAATTGTAAATGTAATTTTTATTTTCACATATATATAGATATGTACATTTGGATCGTTGCCAGAAGTTGACATGCTCATTCAGGAAACGGAATACTTTTTTGCCTTCTTAAGACTGAAAAAAAGGAATATTACTAGTATCCAAAACAGGTGTGTGAACTTCACCAACTGCAACACTTTGCATAATTCCTGCTTTCTGTCCAGTGATTTTTTACTACAGTATGTACAATGAAACCAGCCAAAAGAGCAAGAAATGTTCAATTTCTCATATGAACTTCCTTACTGCAAAGTAATTTTTCTTTTTTCTCCTTTTTTTTCTTTTTTCCTTTCTCCTATTTTCTTTTTTCTTTCTCCTGTTTTCTTTCTTTTTTTTTTTTTTTTCTATTTATGAGTCTTTCATTCTTTGCTACACATCACCTCACTTCAGTAGGAATTCCAAAGGATAACACAATGGCTTCTAGCTTTTAAACACCCACCTATATCTACCACAATGAACCAAAGATTTACAAGAGACTGGAAAGACATAGTAAAACAAGAATAATACAATGACTGTAAAAAAAAAAACTTTGCTAGTTCGAGTTATGTCTGAAGGTAGATAACTATCAGACTCTACAGCATACACAATGGCAAATGTGAGAGGTATACAGAGCATAGTTCTTTGCTTCCCTACTTTCTCACCTGTCCATTTCTTTTCCTGTATCAGCTTCATTAACAGAGGGACACTACAAGGGAAATCAAAGATGTAAAAAAGACAACTAGGTCACCTCATCTGCAGAGACTGTATGCATCTTAAACAATGCACAAGCAGGGCTTGATCCATTCTAACACCTGTACTTTCTTTTTAATTGATTTTTTTTTTTTTAATTAGCAAGAGTACAGATATAGTCTATTAAAAAAATAATTCCAGTCCTTATTGTATCTTCCATTTATGTATCTTTTATTTCAATATAAAGCATTTTTTTTTTTAAAAAAAAAAGGTATTATTTTCTTTTTAAGTGTACTCTGGTTTCTATAAGACTTTTGCACACTTCATCCTCATCCCTGTTTATCCCTATTTTTATCACTTGATTAAGAATTAAAATGACCAGTTTCATTTTAAAAGTGCTAAATATTCCCGTATGAAATCTAATTGCAGTCCATCTGGCCTTAGTTAAAGCAACAGCTAAATAGAAGATATTAAGTAGAATGTAATTACATATTATGTTTCAAAATTTGAAAATTAGAAAGTAACATGATTGAATGAACTGTGGTGCAATAATATATATCACATAGAATTTGCATTCATTCCAAGACTAACTGCTAACTAGGATAAATTATATAATCATTATCATGTGCTTTCTGTTTCTAAATTTTTCTCTTCGACATTTTTGCATTAAGAAATCATTAAGTTTTATTTTTTAATGTAATTTTTCCATTTAAATTACCAAGAAGTTACTCATTATGGTTATGACTGAACATGGCTTTTGGCACTAATATATCTGTGAAAATACATTGTTTATAATTCCAAATCCTTAGCTGTATCATTTAAAATTTTAACTTGTTTCTGAAGCGGGAGAAATATTATTCTTTTGTCTTCAGGAAAACTATTCTGGTTTAGAGAAGCTAGGGAATTTTCTCATTTTATTGTACCTTTCTTTCTCATGAACTTCAATACAGTAAACTAGATAAATATGCTCCTAAAATAAGAAATGTGTATTTCCTACCTGCTCTAGAAACACCTTTTTTCCTTTCCAGCTGTAAATGTATATGCACTGCTCTAAATACAACACGTAGGATTATGTTGGTATTGCATTCACTTCCTTTTTGCTGCTGCTGACACCATGTTTTCCCTTCTGCACCCCTTTGGTTGCCTCTTCAGTTGTCCTTCAATCCTTTCTTGCCTCTTCTCAGTTCAGGATGCCCCTTGGTTTAATCTTCCCATTTCTCATCATTAACTGGTAGTCATCTTTCTCTTCTTCAGCCCTTTTGCATGCAAGCCTGTATCCTTGGCCCTTGCCTATCCTTCTGCTGGCCACCTGTCTTCCTGCTTTTGAACAATAGAAACTGGAAAGATTAGACAGTGGGACTCATCTGAGCTTCTCTCGTGCAAAAGGCTACAACCACTTCAAATGCTAATCACAACAGGTTGATAACAGTAGGCTGTGACTGCACCTGACATACTGTGCTACTTTTATATGACAGAAAAATGTACCAGGGAAGAGTATGTCAGAAGTTTCATCAATTTTAATAATATTAGGATTTAATCCTAGCACACATATCTACAGTTCAGAATTAAAGCTACTGTTCACCTGTGTTTGCGGTGGCCTGTGTATCAGTTAAGTGGTAAAAGAAAAGATGAAAAAGAGAATGTAGGGACATAGAAATGTGTTGTTGACTTATCACTTTAAAGTCCCAAAGCAAAGATATCTGACAAATAGCACCATTCCCTGAAATGTGCTGACTTAAATATGTCTCATGAAATAGAAAAAGAAAAAAAAAAAAGAGTAACTGAGAATTCCTCACACTGCATCAAGTTTATTAAACTGGGTGACTTGGTGTTTATCAGAGAAAGATCTGAAGACATGGCAATTCACAAAGACATGTTTCATACACACTACTAAATAAATAAACTGCTCAGCAGTAGATGCTCTTCATTTTCCTTTTTCCAGAATAAAAGTAAACTAGAGCAAGTGTATGTAATATTTTAATTTTCAAAGAATGCCAGGAATGTCTATTTTGTTTTTTGTTTAAAATGGTTTTATTCCTTTTCTTAAAAAGAAAAGATGTTCACCATTTGACTTAGAATAAGGCATTAACTACTAATATGATAACATACATAAAAGTCAAGGTTTGTTAAAGTATCTCTTAAACCAAGAATATGAATTTCAGTAAACTGAAAGAAGTGTACATAATATGTTTCCCTCAGAATTTTTAGCAAGAAAGCTAAAAATGAAGTGAGCCATGACATGAAATATGGGCATTTAAGGAATTTGGAGTATAAATACTTGTCCTTGGTGGACTAACGATGAGTTAAACGTTATGCTTCTGCTGCAAAAACACAGAAAAGCTCTAAATCCTGTTCAGATCTGCATAATCATTTGGTTTTGATTGCAACTTTTTGCAGTTACTAAAGAAAACTGGAGTAGCAGAATCACATCTAAATATGAGGTTTATCTTTTTTTCTAAAAAGGTGAAAGGTCTTCAAAGGAACACAGAATCACAGAATGTTAGGGGTTGGAAAGGGCCTCAAAAGATCATCTAGTCAAATCCCCCTGCCAGAGCAGGAACACCTAGATGAGGATACATAGGAAAGCGTCCAGGCGGGTTTTGAATATCTCCAGAGAAGGAGACTCCACAACTCCCCTGGGCAGCTTGTTCCAGTGTTCTGTTACCCTCACTGAGAAGAAGTTTCTTCTCAAAATTAAGTGGAACCTCTTGTGTTCCAGTTTGAACCCATTACCCCTTGTCCTATCATTGGTTGTCACCGAGAAGAGCCTGGCTCCGTCCTTGTAATACTCACCCTTTATATCTCTGTAAACATTAATGAGGTCACCCCTCAGTCTCCTCCAAACTAAAGAGACCCAGCTCCCTTAGCCTTTCCTCATAAGGGAGATGCTCCACTCCCTTAATCATCTCTGTTGCCCTGTGCTGGACTCTCTCCAGCAGTTCCCTGTCCTTCTTGAACTGAGGGTCCCAGAACTGGACACATTATTCCAGATGTGGTCTCACCAGGGCAGAGTAGAGGGGAAGGAGAACCTCTGTCGATCTACTAACCACTCCCCTTCTAATACTGCCGGGGGAGGGAGGCCAGTACTCCACCTGTGTGAGGTGTGAGCGGGTGCAAAATCTGCTCGACATGGTTGTGAAACTTGAGGAGGTTGAGACGCTGAGGACCATCAGGGAGTGCGAAAGGGAGATCGACTGGTGGAGTAACACCCTGACGTGTCAGTCGGAAAGGCCCCAGGGAGGTACCCCGCAAAAGGAGATGGACCTCCTGCCCTCTCGGACAGAGGCGGAAGTCCTGAGACAGCCCTACCCTTGTCTCTGTCGGGCAGAGGTAGGGGACCTAAAAGACGATGAGGGTTGGAAGCGTATTCCGGTTTGGCGTCACGGGCAGCCCCCCTCCCTGCCTGCTTTGTCTCCCCAGGTGCCCCTCCGTAGTAGGTTTGAGGCCCTGGATCTTGAAGAAGAGGTAGGGGAGGAGGTGGTGCCAAGCCTGCCTACAAGATCACATAGGAAGAGGCGGTTGACTTCACAACTTAAGGCTGCCTCTGATAAGGATGAAAGAAGGTTGATTGTAATAGGAAATTCCCTTCTGAAAGGAACAGAAGGCCCAATATGCAGAGCTGACTCTCATCTTAGGGAAGTTTGTAGTCTACCTGGAGCCCAGATCAAGGATATTGCTAGAGAGCTCCCCAAACTGGTGCACCCGACAGACTACTACCCGCTGCTGGTCTTCCAGACAGATGGGGAGGAAGCTGCTTCCCTTAGTCTGAGGGGAATGAAGAATGATTTCAAGGTCTTGGGAAGGATGGTGAAAGACTCAGGGGCTCAAGTGATTGTTGTAGGAAAATAGGAAATTAGGATTTTAGGCCTATATCAGTGTTATAAGCTGTGCTGCTAAGGCTGAAGGTCTCAGCTTGTCCCCTGTACAGTCCTTACCCAGAACCACGAGCGTGGTTACCTTATGCTTGCTTTGTACCTTTTGTTAAGACATTGATAAATGCTATTCTTAGGGTTGCTGATTTCTATGCTGGACTGGTGAACTATGGATAACAAATGAGACAGGTGGAACTTCAAAAGAAGCTAGCCCTGCGACCCGATGACCTGTCGTTCTGTACTTGCCAAGAAAGAAGAAGTGGAACCTGCAGACCACTGGAACGGAAGGAACCTGAGGATATCGACAGTGATAGATATCGACAGTGATAGACAGTGATAGATTTTGCTTAGTTGCATAATACCTGTTAGAACCCTATATAATGACTAGTTATACTGCTGTATGATTGTCACTCTCTGAGGAGGTGACCCAAAGCAGCTGTTCCTGTGAATCTTCTACAATAAATACTGCTCAGAGTAACCCACAAGAGTTCGAGTCTCTACCCAGCGCCTACCTACGACCTTTTTTTCAGTGATCTTCTCTTCACTCCTTCCATCTTCAAGTGACGATGTGGGATGGAATAGGAAAATTCAGTCTCTAAATGGTTGGCTCCAGGACTGGAGCTACAGGCAGGGCTTTGGATTTTTTGATAATGGTTGGTATCATAAGACTCCAGTCCAGACAGTGTTACGCGGGAAAGGCTTATCTCGCAGGGGCAAAAGGATGTTGGGGCAGGAATTAGCTGGGCTCATTTGGAAAGCTTTAAACTAGGCTCGAAGGGGGATGGGGTTGTAGCTGGGCTTGTCCCAGTGGGTCAGCATTCTAAAACTGATGAGGACCGGGTGGCCTTCTGTGCCCCTAGGGAGAAATTGGTGTGCTCTGCTCGCTCCCTGAAATGCCTGTACACCAGCATGGCGAATAAGCAGGAGGAGTTAGAATCCTGTGTTCGGTCGGGAGATTATGATCTGGTAGCAATTACAGAAACATGGTGGGACAGCTCACATGACTAGAATGTGGTCATGGATGGCTATGCCCTTTTCAGGAAAGACAGGCCAGCCAAGCGTGGTGGTGGAGTTGCTCTCTATGTGAGAGAGCAACTACAATGTACTAAATTCTGCCCAGGAGTGAATGACGAGCGAGTTGAGAGTGCATGGGTCAGAATTAAGGGGCAGGCTGGCAGGGGTGATGTTGGGACATGGCTAATAGAGAAGGGGCATGGCTCTATTGATCCGTTGTATCAGGAGAATTTTGTTCTAAGTTAGCATGAGTAGGCCTCAGTTAGCATGAGTCTGGTGTAGCATAGTGGAAAAGTACTGAGCGGTTGCTCTCTGGTTCAGCTGAGCGTTTAGATAAACAAGCTGGGGAATTATCTCTAGCAGGGTGAGGAGGTTGCATTCCAGAGAAACCACAAGAAGGTTGAGCTCATTATGTATACTATCCAATCAATAGAAGACGAGTAGGCATAATTATTGTATACTATCCAATTAATAGAAGACGAGTAGGCATAATTACTGTATACTATCCAATTAATAGATGACGAGTATGCATAATTATTGTAAGTCTTATATAAACCAGCTTAGTGCATCAATAAAGTTGAGGTATGCTTATCACTCATATTGGGTCGACCGCATTCCTTCCTCCGTCCGCTCGGGTCTGGAACTCTGATGGAATTTTTCTCTCGGCAGGGTGACACTGTTGTGGGCATCTATTACAGGCCACCAGATCAGGCTGAGGAAGTTGATGAGGCCTTCCATGGGCAGTTGAGAGTGGCCTCACAGTCACAGGCCCTGGTTGTTGTGCGTGATTTTAACTTCCCTGATGTTTGCTGGAAGGACCATTCAGCCAGCCAGCCACAGTCCAGGAGGTTCCTCCTGTGCATTGATGATAACTTCCTCATGCAGATGGTGGAGGAGCAGACTAGGAGAGGTGCACTGCTGGATCTCATCCTCACTAACAAGGAGGGTCTGGTCGAAGCAGTAAAGGTTGAGGGCTGCCTGGGTTGCAGTGACCATGAGATGGTGGAGTTCAGCATCTTGGGTGGCAGGAACAGAATAGCAAGTAGAATTGCAACCCTGGACTTTAGCAGGGCTAACTTTGGCCTTTTCAAGCAATTGCTGGGGGAAATCCCATGGGCAAGACTGCTTGAAGGAAAAGGGGCCCAAGATAGCTGGATTGGATTCAGAGATTGCTTCTTCCACGCTCAGGACCAGAGCATCCCCATACCTAGGAAGTCAAGGAAGGGAGCCAGGAGGCCTGCGTGGTTGAATAGGGATCTGTTGGGTATGCTCAAGCAGAAGAGGAGAGTTTACAGGTCATGGAAGCAGGAGCTGGCCACTTGGGAGGAATATAAGGCTGCTGTTAGAGGATGTAGGAAGGCAGCTAGGATAGCCAAGGCCTCCTTAGAATTACAGCTGGCGAGAGGGGTCAAGGACAGCAAAAAGAACTTTTTCAAATACATAGCAGATAAAACTAATACCAGAGGCAATGTAGGCCCAGTGATGAATGGGGTGGGTGCCCTGGTGGCAGAAGATACAGAGAAGGCAAAATTACTAAATGCCTTCTTTGTCTCTTGTCTACTATGCTGGAGGCTGTCCTGGGGAGCCCTGTACCCCTGAGACCCCGGATGAAGACAGGTCAGTGGAGGAGTTTGCTTTAGTTGATGAGGAATGGGTTAGGGAGCAATTAAATAGTCTGGACATCCATAAATCCATCGGTCCAGATGGGATGCATCCGCAGGTGCTGAGGGAGCTGGCTGAAGTCATTGCTGGACCGCTCTCCATCATCTTTACCAAGTCTTGGGAAATAGGAGAGGTGCCCGAGGATTGGAGGAAAGCAAATGTCACTCCAGTCTTCAAAAAGGGCAAGAAGGAGGACCTGGGTAATTATAGACCGGTCAGCCTCACCTCTGTCCCTGGGAAAGTAATGGAACAGCTTATCCTTGGTGTCATCTCAAGGCATATCAAGGATAACAGGGTTATCAGGGTCAATCAGCATGCCTTTACCAAGATAAGTCATGCTTCACCGAACTCATATCCTTTTATGAGAATGTAACAAGGTGGATGGATGATGGCAGAGCGGTGGATGTGGTCTACCTTGACTTCAGTAAAGCCTTTGACACAGTCTCCCACAGCATCCTCACATCTAAGTTGAGGAGGTGTGGTCTAGACAATAGACTAGTGAGGTGGGTTGCAAACTGGCTTAAGGGGATGAGCCAGAGAGTGGTAGTCAATGGTGCGGAGTCTAGTTGGAGGCCAGTATCTAGTGGAGTGCCTCAGGGGTCAGTACTGGGGCCAATATTATCCAATATCTTCATTAACGATTTGGACGAGGGAATAGAGTGTACTATCAGCAAGTTTGCTGATGACACTAAGCTGGGAGGAGTGGCTGACACACCAGAAGGCTGTGCTGCCATCCAGTGGGACCTGGACAGGCTGGAGAGTTGGGCGGGGAATAACCTAATGAAATTTAACAAGAGAAAGTGTAGAGTCCTGCATCTGGGCAGCAACAACCCCAGGTTCCAGTATAGGTTGGGAAATTACATATTAGAGAGCAGTGTAAGGGAAAGGGACCTGGGGGTCCTGGTGGACAGCAGGATGACCATGAGCCAGCACTGTGCCCTTGTGGCCAGGAAGGCCAATGGCATCCTGGGGTGTATTAGAAGGGGGGTGGTTAGTAGATAGAGAGAGGTTCTCCTTCCCCTCTACTCTGCCCTGGTGAGACCACATCTGGAATATTGTGTCCAGTTCTGGGCCCCGCAGTTCAAGAAGGACAGGGAACTGTTGGAGAGGGTCCAGCGTAGGGCAACAAAGATGATTAAGGGAGTGGAGCACCTCCCTTATGAAGAAAGGCTGAGGGAGCTGGGTCTCTTTAGTTTGGAGAAGAGGAGACTGAGGGGTGACCTTATTAATGTTTATAAATATATAAAGGGTGAGTGCCAAGAGGACGGAGCCAGGCTCTTCTCGGTGGCAAACAATGATAGGACAAGGGGTAATGGGATCAAGCTGGGACACAAGAGGTTCCATTTAAATTTGAGAAAAAACTTCTTCTCAGTGAGGGTACCAGAGCACTGGAACAGGCTGCCCAGGGAGGTTGTGGAGTCTCCTTCTCTGGAGACATTCAAAACCCGCCCGGACATGTTCCTGTGTGACCTCACATTGGCGTTCCTGCTCCAGCAGGGGGATTGGACTAGATGATCTTTTGAGGTCCCTTCCATTCTCATAGATACTGTGATACTGTGATAATGTGATAATACACCTCAGGATGCCATTGGCCTTCTTGGCCACAAGGGCACACTGCTGGCTCATGGTCATCCTGCTGTCCACCAGGATACCCAGGTCCCTTTCCCCTACACTGCTCTCTAATAGGTCATTCCTCAACTTATACTGGAACCTGGGGTTGTTCCTACCCAGATGCAAGACTCTGCACTTTCTCTTGTTATATTTCATTAATTTTTTCCCTGCCCAACTATCCAGCCTGTCCAGGTCTCGCTGGATGGCAGCACAGCCTTCTGGCGTGAGAGCCACTCCTCCCAGCTTGGTGTCATCAGCACCAGCCCTTAAACATGACACTGACTTAAACATGACTGTTTAAGTCAAGTTGCACATAGAAAGGGTTTGTTCTGGTGTTTTGGGGTTTTGTTTTCTTTCTCAAGGTAGCAATGTGGCTACTCTGGCTCTATTTTTTCAGTATTTCCTCACACAAATGATTTCATTTTTTTTCCACAGAATGACACGCACAGTCCAATTACATCTAGCAAAGTTTCTAAGTGCTTAGCTTTAGGCACATATATATTTGATGAATGACATACAAATAAGTGCATTTGTAAAATAGGATTAGCTTGTATCCCTAACAGCTTTCTTGAACTAGTAATTCAGGTGTTACTCCACAGGAGTAAGAAAATAGAATTCAATAAAAGTTTGAGACATCTAAAAATGTGTGTTTGTTTAGAATCATAGGCTAGAAGTAATGCCAAGGTCAGGTAGGTGTCTACATGAGTTTGGTGTTGAAGATCTAATTACTCATGGAGATCAGCAACTCAATTACTTGCCTAAAGATGAGTATCTTGTGCTATTTGAGATGTCAGAGTGTGCCTAAGACAGATATATAGCTTTTGTAGATATGCTACAGGACTGACCATGCCCTCCTAGAATGGCAGTTAAGAGCCAAGCAGGTCTGTAGCCTGCACAGATGACACAGACAGTTACACAATTAATTCAAATGCATGCTGTCAACCTGGACAAACCAAGTGTTTACTTTTGAAGTGGTTGAAAAGACAAACAGCTCCAAAACAGTTAGTTTGTTAATCCAGCTCAGAGTTGAAAGACAGAGGTTTAATCCAGTCTTTCTTTTTCTTTTCCTCACTCAGAAAACAAAAACAAAGCCCACATCAAAGAGACATCAAAAACAAAGATGTACCATAGGACAAAAGAATGAGTTCTCAGCAAGTGACTTGTTTTTTTGTGTTTTTTTTTTTGTTGTTGTTGTTGTTTGCTGTTTGTTTTTATTGTTGTTTTGTTGATGGTGTTGGTGTTGTTGTTCTTGGGTTTTTTTTAGGATAAAAAATAAGTCACACAGACATTATACAGTAGAACTTCTCCACTATTTCATTCAAACATGACTGTAGACAGTAGACAAATGGGTATGCCTGACTAGACCTCTGGATACTATGTTAAAACCTGAATGAGAAGTAGGCAGGTTGAAATAGGAACCTATGACAAAAAGAGCTTGTGGGATAGATTAAATGTCTTCCAAACCTCTGTAATTACAAGAGACATCATGTACCAGGGATGTAAAAGCCATCCCTTTTTTGTGGTTATGGTATGAATGGGGTGAATTGCCACTCCATCCACAGACACCTTTTTACTGCAGATTTTTGAAAAGAGACTACAGCTAGTCACCAGAGTGCACAGGCTTAAACACTTAAATGTTGCCACAATATTTTAAAAGCAAGGGTAAAATACAGAACTTGCTAAAGCTTTTCTTGCTCTATTTTTTTACATTCTTACTGAAAAGGAAATCACACTTAGAATTAAACTTGTGGGAGAGGAAGGAATTCAGCCTTCATTACCATCTCGTCAGTTCAGTTAGAAAGAAAACAAACATGATGATAACGTGTTTTTTAGTATTTTTCTCCTGTGTGGCTAATATAATTGTGTCTTTTTCAAATCTGCAACACCTAAAGCATTCAAATCAGCATTACTGTTGAGCAAAATTACTTAATGAAGCCTGAAAATGAAAGACAGAGAACACAGAAAGAAATAACAGAACCTGTTCATGAAGAGTATTAAATCATGGAGGTCAGGTCACGTAAAAGGAGGTCAGGTCCTTTTATGATCAGGTGACCCAGCTGGTGGATGAGGGGAAACCGTGGATGTGGTCTATCTGGACTTCAGCAAGGCCTTTGACACTGTCTCCCATAATATACTCCTGCAAAAGCTGGTAGCCCATGGCTTGGACAAGTGTACTCTACGCTGGGTTAAGAACTGGTTGGAGGGCCAGGCCCAGAGAGTGCTGGTAAATGGGGCTGCATCTAGCTGGTGGCCAGTCACTAGTGGTGTTCCTCAGGGGTCAGTGTTGGGTCCAGTCCTGTTTAACATCTTTATTGATGATTTAGATGAGGGGATTGAGACCATCATCAGCAAATTTGCTGATGACACCACGTTGGGAGGGAGTGTCGACCTGCTGGAAGGCAGGAGGGCTCTGCAGAGGGATCTGGATAGACTGGAAAAATGGGCTGATTCCAATGGGATGAAGTTCAATAAGGCCAAGTGCCGGGTGCTGCACTTTGGTCACAACAACCCCCTGCAGCGCTACAGGCTGGGCGCAGAGTGGCTGGAGAGCAGTCAGACAGAAATGGACCTGGGGGTACTAATTGACAGGAAGCTCAACATGAGCCAACAGTGTGCCCAGGTGGCCAAGAAGGCCAACGGTATCCTGTCCTGTATCATAAACAGCGTGGTCAGCAGGACAAGGGAAGTGATCCTTCCCCTGTACTCTGCATTGGTGAGGCCACACCTGGAGTATTGTGTTCAGTTCTGGGCCCCTCAGTTCAGGAAAGACATTGAAGTGCTGGAACGGGTCCAGAGAAGAGCAACACGACTAGTGAAGGGACTTGAACATAAGACCTATGAGGAGAGGCTGAGGGAGCTGGGGTTGTTTAGTCTAGAGAAGAGGAGGCTTAGAGGTGACCTCATCACTCTCTATAACTACCTGAAGGGAAGTTACAGCCAGGCAGGGATTGGTCTCTTCTCCCAGGCAGTTAGCAACAGGACAAGGGGGCATGGGCTTAAACTCTACCAGGGGAAATTTAGGCTGGATATTAGAAAGAAATTCTTTACAGAGAGAGTGATCAGGCATTGGAATGGCCTGCCCAGGGTGGTAGTGGACTCACCGTCCCTGGAGGTTTTTAAACTGAGCTTGGACATGGCACTTAGTGCCATGATCTAGTAAACGGACTAGAGTTGGACCAAGGGTTGGACTTGATGATCTCTGAGGTCTTTTCCAACCCAGTCGATTCTGTGATTCTGTGATTCTGTGAAATAGAAGGGAAATTATGACAGTATAAATGAATTGTCAAGTTTTTCTGAAGGTAGCTTTTAGTTCTTGCACTTATTCCACTATAACATTGTAGACTGCATTTTTTCTAGCGCATACACTTTACAAAGTGATTCAGATTTACCGGCCAAAATCCTCAACTGGACTGTAACTCAGAACAGCAGGGCAAAGTCCCCTAATGCCAGAAAAGCCAAGCATGGAAAGAGCACTAAAGAGAGAAGTCTTCTAGTAAGTAGCAGAGAGATGACATAGTGTTCAAGGGAAAAGATCTGAAATCTGGTGCATCTTCCTACACTTACCTGCAAACTTCAAGCGCTGTATTTACCCTGCTTCCTAAGCGGGTAGAAATTACCATGTTAGAGCATCTGGTTATCTAAAATGATATAAAAATTAGTCTTACATTAACTTGAAAGTCAGTGAGAGGAAACTCTCCTCTGTGAGAGCAAGCTATACATTGAGTTGATGTAATGATAAGCTAATCAGTAGTTAACCTATCCATTCTCTCTCCCAGGAAACTACACCTGATGGGGATATTAGCTTCACACTGTGTGAATGACTGTGGAGTTCTCCTCAGAAGACATATTATCATCTGTGTAAGTCAGCCAACAAAGAGAAAATCCAGGAATGTTTCAAACTTGAAAGGGATTTTACTTATGGCTATGCAGAGAAATATATTTCCTTAAATATCCATATTCTGCATAGTTTGAAAATGGATGTTTAAGGCCAACAAAGGTCCACTCGAGTACTGTCCTGATACAGAAATCCACAACAGAAAACAGTGAACTAAGAAACAACAGAAAGGCACAGGCATACCAGTGATCTACTATCTGTTTATGTAGAAACAGAACATAAAAAAGAAAAAAGTGAGAACAACTTATGTACTTGCGAAAGGAAAGCTAAATGAAAGTTTTCACTAGAAAGCAACATTTTGATGGAAATGGAGAAAATCAATTCTTACGTTGGTATAAAAGAGTGAAACAGATAATAATTGTAATGGATGCAGATCTTAAAGATAAAAGTTATGGGATAAGTAAATGCTGTATGAGGAGTTAGGAAATATGTAAAAGCCAGAGGACATTAATGAAATTGAAAATGTAGAACTATGGGAAAAATATTAATTAAATCTCTCAGAAAAGCTGGAATGAGTTTTTGATCCATAGGAGTTTTAGTCAACCTCAGAGCTACAGACAAAAAAAATACAAAATAAGTTTTCTAAAATCACTTATTGTGTTGAAGCACAGAATGTTCATTTTCAATAAATGAGGCAACAGAAACATAGATATTTATTTTTATTTGGATCTAGGTAATATGAGCATGAAGTATAATTTTAAATAAAAGCAAATTCCAACCAGATAGTATTTTCATCCACACAAAGAAAACTGAGAAAAAACAGATATCGTATTTGTTATAAAAATTATGAGTTAAACTCCTAAGATCTTCCTATTAAAAAAAAAAAAAAAAGTGAGCAAGGGAGGCTCAGTGCTCATAACTCATATATTGAGTTATTTCTCAACTAGATTATTATTGGTTCAACCAAGGTATATAACAGCAGCATTCTGTTATCAAGTGCTACTTGATGTGCCCTACCACCTTCTACACAGCAAGCAGTTGCTAGCCCAGAAAGCAAGGAAAGGTTCTCCTTAAGTCCTGTATTTTATCTCCCAGCCCTGTTCAAATACCTTTGATGCACTACTGTGTACCAACAGCACTAGACACTGATCAAGCTAGTAAATGAATCCATGAGCATATTCTATACCAGTTAAGGATAGAAAAGCATGGGAAACCAAGAATATTGTGGCTTACATGCATAATCATTATCAAAATAAAAACATTTTAAGTGCTTTAGAATGTAGAAAATTGACCTTTTCACAAAGGTTAAGCTTCAGGGCAGAAGAGCCTCTGTCATAGTGTGGAGTGCTACTATAAGTCAGCATTTTAATTACCTGACTGATTTACACTTCCAGTTTATTTACCTCTTCTCAGCAGCCAGCTCATCTTTCATCTTCTGTGTGCAATCACAACCAGTGTGAAATGTTATTAAAATGCTTAGACATAATTGATAAAGAGGCAATTTCCCAGCATGCTTAAATGACTTTCAGCAGGACTTATTTTCTTAAGTTATTTTTAAGATCATGCCCTAAAGTATTTCTAAAGCCTGGCTTCCAAACTCAAGATAGGTGTGGTTTCTTACAGAAGACACTTCTTAATTCTGTGGATTAATGTAAGACACTACTGCGCCAAAAATTCTCAGTATGGATGCAGGTAATGCAATGCAAAAAAAAAGCCTCGGAGGGAGTAAAAAACCTGACATGTTTGCAAGAAAGGAAATACAGAATTATATTATTTTTTATTCTCTCTATTCTCTTTCAATTAATAATGTTGGGATAACTGCCTCCTTAATAGTGATTCCAGAAATGCAGCCCTGATTTGCTCATTGCATAGAAGTCTGTTTTCAGGCAAATGTGGTCCATAGGCTTTCCTGATTATCTAAGGATGATGAAAACAGATTTTCTTATCTTTCCTCAGCTACTTTAATACATTTTTTTCCTCAATAGTCGTTAAAGTTGATTTGACTTCCAAGGTGATTCTCATTTTATTGAGCCACAAAGTGGACACAGAACTAAAGGCTTTAATCTGCATGTCTTGTTCTGGAAAGGATTTTTCTTTTAGGCAAAATGAAGGTCCTATTCCAAACAGCCTGATTTCTAATTACTATGTCATGAGTAAGACACTGTTTTACTCTTATCAGCAGAGTTCTATTAAAAGAGAAACTACAGACTTCAGCAGACCGGAAACCTTATCTGAACTCTGCCTTCATCACCTAATCAAAGCAGATTTATAGAAAATTGTGCATGTCTAAGGGACTGAGTATTCTGTTGAAAAGACCATTTTGGAAAGGAATGACATCTACATCATCAAGGACAGAGCGTTATTAAATTTATAAGCTGCCAGGCATCATAAAAGAAACTGCTGGTTGAAGCTATATACTGTTTGCCATGTGATGTCACACTGGATATAATGTAACAGGATCTGGCATATCAGTGGTATGATTAAAAGATAATATTAGTCCTGTGTCTTTTTAACTAAGGAATAATTCAGTTCCTAGGTGGATAACTGGGGAGACTGAAGAGCTAGTAGCTTGTGCCCTGAGGTTACTGCAAGTAAAAATAGTCCATGACTATCTCTTCAACTCTTATTTTATGAATGTGCATCAAAAGTTCTTTTCATAATTGATATTTGTAATTACTCCTGAGTTTTAATTAAGTATTTAGAATTTGCTTTTTAATTTGCTTTATTTAAAATAGTAATTTTGTTAAACCTTGAAACACTAATTTTAGGGGAATCTGTGTTGAGAAAGTCACTTGAAAAAATTGCACCATAGTCTCTATTCACTAAAGTCCAGTTACAAAGGCATGATCAGATTATCTGTCTGTGTTTCAGTTCTTCAAGCCAATACTCTTCTCACATTTTTTTCTGAAAGCCACAACTGTCTTGATATGAGTCCTGCTAGCAGTGTGATGCTGCTTCTAGGTAATTGCTTAGTTTGTTTACTGAGACGTAAAACCTTAAACCATAAGAACTCTTATTTTGGTCTCTGTTATTTTACTAAATGTATACTTTCTAACATGTATTCTATACCTACAGCTGGAGAGACAGTACATAATACACTAATAATACAGATAACAAAGAGCTTTGTTGAAAAGACCATCTACATTTTACTGAGAAAACAATCTCCTTGCACCAGCAAATGTGGTCATGCTCAAACGTGGTTTGGTATTATGATTAACTGGCATGATTTTTTGTTGGAGTAGTAGCCTGTTCCCAGATAATGCTGAGGCACAGTTCAAGGAATTGCATGTACAAGGGACTGTTGCTGACAGGCAACCTAAAGGGAACCATCCAAGTTGGTGTGGGAGGGAGTGCACAGGAAAGAGTCTGGGATGAGAGTGCATGCAGTTTGGTCCTAGAAACACTAAAATGTTCCTGGCTCGTTTATGTACCAGTAGAAACATAGCCTTGAATTTGCTTTAGATTTCAGTGTTTCAGCTTTAAGATAATACTATCAAAGTCTTTTGAAAAGCACTTTGTCACCTACTTAGGAAAAAAAAAAAAAAAGAGACTTTTCATTATTATACTATTTCAACCTAACTAAAATTTTTTTAAGAAAATTCTCACTTTTTTCGCTATATTAAGGTCTCGTTCTCATTTGCAAGACTTCCCAGCTCAGCACCCCACTAATCGATTCTCATCTCTTTTCACATTACCATCAATCCACTCCCTCTCTTCTGCAAATGATGTCAGCCTTACTGGTTTGTTTGCCATACTCATGCCCAAAGTATCTCTGCACTTCCTACCGAGACAGTGACTGATCAGTTTATTATATTCCTACCCTCAGTTGTTTCTGACAGCCCAGATTTATGCAATTTTACAGTAAATCAATCAATATGTAACTTAGAAATATACCACCCAAGAAAACGAAGGTTTATTATGCAATAGTTAAATAAAAGAAATTAATTAGCAAACAAGATGTATGTGTTCTTTTCCTCTGTTGAGTTGTTTGTTGCTTTTTTTACTTTTTTAAAACATATGAGACAGGAACCATGCCTATATTTTTAAATGTATAAGCTTGCAAATTTATAGGCTCCAAGAAGAGTGGTACAAGAAAAACAATCAAAAATTACAACAGAATTACTTAGAATCATAGAGTCATTTAAGTTGGAAAACACCTTTAAGTGCACCTAGTCCAACCGTTAACCTAAAACTACCAAGTCCACCACTAAACCATGTCCCTAAGTGCCATGTCTACACATCTTTTAAATACCCCAGAGGATGGTGACTCAACCACTTCCCTGGGCAGCCTGTTCCAATGCCTGACAACTCTTTCTGTGAACAAATTTTTCCTAATATCCAATCTAAACCTCCCCTCGAGCAATTTGAGGTCATTTTTTCTAACCCCATCACTTGTTACTTGGGAGAAGAGACCAACACCCTCCATGCTACAACCTCCTTTCAGGTAGTTGTAGACAGCGATAAGGTCTCCCCTCAGCCTCCAGGCTAAACAGCCCCAGTTCCCTCAGCTGCTCCTCATAAGACGTGTTCTCTAGAACCTTTACCAGCTTTGCTGCCCTTCTCTGAACTCTCTCCAGCACCTCAGTGTCTTTCCTGCAATGAGGGGCCCAAAACTGAACACATGCATGGAAACAGCAGAATAATAGCTAGAAGGACAACAGTAAATACCATCAAGCAGCTGCAGCTGGGGTGTAGAAAAAACACATCACACTAATGGTTTTACTTACCTTGTGTGCTTGACAAGTAGAACCTCTATGTTAGATAACATAGGTCTGTGAGAAACTCTAAGGTACCTTATAATTGTGCTTGAGATTCCTGCTTTGTTGTGAAAAAGAGTAGAAGACTGCCCCTGCTTGAAGCCTTGAAATACAAGTGAACACAGCAGCACTACTGATCTTCAACCAGGGCTGAATTCTGCAGTGCCTGTGTCTCTGCTTGTGTCATAGAATCATAGAATCACAGAATGCTAGGGATTGGAAGGGACTACGAAAGATCATCTAGTCCAATCCCCCCGCCAGAGCAGGAACACCTAAATGAGGCTACACAGACTGTCCAGGCAGGTTTTGAATGTCTCCAGAGTACGAGACTCCACAAACCCCCTGGGCAGCCTATTCCAGTGCTCTGTTACCCTCACTGAGAAGAAGTTTCTTCTCAAATTTAAATGGAACCTCTTATGTTCCGTTTTAAACCCATTACCCCTTGTCCTACCATTGTTTGTCACCGAGAAGAGCCTGGCTCCATCCTCATGACACTCACCTCAGCCCGGGAGCTTAGGTGCCGTTTTGAAGATCCCCAAGTAGTGAGGTAATTAAAATAAATTCGCTCTTTGAAGTTGCATTCATGGCCTCTGGTTGTTCTCGCGACCTGCCTGCATTGGCTCACAAAACATGGTATTTGAGGTGGGGACTCCTCAGCACCAAGTACAGTGAGACTATCACTACCTTAGTCCTGCTGGCCACACTGTTTCTGATACAAGCCAGGATGCTGTTGATCTTCTTGGTCACCTGGGCACACTGCTGGCTTGTATGCAGCCAGCTGCATTTCTCTTATTTGCATACTATCACACCATTATTATCCAGTTCTAGATATATATATTCTGCTTGTGTTGTCACTTGTGACTTGTGAGTTAGAAACCAAAAACTGCAAATATTGTGGTTTTAGGCTTATTTCAGATTTCTTTTAACTAGAGTTTGAACATGTTTATGACAAACCCATAACCCCTAGTCCTTTTTACTAGTTGAGAATAGCAACATGTGTAACTTCATCATAATTTTCAAACCACCTGCTGCTGCTTGTTTTTAACTTGCATGAAGCACTATTAAAATTTATGCCTGCAGTCTGTTTCTCAGTAATTCTTGGTCTTTAATGTCACTCTTATGTTTCTCTAATAGGTGTTCTTCCATACAATTGTTTTTTTCCTTCTCAAATGTAATAAATATCTAAATCCAAGATCTGTATGTCTGTTTCTTCTAATATTTTCTTCTCCAACCCTTTGCTTTCTCATCTATATAATTGTTCTACTGTGAAGCTTCCTTGACATTAAGAAAGAACTGGAAGATTTTATTTCTGAGGCTAAATATTTTCCTACAACTTTCTTGGCAATCTAATATGTCCTCTGTTACGTGGATTTTTTTGTAATTTAATCTCAACTAGCCAAGTCCAGTAATCACTCTGAGCAAAAGTCCTGTGATTACATATAAGCTGCATATGTTATAGAATATGTAGAATTCTAAAGCATTATTGTTGGTATCAAAGCATTTTTATTAAAGATGGATCATAAGAGTAACCATGACATAAATACATAGTCATTGCACTAGTATGTGTAACCTGCCATATCGGTTCAACAGTTGCACTTGATGATCCTTTTTGGTCCCTTCCAACTCAGGACATTCTATGATTCCTTTCTTAAAATCATCAGTGTAAAATGGCATGATTTTGGAGTAGAGCTGAAAGCAAGGAAGAAGACCCAAGGGAATCTCATATGTCACAGGGTGTTTATCTCAGGATAATTTAATCCAACTCCTTTTGCGCTTCACTTTGCACAGGTGAAGATTGATACACCTAAACCTAATTAGCTACCTGTGGACTAGGGAACTTTTCCTCTGGAAGAAAAAAAAATCTGTTTCTACTCTAATGGGGGAAATGTCTACTGGAATAACATTTCTTTCTATAGGATCTAAAGCTGTGAGAAAAAAAACAGAGTTACATGAAATGAATATTTAAAACATAATACTACTGCCAAACATTAGGCAACCACCTACACATCCTACCGTGTGACTACGCTGTCTAATAATATTCCTAGTTTTGCTGTATGAATCAAGAACATCTTTCTTAAAAAATAAAGTTTCTTTTGTTCTTTTGAGAATGTAGGTTATATATCTTGTTTTAAAATGAGTAATTCTGTATTCAGAAATAAGCATGGCTCTGATATTTTAAAGACAAAGACTAGAGGATATTTGCTTAACTGCTTAACTGTTACTTTGCAGATGCCTATTTTAGGTCAACAAAATTGCAGCTAATACATAAATATATTAAAAGCTCAAGTTCCACATATATAGTTTAAATAGCATAACAGCAATAATTATTGCATGCATATTTACCATTGTGCATAAACAGATGCTCCAGCCCTCTTAGTCAAAGCAGATAATAGTAGAAGAAAGTGAAGTGCTCTTAATTTATCCAGTGGCTTGCTGACTGCTTAAAGATCTTATAGAGAATATGGATGGAGTAGATCTTTTTACTCCTGCAGAAGAGATTTGAACCTGTGATCTTCACTGAAAACACATAAAAAAACAGGCCACTTGAGGATGACATACGTAAGAAGTGTCTTAACTCCCTGTACCTAAACAGAAGTCTTCTATTTTCCTGGAATAAGTCACTACATTCTATGTTACTGCACCTAGGATAATGAGGAGTGCTGAGTTACAGGTTCTATTCCAATTACTTCAAAAATAATAATATGTATAAAAATTTGATAGTACAGGAAACAGAAGCTGTGAAGTTCCCTAATCACAAGCCCACAAAGGCACACTAGTTGTCTGAGCTGCTAAGCAGCTAAGCTACCGTAGCCTTCTAGCCCAGTAGTACTCTATTTCCATTGCTACAATAATCACAGGAACAAGCCATTGATTTGCAGGTCCTCAGAGCAGAGGCTTGTAAGACTTGTCTGAACCTGTCTTGAATGCTTACAGCCTTATTTTTACTTGCTTTAGCTGTAACAGTTATTTTTCTAATTTTTTTTTTTTTATTTTTCTAACGGCTGTGCCTGAGTTAGTTTACCTTTGATTATTTCTATATGATAGGCATGATAGTTTTTGCATAAATAGTAGTAGTAAGCAGTTACTCCTTTTATAACAAGGTATTTATGACTGACATAGTGATTTTATGCAGAGAAATATAGTCCTGGTCTGATAGAAGAAGCCTTGAGAACTGGGTACATAGAATACGGAGGAAGAAGCACAGGCATGGGGCGATGGGAGACAGCTGGAAATCCCATGGCTCTATGAAACACACTTATGACCACTTAAAGAAATGCAGACCAGGATCTAAACATCTAGTTTTAGGCATGATGGAAACACTAAGCAAGGCCGTGACATATGTAAAATGCAGCACATCATACAGTAAGTTCAGATGTGACTTTCAGACCAAGAACAAAGTTTAAAAGTGTTTTGTCAGTTATATAAAAACAAAGTCAAGGGAATCTTAGAAGGCAGAAAAGGAAACAGCCAACATCAACATTATGCTTCTTTCCAGCAAAGAATTTGAGGTGCTTATGACTCTCTGCATTCCCCTACGAACACATCAAACTAAGGACATTGACCTTAGGACCCAGAGGGACAGTGGAAGAGCGAACATGGCACAAAGGGAAGGAGTGGACAGGAGGAGCTGTGTGTATAACACTATCCTGTCTTTGTTCACTGCATTTGGTAAACAAACTCTCCAAGTTTGCTGTTCTTTGAATAAATACAGGCAATTGTAGCAGCTGAATTAATCTTCAAAATCACATTACAAATTCAGTCTTAACCACAGTGCTGATTTTTCAATTATATTTTTTGTTATTAATTGAGAAAATACTGGAAAAATATACTCAGATGTACATCATACCTAAGAAATGAAAGATATGGCTGTGTGTACATGTGCAGGCACATCACAAGAAGAGCCAGAGGCCATGACTGAATTGCAAAGAGCAGGTTTTATTTTAGTTACCTCTCTACTGGGGGATCTCCAAAGTAGCACCTGAGCTCCCAGGCAGAGGTGACACAAGCAGGGACGCAGGTGCTGGTAAGTTCAGCCCTGTGAGAAGATCGCCGGGCCTGCTGAGCTCGCCTGTATTTCAAGGCTTCATGCAGGCACAGCCTCCCGCTCTTTCTCACAACAAGGCAGGAATCTCAGACATAGTGATAAGGTGCTTAGAGTTTCTCACAGGCCTATGTTATCTAACACAGAGGTTCTACTCATCAAGCACACAAGGTCAGTAAAACAATTAGTGTGATGTATGTGCTTTTTCTACAGGCAGCTGCAAGTCACTTGAGTGTATTAACATTTAACTAATCTCCTCTCCAAATCTTCCGCTGTATTCCCATACAGTGACATTTAAAGAAAAAAAACAAAAATCAAACCAAACCAAACAAAAACCCTTTCATTGATATGCTGTTTTTTTACAGGATTGTATTTCTCTTGAAACTGGGTTGATTGCACAGACTCCAAACACTAGAGTTTCTGTTTAAATCAAATGAAAAAATAACTCAACTTTGCCGTGTACAGAAAACAGTTCCGAACATTTTTAGAATTTTTATGTTCAAAATGCTAAAGCAATCACTAGAAAAAACAAGTATTTTTATCCCATGGAGCAATTTATGCTATTTAAAAGAGTACTTATCACTCTTATCTAAGAAACACAGTTCATTTAAACAAAAAACCTTTTCCATCATCAGATTTTCACACAGTTATAGTGTATAATTTAAGTAAAGAACTCTCCAATGGCTCTCTATTTTGAGTAGAGATTAGGTACTGTATGACTTTTCTTTAGATTAACACAACCTGAAGGATTTTGTTTTGTCCTGACAAACTAGTGTAGAGTCTGAAACATTATGGAAGTAAATACAGAAGGTATGCAAATAAATAATTTTAGTCATCTATGTTTCTATGTAGCTAACGTTTCGGTCAGTAGTAGAAAAATATAGAGCACTGGAAAATATTAAACACCACAGAAAATAAGAGTATAAGCTGGTAATTACTTCCAGCAGAGTTTGATACTTTAATGATATTGACCAGTATTTTTTTGGGAGGATAACTTCATAGGAAGAAAAATCACAGAATCACAGAATATTTGTTACATTTGTGTTCTTTTCTGCTGAGCATTTCTAAAGCTTCCATAGTTAGTATGAAGTAACAGTCTCAGAACTCAAAGAATATATCAATTCTAGAAAAATTTAATTAAATTTGCCACTTAAGTAACAAAATAGTTTGAGTAATAAAAAATTAACTTGGAGAACTTCTGAAAATGAAAGTATTACTCTGTGGTTGTTTTTCTATGTAATGCTCACATCTTCATCTTACAGGAAAAATGGAACAGTTAGATTCTTACAGTTGGTTTTGATCATCCTGACAAATTAAGTATGTCATTTGCACACATCACTTGGATTAATCCTGAGAAGGCATATCTTTGGGAAGGAGTTAGTTCATAAGGGTGACAATATTTTTTTTTTATAGAAATATTTGGGGCAGAGTGGAATCCAGATTGGTGAGGCCTTTGAAAGCTTTTCTGTACATTTTGGCAGTTTCTGAGGAGAAGGAATGACAGTCTTTTAACACAGCCCAAGACTAGTTTTGTATAAATCCTTTGAGTTTCAGTGTTTGCTTCATCCAGCATGTTCTGCCACTGAACTCTCCAGTTTCCACCCTCCGGAGCTCCATCCAAGGAAAAAAACCTTTGGCCACTCTGAGAATGTTGAGGAAGTAGCAATTTAAGAGATAGTGTACAAACACGAATTATCAATATGTGGCAGTAAAGACTCATTTAAATGAAAGGCATGGAATACAACTATCCATTATGTTTGTTTGATTTATTTGGCTTTATTTATGCTATAAAACAAACAAAGAAATGAAAAAGGTCAGGAGACATTTGTTGGGTTTTTTTTGTCCCTGGAAGAGAGTGTCTTGCATCCAGGCCCCCTAAAACGTCCCCTAAAACAGAGGGCAATGTCTCTATGTATTAACATGTCTCTAGCATGTTAACTCTGGGTCAATATCTGATCTCACATTATGGCTCCATTTAATAATAACAGCAGCAACAGCATCATAGTATGAACATGTATGAACATATATGAACACTCAGAGGTGAGAAAAGGAAAAGGAATTAATAGATCCAGAATTTTCCACATTGCTTAATGACTGGTTTGCTGTCAGCTCAGCCTCAGGCTGCTCCAGTGTGGTCTTTCCAGCTTTCAGCCTCTGTTCTGCAAAACCTCAGTCCAAGACTGCAGGTTTTCCACCACTGTAGATGAGACTAACCGAGCCTGGCTCCCCATCTTCCAGTGGAGGCTGTAGTTTTCTCCATCAGGACCTATCAGACCTGCCAGTCCTATACAAGTGTCTTGAACACAGCACCGCCTGTCAGTTAACACTAAATGCCAGTGTTTCTGCAGGTTAGTTCAGCCAGTACAGCCAGACAGTTGTCTACATCTCTCTTCCCTTCACTATTATATTACCATAAACATTTAATACACCATAGGAAATTCTACCACACCTTCAAGTGCTGCTCCTAAAGGACACAGACTTCCTTCTTTTCTTTGTCATACCTGCCAGCCCTACAGGGATGTCTCAATTGTTCCTTTGTACAATTTCAATAGCTGAATCTAATCCTTGGTCTCCGCAGGGACCACAAAATTTTAGTAATAGTTTATGTGAAGTTCCATATGCAGTAGACTCCTGTTTGAAACCTGGAACAGAAACCCATCTGTGACTGAAGAGAAAACATGAAAATGTTCATTAAAAATTAACTTCTACCGTGCCTAGTACAGAGAAGAACAAACATGTCTGAGGTCTGATGAAATCAGTGTTGGATGAAAAAGAAGTCATATAAACAAGATACATTTCTGTAAGTGCCTCTGCATATGAAAAAATACTAGCCCTTCTGCTATGTCCTAACATATCAAGCAAAAACAGAAGTCCAGTAGCAGTGATAAGCTTGTCCTACTATGCAAAACAGATTGTTTTAAAAGCTCACCAGGTGTAAACACAATCTCAGAGCCCACAAGCCCACTGATGCCACTGCGAAACAAGGACTCATTTACTGGATCACCTTCACTGATCCATGATTACACTAGTTCTGTACTATTTTATATAAGAGGATGGTCTGCTCCAACATATTTGGTGAGACTCATTTTTAGGGAATTACCCAGATTTCTACATTCACTCCAGTACTTTTGTTTAACTATTACTTTTATTTTATTTTATTCTATTTTATTTATCTTTTTAACTGGAAAAGACCATAGACAGAAGATATTTGGATCTAAAGTCTTTCAGCTAAGTAACTCTGCTTTGGTGTCAAAAAGAGAAAGACCACAAGCTTCCTTCAATGCTATGCAAGTTATGGTCTTTTGCACTTCATATGATATAGCTGAAGTATCTTTTTAGAGTTCTAGAACAAGACTTTATCTCAACACCTCAGGGTATGCTGGTTCATAAATTCCATGCAAAGCTTTCAAGTTTCTTGTAGTAAACAACAAGATAAAGCCAACAGAGTCTTTTTTCTTATATATAAAATGAAGATCTCTGAGCTGTTATTGATTTTAGGGTAGGATGAAGAGAAATAAAGACTGAAGTTTCAAAATACTCTAGTCCTAAACTCCTACAATAAAACCAATTAAAAACCTATATGGCAAACATTTCTGCATACCATGGGCACACTTTCTGATGCTCTGATGAGTCAGAGATAAACAATTCTTGACAGAAGCCATAGGTTTCATAAGGAACATGTCCATTCTAGTAAGTTTGGTATTAGCAAAACTGTAATTTCTTTCGTCTTTAAGACACCAATACTCTAATGAGAAAAAAATCTTCAGCATGTTCCAGTTCTTCAAAGTTTCTAACATTAGAAGGAGTTCTCTTTGGTAATGAAATATTACAGCAGTAAAGGTATGTGTACTTGTGTACTTTTTATAAACTAAAAATAACTTGGAACACTGGGTAAAAGTTGATGTTTTTCTGTGTTTTCTGTCTTGGGTTTCTGAATTGAACCTTCTGATATTTGACTGCCTTGCAGGGCACATGTCTCTTGGAAAACATTCTATGGATTCTGAAAAAAAAAGACAATCTAATTTTTTTTTCTCTTTTTTTTTTTTTTTTAATTTTTTTCCCCAACACTACCTCCATTAACCTTTACAAAGATTTAATCTCCAGGAATTATTTAGTACATTATTTATTATAGAACTTTTTTTATCACTGCATTTTTGAATATTCAGGCCCTAATCCATCATTTTTAAATGCCAAATACAGTAATGCCTTCAGACATCTCTCATACTTGAATGTAAGCATCCTACTAAATACATACTGAGGTAACAATTCAACATTATAGCAATCATAACAGTAAATTCAGTTTCTGTTTTTCTGTTCCTTTTTTATTCTTTGAAATGCAGAATTTCTGCCTCTCATTAAAAAAAAGCTTTTGCTGAACACTTGTAAATTTTTTTGCACATATTTGCTGACATGCTTATTACTAAGTATTTTAGGTGTTTAATAGCCAATACATTTTTGCTCTGTTTTGTTTTCCCCTTTAATGCAGAATGGAACTATGCAGTGCATAGCTCAATATACAGCTCTTGTAATAGAACAAATATAATTTTTCTTCTCTGTAGAAATTATCATCTATTCCTCTGGTGTCATTTTGTCCTACCTATGAAAGCTGTCTTTTGTTGTATTTCTGAGTTGGGCTTTCTTTAATGGACGTTCACAATTACATTTTTATGTGAAATATTTCTGTCTTTTGACTATTCTATGAGAAATTGATTTCATAATAATCATATTAAACATAGAATAAATTAGATGTTTTATTATTAATCTTTCCAACATTTTCAAATTATTTTTGTATACTATACTTTTACAATAACTGAGAAAAAAATTAAATAACACATTTTGTGTTAATATTATACAACAAAAAATAAAATGTTTCATATAATTCTGAAACCAATAAACTTAGTTATTGAGTTAGCTTACAGTTAAGTCTGCCACAATAATTTTCATAGCATTTAAGGAAACAAAAAAAATGTGGTTACAATCAATAGTTCCTGGTACTTCACATGTTTCAGGAAGGTATTCAAATACTTTGATAGTGACTGTGATTTTTAAATATATATAGAAAGCCAGAAGATTTTGAATAGTGAAGCCCCACGTGTGTCATTGCAATGGCACATGAAGTCTCACAAGTCAAGGAGAGAGCACCTGACATCATACATATAATTAAGAGACAGAACTTGATAAAAATATTTAGAAAAAAAAAAATTGAAAAGTATCATTTTTAATTGGAAGGTCCTGAATCTCATTTAAGGAAACTACCATTCTTGTAATTGTGGAAACATCTATAGACTATATTGAATTGTGCTATAACATAATAACCGAGCTCTAGGACTAAAGCAGTAGGTAAACGGAAGAAAGCAAAGAAATGTGGACTCAGGAGAAGGGAGAGGAGAAGATGATAATGGAGATAGATGTGATTGCACAGGTGACTGCTCTAAGAGTCTCAGAACTACTGAGAACAGTCAATGGCAAAACAGAGAGGATACTTAACAAATTTAATTAGGAAAAAGAAAAAGCATGTGCGCAGCATCTGGCATTTTTGCACAGCTGCTGCAGAGTCCTCTTGCTGATTAGAAGAAAAATACAAACAGCAGGTAGGTTGTTGTCTCTTCAGCTACATTGCCACACACACACAAAAAAAAAAAAAAAAACCACCATGCTTTTTTTCTCCTACCTTATATCATTTATAGTTTGCCTCCACAGCTGGTGACTGAGATGTATTACTGTACTATTTCTCCAAGTTTCCCTCTGACCCTTGACGATTTGTATTCTATTAACTACCTAGCTCTCTCAGATGTGTCAAGAAATTCACTGAATTGCTTTACTGAAAAAAGGGACAGAACTAATACTAACAAGGTGAGCACTATCACTTGTTTACTGAGACTTGCAAACATACCCCCTTTACCCAATATTCCTTGGCTTTGCTGTATGGTTTTGACAAAAATTCTTTTTTTTCTTCCCCCACAGGACAGAATGTCTCTTTATGTACCAGGTATACTTTCCTGCCTTTGAGTTCTACATGGATGAGTGGCTTTGTAAGTCTGCATAATAGTTTCTGGTAAACTAAAAATCCAAATGATCAATGCTGTGCTTTAAAACTCATTCATGACCTCATATACCCTCCTGGTGCCTTACAAATAACATTTTAGGGTACTGCAAAGTTGTAACTTTTATCTGTCTCATGAACAAGCCCAGTGTATGTCAGAAAATCAGAACAAATAAACTTAAATTAACTCATGTTTTAAATGAGAGAAACTGTAGAAGATATATGTGCAAAATTGTTTAATTCTCATTGTCTTGTATTGGGTGACCTATGTAGTCATCTAATAGCTGAGCAAGACCATGCAACAAGTAGGAGCACCTAACAAGTACCGACTTTTTAGTTTTTTTCATCCACTTTTGTACAAAGCATAAGTAGCAACACAAGATGAGAAGCAAAGTTTATTGTAATGGAGTGACTTGGCTTGAGCATTACAATGGTGATTACACAGAGAAATACATGTATTTGTACTTTTAACTCAGTAGCTTACTAAGTTCATTATTTGAACATGATAAAATGGGGAGGGAAGTCACGAATTTGCTCTCGTCAACCTAAAAATATGTAATGGTAATGGAGTTACTTTGAGGATATTGTCATACTAAGGATTAAGTGGCAGCTATGACTCTGCATTTCCAGTATTTATAACTTTCAGTAGCATCTCTAACTGTTTGCTGATTTGCTCTTGTGATGAAAGCTTCATAGAAAGACTATTTACTGCCTCTTGAGTTCTGCGCAGTTATCCTTTTTGCTCTTCAAACCTTGCCAGACCAATTAATATTCCTTATCTCTAAAAAAGGTAGTTCTTCTTATCCCTGAATAAATGTGGTTTTACAGCTGCTCCCAGCACACTGATTATTCTAGAATACCAGTATGATTCCATTATATTATGCATAAGTGCAGACTTTTCTCTACTTATCAAACTCAAAAAAGTCAGAAAATGTTATATAAAGCATCGATAATACTTTAACATTTTTGCTTTTTGCCTTCTGCTTCAATTTTCTTATCTTATCCTTTGCTTTAGAAAAAAGGCTACTCAGCACAACTGAAAGCAAAAATCTAAAATCTAAACATCCACTAAAATTACAATGATTTTTTTTTTTCAGAAGTGATATTGTCATTTTGTGTTCACAGTTGAAGCCAAACTGATGAGAGTTTACTCAAGCAACTGACTGAAGGGGAAAACTGTGACCTAAAGAGCTCATATTGTGCATAGGGACTGATATTCTGCTTGACAGAGATGCTGGTCATCCAACTGATCTGGATTTTCAGCAGATGTCACATGGGTTTTCTAAACCTATTCTGAAATGGATCTATATTAATAATTCATTGCTACCTTTTCTCTCTAACTGCTACAGTTGTTTATGTAATCCTAAGAAAGTCCATAAGCTCCTTATGCCACCATGTTATATAAAGAAAAAAGACAAGGAAATGTAAATCTACCCCACTTCTCCTTTTTCCTGGTCCTACAACTGTCAATACTTTCTCTAATGCTAAATTATCTTTTCTCCTGTCAGTAGAATGAGATTGCTTAACATCACACAGTAGCAGTACTGAATATGGAATAAAACTAAAAATAGATTATATTTTGATACCTTATAAACAATTTGATAAAACAAAGTATGTAAATTGATAAAAGATGAAGATAAAATGTCTTTCCTACATGGGAACACCACTACATTTTGCAGAATCATTCCGTGTCTTTTTTTTTCAGACCCCATTTCATACATTTCTTGTTTGTACTCTGCTCAGAAGGCTGCATTACATCATTACATACAAATTACAGTGGATTTGTCTTAAAACATGAAAATCTCAAAAGAAAATTGCATTTAAATTGCATATAAAATCAGTCTTAACCACTATTTTCTCAATGTGAGAGTTCATAGAATTAAATCTGTGTAATTAATTTTTTAAATTCACATTGGTTCAGAAATCTTAGAAAGCATTTCATATACATCAAAGTATAACTACATTTAAGAGCTGTTTATGATAGCACAAATTATTGCAAAAGGTCAGAGTATAAATTCCTTGCCCATTTCTCTAGTTCCAAAATATTTCAAAGTAATTTACAGTTTTGACCTTTTGCATACCTCTAAGTTTTAGGTATAATTAACTAATAAAAAAAAATCCTTGTAAGTGATTTCGTAAATTTTGTCACTAATAATGACCAGGTAAGAGAATGATGGCCCTAGTTCTGCAATAAAATGCATTTAGTTTTAAAAAGCAATGGTGTTGACATTTTATCCTATTTCTAATGTAAATGCTATTTAAAGGTACATGCATATATATTTAAAAGAGTCGTTGGAAAAAAACAAACAAACAACAATTAAACAAACACACAAACACCAAACAAACAGAAAGCACTGTCTTTCTTTACATTTACTGATATCCTTTTTTCCCTTTCACCATAATTTCAACAACATGTTATTTTTTTCTGTCTTGATAGAAACTTTAGAAAGAAAATTTCTTCATAAGAACAGAATGTATAAACCATCTCACTAAATTTTGGCATATAAATTCAGGTCACTAAGTTTACTGTTTAAACAAGCTCCTTGTTTACTGAATGGAGGAAGCTAGGTACCTCCATTTATAGAATAAGGGAGATTACTTTTCTCCTTTCTCACTGCTTTTAACAAAGTGGGGCTGGTTAATATTCAGTCAAGAGAACAACACTTTGCCATTTTTTAAATAAAACATTAACATTTCCCTCTAAAAGCATTTCTTTGTCATTAGGGCCTTTTTCTAAGAATTTCCCTCTGAAATAAACATATTGGCAGCCTGCCTTTGTCTATGTACCTTTATATTTTGTGATCTATTCTGAAAGTATTACAAAAACATGGAGTCTACTACTTTTCTTGAAGGACCAATATATAGAGAAAATTAAAATGCTTTCACACATTTTCTGTATCTGTAGCTGATTTGATATATGATTACATGATAAAATACATCTCAATGTACAAAATATGCTGTCATGTACTGATAAGGATAATGGCTGAAACACTGTGGCAAAACCAGTTCATCCAGCCACAGGAGATGATACATTCAGTATAGCGTGAATTGTGATTCACATATCAACGACAAGCTAAGGAGCCACAGCCCAGGCCGGCTGGCTGATACAGGAGGTGGGGGATGTGCTGGAGGGCACACAGCTCCACCTTCTGATAGGCCCAGCATGGCACAAAGGGAAAAGCTGAGACCCCTCAACATGGCCCATGACTTGTCAATCTTTTGCAATCACCTCTTCCCCTCAGACTTTTCTGCCTTTCACAATTACCCCTCCACGAAAGACCAAAAGTTATGCAAGCAGGCAACCCAGAGGGTTATAAAGGCCCACCTTGTGCAAGCACTGGCAGTGCCCACCCACCATCCTGAGGACCACCCTGCCCACCAATCTTACCATATGAACTGAACAAGACACCGGAGGACGCCACACATCACTGGTCCTGAGACTGCAAACTCCATCACACATAAAGGGGAGCCATTAGGATGATGAAATTTTTCTCTCTTTCTTTCCCATACTTCTACCTTTTCACTTCCCTTTTTATATGTAACATAGTAACATAAGGTTTACAGCCCTGCATATGCTGCAACTTATAATGTTTACCGATTGAACCTACAATAACATACATCCTTCTGCCACCAAATCATGTACCATTTGGGCCAATCTGCAAAATAAAAGCCTTTTTTTTGTGGACCTTAAGTACTGTGTGTACTGTTTTCCAGCTGGGAGGGGACCCACAAACCCCAGTCACTTCACCCCACTACTCATACCTGAGGGAGGACATGACATATGGACATGACATATGGACACTCTCAAATACATGTATTCCCTTTTTCTTCACTCTTTCCCTTGAAATGACTTCTATTTCATTTATCTGAAACTTTTACAGAGATAAGTACAGCATTTCTGATATTATACCCAAACCAAACAGAAGCACTCCTTAGAACTCTGATATGTGAAATGGAAGCACTTATTTGATAGCAGAACATTCCTCTGTGTTCTACAATGTCTCTATAATGTTTTAATCTCTAATATAATTTTTTAATCATTCAGTTCTTGTTCAAGACAGTAGATGTCACATCTTGATGTTCATGCTGCAGAATGCCAGTAGCACTTACATCTTTTTATATAAAAGAAAGTCCAAATATTACTTAAAAATGTGGATGGTAAGTTGGGGAAACTTCCCGCTGTAGCCACAGAGTGTTAGCTATCTAGCTGTTCCTGGTAGCTGCATTGTTGTATTCTATGGTCAGGAACAGAAGCGTAACGGGATGGTAGGAATGAATAGGTAACCAAAATAGAAGAAAACTAAATCTTAAACTTCCTCTAAAGACCAGTTCTTCAAACTTCAGGCTGGGGCACAGAAAACTGATATAAGCAAGGAAAGGACACATTAAATCATCTATGGAGTTAGGTTTTTTATTTTGAATTTTTGAGAGACTACTCCTTTTTGGAGACCTTGTAAATTCTGAGGTTATCTGTGAAGAAAGAGAAGAGAGTTGATAGTGACAAACTGGGAAAACAAAGCTTTTCTAGTATTTGTCATTAAAGAAACAGAGCCCAGCTATACTTTTATTTCAGTGTCATCAGCTGCTTCATGTTGTCAGGTAGTATTTTACATTTTTCTATATTTTCCAAAATTTCAACACTGCCACTGCTGGATGGTTAGAATAGATGCTCTTTTATTAGCTGCCAAGACACCAGGAATATGCTTATCTGATAGCAAATAGAGCATCACACCCACCACAGAGGGGGCTTAAACAGTAAAAAGAGCATAGAGACATGTAGGTTGGTGCATGACTTATTCTAGAAACAGGACAAGTTCTTGTCAACAGGCATTACCTCATCTAACTCAATCGAAGAGTAAGAACATTATTTTTTTGAAATAAATCTACAGTTTGATTCACCTAAATCATATTAAGAACTGGAAGAATAAGGAAGAAACATATAATTTTAATTAGTTCCATGTATCTTGTAAGACATTCACTGTGTAGTAAATGAGAGGTTAAGGAGAAGTTTAAACATTTGTTTTAATTACATGTTTAGGAATCACAATAATTAAAAAAAAAAATTTAAAAAAATCACTTACATTACTAGGTGATGTTCCAAGGAAGAAAAAGGCAGTATGACCCAGAGACTAAATTACTAATAAATCACATTTATTAGTTTATATTTTAATGGCAACCTGTAATGTTTTCATGGGTGTTAAAGTGTAGGTTTTGCCTCCTTGGTTTATTTTTTGGTTTTGTTTTCTACTTTTAGAGATGAACTGACTTTTCAGAAGGAAAATTACTCATTTGGAAGACTTATGGTAGATGCTGAGCGCTAAATTATTCATGGTGTTCAGTTGTCATACTTGTAACCATGCGCAAATGGTCAGATCAAAACAGTTTATAAGGTGGACCACTTGTTGCAATGCATTTTCTTCGTATGATGAAAGGGTTAGCCTTAACTGGCCTGAAGTATGATAGTTCAACATTAGGTGTCAATATATTATATCACATAACCAACACTTGATTAAACATATGTGCAGATTATTCCTCATTGTTATGTATTTTTTCTTTATTTAGTCTTGTTCAGTGATATAAAGCAAGAGTTCCTGAGTGCTATGCTGTTACTAAAGAAAATAGGATGAGAGGAAATGGCCTCAATCTGCAGCACGGGATGTTTAGATTGAGCATTAGGAAAGGGCTGTCAAGCATTGAAACAGGCTGCTTAGGGAAGTGGTTGAGTCACCATACTTGGAGGTATTTAAACGACATAGATGAGGTTCTTAGGAACAGTAGAGGTGGACTTAGCAGTGTTAGGTTAACAGTTGAACTCTATCATCATAAAGGTCTTTTCCAACCAAAACAATTCTATGATTCTGTGTGTATAGGTATATATATGGTTTGTACTTAAAAATATATATACAGTTTATATAAACAAAGTATATATGAGAGATAGCAATTCTTAATTAAGATAGTGGCTTGAAACTGAATTAGATATAAATTATTAGAGAAGTTTGTTTCCATCACAGAAAACTTTCAAAGTAATAATAATATTCTAATTGTCTGTTAAAATGTGTTTTCCAACAGCCATGGTGATTTGCACACACTTTTTCTTTTAATGGCAACAGAATGAGAGTCATGCTATTTCACACCAGAAAATAATGTCATAGTTAAGATTGTTTTCAGTATCAGAACATTTCATAAATTCTGACATATTAAATCATATGCCATAGTATGAACTTATTTACAATACTCTAATTTATTCTTTTAACAGTAGCATTATAATTATTTTTTCCTGTCTTTCATGCAGGTGTTCATAACTTAGACTAAATTCAAATTTCATGCCAGTGTTGAAAGAATGGTGAACACATAGGATAAATGTTTGTGTCAAAAATATTGCTGTATTATTGGACAGGATAATCAATTTTTATTCATTCACAGTAATTAAGCAAAACCTGTAATAATAGGGAGAATTATTTGTCAGAAACTGAAGTTGTTTGTTAATTCTGAACCACTGGAACATTTTATATTTCAGTAAAAGCTTTTGCATTTTCTCAAGGTTGCAGGACTAATGCTAATTACTGTACAGATTAATAGCTATAAATTATGTCCTACATTCAGTATAAGTGAATAGAAATTAGTCTTATATTTAGGAAATAAACTACATTGTTCATAGAATTCTTTTAACTCCTACATACCTATATAGTCATGGCACTCATAGCAGCCATTATAAAGTATTTTGCATTTTAAAAGGTGTGAGAGATGGTGGCTCTTAGCATATAGTTTGAGTGTGTGTGAAAGAGGTGGTCCTTAACACACAGCGTAAGTGTGGAAGGCTGAAGTGTTGTTAATTATTTGTCTCAAAGCCTGATTGTTAAAATAACATGCTTAAAACCTGCTTGTTACAGAAAAATTTTTGTACACCCTGCTTGCTTAGTTGGGCCTGCTGTAAAGGCCTAAAGACAGTGAATTAAAGTTCAAAATGCATGATCACTGTGAATTGCTAAAACTCAAAGAATGCTTGAAGCTTGTGTAAGTTCAAGTGAAGCTCCAGCGATATCAGCCACCAACATCTCTGACCAGGCCTGCAGCGTGCCCAGAGAATGCTCGCCACCAACTGCCATAAAATGACCAAGTTACAACTTGCAAGTATGGCCATCCACCACCAGGACCAAAACCTGTCAGCTGAGACCAGCGGACTTAAGACCCAAGCACTGCCAGCACCTACCAGGACCTGGACTCTGCTACAGGAATCTGGACTCTGCTACTGGCATGACCCAAGACCTGCAAACTGCAAAGCATTACCAAGGTCTGAAACCTGAGAAGTGCCTGACAGGAGACAACATTTGGGTCCCTGGCTGTGATGATTTCTTGCTTATCTCTTGCTTATCTTCTGGCATGCTTGCTTAACTTTCCTCCTAGTTTCTCTCTGCTTCTTCTTTGTTGTTTTAGCTTTAGGTGTGAAAATGAAATAGATTTACTCTGTCTTTAGGCATAAAAATAAAATAAGATTATTTAGTGGCATCTGACCTCATTTGTGTCTTAATCTCACCCTTGGAATCATTTTTGTACCTTCCTGAGTACAAAATTGGACCAGGACCCCACAAAGGGTAAGAAAGTACATAACTCATAATGTCATAAGGCAAAGTAAAGTGACTATGGCTCAAGCTGCATAAAACTGTAAGCCCTGTAATAGGCAGTGTACAGAGTCTTGCTAGTCTGACTGGCAGCTGCATATATGCTGTTTATACTCTCAGTTATTTAGTTGTGACAAATACTACTGTCATCCTTAGCATGGCATGTAGGCTTACTGCAGTAATAAGCAAATTTACTTATATGTAGTAAACTTAGTTATCATTCTTTTTATTCCTTTGGCTTTTCTCTATTTCATTATGAATCAGGATGTTAGTTTTAAAATATGCAGGTTCCCAGCTGTCAGGCACAGGTACCCTTGGGCATGTCCTATCACAGCCCAAAACCATCTCAAGTTCTCATAGGCACAAGTCATAAAAACAAGCCTTCTCTCTTTGGACAATCGACTGTAACAGTAAGAACCATCCTTGAATATCAGTTTTCTAATTTGTACAGTAATGGTCATGGTATGTGCTGGGGGTGAGAGGATGAGAGAAAAGAGGGAATGTGAAGTGACAAATCTGGGATCTGATTTCAAAACAAAACAGAAACACAGCATGTTCATGTGAGAGAAATATTTTTTAATATTTTTGCCTCTACAATTAAATACATATGACAAATATAGTCTGTGAGTAATTTCCTACATGGCAGTACAAACTTGATCATTTTAGGCTGTGTTTTTGTCACTGTTGCCCATGCAGAGTAAAAGGGGATAAGAAGTAGTGTTTTCACAAGTAAAGGGAGCCCTCAGGTTTACTCAAGACCACAAATAAAAAAATAAACATATGATTATTGCATAACGTCATCTTGGGACAAGGTGAATTTGTATAGATAATTTTCTTGTATTTTTGTATGCCTTAATATTTTTTTGAATGTTCAATTACTATTTTTTTATAGTTTCATTTTTTGATAATTAGAATACATTCCAATAACCATTTAAGGGGTTTAAGTTAAGGGTTTTTTTTTTTTATTGGATGGTTGGTTTGTTGGGACTTGGTTTTTCTAAAATATATAAATTATTTACATTGTTTGATACAGGCTCTTGCACTTAAATCTTCTAAAATAGAGATTCTCTTTCTCTGGATTTTTTTCTTCCTGTCTGCTCTTCCTCTGAGAACAGAGAAGTGGGTATTATTTTTTCCTCCAGAGCTTTTTTTTGTTTCTCTTTTCCCATTATTGCCTGACTTGAACAAGTTTTTGCTCCTCTGGGCTTTTGTAACAGCAAGCCTAGAGGCTTGCTGTAGAACACTTAGCTTCTGCATCTGACCTTTTGCACACGGGATGAATTTCTTATAAGAACTCTCTTTTCTAACAGGGATAGTAAGCCAGGTACAGAGTTACAACTTATGGTGGAAAAAAAAAATATTAAAAAAAATCAGTCTATGTTTTTTCCTGAGTAAAGCAGGCTGCTGTGTTTATCCCTGTGGGATTTAATACCAGTGGGGAGACTGCAAGTTAACATTTGTGCACCACATATAAATAGACCACTTGAGAAATAAATTTTTTTTAAAAAGAAAAAGTTGTATCTTGATTGTAATCAAAGTATGGTTCTATTTAAGAAATAATTGCAAATTTGTTGTGTTTTATTTTTTTTTTTCTTACTGGACATGCATGATGCAAAAACATGGAAACAACATGCAATCAGAGAAATTGTTATATGCCTGTTACTATAATAATGTGTTATAAACATCACTATTGATTTTATAGTCTGTTTACTAAGTAAAACGTGGGAGTTTTTGGTTGAGCCTGGGAAGAAAATATTTCTTTCCCCTCAGCTGCAGAAAATAGTATCCATATAAATAAAACAGAAAAAGTTTTATTCTGTGAGAAGTATCAGGGTTCAAATTTGTGCCTCAGGCTCTTCTCCCAACCCAAGGTGACCTCACCCAAACTGCACAGGAAAGATTCCAGTCTCTTCTGAACCTTGAAACTTATCTATGCACTGGCAGACTGATAGCTAGCATAAAACTAAACTGTGTTTTCTGGTAGTTGAACACACACAACTACAGGACCATGTTTGAGCTGAATGCTCTGAATTTTACAGCATGGATATCATTCATCAAACTGCAATGGACCCCGGTCTTTAAACAAATGCATTGCAGCTAGTACCAAAGCGCCGTTTCATGTTAATTTTTTTTCCATGTCAAGAGAAAAAAAAAATAACTGTAAACTGCAAGATTCACACCAGCAAGGAGGAAGACTTGAGCAATGTTGCTGTGATTCTCTCTGCTATGGGAAGGTTTCCCAGCTCCCTTAGAGAAACATGGTAGTGCAGGACAAGAGATTAGAATGCTATTTTTACTGAAGTCCACTTGGAAACTTTGTCTGCTCAGTATGATGCAGTGTGTTAGAAAAACACTATAAAAATAATCCTTAACACTGTGATTTCTTTTGGTGTCTGGGAATATGGCAGGGCATGGCAGCTCCTAGTCAAAATACAAGAAAATTGTTAAGAAATACGGGGTCTCATAAAGGAATATCTAAGGCCTTGATGTTGCCATTATCATCCATAGTTTACATACTGTAAATAGATTATCTGTGTTGAAATACCTATTCAGATATATTTTTTCTCTAGGAGGTGCTGATTGCTAATATTGCTTTCCCAGCCATAGTATAAGAAGCACTAAATATCTCTTGACCATAAGGTAAATGCAATAAGTAAAAATCTTTTTGTTGACTGAGAGGAAATCATATTATCTGTTGTTATATTTCTCAACCTTTTTAATTCTTTATCTGTGAGCCTGCTTGTTTTAAGTGTAGAATTTTCTCTTTTCCTCAGTCTAATGACATTTTGTGATCTCTGCGTAACAATATATTAAAGTGCAATGTAGATTCTGGTTTGTTTAAACAAACTCAAGGTCTCTTTATCAAGCTATTACTGTGACTTCACTTTTCCTTCTCTGCCTTAAAATTACTGAAGAAATATTCTGTGGTCAACTATGCCAAATCAATAGCATTTAAACTACAAGTTAACAATCCACACACCACATCATTGTTTTCTCCAAGGCAGAACGGAATACCCAAAATCCCTTCATAGACCATTTCAAATTCCCACAGACTTCAACATTATTATTCACCATCTTCTGATTTAAACTGCTTAGTAGAATTGTTCTTACTATGTTCAACTTGAGGGAATGATACACTTCCATACTGGGTAAAGCTTCTCTATACACTATTTAAATAGAATCCTTCTTATAAGAAAGAAGAAACATTTTGGGTTGATAGTTGATGAAATGAAGAAAATAAATCTCTTAAAAGCATTTGCTTTTTAGGGGTTTGGAGTCAGTTGCATGCCTCGTATCACTACTACATATCATTCATTGCCCTGGCCGCTGCTTCTGTTTCATTAGATTATAGGATTTTTCGCCTAAGAGAAAAGATACTAAAACATTTTATTAGCGGTATGAAAAAGATTCAGTATCTGCATTGTGTTGAACTCATTCTTTTCATTGATTTAACTTCAAAAAACTTAATCGTAGTTGAAATCTAAATACTTTTAAATTCTACCATAATTTGCAAGGAAACAAACAAACAAACAAAAAAGTATTCATTATTATTAAGAAAAAAAGAAAAAAAGTGAATTGAGAATATTTAGAGACTTTCTGAGCAATTTCTGAGTCAGAATACATCACCTACATTCATTTTCTAGATCAAGCAGTAGTATTAGACTTGGCTTCAACTAAGTATTTGTACTGAGTAGAAAAAATGGCCTGGAATTCTTATGAATAAGATCTGTCATTATTATTATTTTTCCCTTCAGGATGCATCTGAAAGCAGAATCTTCTGCTTGAAATAAGGAAGTAAAGAAATCATTTATGCTTCAGGGGAGACTGAGTCTCCATAACAAAAATAATCCAAACTCATATTCCAACATAAGTTCTAGCTTTCTGTTAAAATACAGGATAAAAAATGTATATTCAGTCAAAAAATATCTTTTAAGCAGATTTAAATTTTATGTATAATAATGTTCTCTTATCACTATATATTCAAAAATCTAAAACACCCCAAACAAATAGATAAATAAATAGACACAGAATGTACAGTGAGTGTCTGTTTAGGATTTTGAATCTGCAATATTTCTGAGTCAGCTAGCTAGATACCAGTTGCCATTAAAATGTAATATCTATTAATAAAAAAAAAAAAAAAGTTGTTAAGCAAACTTTTAATTGGCATCTATATTTTAAAACCAAAAGAACTCCCACTTTCACTTGACAAAAACTTTGATGTGAACTTTCTTTACAGGTTAAGTTTGATAGTGCATTCTGAAATACCATTATTTTCCAGATGGTGAGAATAACATCAAAGATATAGGGTGTGAAAGCGTTTAGAGAATTTTTTATTGCACCTGAGAAGATGAGGGAGCAGGCAGCTGACATTTCAAATGCCTTGATAGCATCTGTTTTTTTCCAGAGTATCACTTCACTAGGCTTTCATTTTTATACCCCACTGTTACCAGCTTCTCAACTCTTTAGAAAGAAGAATCTGATATGCATTTTCTGCCCAGGTTGTCTGATGTTATCCTCAATTTCTGCAGTAATTTACCACTAGTCCCTGACATTTATTATCTGCCTGTTACTGATATATATTTTAGTTTCTAGAAAACAGTTTTCATCTCTTTTGGTCTTCTACAGGGATGGCAGTATTGCTTTTGTTCTTTAAACTACTTTGTTTCAAGCTCCTGTTTTTTAGGCTATTTTCTTACTTGTAAATCATCTGTTTATGGAATAAAGAGCAATACAAACTGAACCCTTTGATTTGGTAGAGATCAAGGCAGTGAAACAAAGTATTGAGTTTCAAAGTCTTGTTCATGTTAATGTTTTCTATGCAGTCTTTCACCATCTTCATATTTATGCAGTAATCAGTTGATCAAACTCCCCCAGGTTTTCTAGCTCAACTCAAGCAATTCGAAAATCATAGAGACTTCTCACTTGACGCCTTCCTGTGTAACCTGATCTAGGTGTTCCTGCTCCAGCAGGGGGATTGGACTAGATGATCTTTCGAGGTCTCTTCCAATCCCTAACATTCTGTGATTCTGTGATACTGTGATTCTGTGATCCTGTGACTTTAAGCACCTAAAACCTAGATAGCTTAGAGCAGGGGTGTCAAACTAATTTTCACCAGAGGCCACATCAGCCTCGCGGTTGTCTTCAAAGGGCCAAATGTAATTTTGGGACTGTATAAATGTAACTACTCCTACATGTATAAATGTATAAATGTATAAATGTATAAATGTATAAATGTATAAATGTATAAATGTATAAATGTATAAATGTATAAATGTATATGATTTATAAATGTAACTACTCCTACATTTTTACAGTCCTAAAATTACATTCGGCCCTTTGAAGGCAACCGCAAGGCTGATATGACCTCCGGTGAAAATTAGTTTGACACCTCTGTCTTAGAGAAATATCTCAGACTGTGGGAGTCACTCTAGGATCTCTGTTGAAATCTACTGAGAAGAAAGAGTCTTCTGTGCAGAGGTGCTATCCTGGACACTTCATTTGAAATTAGAGAAAATAAACCCTTTCTAGAGGTAAAACTTTTCTCCACTTGCTAAGAAGACAATCTGCTATTTCTAGCTCAAAAGCAAATGTCTGACTTACAGTATCTAAACCACTAAATTCTTTGTCAAGTAATTTAGCTTTATGCTTGTGCTTTTCAATTTGTTGGCTTAATTATTTTAAGTTTTATTTAAATTTCTGATAAGTTGTTTGTATCTGCATCTAATAAATATTATGTGCAGCTGAGGTTTGCATATGTAACTTTTAACAGTAAAACTGTTAAGAAATGCGAGAACACGTTCATTGCCAGTTTGATTTTTTTTTAAAGCCTGTTCAGAAAGAAGAAAAATTGAACGATTGCTTTATTTCTACTTTTTCTTCACTCAATTATTTTATGTCATTAGCAAAGACATTTCATTATTCATATCCCATTTTCTTTAGTTCTAAATTTCATTTATTTAATAAGTTTTGCTTAGTTTTTATTAGATGCATCTCATACATAAAATAATAACATATGTAGTTTGGTAAGAGCATAATCTGAGTGACTTATGATTAGTGAGGTTCTAGTTGTTCATCTGATACATGTCTGAAAATAACTTTTTGCAAATCCTTGTAGTTGGTACCCTTGAAATCATAGCACCAAGCAATAAGATTGTTAAGTCCAAGGATTTCAGTGAAATTGATACCAGATGAACTGTAAGTTTTCATTTATTTACGTTAGTGAACTTTATACTGTATACTTTTGTATCTACTCTGGATCCTCTTCACATCTCCACTACCTGTTTGCAATAGGGGAGCTTGGTACAATTCTGTAAGCTTGTTTTCTTTGTTTTCTTTTTTCCTGAAGTGTCTTAAACAAAAAGCTAGTCCCAATCAGTGTGGTCTTTTCATTTAAAAACATGAGAAGATATCTCTAAAGCAGCCCCTTTCTTTCTGGCTTTGTGTTTTGGAACTGTGTCAATAAAAGCAATGTCAAGTGGACTGGTAATTAACTGAAGTCAAGAATTGCTAAGTTATGGGAAACAGAGAGGTAGATGAAAAAAAAATACAGGACAAAGGAAAGAATCCAGAGTTTAGGACTGCTCTTGATCTTACCATCTAAACAGTTGAGTACAGATCAGAAAAGAAATAAAATTACCAGACAATGAATAAAGATTTGTGTGTGTGTGTGTGTGTGTGTGTGTGTATACCTTGTTATAGATGTTTCATTACTAGACATTATCAATTGATATCATCAACTTACGTGAGATTGTTTTTCTATGCTGTAAGAGAAATATGTACAGATGTACATGTTCACTATCATTGTTTCCTGCTGTGTGTCTTGAAGAGGATGAATGTTCTCTTTTTCTCTTTTTTTTTTTCTTTTTTCCTTTTTCTTTTTTCTTTTTTCTTTTTTCTTTTTTTTTTTTTAAGGGAAGAATCAGACAGCGAGGCTTTAGGGAAATACTGAATATGTAGGCAGAAAATCATAACGAAGGACCCAGAATCAGCTCATTAATCAACAAACTAGGCCTAACATTTTGAGCTAAAATTGATATCTCTTGAACCACTGTCTAACTGGCAATAGTAAAACTCATTTTTCAACCAAGAAAGAACAAAGAACGTGTAACTAAGATGTTTTCATTTATATATGTCATAAATAATTTGAGCAAGTCTCTGAGTCATTTATTCAATTCTGTTCAGAGCCAAGATAGAGAAAATTTTCAACTATCTCCCTTTAAGCCATAAGAGAACAAGAACTTACTGTGCTTGCTTGAGAAATTGTTTGATGATTTGTGGTATAAGGAAGTCAGAATACCCAACAAACTTGAGAGCTAAACTCTCTATTTAACCAATTTACAAGAGACAACCGATCTGTATAATGTGAAGAGGAAATAGAGTGGTGTCACGGAGGCACCCCGAGGTTAGTTTAAGGGACAACAGGGTCCAAAACAACTTTTATTAAACCGGTGAGAAACAGGGTTTTAGCACTCCAAAAGTGACTTAAATACAGGTTCAGGTATCAGTTGAGGAAAATTATTAAGGGGCAGCAACTAATACAACAGGCGGTCCACAGAGTGCATGCACGTGTCTTCACCCAAAACAATTCCGGAGCCGTCTCTGAGTCCCGAAGAAGTACACACTTGCCTAAACACAGTGTGGGATTATTTTAAAGAGATACACATACTCATAGTGAGTATGGGAAGTGTACACTCGCAATTCTGCGAGGGTAAATTTATAATACACTCTCAATCCTGCAAGGGTTAATTTACTTACATGTGCCAATGTGCACGGAATGTTACACGTGCTTATGTGGAAGCATGGGAGGAAAATACACTCACGATTGTGTGAGGAAATAATTTATACACGTGCTCGTATTGAGCACGGAAAGTTACACGTGCCTATGTGCACGGAAAGTACATATGCTTGTACTGAGCACGGAAAGTACACGTGCAAATGTGCACAGAAAGTTACACGTGCTTATGTGGAAGCACGGAAGGAAAATACACCCGCGATTATGCGAGGATTAATTTTGCACGTTCTCATATTGAGCACGGAATTTTACATGTGCACATGTGCGCGGAAAGTATAAATACACTCGCAATCCTGCGAGAAGTTTTACTCACACCTGAAGCGGCAAGGCAAGCGGAGTCTCCATCCCGGGGAGGGGGGCTCTCGGTGGCAGCATCTTGCTTGTTCTCGAAGAGACCCGCGACAATGGGCGGAGTCTCGACAAGAGTCCCGTTTTTATATTGGCTGATCAAATCTGACTGTAGGCATTCCAGAAGCTTCTCTGCACCCCCACACGGGCTGTGGGTGCCCCTGAAGCCTCCAAACATACCCCACAACGGCCGCAGGTGCCCAGCGGCTCACTGGCACCTCGGCACTCCCTTCTCTTAATGGCCCTGGCCAGGGTGCTCTGGGGCCAAACAAAAGAAGCTGTCAGCCTCAAACAGCAGAGAGAGAGGGAGATGTGTCTATTCCTTCCATACTGAAGGAGGGAGGGGGAGAGATGGGGGATTGCATCCTGCCACAAGTGGAAATGCAAGCTAAGCAATAGCAGGTGCAAAGATTTGAGATATTATGATGTGGCATAACGTGCGAAAACCTACCTGTAATTCAAAAGAGATTTAGAATGCAGATTCATCTTTCCTCTTTTGTTATGAAAAATACCTCTGTCTATTTACATCTGAGTATAAAATAAATTGAGGAAAACTCCATATCATTTTGTGACTGAAAATATGTGTATATATACACACACAAAGAAAAAAAATATTACTGTGATGAGAATGCTTAGAAGACAGATAAGTCAGATGGTCTTTAAACTTTGAAATAAATCTCTGCTAAATTCACCCATTAACAGCCTACTTTGTGCTGATGCTTAGCTCTTACAAGTTAAAAATCAATATTGATATAAAATGTATCAGTGTCTTCAACAAAGTATCATCCAAGCAAAGCATACAAACTATCGGCAGTTAGCTGTGTGTACACAGCACCATATCACAGATGCCACCAATGACTATGGTTAGTGGTGACCCTTACAGAGATCACAAGGATGACATTTGAGAGCTCTTTGACAGGATAAGTCAGAAGCACAGCATCTTGTCTTGTTTCTTCCACAATTTTCCTGTCCTGTGCCTGATGTTTTCATGCTATATGCTACTTGCCTTGCTCCTCCCACCCTCAGGAGGGATATCCTGACACTGCTTGTTCGGAGGTGAGGATTGGCTCTCCAGTTAGCTTAGTGTTTTTGGTAGGAAGTCCTATGAGTTTTCAGCTGCTTGTGCTTGTATTGTCTTCTGCAGCTTTTCTTACTTGAAAGCCTCCTATGTGCAATTTGTCTTTTTCCCTTTGGTAGTAACAGTATTCGCATACTTATGTAAAATGCTTAGGGATTGTGTATGGCTATGCCCTCAGTGTTACAAAATGCTTACATACTATTGTTGGTTACATTATTTCAGTATGCTTTTATTTGTGTTAATATTAATTACACCTTAGTCAATAGACTTATAATTCCTAGATGTCACAGGAGTCTGTTTTGGCTACCATTAGTTGTAAGACACTGTCCCTGTGCCCACTGTGAAACATTTAGGCTTCTCAAAACAACAGCCTCTCCATTTTAGTTATCCAAATAGCACAGAGCTTTTCTGGCAAAGGCATTGGAGCCAGTATCTCCCTAAGCAGGGCTAGTAGAAACCTCCAAGTTCCAGCCTTCTGTCTTGCCATAATTCATACAACTTAGCAAGCTCTGCTTATATCTATTTCATCTTTGCAAAGATTATTTTTAGAATTTTTGTCTAAGCCATAATGCAAATTGTGTGGATTGGAGGTGTGCAGTTCAGATACACTGAGCTCTTTGTGCCTTGAATTTTTTTTCTTACCAGGACACCTTCAGTCTTACTTACTTGCTAAAATAAATCATCCGTCTGTGCTATTGTGACTTGCCTTCCATTCCTCCTAAATAAAAGGTAGATTATAACATCAGGGACACTTCAGCGTTAAAAGCCAAGGAGATTAATGTCTACACTGAGGAGTCTTGGCTGAGCAAAAGTGATTGCTGAATGAAAGGGATGTGGCTGTTTGAAAATGGAAGAAGACTGAAATGGAATGTGGAAAGAGAAGTGGAAGTACAAATTAAACATGATATTTTGGCACAGAATTCTATTGACACTAGTTTTCCTTTCACTTCTTGACACTGAACCAGCACATAAAATCCATAAATCCAGTTCAGTATCTGTAGGGAAGCCACATTCTGTGTGTTGTCTATCCACAGTAATTAAGCTGCAGAGTGGTGACATCAGCTGCACTCCTTCTGTAATTTAAGGGAAAAAGAATGTGAAATTTCATCTCATAGGTAATCAGTAGAGCTGTTTACATAAATAAGTGAGATCTGCTCAAATTATCTATCAGAATTAAATATTTAGATTTATTATTTTTTTTCCTTCTCTCACATAATAAACAGCTGCAAAATTATTCTGTTTTCTCTTCCAGGGGTAGAAAATTATTTTTCAAAATTATTCATTAAATAGTATGAGTAAAGGAAATTAATCTCTGGAATTCTTCACAGATTATTCACTTCAAGTATCTGCAGTCAGTGTTACATGTTCTTAGTGTCTGGTGACCAATTATATTTAATTGTTTCTGTCTTATTTAGGTAAAAGGTAAATAATAAACTGTCTATGAAAAATGCTATATCCACATTAGAAAGTGATTTTGTACCGGGAGCAGGGGGTGGGCTCTCTAGATCAAAATACAAAATGTGGAGTGACTACACTGACAATATACACAACGTTTTGAATGCAGTATACCTTTTTATTTCTCTAGATTAGACTTAGTCTGTTCACCCAGATACACATCCCCACCATCTCTACAATTTGAAGATGTCCAAAAGGACAGATCATTGGTTCACTTAGACTAGGTCCAGTGGTTTGAGTGCATTTGATGCATATCTGAGAGCAGATCTCATGTTGTGGTTACCTCCAAAAGCAACCAGATTCTTGTGAAGGAATATCACTTTCAAACTGAATCAGTGCTCAAGAATGGCCAGAGGATTCACTCTGAAACCTCACTACTGCTCTTAGCAAGTGTGCCAGTCTGGGCACAGACAAATAACAGATGTTCTTGCTTTTGCGTGGATAACTTTTATCTGTAAATGTAAGCTATTACATTTAAAAATGTAGTAACAAAACACATTAGCAAATGTTAGCCAGACATAATCATTACTCCAAACACATAATTTATAGGACTTTCATTCTTAGGGACTAAAAGAGGTGTGATCCAGCCTGAAAATAAAAACCACCTCCAAATCAAACAAGTGTTTACAAATAATCTATTTTGCAACTTGTCATCAGGTTTGTGTTTGTTTTGGTATTTTATTTGTGTTTGTTTTGTTGGTTTTGCTTTTTTGTGCTTTTTTGTTTGTCTGTTTTGGTTTAGTTTTTTTGTCACTAACTTGCTGCCTCTAGAAGCAAGAGGAAAAGTATTAAGTTACCTATATCTATGTCCTGGTTTTGTTAAAAACAAGACCAGTTCTCTCTTAGTGATTTTTGTTTCAGCTAAGTTCTTCTAGGTGGCTGTACTTTTCTAAGTTTTTTGCCTGCATATTTTTCCTCAGATGCTGTACTCGGTGATGATAAGACCAACGGAATGTTTAGATTTATTACTATAGTAACCAAGAAAGACTGATAAGTTTTCCCATGTTTCATTGTGAGAGGGGCGTGTTTGAGGAGAGGTGGATGGAACAGGTGACTAGAACTGACCAGCTGAGGATCTACTGAGTATTCCATCCCATAAAGGTCATACCCCCTATATAAGGGAGTCACTCTCTCTTCGACCATGGCTGGCATCCAGAGAGGACCCTGTCTGTCTGTCTGTGATTTACAGGCCTCAGGCACTGTAATCACTGCAACTAGTTTCTGGTTTGCTGTGAAGTCCCACACATGACTTTCGGGGTCGTGAGCTGCAGCTGCTGAAGTCGTCAGCTCTGCACACCCAGCTCCGCTACTGCTGGAGTGATGTCAGCTCCACATCAAGCATTCAAGATTGGTTTTGCATATTTTGTGTATATATTCTATTTATCGGTAGCATTAGTAAAAGCTTTTAAAACCTTCCAACTTGAAGTCCAAGTCTCTCTTCCTTCCTCCTTATCTCCCCTATCATCTTTCTGATCTAAGGGAATGGGGTGACGGAGGTGAGGGGGTAACAGGGAGCGTCTGCCATGGTTTATTGCCGCCTTGCCTTAAACCTTGACAATCTACCAAATTGTTTCACTCAAAATTTGGGTGGAAAATACATTATCCCAAAGGGAAGAAAGTGTTTCATGGGAAAACATGGTGTTTCCTCTGGAACAAGATGAGTTTTTTTGGTTGTCTTTTTTTTTTTTTTTTGTCAGGTCTCCTGCAAGTGATGCAGAGGAATCATTCTTCTGTTGTTTTTTGGCAGCTTCATGCTAGGTTTAACCTTGTTTAGCTTTAGTTCTGTGTCATATTTAGTCACATCAGCCCAGGTGTTCCTTCCTGTCAGCTGTACTGCTGTGGATGTAAAACCATCTTGATACTGTTAGAGAAATGCATCCCTCCTAATTGAAGCCATGTAAAAGTTTTACAGTTCAAGCTCTCACCATTGGCATTCTAGAAAGGGAAAAAGAAAACAAAACATCTCTAATTCCTCCTTTTTAACAATAGGTGTCTCTGAGAGAACACATGAATCAGACTTTGGAAGATCCCACTCTACAGACTATTGAGGAAACCCAGATGATACCATTAGATGACATTCCTAGCTTTTATAGGTTAAAGTTAATGAGTTGGAACTCACTCTTTATGCCAAAGTTACCATAATTTTCGCTATTCAGTATCCTAGTTCCTTCAAGGGTCCTTTGGTATTTGTTGGTTTTTCATGCTTAAAACTCTCTCTCCCCTTTAGCTATCTCAGTAACTCTCCTTCATCAGTTTTCTCCATTTTCCCCTCTCACCATTCAAACACATGATTAACAAATGCTGATATTTGTTTCTAACAAAATGTCTTCCTTCTCTGTCCCTTGAAAAGTTTTCCAAACGCTGTAACAGGTAGTCTAGTTCTTCCTTGTAATTTCACAATCTGAAATCACTTTCATGAACTATGTATTGCAATTTGATAATGCCTCCTTCTGTAATTCATTCAGTTCTTCATTACACTGCTATTGGAACTGGAAAACATTGTGTTTTTTTGTCTCTGGAACTCTTCAATTTGACTTAGTGACCTGAATACCATTTTAATATATTAAAGATAAGTATGCAAAACCTACATGTTTATTGAATAACATTTTACCTACAACATTTTTAGAATAAATGTTGGCCTAAATGCACAGAGAGAAGCTAATCTCAGAGGATGAAGTATGCATCCCTAATAAGCTCTTTACTCATGTTAAAGGAGAATGAGTGACAGGGAGTGCAAGATCTTATCTAAAAGATGAAATACATTACAGTGCATAATAATGTACATAACAGGGCTGCTCAGATATCTGCTATGGAAAAATGCAAGAAATCACTATGAAATTATGCCTGAAGACAGACCACTTATTCTAGTTATGGGTGAGTGTGCTGTTGAGATCAATTAGATCACGTAAGTCCTGCAGACAGCAAGAATAGCAGTAATAAAACCTGAAGTAAAGAACATATTGCACAGTGTGCTGACAAGGTCAAATTGATAGTAATGATGTGTGATGGCAGCACTGCAATAAGGTTGTCTAATACTGTATGCATCTGATATTGGTTTTCATTACCTATACCCCGGAGTACAGTCAGAAGTTCACTAAAATGATAGTGATTACCCAAAGGGCAAAGGCAAATAAGGCAGTCAGTTCAGTACTTGTACATTCTGCAAACTGCATGAAGGCAGAGAAAATTGTACCCAATGCTAGATCTACAAGGCTGACTACCTCTGGGATCAAGTTGAGTTTATACTGCCTTTTATTCATTTTTAAACTGATGCAGTGCTTTAAAGTGTATGTGGACTGAGTTTATTAAGACAGTCCATCAGAGACCATGATAGCTCTCTTCAGAACAAGTTTACAATTTACATTATAAGTATGTACTGTAAATCAGTCTAATGCATATCAGACACGAGATGTACTGTTCTAGAAGCTCATGCTTCAAGTTAATACTGAGTGGACACTTAAAAGCTTGGGGTTGTGCCTAGTTTCAATAAGCAAAAGAGTGTTCGGATGAGAGTCTAGTGTTTTTGTAATACAGATTCCTTGTCATTTTTCAAAAGCAGAGCAAAGCAAAACCTATTCAATGCCTTACATCCAATAAAATATCTCTCACCACTCCCTGAAATTCTTCAGTATCTTTTCTTCACTTCTTTCTTACAGAATGACAGAAAGATTAATAAAAAGTAGAGTGTTCTTTGGAAGGGTATATCAAACATTGCAAAGAAATGCATCTAGAAAGTTACTTCTGGTCTTATCTGATGTCCTCATAACTCATGCAAAATGTGAATGGTTGAACAAATTAAGCAGAGAAATTTTTCATGGGGTACTTCTTTGACTCATTTAGGCTTTTAGAAGAATAGTGGATTTTGAAATGTGATCATGTGCAATTCTCTCCCCCACCACTCCAAAAAGTAAAAATTAAAATTTGGGGTGACATTCAAAACAGAGGTGAACACTCAGAAAACATGAATTTGTGAACTTGACTGCTTTTGACTTTCTCCTTATTCCAACATCGACATGAACTGCTCTTTTCATAACTATATGACATTTCCTGAGTGTTCTGACTCTTGCAGTGTTAACTATTCGAGGAATCAAGGCTGACATAATAGGTTTTCAACGAACTTTGTTAATCAGCTATGTGCACACACTCTGAATCTTCCTGCCTGTGCACATGACACTGATTTGAATTTTTGCCTAGTTTCTCCGACAAAGTTTGGAGGATTTTTGTGTCTGTGACTTCTTGTGCAGCTCTAAAGAGGTCAGGTGAAAGGGTGTTAGACTAGTGCAAAGCCTCCTGTGAGGAAGCAGCTGGGTGTTGACCCTAATTCAAACATGGTGGAGATGGGTAGCAAGAACAGGGAAACGATGCCCATAGCATTTGGATCACCCAAATGAGCTGCCTCGGGTTTTTAGTTGTTGCAGAAGGAAAATACAGCAGTCTGGCTCCTGCATGTTTCAAACCCTAATTTAATAATTTATAGAAAGGCTTATCTGTATCGGATGCATGATGCATATAGACTGAAGGCTTCTAGAGAGTTGGCCTTTGAACGAATGCAAGGATATATTCTCTCAACAATGGCTCCATTTCTGCTCCTCAACAATTTCTTACTATACAGCACTACCATGGCTGTACCTGTAATGCCATCTCTTACCATCGTATTCATAACTCCATGTTCCTGTCAATCTCCTGTCCCTCACCTCCTTCAAAAACTTTTTTTAAAAAGTGTGTTGGCTCTCCTCTTCAGTCGTTAATTAACTGGGAAATTACATTCAGTTTGGAGAATCATTACTGGATATACACATTCAGGAAAGCCAATCTTATTGACATTATGTTGCATGTTCTTGCTTTTACATGCTTGATATGCTTTCTGAATACTAAGTTAATATTTTTAAGTTAACAAGTTAATATTTGCCTGGTTATATTATTTTTCCTCCCAAATGCCTGGGTTTCTTATGGAACTTGTTGGGGAACAACAACATCTTAGAAAATCCCCACTAACTTCTGGTAAATAAGTGCCTAAGAATTCACTTTTACATCTGCAAACAGTCAGAAGGGTTCATGTAAGTTAATAAACCTTCTTAAGAATTGTCCAAACTCATAAGTACATAAAAAAAATCTTTAAAAAATTTTTAAAAAATCTTAACGTCAATTTTTCAACATTATTTTTAACCTATGCATAATTTCTGTAGAAAATCGTACATAGTGCAGTTTTATTAATAAGCATAAATTTATTTTTGTCCTAAGTTTTCTTTCTAAGAGGAGAAAAACCACTTTCTTATTATGAGACTTTTAATTTTATTCTTTTCATCTTAAATGTAGACAGCCAAAGTTAATACCCACACAAACACAACATTTGGGAAGTTTGCTAATATCAGTTTATTATTGACAAAGTACTAACATGTTATCTTACATGTGTTGTGCACCTTTGATCAAACAAAAAGCCTAAAGATTTGTCAGTGCTTCAGTTATGCTATACACTCTCCTTATAACAACAGGTATGATTATGACTAATGTATCCTGCATCAAGATGACTTCCCTAAAATGCTGAGGTTAAAAAGAAGAAACAAAAAACACATTCATTATGTTGAAGATATGAGTTTTTGTGCTGAATAAGAAAATATATAGATGTAAGTAGTATTACAATGATTGTAATTAGTTCTGCAGTAAGAAATGTATTAAAATTTCCTGGTTTTTATCTGCTGGGAAATCCTTTCATCTGAAGTATTGTACGTGCTTCTGTGAAGAACAGAACAAGGGAGACTCCTGCTGGCTCAAACACTACATAAATGAACACTTTGTTACTAACTTTCTTTTTTTTTTCATTTCTTTATGTACTTACCATTACTCATTTGTTGTATAATAATATCAAAAGGCTCTGAAAATGGGCGAATGCACTAGGCACTCTCCTGCAGCTCAGAACTAACTATTAGAAATTTTTTAAAATCTTTCAGAAAACAGGTAGAAGAAAGAAGGACAGAAGTTGAGGATGCATATACACAATCACATAAACTACCAACTAGTAGCTTGTGTGGTTCTAAAAAGTGTGTAGTGAACTATGAGGCTACTTATTCCATATATACTGCTACCAGTGTAAAAAGTGATTACTTGGTGTAAATATTTATATACGTATCTCTATATAACTCCTGTGCCAAAGTATACTTAATCAAATAATCAGGAAGTGCACTGGTCACAAAATGACTTTGTTCAGCTTAATTCTAGTTTCAGGCTAAATTCTAATGTATTGTAACAAACTATTAGGAGGAACAATAACATTATTACATACTGTTGTTTTTCTCACAAGACCTTTGCTTTGTTCTGTGCACAGGATGGTGGCCACTACTCAGAGAATGAAGCAAGAGCAGCTCAATATTCCTTTATCCTTCTCCTGAAGTATATCCTTATAGCCTATGCAAAATGTGCACTTAATAAGCAGTTATTCATTTCCTCTTGAGCTTTTTTATAGTGCTCACCTCTGTATTGGAGGTCTAGATCTTTAAAAGGATTTAAGGGCTGGAAAGACAAAGGTATTTAATATCCAAATCCTAGATAATGTAGTGGGAACTACACACTGAACAGTAAAACTGCTTTATCTTTGAGGACTACAGTTCAGGGCTGCGAATGTCCAACGGGCATTGCCAATACTGGAGCAGAGATGCAGCACAAAGGCACCTATGCAAGACCAAAATACAGGCTGATATTTCTAAATAAAGGAACAATCTGACATGCAAAGATATTAGCTGCACTTTACAAAATATTACAGCCATTTGAAAATGGTAGTTCACCTGAGCCGTTCATTCCTTTTTCTCAGGACAAGTAGCTCAGTAACTCTTACTTTTGGAGGTAATAAATGCTTCTTCCCCTCGCTGCTTTTTGTCTACATGGGGATGCCCCAGTTCCAAAATTAAGATTCTCAAATAATTTGCTCAGTTGCTATTTAACCCTGGAGTTGCCTAATCTTCACTGTAACATATTTGTAGGTGCCTATCTACATCAAATTAACATGTTTTGTCAAAATGAACAGATTTTACTCACTTCTCAGTAACCACTGGATTTTAGTATTAAGGATTTTACCCATTGTATCACACAGGGTGAAAAATAGATCTTCTCAGAGATGGTTAAACTCACAGAAAACATAGCTGGGGAAACATTACTATTTTCTTTTATTGGATATGTTAATAGTTAGGAATAAAGTTGTAGTTAGGAATTCTTCTGGAAAGAATCTCGTTAAAAACCCTTCAATTTAAGGACACATTTCCAGAGCCCTCCTGGCTCTCACTGATTTAAGATTACAGTTGTCAAGATGAAATCTTTCTGAAAATAAATTTTATGTACTTCATCCTGAAAAATTCACCTCTGACTACATTGAAGCAAAGGGGGAAACGTCGGTGATGTGCTCAGTATCACATCAGATATTTATAAAAGGTTTTACCATGTAATCTATTTTGCGGAATATTTCAAAATCTTTCTTAAGTTCTGAGTCATCCTCCCTCCCTTCCTCCCTCTCTTTCTCCCTCTCTCACTTCCTCATCTTTGATGCCTTTCCCATTTTCTTCAAAGGAATAGTCATATCACATATAAGGTACAGGCAACAAGACAGCAGTCAGAAAGGAAGGATGATATAAGACCATGCAATTAAAGCCGGCATTGAAGTGCATAAGAGCATATGCCTGCAAGTGATCCAAGGCCATAGACACACCACAAGGCACACTGTCATGTGAGGAGAGGCCCAGACCATCTCTGTGGTCAAAAGTGTTACATTTCAATGGCTCAGTGTGGCACATCCCAACTGGGAGAGTTGAGAACACCTATAGCAGGTAACTACTCCAGCTGCTCCTACATTTATACAGCCCTAAAATTATGTTTCGCCCTTTGAAGGCAATCATGAGGCTGGTGTGGCCCCCAGTGAAAATGAGTTTGCCACCCCTGACCTACAGGCTCCTCTTTTGGAGGTTGGCTGCATGTGGCCTCCTGCGGGGATCTATCTGGCCCCGTTGCATCCTTCCTGGGGAGGAGGCTGTGGGCTGCGTGCCAACAAGGGGTCTCAAGGCAGGTGGTTCATCTCCCCAAAATGACAGCAGCCCAGCAGTTCCCAGCACTGCCACCACACACAGCCTAGCTGCTGTTAATGTGATCTGCGTTGCCATCATGGGGGCTTACCAAATGGAGGGAAGATAAAGAGGAAGAGAGCCCATAGCAAGGTTAGCATGGCAAGATATTCTGCACTAAGGGAGGATATTTTGTCTCTACTTGAGCTCTTTGATCTGATCTGACGGTGAAGACAGGAGGCAAATTTTGTTTCAGGCTGCTGCTGCTGACTGAGTTTTTTCCAGTTGTATGAAACAGGTTACTAATTTTGCTTTATGGTTACAACTATATGTAAATTTCCTACAATATATTCTTTCTGACTAATTATTGGCTGTTCTATTATTTAATATTGCCAGCTTTTTTAACAATCAGTTAAATTGTTAATTCACACTGCATCTGTGGGCTAGGATAAGTTTCAGCTATTCGATAACAGTAAATTATTTAAAACACTACAGACAATTTGTGTTTTCTTACCACTTGACAACTTGTAAAACAGGATTCAAGGACTAAGTAGGACTGGGAACTTCCATAGCAAAAGCAGGCGATCACAAACATTTTCCTCTGAAGTCTAAAACAGCCAAGAAAAAGGGTACTTGCAATAGACAGTTGTCACTTGCTTGAATACATTTATGTTGCCTTGTCCTGATGACACTGGGAGGGCAAATGGGTTCAGGGCACTCAATTCCGTGTTTAGGTTTTTCATGATGTGCTATTTAGATCTTCAGCTTAGCCTTCAAAAGTTGCGACCTAAAAAGTTAGGTGAGACCTTGATGTATTAAGATTCAGGCAGGAAGACTAATTCACCCAGCTCTAGGGAGTCTGCATCAGAAGCAGGGACAGGACAGTGGAAGGGGAGAAACTCTCTCTTGTTCCTTTCCCATCATCAAAAGTGGAGATGAAGAGAGGTTCCAGGTCTTCCCTCAGTTGTTTCACTCCTCCTTTCCCAGAAGAAGGGCAGATTAATCCATTCGACAGTATGAAGGAAAGGATTTAGTGATACCAGAAATACTTCAGAATTTGCAGAAGGGAACTAATACTCCATTAGAAGATAGCAAGGAACTTGATTGATTTTATTAAGCCAGATGTTAGTAAAAAGCCAAGAAGAATTTACCCGCAAGCAAGAAATCATTAATCTTAAAGTTGCAAAATCTCTGCTTACCTTTTCTCAGTCTATGACATTTTCTGCAGTTTGGCAATGCAGAAAGGTTCATTAAACAAGGAAATAATTTATTTTGAATTTCATAAAAGTAAGTTGATTTACAAAGCTCATTAACGTTGTATTATTTACAAATATGTCACCACAGTTACAAACTGATACTCTTGTAATGTTTTTTTACTTTGGCATGAGTGCATGTAACAAAAAAAACAATTGTCGCTTGCTAAAGCTGCCTAAATGTGAAAATTAACCAGAGCTAGACTCTTATGTAAATGGGAACTATCACCTGCTTTTTACAAGGAGTCACATGAAAAAGATGAGGGGTAACAGCTACAAATTACTCCTGGTGAGATTTCAACTGGATACATTAGGAAAACTTTTCATAGTGAGAACAATCAACCACCGGAATAATCTTCCCAGGGAAGTGGTGGATTCCCCAGCATTGGACACTTTTAAGATACAACTGTAAAGAGTTCTAGTCCATCTTGTCTAGACCGTGCTCTTGACAAGAAAGCTTGGACCAGGTGATCCTTGAGGTCCCTGTCAACCTGGTCTTCTATGATTCTATGATCTGAAAACTTAAAAAAAAATACAAAGAATGGAAATGTTTTTCTATTGCAACTGCTGGGCCTCATCCCAAGGCTGTTAATCAGAACAAAAAGGTCTTGAGATACTTTTTCTCTGTTCAGTCTAGATGTAGACAATAGTAGCTCTACTGAAATATGATGCTGCATCTGTTTATTAATTTTTCATTGCTCTACATTAGAACTTTGGACTCATTAAAAATAACAGCCTGGGTTTTAAGTAGAACTGCGAAAGGCAGTAAATCTTATTGCTCAAGAAAATATGATGTATTTATTTTTCCTTGACCCAGAGGGATTGGCACAAGTTTTCAAATTAATGTTTTTAAAATAAATCATAGCATCCCTTAGGCTGCCATAAATTTAGCACTCCTTTGTTTCTGCTGAGAATATGCTAATTGCAGATTTCTTGCTGATGAGCATCATCTTGTATAATAAGTACGTGAAAATTTCAGTGAAGCATCCTGCATTTTCAGCATACTTGTATGCAGCAGACATTCCCTAAATAGACAGGTTCAGGTTTATCAAGAAAGAAAACATACATGTTGATTATAACTAAAAATGTGTTCTAATTATTTTTATTTGCAATTTCTGAACAAAAAGACATTCCAAACGTTATTTTTAATGTGGCTGAAAAACATGTAATTAGTAAAAAAATTAGATTCTTCTGCCTCAACTAATAGTGTGTTTGTTCACAAAAAGTAGGACTGACATTGTTAGGACAACTTGCAGGGACCAGTACTACTGAAGGTGACTAAGTGACAAAAGTTCTATATTTCAGTTGTCCTCCTCAAGTATTTTTACACTGAAGCAAACTTTCCAAGTATATTAAGATAAAAAATTATATTTAATCATTTTTTCTCATCCTAATTTCCAGGATGCTGCAAGTTCCATTCATGCATAGAGATCTCAGCAATATTGATATGTTTTATATTTAGAAAAGACTGTACTTCTGCATCTGCACATTCACACCTCTTCTGAAATAAACAGGAAAATGAAAGATCTCTAGTGATCTTTTCTGCTACATTTGATTCTGGCGTAGAAGCAATAAGCAATAAGAGAATATAGAATATGTGACAGAAAGATGTTGATAAAACTCAGACTTCACAAAAGTGGAAATATGCTTGGTGTTGCTTTTTGAAAAGTCAGCACAAGCTAAATACAAGTTTTAGGTATGTGAGCATAAGAGCACACAAATCAGGAATAATAGTTCTAGTTTCATACCAATTGTTTCCCACTATGAACCTTTAAGTTTTGGTTGCAATATGTGGAAAAAAACAGATCAAATAAAACCAAACCAAACCAAACCAAAACCAAAACAACAACAAAAAACACCAAAACTGAAACCACAATACCAAATACCAGATGATCTCCTTATCACTTTCACTATTTGTACAGTGCAACTTTTAAAACCAGGTTATATTTAAAAATATATATATATATATAAAAAAAAAATAAAAAGAGGAAAGAAGTATACCTTCTTGATATTTATTACACTGTATCGATGTGTACAGTTTTTTAAAAAGGCTGCTTGCATCCTGTATCAGGTACAGTGCTGTTTGACAAATGAGTTTAATACATAGATGTCTGCCTCAGAGAAAATTCTTCCTAAATTTCAGACAGGCATTTGTGCATAAAAACTGTTTATCACATTATCTAAGCTAGAATGTGATCAGCTCTTGTACCATGGAAGGAGCAAACAGACTTCCCATTAGTCTTTACAACAAACTATTTGTGCAATTACAGAAATTAAAATAAATATAACTAAAGAATCCATGCATTGAGAAACACCATAATACTTTTATTTATAGGTTGATTCGGGAAACAGACATGTACATTTGTATGCAGAAGACAGTGCCTTCTGGGCAATCAACATACTAATCCAGCTCTCATTTCACAGCAGACCAGAGTAAGTGGGTTTGTTGTTTTAGTTTGGTTTGGTTTTTTATTTTGTTTGATTGGTTTTTGGTTTGGGGCTTTTTAGTTCGGTTTGTTGTGGGGCTTTTTAATAATATATGGACCACTTCCTTCAAAATAACAAGTTCTTACTGTATAGAAACTACTGGTTTTCTCTTATGCATGCTATCATTTCAGGGGACACTCTAATGTCACTGTCATCTGAGAGTGATTGAATGAATGAGGATACTTGGAATTTGCCCATATCTTGTCTTTCCAAAATTACCTATCACCTCCAATAATAATGCCATCCATTACTGTCTACTTTGTTGCATCTTCATATCACAAATCACAATAAATACAAGTTCCACAGAACTTGCATTTTGTGATTTTCCCTTATTAAAGACATCAAAAAATCAGCCAACTTACTCAACGTTTTCCAGTTTTTCTGCATGTACTGAAGTTCATGCAATACTTCAGACATGGCTATGAAAAAAAAGAAGAAAGGTATTTTAGCAGTAGTTCTTACACACACACAAAAGTAGCAAAAGCATATGGCTACAAATTCAGAATATGACGTGCCTCTGTTATTTCAAATTCATAGGTAACAAGCACTGCTTTTAAAAGAAGTGATAAGGGGTGTACAGAATCAGATATTAGAAAAAGAACTTGACATTATGTTTCTTGATATATTAAAACTAAAAAAAAGAAATATTAAAAAAGCATTTGTAAAACATACATGAACTAGTGGGCTTATTCTTGGGAACTTTTTAATTTAATATTTTAATAGCTATTGACTTCCATGCAAGTCAAATAAGTCCAAGTTCAACATTTTCTCTATAATGCTAATTTGTCTTTAATTGCCAGAGTTATTTAAGTTTGGTTGATGTAAGGCTGACTGTGGTCTAAAGAATAATAGAGTCTGACAACATTATAGAGTAAAGATTTATTGAGGCAGTAAGAAAGATGAGAAACAACAGATCCATATGGTGACTCACTCAATCACTGCTGCTTATGCTACTGACATCAGTCAAGGGCCTCGGTGTAACGGGGCAGGGTGTTGGCAGTTTGCCTATGCCAGTGATGTCAGCCAAGGGGCAGGGTGTTAGGAGGCAGGGTGTCATTTCCACCCCTTGAGTCTCCCAAATCATGATTTGAAACAGAGTTATAAGCTGGGGTTAGCTATGTAATAACCTGGGTGAGGCTGGTGTTCTGAAACCTGCAGGGTGCACATTACACAGTCAGAAGTCAAAAGCCAGTGTATCTCAAGATGGGTACCAGGGGTATCACATACCAAGTAAATAAAAAATGTATGCCTGGCATAACTATAACTCCCAATGAAATATGTCTGCAAATATGTCTGCAAATATGTCTGCATTTTCTGTGACTTTTTGTGGTTTTTAATGCATTCCTTGGAAACCAAAACTTTTGAAAAATTCTGTAGCATGTCTTACACATCTCAATACACAGCTATGTAATGTTATCTGATTGAAAGGCAACTGAAGTCAATTGACACAATCTCACTCGCTTCAGTGGATTTTGTATTGGTTCATATGATGGTCCATCCCTTTGATGAATGGGGGAAAAAGACATCAAGTATAAGTTATAAACATTTATGATATTTAACACTGACCTTCATGAAAAACAGGCAATACGTAACTATAACTCTAAAATTTCAAATTTGGAAAACTCCTTGGCTTCTGTTTTTCATGATAAAGATAATAAAAAATCTTGTGCACAAAAAAAGAAATAAATGATGAGTTAGACTTAATGTCAGTCAGTGTTTTTTTTACTGGAAGTTGGCAATCATGGCTTAAAAACTTATTTCTCTGTGCTCTTACATCACATTTCAGGAGATATAATCACCTTTGTAGGTCCTACTTCAACTTAGCAGTACCTAAATTTTTAGTGATGGAAACAATATTGACTTTGAATATGAATACTTTATGAGTTACTAGTATAAACACCAATTAGAAATGAAAACTGTATTTCTATCTACTGTTGCCATCTTATTAATAATTATGCACAAGCTACTTATATTTACTTTTCTTCAGAACTCTTAGGGATTAAGAAAGAAAAATATCTGGTTTTGCTACATACTTTAAAGAATTCTTCAGTGGACTTTATCTTGCTCAACAGCCTTATCAACTGTTAGATGTCCTAAGTACTTCAGCTCTCCTGATATGATTACCCTTAGTATTTCTCCTTCTGCTTATTCCCTTGGGAAATTAATGTCTATTTCTTAGAGCTATCTTCTGTCACCCGTTTTAAACGCTGAAGCAAATCCATTTTCTTTTAAGTGATATCTGCCTCTCTTGACAATAAATTTCCTTTGCAATCTTTCATAAGGGGTGCTTTTTCTCCTGCTAACACTTTATTCCTCATATACTTGAAAATTTTCTTCCTAATCATAGCTTGTTGTGACCTCCTTTCTACCTCTTTGCTTTTGGTTTACTCATCTTTTACACACAACTTCATTCTGTGGTCATTTCTCTTCACTGTGTATTTTGCATTTTATACCACTTACATAGGTCTAGTTTACCCTTAATTATGTTTGTCTATTTTAATCCTCCTTCATTACTGGCTTGTTTTGGTTTGTTATTAGTTTGCTTGGTTTTGTTTTTAATTCTAAATAAGTTGCAACTACATTGTTTATATTCACATTTTGCAAAACTTTATTTTTCCTTGTGATTTTAAACTATTCTCTTCCTATATTTATTTTGAAGATTGCATACTCAACCTAGGTGTTAGAGGTGTTATTCTTCCCTTCAACTTCTAATCAGAAAAATTATTTCACAGAATCACAGAATGTTAGAGATTGGAAGGGACCTCGAAAGATCATCTAGTCCAATCCCCCTGCCAGAGCAGGAACACCTAGATGAGATTACACAGGAAGGCATCAGGGCAGGTTTTGAACCTCTCCAGAGTAGGAGACTCCACAACCTCCCTGGGCAGCCTGTTCCAGTGTTCTGTCACCCTTACTGAGAAGTTTCTTCTCAAATTTAAGTGGAACCTCTTGTGTTCCAGTTTGAACCCATTACCCCTTGTCATATCATTGCTTGTCACTAAGAAGAGCCTGGCTCCATCCTCGTGACACTCACCCTTTATGTATTTATAAACATTAATGAGGTCACCCCTCAGTCTCCTCCAAGCTAAAGAGACCCAGCTCCCTCAGCCTTTCCTCATAAGGGAGATGCTCCACTCCCTTCATCATCTTTGTTGCCCTGCGCTGAACTCTCAGCAAAGGACTAGCTTAATAGTTTAAGATGCAATTGAGTTTCCTTCTTTAAAATTATCAGATTGTATCTGTGTAAAAAAAAAAATATTAATTTTATTAGTTTTCTTAAGATAGACAGAAACAGTGTGCACAATTTGTCTGTGTTCTGCTAGTTTTTTCACTAAAGACAAAAGCAATACAGGCACAATTTCAAGAAATCCTTCAAATAAAAACAGCTGCAGGAATAATACAAGTGCTTTTGAAAAGGGAGCCTCTCTAACTTCAGGTATGTTATTAAGTTGAAATTCTTCACTGAGGTAAGAGCAGATCTTAGTGTGGAAATTTCTGTCACTTTTTCAAAACGTGTGAATTTGTGGGAGCCCTAACTTTCCAGTGTCCTTTGTTTTGGTCTTTTGTGACTACATAGCATGTCAGTCTTGAAGAGTAAAGGTGCCAATAAAGGAGGCATGCAGCCTTCAGTGGAATTAAAATGCCACACTTGAAATATGGTTACACAATTATCAATTTATCTTTTAAAATTAACCAAGGCAGCTAAAAGGAGATACAGTTTCTGTGTACTTATCATACATTGAATTATGACTAAGACTGGAGAAAGCTTATCACTAAAATAATTAAAGAACTTTTACACTATAATTTCTGTTTAGATTAAATTTTCATTCTGCTTAAAGAAAAAAGGTGTAACAAAATGTTATTGTAATGCCAGAAATAGAAAACTGACATCTCTTCCTATCCATGTTGTCTAGGGGTTTTTTTTCCCTTTTACACATGAACATGAATGGGAATTACATACATGCATTAATTTAGGGTATATGTTATATGTAATATGTATATATATTTTTAATAGAAACTATATAAATCTGTCAACTAGAATAAAAATATTCAGTTTATTTCATTCACTTTGGAAATGAAATAAACTAAATCGCAAGATTCTGAATATGCTCATAATTTAATGCAATTTAAATAGCCTGGTTTATAAATTGTTGTAGTAAATTTCTTAAAGTTCCTCGTTGTATAGAAGTTCTTAATAGTGATTTGATAATACAACAAATGGAATTAGGTAAGAGATTTATCATTTGAGAGACAGAGAGAGTGGCTTTAAAGAATTATTCTTTTTTAGTATATCTCACATGACTTGTGGTTATAAAGGCAAAAATAAAGATGAAAATGTCTAGATTTTCTAGTCCATAGTGATAACCAGAAAACTCAGAATCATAGAATCATAGAATTTTTTCATTTGGAAGAGACACTCAAGATCTTCGAGTCCAACCATAACCTAACTCTAGCACTAAACCTTGTCCCTAAGAATCTCGTCTGAATGCCTTTTGAACACCTCCCTGGATGGTGACTCCACCACTTCCCTGGGCAGCCTGTTCCAATGCCTGACAACCTTTTTTGTGAAGAATTTTTTCCTAATATCCAGTCTAAACCTCCCCTGGCGCACCTTGAGGCCATTTCCTCTTGTCCTATCACTTGCTACTTGGGAAAAGAGAACAACACCCACCTTGCTACAACCTCCTTTCAGGTAGTTGTAGACAACAATAAGGTCTCCCCTCAGCGTCCTTTTCTCCCCTATTTCCTCCACCACTTCTCATAAGAGTTGTGCTCCAGGCCCCTCACCGGCTTCATCGCCCTCCTCTGCACTCTCTCTAGTGTCTCAATGTCCTTCTTATGGTGAGGGGCCCAAAACTGAACACAGTATTCAAGGTGCAGCCTCACCAGTGCCAAGTACAATGGCAGAATCACTTCTCTAGTCCTGCTGACCACACTATTTCTGATACAAGCCAGGATGCTGTTGGCCTTTTTGGCCACCTGGACACACTGCTGACTCATATTCAGCCAGCTGTCAATCAACACCCCCATATCCTTTTCTGCCAGGCAGCTTTCCAGCCACTCTTCCCCAAGCCTGTAGCGCTGCCTGGGGTTGTTGTGACCCAAGTGCACAACGCAGCACTTGGCCTTGTGAAACCTCATACAACTGGCCTCAGCCCAACGATCCAGTCGGTCCAGATCCCTCTGTATGGCCTTCCTACCCTCCAGCAGGTCAACACTCCCACCCAACTTGGTGTCATCTGCAAACTTACAAAGGGTGCACTCAGTTCCTTCATCCAGATTGTTGATAAGATAAAGACATTAAACAGAATTGTCCCCAATACCGAGCTCTGGGGAACACCACTCATGACTGGCTGCCAACTGGGTTTGGCTCCATTCACCGCAACTCTTTGGGCCCAGCCCTCCAGCCAGTTCTTTATCCATCACAGAGTACACACATCCAGGCCACGAGCTGCCAGCTTCTCCAGGAGAATGCTGTAGGATATGGTGTCAAAGGCTTTACTGAAGTCTAAGTACACAACATCCACAGCCTTTCCCCCATCTACTAGGTGGGTCACCTTGTCATAGAAGGAGATCAGGTTGGTCAAACAGGACTTGCCTTTCATAAACCCATGTTTACTGGGCTTGATCACATGGTTTTCTTGTATGTGCCATGTGATGTTACTCAGGATGATTTGCTCCATGATCTTCCCCAGCACCGAGGTTAGATTGACAGGTCTGTATTACCCTAGATTCTCCTTCCCGCCCTTTTTGTAGACTTACATTCACATTTGAACAATGGACTATTGACCAGGCTTTGTGCTGTTGATCTCTCAAAATTTGAAATCCTGTTAGAAGGAAAAGCTAGCAAATAAAAAATATATTTGCATAGATCACACAGGCTCATAGTCTGAGATTTCACATAAAAAAGATATCCTTGTTTATATTATGCAGCTTTATGCATTATACATAAAAGACCTTATCAGAGTGGAAATTCAGAAATAATAGCAGAAAGAATGAATCAGAAAAATTTCTCTCTTTATTTAAGCACATCAACAAAAAGGCTAAGAACTATTATACTTTTCCTTCATTATGCTGTCCCTGAAATTCTTGCATTTCTGACTCTGAAGTGGTTTGGAATCAAGAAAAAGCATGATTTACAAATTTGAGGGAAGTAGAAGAGGTGAGTTGAAATCAAGGGGCCCTACTGAAGCCAAGGTAAAACAAAAGAGAGTTATGTCTGATATTTTATTCTAGAGATAATAATGGTATGTTACCTCTCCAGCTGCAAGCAGACATGGCTGTTAATGAACTGTGCTGTGAGATGGGCTGAGTCTAAACAACCTGATCAAGTTGAAGGTGTCCCTGCTCATTGCAGTGGGGTTGGACTACATGACATTTAAAGGTCATTTCCAAGCCAAGCTATTCTATGATTCTGTGATTCTGTGACAAGTCAGCAACACAAAACTTTCATCATATGTACAAATACTTTTATTTGAGTGTTTTCACAGTACCTCAGCCAAAGATACTTTATGTCCACCATGACCTGGTTACATTTTGCATGACAACATTGAAAGAGAATCATCTCCTTTTAAAACAATGGCATTGAACATTTAAGAAATGCACATTTTTATTTCATATGTCTTCCCTCTTAGCTGTGGACTCTAATCCATTCCACAATTGAATCATAACCCCACAGTAGAAAATGAAAATGGTTTTATTGATGACAGTGGGAACTGATCTGTATCCATGGTTCTTATTATAAATACATGGTCAGATAGAATTAGATTGAGTGGAATACTGAAATTCTTCAAATATTTGCTTCATTTTACACCTAGGGACATTCCAATTACTTTAGGAAGATTTATTTGCGTGTTTTAATTTTCATACACATCATTGCAACTTACTTTATTTTCTAATCCACTGCAACACCTAGAGTGTGATCTGAAGTCCATGAAAACCACTGGGAGCCTTTCCAAAGAACTCTCCAAATGAAGTTCTCTTAAGTTAATTCTTCAGAGTATGGCAAAAATTCCCAAGAAGTGAAGACGTGAGGTAGAGTAGTTTTTTATGTAGGTGTTATGCACATTTGGAGCTGCCACAAGTTCTACTCCCACAAAATATCATAGCGTCTTCCTTTGTGTACAGATTAAAATGAACAACTCATCAGTTCAATATCTCTGTTACATATGTGAAAGTCCTTTATTTTTATTTTGTAGAAATGTTTAATAGCAAATAATTGCTAGTTGATTATGTATGGGAAACTTCAAAGAGGAAAAAATACGCAATTCTCAAACTTGGAAACCTAATCTAGCTAATTTTCTGATAACTTAAAAAGAATGCTGTGCTCAATTCAGAAACTATGACTCCACAATGCTATAGTAAATTATCAATATAATTGTATTTTAAAATCATTTTAGAATTAGGATTGCAAGCTGTTTCTCTTCCTTGGTTACGTTTAGTAGCTTCATCCTGAAAATGCAGAATTCAGTAGTTCCACTGTATCTAATGAGAATGCAAATGTTAGTGAAGTTTCTTGCCTGAATATGTTTCCTGAATAAGACCTAGCCTCTCAATTTCCAGGGTAGAGTGTGTTCATTTAGATATGTGATATATTCTAATAGGAGTCATGCTGCTAAATCTCTGTGAATCCCCTTGAAAATTAAGACACAGAAGAAAAGTTATTTGAAGCTTTTATTCATAATAGTGCTATTGTTATTATGATGGATAAATGGTTTAAGCTATTTGACCTTTTTATATGAATAGATCTAAAGCTACTTTTTCCCTTTTTTACACTATATTTTTTTTTCTTTTTGCAAGGGGTGGTTTGTTTAATTTTCTAGGAATATGTCTTTGTATAGTGCAAATAATGTTCATATTATATAATTAAATAAAAAAAATAATTTTTATGTGTTTGGGATTTCTACATATATTTAATAAGTTATGTAAATTATACAGAGATCAAAATATGGCATGTTGTTTAAATCAATCCATTGTTTATCATTATAAATCTAAAAAGTCTCAAGACAAAGATTAAGGAAAAGTCAAACTAATAGTCTTGTGAAGGTACAGGAAAGCATCACTTTGTCTATACATGTCTCTAGACTTCTCTTTAAATAATATTAGTCTGTGACTCAGCTCCTGTTAAATAAATAATTTATACCAAGGAAAGCAGGGGAAGTTACACCTTTTTACGTTTGGAACAGACTCTTACAATTCTTTGGCCTTATGGGTTTGCCTGCCAAATAGCTCAGCTCAAGTCACCAAAAAATCTTTCTGAAAACTCTTAGACATTATTTATCATATTGTATCAAATTCCTTTTCCTACTATCATATTTACTCAGAATAGTCTCAATAATATTAAATCTACAGCAGCTGATACATTTCTCTGGCATCAATACTACCTGTTATTCAGCACTGTTTGTGAACTGGAGGTTTTGGATGTTGAGACACAGGTATCAACAGTGATGAAGCTAATGCCTTTTCTTCATGTAGATCTGATAAACTGCAGATTATTCCAGCAATATTGTCCAGCTATGCCATTTCATTAATTATAACATAAGCTGATACTATCAACATCCTTATACCTATACTTCTTTGACACGTTTGCCCCATGATCCATACAAAAGCAAATGACAGCTGTCCTCAAAGCCATAGAAAATTTAAGTGCAGTAGTTGCATTTTCTGATGTATTGATTTCGTTTCAACTTTTACCTGTTTTCTATTTTTATTATTTCCTTTTAGCTAACACTGTCCTATTACTGTTGCTGCAGAAACCTCCTGGGTATTTTTCACTGTCTGTCTTGGTTTTGGATGTGATGGAGTTAATTTTCTTCCTAGTAAGTGCTCTGTTTTGGATTTAGGATGAGAATATTGTTGACAACAGACTGATGTTTTAGTTGTTGCTAAGTAGCCAAGGACTTTTTCTCATATTGTCTTGTCAATGAGAAGGTGGGAAGTGCACAAAAGGTTGAGAGGATATATAGCCAGGACAGGTGACCACACCTGACTGAAGGCACATTGCATACCATATGACATGATGCTTAATTTATAAATCTGGGGGAAGAAAGAGGAAAGGGGGTATGTTCAGAATGATGGCATTTGTCTTCTCAAGTAACCATTATGTGTGATGGAGCCTGGCATTCCTGGGGATGGCTGAACACCTACCTGATGATGAGAAGTAGTGAATTAATTTGTTTTGCTTGCATGTGTGGCTTTTGTCTTACCTATTAAACTATCTTTATCTCAAACCATGAGTTTTCTTATTCTACCCTTCCAATTCTCTTCTTCATCCCACCTGGGGCAGGGCGTGGGATGAAGGGGGAAGGATATTGAGCAAGCAGATGCGTGGTTGCATGGTGCTTAGTTGTCTGCTGGGTTTAAACAACAACACTGTCTCAAGCGGACCACTTTTATTTCTCATTCTGTGTCTTTTTTCCCTTCTCATTTGAAATCTCCTGTGTCTTCTTTATCATTTGCAAGAATATTATAGGTCAAATTAAACTTACTCAAGAAGTATTCCTTTTCCTCCAATAGCAATAAATTGGGCATTGAATGAGTGACTGAGGTACACATTCCCAGTCTGTAGTTCTATTAATTAAGTAAAACTAACCTTAACCTAAGTGTCTTTCCATACCCAAAACACAAATTCCATGGCAATAACTCTTGCTCAAGATACACAGTCAAACAATGCTATTCATACCTTTCTACCTATCACCTTAGAAGTTCAACTCTGTAAGGAATTTGCTTTAGCTGAGTTCATCTTTTGAAAATAGTGTTTTAGTAAACGATTAGAGTACAAGGATGTTTCCAGGAATATTAGAAAATACTGCTACAACATGCATTTTGAAGTCAATAGCATAAATATTCAATACAGAAAGGCAGTCCCAAGAGTTTGCTACTTAAGCTAAGGAATTCGAAGTGTTGCATAATTGAAAACTTTCATTTAACTCCACCTTATTTATTCTCTGTGGGTAAAACCCAGAATAGATCAATCAACAAAGGAAACAAGTGCAATCTATGTGTTCTTCATTGTGTCATACTCAAGACAGAATCTGCCCTCATCACAATGTAAGTATGTGTACATTAGACCATAGAAGGCAACACTTGATTCATGATTTTCTGCTGTATTTTGCTTCGGAACTCAATTGTAAATAAATTGAAAGTGGAAGAAAGAGAGTTTAAATCTCTAACTATTGCAAAAGACTGATCACAGACACCTGGTCCATTGCATTACAGAGAGGTTTTTACATGGGCAAGGCCAAAGAAACCCAAATTTTTTTTTTAAGAAACTGTGCTGGTTTGACTGAAAATGAGTTAATTTTCTTCAAGCAGTTAGAAACCTTTCTTTTTCATAGCTAGCATGGTCATTATTTGGACTTGGTTTGAGAACAAGAGATAGCGTTAACCAGCATAACCCAGCATAGAGTTAATGTTTTTAATTGCTCTGGTCTGAGAGCCAAGGACGTTCTGAGCACTCTGCCCACAGGTGTGAGGCATCAAGGAAGGGCAGCATGGATGGGGCAGAGCTTGACTGACATCCAGACTGATCAATAAGAGTATTCCATCTCATTAGCATCATACTTCATATTTAAGCAGGGGGGGACCTTCTGGGCTCTCTCTCTGGGGCATTCTCACTTGCTTGTTCTCGCTCTTTTGGGTGTTCTCACTCTTGCTTGCTCTTAGGTGCTTTCTCTTTGGACCCAGGGGAGTTTTCGGATGTTTAGTTTGGCCTTTTGCTGCTTTTGCCTCTGAGCCTTTTTGCCTTTTTCTTCTCTCTTTGGGATCAGCTGTTGGGACCAGGTGTTGGCTCCTGTGACTTGCTGTTTGTTGTGGATGGAGTTCATGGGGAATTGCATTGAGTATTTTTTATTTTATATTCTATTCTATTATATAAATATATATATATACATATATATATATATATTTACTAGTAGTGTATTAGTATTTTGTTATTTTATTAAAATGTGTTTAATCTCAATCCAAGTTTCTCTCTTCCCTTTTTTATTCTCTCCCCTATTGGTGGGGGGAGGAGTACGGGATGAGTGAGCAGCCATCATGACTGTATTGCTAGTTTGGGTTAAACCACAGCAGAAATGCAGCCGCAAAGGAGGATTAATTTTGGGCAAGGCTCGGTAGATCAGGGCTGCAATGTGCTGCACATTTTTGTGTTTCCAGAACATTGTAGGAAATTAGATCTTTAAAGTCACTTACTTGGCATATCATCATTCCTTGAGAGCATCATAAATTGATTGTTGGATTTATTTGAATGTGTTTATGCAGTTCCCTTTTTAGTCATCATTGACTGAAAATGTGCATTTGTCTTTAAGATAGATATTTCTGTTGGTGAAGTTCAGTATTAATAAACTAATTCTTACTTGATCACAGATATCTATATTACATTCAGATATTCAAATTAAGTAGTCACACAAAAAGATTAATCACCTGTCAAGAAATGTTCCTGGCAAAGCTAAAGCACTGAAAAGAAACTTTAAGAAATACAGACATGAGGAGAAATAAATGACAAATTCTTCCTATGTAACCTATTTTGTTAAGTTTTTGAAACACTACAGAAATTTTCTACAGAGTTGGCAACTTTTTGCATTCCAGAAGTGACTGTGTTTTTCAAGAGAAAAATGCCGTAAATATTTACTGTGCTAAACAAATCTGCCAGTAAGGCGCTTTTTTTTTTTTTTTAATTAATTAATTAAAATTTTATTATGTAAAACAAAACAAACAACCACAACACAAATATTATAACATTCTAGTAACATTTTGCACAAAATTTTTTATGACAGAAATTTGACTATAGTACGAAACATTTATTGCAGAATTAGAACCTACATATATTCTGTTTTACCACTTCATGTCCTATCAATATATGGTGGGTTGAGGTGATGTCTACTATTTTTGAGAACAAAGAAGGAATTTGCATGTGGAAAAGAAGCATTAACAGTGAAGAGAGGAAATTAACACATGGAATGTATGACTTGGCAGCAAACTTAAATACCTTGATTATTATGATTAATACTAATGCAAGAAATATTCCAACCACGACAGTTCAAAAGCAGCAATATTGTGCAAGAATTTATACAGCATGGATTAATTTTAACGTTTATTCATCTTGATATTATCTTATTTCCTCTTTGGCAGTACAAAGTCCTTTCATTATACACCCGGATAATTTCCATAGGCTCATTTCTGTAGGCTTTGCTCTCCATCATCAACTTGCTCACTGTCCTGCTTTAACCTCCCTGTTGAAACCAGGGCTGCATCCGTTCCTCCCTTGTACTATGACTGATCTCACCCATCATAGGTGTCCATGTGCCAATTTCCTGTATATCTTCCATCTGTTCTTGCAACAAACCATTCCACCTTGTCCGAAGAGAGGAAAAAAAAAAAAAAAAAATCCTTCGGAGGATCAAAAACTAAAAGAGCAATCTCACATAATTCATGCTACTATAACCAGACTTCTACTATCTGCATCATTCCCATTCCATCAAGAAGGACATGGAACAACTTTCATAGTCCAACTGAAATAATATTAATAATAGTTTATCTGAAAAGAGCTAATTTAAATTCTTGTATTAAAATACAAATCTTTAAATACTTAAAGATAACCAAATTATTACTTGATGTATGGTACTCTTTCACATTACCTGCATATTACTTTACCCAAAAAATTACCTGAAAGATAGTCTGTACTACTTTAAGTTTTCAAAAAACTTATTTAGAGTTCATTATCTTTGCCGGTTTTACTTCTAAAATCCTGAACAACTTGATTCAGCACACAGTAAATACTTGAAGCACAGTGAGAAACAAAGTAAAAAGGCATTTTATTTAACAGTGAATAATTAAAAAAAAGAAAAAGAAAAAAAAAGAAGTTTTATCTTGCTTGTTAAAGTAAGATGAGAAGTTTTCTATTAACTAGGCTGGGAAGCCTTAGGGGCCACTGAAAGCTTTTTAATTGCATATTTAATTAGAAATGTGCTAGAGAGCTGGTGTTCAGCTTTTGTGAAGCTCATGGCTCCTGACAAAATGTTTACTTTTAAGCCATTTTGTCTCTTGAAAAGTTTCCTATAAAGTGGGTTAAACAGAAAAAGCATTATTTTTGTCTGTTTTCACTTCAAAGGGACTTTATTGTTTCATCAATCCTGTTGTAAAACCAAGGTAAAATTATGTCTTCGAAAGTAAGAATTTCAGGTAAAATAAGACCTCTAAAATAACAAACTTTAAAGATTCTAACAATTTCTTGTTTTGCCTAGCTCACCAGTAACAACAGGAGACAAAAGACGGAAAGAAGGGGGATTATGCCTGACTCCTACAGGTACAGAGTTTGCTAAAGCAAGCCACCAACCAAGTTATCCAGAAGCCACTGTCTGGAGCTGGAGAGAAATAAATTCATAAATATTTTCTTTCTCTTCTGAGTAGAACAACATTGACAGCATTGCCTGCAGTTGTCAGGGTTCCCAGCATTTGCTCTAAACCTGTACAAAACATGACAAGCCTAGTCTGTCTTCTGCCCAGTGCTCAGTCACACCACTTTTACAAAAAAAAAAAAAACAGTTGTCTGAAAGAAGTTTGCTTGAGATTTACGTTGCCTCAGAAGTGCTGGCTTCCCCTGAGGTAATTTAATGGATAAAGGAGGGCAACCCCAACAAAAGCTGACAGCACTTCAGCTCCCAGCATTGCAGGTATGAATACACATCAGTTATGGCTGGATAAAAATGTTTCTGAAACAGACTAAACCAGTAAATAAGATGCTGGGTTTTTAGTGGAACACAGTATTTGAATAAATACAGTCTTTTAGAGATATAATTAGAAGGTTTTTGTTTTATATGACAAGCCCTGTTTTCAAGGCAGTTTGCATTAAATAGAATGTTAGAAATACATGGAAATTAGTTACTTAAAAGTGTGATTTTGCACACTGAAGAATAAATGTATGCTGAAAACCAACTAAATAATTAAATTACATGTTATGTTAGACAATATAGTTAAATGAAGAGAATGTGCAAATGTCTTTTGATACACAGAAAAAGAGAAATCCACCAAACTTTACGTGATATACTGGTGGTCAAAAAGCTTTGTAATAACACAAAAGTGCTAATGCATTGCTGTCCTTATTTCACCTTCACTAAATAACAGAGCCAGAGACTTGAGATTCCCTAGAGTGTGTCTACTCAGATAACTTAATCTATGCCTTTCATGACTAGTAAAATCTAGCAATTAGCGCCCAGATGTTGCATTAACACCAGAACTGTTTTTTTTTTTTTCATTTTCTGATTGAACCACATTAATACTTTATGATATTCCGTGTTTTTGTTGACAGAACATGGCAAATGTATTTGAAGGGAAAGAAATCAGGTTTGTTAGAAATAACTTGATTTGAGGAAATAGGCTTGAATATTACCCAATCCTGGCTCTTATAAGGCACTTTCTTTTCATTTCTGTCATTGACTATTAACTATCAAACTTATCAAAAATGCAATTCTATTAAAAATAATTCAACTTTACATTTCAATGTTCAAAGACTGATCCTTGAGAGCAATTACCTCCTGCAACTTCAAAATGTATGTATTTATTTATCTATTCTGTTAATCATTTATTTATTTATAAATGACAAAACAATCATAAAATCATCACAGATTGATGTTAGTTGATCTTCCTTTATCCACCAGTGCTGTAACCCTGTCATAGAAGGTCACCAAATCTGTCAGGCATGATTTGCTATTAGTGAAGCCATGTTGGCTGTCAACAATCACCTCCTTATTTTTTATGTGCCTTAGCACAGTTTCCAGGAAGATCTACTCCATGATCTTGCTGGACATGGAGCTGAGACTGACTTGCTGCACAAAACTGTAAAACACAGGTGTGAGGTGAGGTGAACTCCATTGTTATCAGTACTCCAGTGATGTTCAGTTCTGTGTTTCAAAACCAAACAGAGTAACTCTGTGTCTGGCATAGACAGGGTCCCAAGGGAAAGCTGGGTGATTTAGCCTAAATCCTATTAAAAAGACATGATGTAGCCTGGCAAGAAAAAATCTTTCCAGTACTGGCTGATTGCTATGACTGCATTTTCTGATGAAAGCACCTGCCAATGGAGTTCCAAGGTTATAGACAGCCCTAAACTCTTACTAGGTTGTTCTTGAGCTTGGATGCACAAATAGCCACAATGACTGAAAAAATCTGAACTCAAAGTATACAAGAGTAACTCAATATTTGCCGTAATATCTTTCCTTACTCTCTCATATTCCTAGGTTCTCTAATATTGAGTAGGATGACCCTTTTAGTCACATGTTTGTATATGTGGGGAACATTAGGTACTAGATATTACACAAACAGAAACTGAAAGAAGGCCCAGGTGACTATATTTGGCTTAAAATTTAGTGAGAGAGAGCAATGAAAATTGTCTTGATGGCCCTCCAATCTAGGGACAAATAGCACATCTATTGAAAACCCATTTGCAAAAATGTATCTACTGAAAAAGCATGTGCCATAAAGATGAAACTATCATCTGTTCCTTTCATTACAAGCTATAGTGAATGAGTTATCCTGCAGAAGAAAGAACCACTGGGTATTTGTTGCACCACAGCAGCAGATTTAAGAATGAGACTCACTGCTGTTATCTCATATATTTTTAATCTAGATTGACATTTTAGAGATGAACAATGGAGAAAGGGATAAAGTTGAAAGCACTATGAATAATTGGAAATGTTTTACTCATTTCATATTAATTCTACATTTTTTGGTAACCAATTTAGTTAACACATCTCTGCAGTTATGTTTAGTTCATAAAACTTAAAATAAGAAATGTCTTAAATGGAGCAGGATTGAAAAGCAGTCTGGCTACCTGCCATACTGGCTTGGACTACTGACATATTTTACGCAGTGCTACAACATCCAGTTTTGCCAGTTACAGATGGACAAAATGCTGTCCTTACTAAAAAACACCATACTTTCAAATGAGATCTTCTTTAATTCCAAAACAAAATCTCATAACTTGGAAATAAATAATCTTAAAATATTGAAAACAGATCTTTTAAGGTTTCCTAGATTAAGTCCTTGCCTTTAATTTAGAAAGCAATATAGTCTTAACATTAGACAAAATCTATATAATTAGGCAAAATCTATATAATATTTTCTATGGCTTGTTCATCAAATTTAAGAGTACCCTATTTACATGTGCTGCTTTTATAGCAGGAAAGACACAAACCTTTCAACCTATTAAACAGGTTGAGAACCAATGCTTCCTATGTTCAGTTCTTCCCAACTGTTCTGGATAAAAGCAGGTGATGTTATTTCCATATTTTTTTTCCCGCTGTCTCTGAAGACAAAGAAAGTCATTAAATCTATTTATTTATTTATTCATTCATTCGTTCATTTGTTTATCTTTGTGGGCCGTAAGTGTCACATTGGGACCCAAAATGCATACTTTTACATGATACTTAGACTTACAGAAAGAGATATGAAATTAGACATGGAAACCAAGGAAAATCTGAAATTATTCAGCATAGGAGGTGAAGCAGGGTGATATGTCACTCCACTGCATTTTCAAACAAAGATCTGGATTCTCAATGACAATTTCTATGTTTTTCCTTTATTTTATTTTCTGACAGCACCTAGCTTTTGCCCCACAAAGAGAAAGACAGTCTGCTTCACATAATCTACAAGAACTCAGCAACAGTGGGAAGACTTTCCTTGTCAAGAACAGATGATTGTCTACACTTAACAAGGCACCTTCTCCTATCTAATGATTTCTACAAAGTTCCCATTTTGCCCATGCTTGTGATGTGAAAGGCAGCAGTATTCCTACAGTCAAGAGTTCAGCAGGAGTCCTGATCAATTAGTTGATCACGAGTCAGTAAGTGCCAGGGATGCTGCTTCACACAAAAAGCCCAGCATTATGTTTTTGCAAAACTCTGAATCTTTATTTAACAGAAGCTCAGGGTCATTCTCCCACTTCCCCCATTACCTGTTTCATTCATTTCCAGGCAAATGACAGCAAGATTAACACACATGCTTATATAAGTGTGTGTATATCTTTATATGTACATGTGTGTGTAGGTATCTCTATATATAGACCTATGCTTCAGCATATGTTGTAACTGGTTGTCCCGGTTTCAGCTGGGATAGAATTAATTTTCTTCCTAGTAGATGATATAGCCCTGTACTTTGGATTTAGTATGAGAAGAAGGTTGCTAACACACATATTGTTAAGCAGTGTTTATACCAAGTCAAGGGCTTTTCAACTAGTAGGCTGGGGGTGCACAGGAAACTGGGAGCAGACACAATCAGGAAACCTGACCCAGACTGACCAAGGGAATATTCCATGCAATATGACATCTGCTCAGTTTTTATAAACTTGGGGAGTTGGCTGAGGTTGCATTGTGCATCACTTTTTTAATATATTCCACTATTATTGTTACTGTTGTTACTAAAGTTCAAACGTAGTGACTTTTTTCATCTGGACAATCCCATTTTGATGATCCAATCTTATTGAAAAGCAGTTATATTTTCCTTCACACTCAGCAACTATAGTCTTTGCTTAGTGGATATTATGTACCAATAGGTGGCTTTAAATTATTAGACATTTGTCAATAGGAAATATGACTGTGTAATAGAGTTTTTTTCTGGAATGTTGTTGTTCAAAAACAAGAAAATTCATTTTAAATCTTAGTATAGCATTGCATTAATAGACCAAAACTGATACTTGTGCTATCTATTACTGTACATTCTAATGACTGTAATTTGCACATTATGGGCCTAAAATGCATGAGAGTTGCACTTATATATAATATGAAAGATAACTGTCATATACATTGATTACTTTAACTCAAATCTGAATCATTTAAGATGTGAATCATATAAGATAATTGTATTCATCTATTGCTCTCTAATTCTCTCTCCTTGTTTTTCATATCACGCCTTTCCAAAGAGTTAAATCAAAATTATGTATGTGTACAAATTTCCCCAAATAGTGTATGCTGATTATTTATTTGAGGCCAAAGAGTTTCTGGAGAGTTTCTTGATGAAAAAAACAGATACTCACTGTTGAAAATAAATACTCTCCTTTTTTGTTGGAAATTCCAAACCAGCATCCAAAGCCTTGGGACACCTGGTTTTGTTTTTGTTTTTCTAAACAGTGAAGAATGGCTACGGATAATCCATGACCCCTTTATTGGCCTCAATGAACAAGAAGAGACCACATAAAGGAAACTTCACCCTCAAACTTGTTAGCTGTATTACTATTTGACTTCTGAAATGTAGTTGAAAGGGAAACATCTTCTCCCTTCCCTGCTGTGGCTGAAATTTCTGGATCAAATGATGCCCAAGGAGCTTAACGGGACTAATTAAGAACAGTATAAAAGAACATAGCAAATTAATAATCTGAATTCTAGTATCAATACTCAGGGTACTGAATCATTCTATGAAATGTTACACTTAAGGGCTTTGATCCTGCCTGAAACCTCATGTAGAGAGTAAAATAAACAAACAAACAAACAAATAAATAAATAATTGTATTCTGAAAAGGAATAAGAGTAATTGCTTGTGCAAAACAAGCCTATAAAATTTGCTACTGTGACAAGTCTAGAAGTTGTGGTATATTTAGTAGCAAATTAATAGTGATACGGTCTTCAGACTCCTCTGAATGCACAGTTGGAAGAAACATCAATCACTTTTCCTGCTTCTTTCCATTCTCCCTGTTGACTCCAAAACATGCATTTAATCCATTTATACCAGAATTAATCCTGTCCTTCCCTTAACTGTTACTCTTTTCTTCTTCACATCCTCTGATTCCCACAAACATATATTAAGATGCATTAGAGAACGACATTTTGACTGCAAAAGAAACCAAACAAATGTTCATATGGTCTACATATTAACAAGTCTATGGGAAAAAGTAATTGCACTGTGTTGTTTATCTTAGTTAAATCATACAATCATAGAATGATAGAATAGTTTGGGTTGGATGCTCGAAATGTAAGCCCTACTTCAAAAATAAGCCCTAGATACAGTTCACAATAAGAAAAAAGTGAATTTAAAGAGTGCCCAGGCAGCTATACAAGTAAAAATTGATAGGTTTTGGAGCAAAAATTAATAGAAGGCCCTGTCTTATTTTGGGGGAAACAGGGTACAGAAGTTGGTAAAATCTATCTCTGTCTTTCTTATATGACCCCTTTAAGTATTAAAAGACCACAATAAGGTCTCCTTGGAGCCTTCTCTTCTCCAGGCTGAACACCCCCGACTCTCTTAGCCTGTCCTAATAGGAGAGGTGATCCAACCCTCTGATCATTTTTGTGGCCTCCTCTGGACCCTCTCCAACAGGCCCATGTCTTTCCTGTACTGAGGGCTCCAGAGCTGGATGCAGGACTGCAGGTGGGGTCTCACAAGAGTAGATTAGAAGGGGACAATCACCTCCCTAGACCTGTTTGCCACGCTTCTTTTGACAAAGCCCAGGATACAAGTTGTTTTCTAGGCTGCAAGTGCATGTTGTCAGTTCATGTCCCGTCTTTCACCCACCAGTACCCTTAGGTCCCTCTCTGCAGGATTTCTCTCAATCTCTTCATCCCCCAGCCCACATAGATGCTGTGTATTGCCTCAGCCTGGGTACAGGGCCTTGCACTTGGCCTTGTTGAACTTAACAAGGTTATCATGGACTCAATCCTCAAGCCTCTCAAGGTCCCTGTGGATGACATCCCTTCCCTCAAGCAAATCAAATGCATTGCTCAGATTGGTGTCATCTGCAAACTTGCTGAGGATACACTCAATCCCATTATGTATATCATTGATGGAAATGTTAAATTGTACTGGTCCCAGAACAGACCCTTGGAGAATACCACACATTACTGTTTTCTACTTGGACATTAAGCTATCGCTGGTAACTATTTGGGCACATCCATACAACCGATACCTTATCATTCTAATAGTCCATCCATCAAAACCATATGACTCCAATTTAGAAGTAAGAATGTTGTGGGGGTCCATGTCAAGGGCCCTTGAGAAGTCCAGGTAGTTTTTGAGAATTCCATTTGCAGTTCTTCTGCTGTCCAATTCAGTGGGCAAGAAAAAATTAAAAAGAACATATTTTATTTCTAAAACTATTTCTATATGAGGTGGCAGACCTATAAATTAGAATTGGGTCATACTTGACAGGCAAGCAACGAACCTACACCCCAGTTAAAAGAGATGGTGAAAAAAATGTGCAGGGACTTCAGGGACATTTTTTTTTTTTTTTTTTTTAACACATCAGCAAATGGTAAAGAGAAGCAGCACAGAATGAGAGTCTAAGCTTGTCCATCAAGGATACCCTCTACACTTCCATGCTTTTCCTCAGTTTTTATTTAGACAAACGTCTCTTTTACATTCCTGGCATATTTATCCCCTCTAATAAAAGGACTGGAGTCACATCAGATATTCCCTCTTAATGAGAACACTACTCAGGGAATTAAAATGTGTAGATTTTAATCCTATCAGTGCTATTAGAAAAAATATAGATACTATCAACTGCTGTATTTCTGAATGGTATTTCTGAGTACAACCATACTTCAGAGAACTAGAAGGAGGACGTCTACTTTGTAGATCCCAGACACTCTCAGACAGAAGATACTTGTTCAGACATTCATCTGTCTCTCTCAAAGTTTTCAACAGAAGCCTTCTTAGATGTCAAAAAAGACTGAAGAAGTGTTTTGTTTTTTTTGCTTTGTTTGTTGGGTTACTTTTTGGTTTTTTGACTCATCTAAAAGTCTTCCAGAATTTAAATCTAAGTGTTAAAAAAATAATTTGGATCTTATAAAGAGTGCAAAGTTTTTCTTTAATCACTGAAGGTTACTCACAGCATTAGGACAAATTAGATAATTGTGGATATTTAGACTGGCCATCATATTGGCTGATAAATCTGAGAATGTAGTCCAAACTGTGAAACCATTGCAGACTTGTGAGATGTCTTCTTTTATTAAAGTGTGAATAAAAATCACCTCGTTCTAAATCATATTTTAAGAGCATTTAATTTCAGTGTATGTTTATCTATTTATATAGCTCTGTAATCTGTACTTGAAATCTTATTTTAAAATATTTTCTGTACTATTTTTTAAGATAAAGAAAATGACAGGATTTCTGTTTACTATATCATCCACAGTTTGCAGACGCTTGTCATGTGGATACTGTGAGTAAAAAGTTACTGTTTCTTTTGCCTCATTTACTTTTGATTTAAAACTTAACACATACAGCGATAATGATTTCACAATGTCATGAGCAATGTCAAAGCATTTTCTAAGCTGAAACGTGAATGTTATGTAAAGCCCACATTAGCCCTTATTAAAATTCAGCTATATTAACAGCAGTATTTGGCTAGTCTCTAAGAATTTTATTTCTAATCAAGACTTAATTTATCCAGAAAGACTAGTCTGCAATGCATGCATTCAGGATGTTACACTATGAATTCAATAATCTTTTGCATCTCCAGAAGGGAAGAAAAAAAAGTTATATAAAAGGACACTGCTTCAGTAATCCAATTGCCATACAAAAACAGAAGGCTGTTTTTTTTCGTTTTATCCTACAAACATAATATTATTGGACAGTACTCAATTTTGAAATCCTGGCTGTTTTCAGCAAGAGTCTGAGAAACCTCACTCCCTCTGCTGAAGTTCTGCATGAACTAAAAGGCACTCAGAACCTCAAAGGAGCAACCAAAAAGCAATCACTTAATATGATATTTGTCCAGGTGCCTAACAGAGATGATGGTGAGTGGGAAGATTTATTTTCAGGCTGTTGAAAGTGTGCTTTACGCTTTGCAGGCAGAATTAAGAAAAACTGTTTGCCCTGAAGATCTCTACTTACAAAAAGCTTTCAGCATTGCACCTTCTGTGTAAGCCCCGAGGAGCAAAGATCTTTGAACGTTAGGAAAGAGTCAGAAAATATATAAAGTGTGTCATCAAAAAGGGCAAGAACAGGAGTTTATATTGTAAATGCTAGAAACCCCATGTGTTCCAGGCTGGTAAAGGAAATTGAACGTAGGAGGCAAGAAATATGGAACCTGATATAAATCACGGAAAGATAAATAGAAATTTCTCATTGTTTTCCCTGAGCTTTGCACAAAGGCTACAGTTACCTGTTTAATCAGTGTGTTATTCCTTCCGTTAGTCCCTCTGGGGAACTGCGAGCAGCTTCGCATCTATCAATAGACAACTTCAAGTTCCCTTGATTGATGACTATTTTCTTCAGTGCTCTGAAAATAAAAATGAATTTTTCTGTTATATTTCTTTACAAAATAATGTTTGGTACCTTTCTGATCCTTCCAGAACAAAAAAAAGAAGGACTTAAAAAGATAAGAATATATAATCTTTCACACAATTTATGTTAACCTACATTACAAATGACTAGAAAGACAACTTAAACATTTCTGAATTTTTGTGAAAATAAATCAACATTTTGGTTAAATTAAGAAAGGTTAGTGCCTGTGAAGATAGTTTAGGATTTTACTCTGCTCTAGAAATCTCCATTAAAAAAATCAGATCTTCTTCTGAATTTTAAAGTCTTAAATGTTCTTTGCCATGGTTATATCAAAATAGTCTGAATAGTCAGACAGAGGTTGACTCATGTTTTTTCCCTTTTTGAATCTGAAATGAAGTTTAAAAAGTTTCCTAGGTTTCCCCTAAATAAAACTTGGACAGCTGAGTTCTGTACCAAGACAATATCTTTGTAAATGCCTCATATGATCAGGTTTTTTTGGTCCAGTGATGGAATTGAAAAATAGTGTGAAGCTTAAAACTAAAATTCAAGAAGAAATATTTTACAGTTAGATTTATATATTTTTATTTTCCTTCCATCAAATATTGTTCTGAACAAAGAGAAAGACTACTGTTTCATTTCCACTTTAAGACATTTTATAACATCAGCCTATGAAGCTCATGGCATTGTCTTGTATCTCTTCTTTATTTGTTTAAACATTTCAGAGTTGAAGAACTGGCATTCATCAACTTCATGTTTTAGATCAGAAGGAAAGTAACAGAAAACTGTTGATTCCAAAAGCCTTGAATATTTTATTCTGTCATCAGGCAATTCTCATGTGTTCATAATGATAGTAAGGAATTACCAATCAGTTAAGCAGAAAGAAAGAGATTCTCAAACCGTAAGACCTTTCCTACAGGAGAGATTTAACATCATTATTTTTGAAATATGACCTTCCCAGCAGCATTTGTAATTATACTTCCAAATTAGAACTAATACACTCTCAAAACCAGTCTCTCAGTTACTGAGCGTATCAATTCCATTTCATGGAAAAAGTGAGCTTTCAAAATAATGTTGGAAACTTTATACTACAGAGAAATGCAGATATTCTTGAATCCTAAATAATAAAAATAAGTATCATCTACTTTGTGAGGCACTAACAAAGAATATTCAATGCAGATTCATCTTGCTGTCAGACTTGAAAATAAGATGTAAGATGAAATAAAATTATTAATGCTAAGAACATTTTTTTAGTCTTCTGTCTTCCATATATTAGTATAATAAATGGATAAATTAAAATATCTATACTGTTAATAAGCTAGCATATACAGTTATTTGTTGCCAGATTTCTTTTTTTCAGATACTTTAATTTGTATTATATTTATGGTGTATGGTTGAATCCTGAATCATAAGTTGAGACCTTCTGACAAAAGGATGGAAAACACAGTAGGAAAACAGTGGGATATTCCACAGGTTGTTACTGAACCTCCTATCTCCTGTGCTAGTGGATCTCCAGAGTACAAGACAAACGGTTCAGACTGATGAAAAAAATCTCTACGACACTGAATTGATTAATTGCTCCAGCATGAGAGGGTAAATATTTCTGAGAGATAAGCCAACCACTTTCTCCCTTCTTTATTTTTATTTCATATTATAAGATTTGCTTTGATTTTAAGCTTCTAGGAAGATAATATCTCTGTAAGTTTTCTCAAACATTAACACAGTTCAGACAGAGATTTCAGGTAAGAGATTTCATCTTCTATCTCTGAGGATAACCTGATGTTCAGCTTGCAAACAGGTGCTCATCTGAGTACCGGGTACAGATATTACCTGCCTAATCACACTCATCTAGCTTCCAAAGCATTTATCCCCCACACACACAAAGTCACATGCAATGTACGCAATCATGTTTTGAACAAATGCATGTACATCTTTCACCTGTGGCCCCCCGAGCCATAGTCTTTGACTGAAAAAGAGAGATACACCTGGATGGAGGATTGGAAACATTTCCCACTAGCTGTGCCTTAACTTCTAGGACTATAGATTGATATATCTGACCTCCTGCTTTCATTTTGGTCCTGATCTTATATTTGCACAGTTACAATTATTCACCACAAAAAAAAAAAAAAAAAAAAAAAAAAAAGGCAGGAGAGTATTTTGTAGTGCACAAGACTAGTCCTTTAACTGCCAAGGGCTTTTCTTGGAGGGTGGCAACAAATAATGTGGGGGATAGAATCAAGCTATTACCCTTTCCCAGTAAAACATTTTTACCAAGTCACACAGTAGTATTTCATCTGTCTTTGCTTTGCATTGACAGCCAGTGCAGCTGCTGTGCGCTGAACTCACTGCTGCCTGCTGTGCATATGCCTACTTTTGAGTTTTATTTCCCACCAAGATAATTTTGAAGCAAATGTCTCAATTTCCTCTACTTACTATTCTTCGTTTCATATCACATAAATGAGTTCCTTTTTGAATGAAACAAGAAAACACACTCCAGAAGGACATCTAATGTGGTCTAGTTGCTAACAGATTTTCAGTTCTTAGGACAGACAAGAGCTATTCAAAAAGTAAATACCTGAACTGTGCAGTGGGGACATCATGTCCTCAGAACCAACTGTTTGTGAGTCTACATCTATTCCACCATACTGCTTGCTACTGCATACATAGCCCATGTGTGTTGGCCAATCGGAGCAAGACTAATTAATATTGCCATTTCAGAGACCTAGAAAAAAGATGAGGTACTTTTTTTGAGACTGACTCATGACAGAGTTCAAGCAGGAGCCTGGGAGCTTGGCTAGGCAAACTAGCTAACTTTTGCACATGCTATAATTCATGGGTGATTAAGATATTTTGAGCAGTTAGTTAGCATTTAGTGCTTAACCTGGTTACGTCTATACTAAGAAATATAACAGAAAAAGCACATGAGTGCAGACACAGGTACAGAATGATCTGTACTATTTCATCATTAGCATATTCACAACTTTTTGGTCTATGCAGGTTAAAACATCTCTTAGATAACAGGCACACAGAGAACAAGGGAAAGTAAAGCCCAAACACTCTTCCCAAAATGACCGATGCCATGTTCTGAGGGAAAAGTTCACCTCTCCATAAAAGATCTTGAAAAGGCATGGCATCTTTCTCATGTAATACTGTGGTGATACACACTAATTCCTGTCCATATCAGTTGGGTTGCTGCAGGATAATAGGTTGTGAGAGAAGCTAGAGAACTCTGCAAGCACTGACCTATAAGAAAATAGTTCATACAGACTGTGAATTCTTTACTAGATTCCAATATTTTGTTCCTTATATCTGGAAGTAAATTATCTGTTATCTATTAAGAAACTATGATAGTAAATACTTAGTAATGAGAAGAATGAAGAGCAAATCATCTTCCCAGTATTGGTCAACATAGCACTGACACTCAGTTACTATCTATCCAAAAGTTGGATTTAAAGAATAAATCCAAGAAAATGCTAAAAAGTGTTCTGGTGTCAATGGTTTCAAAAGAAAAAAAGCATACCTGTACAAAGGAGAGTAAAAAATAAGACAGAAAAGGGAAGTTTCTGACTAGACAAAAAGACAGGAGAAAATCTAAAAAATCATGAATAAACGGGAAAAAAAGGCATTCTAGAAAAACATGAAGCAGGATGACAGACTGAGTTTCCAGAGGGCAGCATATATTTGAGATTCATGAGACATTAATAAGATCATTATTACCTCATGCATACAATTTTCAAGTGCTTATATTAAGAGACAGAATTAAGTGTGTTTTGCAAATGGGTGGTGTCCTCCATTATATTTTTCTGAAAAAATGGGTTCATAACATCTACCATCAATAAATGTAAAATTAGTACATATAGTAATATGATACCAAAAGTATCATCCTGAGCAGAGACTTTTAAGCACTGCTTGCTGTTTTCTAGAGCTTTCAAAATAGACCAGAAACCCTTTGAGCTAAATTTTTCCATGCTCATTTTCAACTTAAAAATGATTTTTTTGAAAGTGTAGAAAAATATGAGTTAGCTACTTTGGAGTTACCTGAGCATGAAAATGTTTTTTCATGCCTAAATGTGACTTTCTTTGCACCCTGATGATTCAAAACTAGTTTCATTTTCAAATGTTGCATACAGCATACCCTGTCAACTATAAGAAGCGTATGCTTTGTAAAACAGAATAGAAATTAAAAACAAATACATATATAGAGAAAAATAATTTTTATATGAACCATTGTCAGTTTCTGAATTTATTACTCCTGTTCTTCTTCTGCATTGTGGGAACTATAGTGCTAAAATGTTTGTAACTGTAAAATCCTATAGTGGTGCAATTTTACTGTTGACCATGAAAATATTTGGAAGTAAAGGAACCAAAACAACTGCATCTGTTATTTAATCTGTGCCAAAATGCAATAATGTTAGCGTATAAACCAAGAGAAAATGGTACATATATACCAGTAAACTATAATAAGTCGCAACTTTCAATACCTTGCTGTATGTTTACCAGATTACATCAAAGTATTTTATTTTGTTGTGGGTATGCTAGTCTTTATAAATCATTTTAATTATGAAACATCTCACAATAAGCAAACCCTTATTTTGAAAAATGGACTCATTATACAAATTATACAATTGATTTAATGCTTGCACTTGATTATAATCAATAGGTCAAATTTTTGTAAGAGGCACAGTCAGTAGCAAACTGCAGCATCTAAAGTCACTTTGAAAATACTTTCAACTACCTAAGGATAAATCCATGCTATACAATCAAGTACTCTGAGGCATGCTGAACTAGGCTGGAGTGTGTCTCTGGCATCAAGTGGCATAATCAGATCTTGGCAGACGTTTTGGAAGGTGAATTAGCTGCATCACCTGTGCTTGAGTCTCACCCAAGAACAGGACCGCAATTGGCAGCAACATTATGCTCCCACATGTTCTTATGATTGAAGTCATAGAACCAGTGTCATTGCTATCAGCTGAGAATTAAGACTTTGGTTGAATGAGGCATGTATCCTCACCCCATTATATAGATAAAACTGTTGGTTGAAAGACAAGAAAACAGAGAATATGAGTAAAATGTTAGTTGTCATGTCTAGGGAAGTCACCTAGATAGTTTCAGTGCTTTTTAGTATATACATATGGCTGTATACGTATGTATTAAAACAGCTGTGTGCATATATCTATAAATTAAAATAGCTGTATTTTATATATGCGTGTGTGTGTGTGTATCTAAAAACATCTGGAAAGGTGAGTAAAGAGTGGAAAGTTGGCCGATTTTGTAAAGTATTCAAGGGAGTAAGGATGCAGCAGATTAGGAAAGACATTATGAGACATTATAAGGCAATAAAATGGAAGATGAAGATGAGTACAGATTAATGTGAATTATAGCACACATGGAGAAATTATTCCAGCTTCATATATTAAAAGCTGGTCTTAGCAATGACCATTACTATTCACAAGCAAGACAGAGTGTTTAATAAAAAACATCAGCTCAGTGCTTGCAGAAATCAGATGAAAACAAGTGAAGAGTAAAGAATTATCAGGAAAGAATTAAGGAATATAACCAGAACATTATGTCACTGTACAAACTCAGGGTCTGCCCACATTTCTGCAGGTCTTGCCCCCTTAACTCTGAAAAGGATACAGGAGAAAGTACAGAGTTTCAGCAGGCGACAAGAGCTAACTTACCCTAGGGGCATATTATAATAAATTGCAAAATGGTGGTTTTAAGAGCATGGACAAGAACAAACTGTTCTCTGTAAATTCTAGGGTGGTCGTATGAAGGGTGTGAACACTACAGAAAACATAAAACTGGCTAGATGGATCCTTGTTAAGTTAGTCTTTATTATATTTCAGTGTTCTTCATGAACAGACACTTTAATCCTTCCTAGACTAACCCTCATCAACCTGGACAAATCAGATAGTTTACCCACGAAAATATAAATTGAGATTCTTTATATTAAATGAATGTCCTAGAATAAAAACAAACAAATAAACAAAAATTTGTTTATATTACAGGTTTCTTTGGCAACCAACAAGGTTTAGTATGGTGATGGTTAGGGTTCCTGAGTATTGAAGGCAACATATTTAAAACAAAAAACTGCAAGGCCGTGAAAGGAGCTGCATTGCGATTGTGTCACTCAAATGAACAAGGATAACAATGCATATACTCTCAAAATGTTGCAGGTTTGGTAGTCATCACTAGGTACCATTTCCACTTGCCGATTTGTTTCACATTTAATATTAATAATTTTGTGTGCATATTATATTGTAGAAGAATACTACCCCTTTAGTGGCACACATGAGTCTTCACATTCATGTATCAATAGTAAAAAAAAAAAAAAAAAAGCAGCAGCAGCATTGTTTTCCTAGATAAGAAGGTCTCAGATGCAGTCACAGATATCTACAGATATTTAACCATACATGGGATTAATATTTCAATGCTCAAGCACTTTGAAAAAAACAATGTTCAGAGACAAATATAGGTGGCATACAGATACACTGATACACTGTGACCCTCAAGCCTCTTAAGAATATGAATCCTTGGGATACTCTTAATTCCTCAGGTACCCAAAATGCTTATCTATTTGTCTAAAAGCACTTTGAAATTGACAGTAATGATTTAATGTCGTCTAGATCAAGCTCATCTTCCATAAGAATACATCTTCCACAAGAATCCACAGAAGTTTTTTTTTTTCACTTTTTTCACTTTCAAGGTGATAGAGAGAAGCACAGGCAAGAGGCTGTTCACAGAATACATTTATTGAATGAGCATCATAAAAAAAGTAGACTTTACTACCATTTTCCTGAAGAAGGAGTCCAGAAGAGTTGTCAATGTCCTTTAGATAAGGATTTAGTGCTTAGGACTCTCATCCAGGACATGAGATATTCTTGGTTTAATTTCTCCTCTGCGTGAGGAGACTTAAAACCAGAATTTCTATTTATGCACTTTACACTTCAAATACTTAATCAGCCCTTGGAGCTGAATCCAGACTCCAGATGTCCCAGAGGAAAATCGTAAGCACTAAATTACAGTTCTTCTTCACTCACTTTATCCCAGTGGAAGCCAGCCCACTGCTCAAGATGTAAAAAACCTGCAGCCCACAGTCTGTGCACTCCCTGGGCAGAGCAATGTTTCAGGACTTGCCTGAGAGACTTTTAGTCTATGCCTATTGCCTAAACTGTTTTAGCTTAAACTGTGTCTTAGATATGGTAAAAACCCAGCAGTCACTGCATAACAAACAAGAGCCCTGTTGTGACAGGGGACAGTGGGGGAGGCTATTCTGCAGCTTTCACGGTTTAGCCAGCACTTAATGAGAACGAAGCAGGTTGTTAATGAGAAGGAAGCAGGCTGATAATGAGAAGGAAGCAGGCTGTTTTAAGAAAATATATAAAAAATCATTCAGGCAGACCCAAGGTTGCAGTGGAATGGGCCCTCAGGACCAGTACTGGACTCCTACAGGCAAGTACCTTTAGACAGTAACGACTTGCTGTGTTGGTCCACCTCTCATCCTGAGGCAATAACCTTAGGAGTTTTCCCTCTTTTACCCTTCTGATTTTCTCCCCCATCCCACTAGTGGGGAGTGAGCAAGTGGCTGTGCAGGGCTGAGCTGCCTAACAGAGTTAAATCATTACATTCCTTCTCTTTCGTTCTTGTGAGATCACACCTGGAGTGCTGTGTTCAGTTTTGAGCTGCTCAGGGCAAAAGAGGCACAGACAGACTGGAGCAGATCCAGCAGAGGGTCACCAAGATGGCCCTTGGGCTGGGGCACAGGACATTGGAGGAGAGTCTGAGGTGGGTTTTTCATCCTGGAGGTGAAAATGGAAAATCTTACTTCTATCTACAATTACCTCACAAGAGTAATGGAGGAGGTCAAGCTAGACTATTTTCTTTAGAATTTGTTTAGATAAAACATCCAAAGGATAAATGCAATATTAATAGGTATGCATGATACAAATGCAAAATATTCTTAGAAAGGATATGTTGCTGGAAAAAGAATAACAATTTACCAATTGCTTTACTATTCAGTGATGAAAAATTTGAAGGAACAAACCCAAAATTAATATTCCACAAAAAGACATTGCTGAAAATTTCACAAAGTGTGCTGTGACTCCTCCTAGATACATCGGCTGCCAGAAAAAAATTTCTGATTTCTCTTTGTAGATAATTGAGAAGATACATAGATTCCATTGAAATGAAGATGAAGACCATATGAAAATGCCTGAGAAAAAATATGTTTATTGGTTTTATCTTTTAAATTGTAAGTTTTAATCTGCTTTCAGTAGTAAAATAATGAACTTGTATAAATGGTTACTATCTTGGAAACTTGTACTATAGAAAAAAAAAAAAATCTGTGGGTAAGAGCTCATTTATTTGTGCAGAGAAAAATTAAAGAAAAAGATAAAAGTTATTTTCCAAGAATGGCAAATGGCAAATTAGGAGTTTGAACTCCAGATGGTAATCACTGAGTTAGATGTTAACTTCCCTACAAGATGGTCTTACGGGTGATAATAATACAATGTAGTCATATTTTCTGTTAATTTTCTTAATTTCTTCTTGGATAACTTCACTAGTTTTGACAACAAAAATTACAGTGATTAGCTGGAACAAAATAAATATTCTTTGCACAGATTAAATAATTTTTTCTTATTTGTATTCAAATTACTAGAAGTGAGGACCTTTGCTCAAGGAGTATTTTGAGTATATAAACTGAATTCAGTATTTTGAACAGACAGTTTCATGGACAGAGCTGGACAACGTAATATAAATCAATGTTTTTTTCAACATTTTCTTTTCTTTAGCTGGAATACTTCACTCCAACATGGAATACAATGCCCTGTTTATTTTTGGTTTTGGTGTTTTTTCTGTTTTGTTTGGTTTGGTTTTTGTTTTGTTTTTTAACTTATATATATCTTCCTCATCTTCCCTGTTTTGCCTCAATAAATACAATATACCTGCAGGTTAAACATCTGGCCTTTCAAATATTCCAATTAGCGAAGCATACCTCCACCTCAAAACAGATTAAAATTATATCAATCTTGTCCTTCACCCTTATTCTTATTTCTCTTTATATTCAAGTCTTTCATCCTAATTTCCATAGATCTGTCCATGGAAACACCTACCTGGTCAGAAGACATGACTTTCTCATGTGCTGATGCAAGTTCGTAGGGCCAGCTCCATCAGGAGTCAAGGACTGTCTCAAGACCCACCACTTTTTACTCCATGGCAGTCATATATTTTCAGTCTTGCTTTATGTAACAAAAAGATACAGCAAACATAGCTGCAAACAACTCTTGGTGTTATCCCACTGAGGAGAAAAGAAACCAAGAATATCACATCTGACAGACATGAATCACAAAATGAACAAGACTTTCTGGGAGAGAATTATAGTAACTATATGAATACAGTAAGTTTCTCTTTTAGATTTTACCAGTTTCCCAAATCAGCAGAGTCCGTGCAACCCTTATCTTCCTGCGATAGCAATGCTAACTTTTCTAATGATCATAGAATCATTTAGAGTGGAAAAAACCATTAAGATCATTAAATCCAACCATTAATCTAACACTCCTAAGTCTACCACTAAATCATGTCTCTAAGTGTCACATCTTTTGAATACTGCCAGGGATTGTGACTCAACCACAGCCTGGGAAGCCTGTTCCAATGCTTGATAACCATTTTTCTGAAAGAATTTTTCCTAATGTCCAATCTGAACTCCTCCTGGTGCAATTTGGGATCATTTCCTCTCATCCTATCTCTTGAGAGATGAGACCAACACCCACCTCGCTACAATCTCCTTTCGGGTAGTTGTAGACAGCAAAAAGGTCTCCCCTCAGTCTCCTTTTCGTCCAGGCTAAACACCTCCAGTTGCCTCAGCTGCTTCTCATAAAACTTGTTCTCCAGACACAATAGCCAGAGGATATCATATCTTGGTCATTTCCTCGAGTCTATCTGAGATCCAGTAGGTGTCTCTCTCCAGGGATTGCTAGTCAAAATATCTTGAAAAATTGTGTGTGAAGTTGAATATATTTTTTTTCTGACCAGACGAAACAATATAGGCAGAGAGTTTGCAGAACAATAATACAAGTGTTTTCAGTTCTAATAAAATACTAGCTACATGAAAACAACTATATTTTGGATTAGTATTGGTCTTGGCTATCATTTGTTTTTCTTTCAAGAACACAGGCAAAAATATGGAAACCCTGAAAACTGAAGAAAAAGTGTAATCACATATAAAATCAAAACATTGAGAAATGCAAACAACTCCAAAGATAGAATGCCCAAATAAATCTAGTCTCTGTATACTCCCATTTTTTTTCTCCTTATAAGTGGGATTCAATTAATATCCCAGTAAAATACAGCACACTCAATTCTTGTCATATCATACTGAGACTGGAAAAATGAAGAAATGTTCATAGTACTTAAACTTATGACTATCACTTTTGAGTCTTTGTTTTGAATAACTTTTTAATATATTTCTTCCCTGTTGTCATTTACTGTAAGATTTATTTTTGTATCCTGTGTTTCCAGATGAAAAGATAACTTCAAATTTTTAGTGATAATTAGCCTTGCATGATTCAGTACTAACATGGCCTGACATCTTAAAATTGAGGCTAGATCTTGGGAAAACACTTTGGTATTAGGACAACCAACTCTGCACGGCCTATAAGTTGGACTACTAGGTACAAGATTATAAGGAAAGACCTAATAATTGATTAAGCAAGACCTAGAAGTTGGACAATTAGGTACAAAGTACTTACATTTCACAAATTTGAGTCAGACTATAACTTTTCTAAACATGAAGGAGGATACAGTCTACTGATTTGGAATTTGCAATATCCGTTGGATGAGAACTATAACAAAACCATGATCACAGAATGGTTGTGGTCGGAAGGGACTTCTGGAAGTCATCTGGTTCAACCCCCACTGCTTAAGCAGGGCCACCTACAGCAAGTTTACTGGGAATATGTCCAGATGGTTTTTGAATTCCACCAAGGTTGGAGGCTCCACAACCATTCTGAGTAGTTACAGTGCTCAGTCACCCTCACAGTAGAAAAATATCTCCTGATGTTCAGATGGAACCTCCTGTATTTCAGATTTTGACCATTGCCTCCAGTCCTGTCACTGGGCAGCACTAGAAAGAGCCTGGATGTGTCTTGTTTTTACTCTTCCTTCACAATTATGAGATTGCCCTTGAGCCTTCTCATCTTCAGGCGAAGTCGTCTCAGCTCTCTCAGTCTTTCCTGATAAGAGAGATTCTCCAGTCCCTTTGTCATCTTTGTGGTCTTTTGCTGGCCTGCCTCCCATATGTCCACATCTCTCTTGTACTTAGGAGCCCAAAACTGGACCAATGTTCCACATGTGGCCTCTCCAGTGCTGAATGGGAGAAAGAATCATGTCCGATGAGCTGCTGGTAATATTTTTTCTAATGCAGTTAAAGATACCATTGGTCGCCTTTACAGCAAGGGCACATTCCTGGCTCATATTCAACGTGGTGTCCAGCAAGTTCTCTAGGTACTTTTCTGCAAAGCTGTTTTCCAGCTGGCCTGCCCCTAGGATAAACTGGTGCACGGAGTTGTTCCTCCCCAGATGCAGGACTTTGCACATCTCCTTGTTGAATTTCATGAGGTTCCTGTCAGGCCATTACTCCAGCCTAACAAGATGGACGGCAGCACAACCATTTGGCATATTAGCCCCTTGTCCTCATTTCATCAGCAAACTTGCTGAGGATAGACTCTGCCCCATCATCCAAATCTTTAATGAAGATGTTGAACAGGATTGGACACAGTATTGACCCTTGGGGTACACCACTAGTTACTGGGATTCAGTTTGACTTTGTGCTACTGATTATGACCAGCTGGGCCCAGTTGTACAGTCAGCTTTCAGTACACCTCACTGTCTGCCTATCCAATCCATGCATCATCAGCTTCAGTATGAAGATGTTATGGGAGACAGTCTTGAAAACATTGATGAGGTAGAGGTTTCTAAACCAAGTTAATGTACACACTAACAGGTGTCTCAAAGATATCTTTTATAGGCTTAGGTGTTTGTCTCAAAAATGTATTTGGATGCCTCTGCAAATGGTGGTGCCACCTGAAACTCAAATATACACCCAACTTTTTTGCACAGAAGTTCAGCATTGCAATAAATTCAACATTTTCCATATTAAACATAGTATCATCCTGAGACGGTTTGAAGGCAATCTTTAAGCAGTAGAGTACCCAGACTAAAAAATCTGCCCCTTCCCACATCTGTGCTCCTCTGAAGTTGAAAAAAAAAAAAAAGACACCAAAACATGGAGGTCCAGCTGAAAAGTATGAAAAGTATGTTTTTATCTGGGTGGGAGAAGACAATTCTGAATTAGATACTCTGGACTTTTCCTTTTTTTTTTTCTTTGTAATGTAGAAGTCATTGTTCTACCACGTCACGTCTGTGGCATCCATCAGAATTATCAGAGATGTGATATCCTCCATAGGCAGAGAAGAGACTTGAATTCCAACTTGGTTTATCAGGAGAAAATAACACATTATTATTATCAGTATTTCCTCGGGTTTAGCTTATAACAAGGTTATATATAATTTCACCATTTTTATGAATCTGTATCTCAATTATAAATATAAGGAGAATACCTTCTGTTTTAAGTATAAATGGGCACAAGGTCAATCAAATCACTAATGGCAGTACTTTCAGTTTTGTTCTTTCACAATGCAGTGTAGGACTGCACAAATGGTATATTTCTTACAATGCAGAAATTATTCAAGTATTTCAATGCATAGCAAAATATGTAACTTTTCATTTATATAATTTATTGAATATATAACTTACTTTCACATTTTATCTTCTCCAGTTCGTAATAGAAGATAAATTGTTACAGAATAAGAAGCATAATAGGAAACATTGACTCATAAATAAAACCATTTTTTTATTCTTCTCACTGCTATAAAAAGAAAGTTGCAAAGTTATTTCATGTCACAAAAATACAGAAATTATAAAAAAAATCTGTCTGATGGTTTTGAAGTTAACAGCCATTTTAAACTGCCACAAAATGTTTTGTTTATTCACCAGCAGCAAAGTATTGAATGTTGACTGCAGTACACCAGTATGAGACTAAAATAATAAATAACACCATTTTAATAGAATATTTTTAAGACTGTGTTTTATGAATGCACTAAAGGCTATACTTGAAAAATAGAAGTTTGTAAAGATGCCTAAATAAATGTATACTGATACAACACAGAATTTGATAGCACAATAGCATGTCATTTCTTTCAGTAAGAGTTATGAGATTGACAAAATAAATAATACAAAGTTTAATACAGAATTTCAAATAAAATTATTGAGGAAAATTTTTAGGACATCACATCTGAGATATGAGGATAGAGGGGTTAAACATGCTTTACAAAGCTGTCCTCATCATTTTAATCTTGTTGTTGTCTCAAAAACATCCAAAGTACTGATTTTTCTTCTGGCTTTTTCTATCCTTCCTGTTCTTTTGCTTCAACAAGAATATGACTTTTACTTCTGGGTCTGGTCTCTATTTTTTTGTTACACTAATTTACCTTCCTTTTAATTCTGAGAGCAGTCATGCTGAGTAGAATGAATGTATGAGTAAGAACCCTGAACTAGACTGTTTAAAAGCATTAAATTCTACTATTAGTTATTTTTAAGTTTAGTATTGGCATGGTATTTTATTTACATTCTTATATATTGGCTAAGGGTCATCATTTTCCTACTAAAATGAGTGGATGTTTCAGTAGATAACAATATCAGTCTCTAAAGGAATCCAACAGGCTGGATAGCCAGCCACAGCGAGCTGTAAGTCATGCGTTTGATATTATGGTTTAGTGTGCTTTTTAAAAATTCCCAATTTATTATTAATCCATATAAAATTAATCACGTAGTTATCATTGTTCCAGTTTTCTCCAAATCTGGCTGATCAAAATTTTTAATCCAACCAAATCTTCAAAGTCTAACAACATCACTATAGTGCTGTGCCACTAGATCTGGAGTCCAAAATCATGCCCTCTTACTAATAAAAGAGTACATATTCATCTACAGCGAAAGTTTCCTCATACTGGTCTCCCTGCTAAATAAAGTCTTGGTCTTACTTATATATACGTATAATTAATTTCATGCACTCCAAGTATTTCTACTGATGTCAGTGGTCCTACTCAAGTTTATGTGCTTGAGGGCATGAACAAGTCTTTGACTACTCCTGCACAAGGTTTTAAACACCACTGTCTACAAAGACATCTGAGACTTTCCTCCTTCATTTAAATAGAAATATTTATTTTCAGTGGCAATGGTGGCTTGTATATCTGCTTCCTAAACACTAAGCTGCGATCACAAGTCCATTTCGTATCTCCCCAGGGGAAGCATCTGTCCCACAAGGCACCCTCACAGTGAAATAGAACCATTGTGACCTGTCCTTCTCTCAGAACTAGCACATATTAGGTGATGGCTCTTGTTCGTTAACTCAGGTAATGAGGGCTTGGCTGATTGGTTGATTTTCTTCTGCCAAAAATATGTGTAGCTAAAAATAATTCCAAATTCACAGTTTTGCCTTGACTTTGAATTTCTATTACTTTCCCTTTTGATAATTACGAATACAGATTTGGCTATTTCTTGCCTTGTATTCTTTAACTTCTAAACCTGTGTGGGGCAGGCCAGTCTTTCTCATTGTGCAAGCCAAGTAAAAAATTCTGCATAGGACTGAAAAGTGTAAGACCCTGTATTTTGGCACTTAGTTAAAGAGCACAAAGGCTGAGAGAGGTTGGGCTGTGTGTCCTGTTTGAGCCCAGGTAACTCCGTAGGGTAGGTTTTTAGTTATACCGCCATAATTTGGAAAAAGTTTCATTCTTTCAGTGAAAACCTTACACTTTCACTTTTATATATTCCCTTTAGATATCTTTTTAGTTGTTATAAGTGTAAAAATAAAAATATTCTAGCATGGTTTGTTTCTCTTAATCTTCCTAACACAATGCAAAACATGGTCCTTACTTCAGTGGATAACGTAAAGTGTTGTCAAATGTCTGTGGTATTGGTTCTTTTAGCACACACAAATGAAATATATTAGTCAGGTGTAAAAACTCAAATGCTGGAGGACAAAAGTTGTTGCAGGTGTATGTTTTGCCATGCTGTTAACTGAGAAGCAGGTGGAGAAAAACAGGTGTCACTAGTGGCACTTATGGATAAAAGAGCAGTATAAGTGTGATGTTTGGGCCCACTAAGAATTCAGGTGAGTTAAATGTTTCTTTTCTGTTCTAAAAAAATGTATATGCTAGAAGGCTGCTGCCATTCTTGAGGTCCTTTATGTTTTGTTTGTGTGTACATATCAGTATTAAATTTTTGTTTAATTTGACACAAAATAATGGTGAGGGGGCTTTTTTTGTCCTCTTTTTGCATTGTAAGTTAGTACTTATTGATAAACGGTGGGAAAATCTCATTTTATATGTTGTATTGATTAAGTACAAACATGCTTGTTTCTAAGAGGTATTTAATATTTGAAGTTCTACAAGAGGCAATAAACAATTCCTTTTATGACAGAAACGTAATAGAAAAATAATTATTGAAAACCAAAGGATAACTATGGTAGTAGAATTAGTGCTTACAAGCAGTGGAAGCCCACTTTCCTCATCTTCTGATGCTATGTGCAATATGATGAGGTCAAAGTGTCATGTTTCTTCCCTTGGTTTCCCAGCCAAGATGAGGCTCTGCCAACCCCTATTCCAGGTAGCATTTTTCCACTGTCCTGAGCTGTGATCTTGGCCAGTTTACTGTATTTCTTTTTCTTTTCTAGTTCTTTTGAGCATTTTATTTTTTAAAAAATTAATGAAACATCCTCAAGGAAAATAATTGCCTCATGTCTTTCCGTAGTGCTTGACACTAATGCAATTGTTTTGTAATAAGTGCAATGTAGTGAGGACTCAGATAACAGAAAGATAATTAAGACTTCAGATGTCTTTCTGTTTTTTACATTAATTTATTAAAGGGTTAAAAAAAACCCCAAAACAGTAAACCAAAAAACGGCAGCTCAGGGATCTTGGTTTCAGTTTCCTAGATTAATGTGATCCAGGATAATTTATGTCTTCTTTCTGGTTTTTGGCTCTACAATCTGCTACAGGAATGAATGATGGATAAAGTTATATGGAAATAATGCAGAGCCTAGTTATTACAGCACTTAAGTGGGTAAAGATTTCCCTTTTCCTCTGTGAGTTATGGAACTGCTGTGCAATTTATACCTCTATTTGTTATGTTTTCAGTGGAACTTAGCTGGCCTTCAGATGGTCTGACAACTTAAATTTGTTTCATAACAGAGTTAGAGGTGAGAAGATAAAAGCATCTATCCCCCTATCTCAGAATGAATACTTCGAAATGCATCTGGAAGACAACAGTAGATCATGTAGTCAAGAGCCAAAATAAATATTTATCCCATTTTTTATTACATTTTGTAACAACATCACTTGGGCTGAAAAAACTATTAAAACTTGTAATTCTCACAGGCAACTTGTTTTTATTGTATTATTTGCTCATAAATCTGAGTTAGTAGATTTTGCAAGAGTCCAGTTTAAAAGAAAACGAAGAAGAAATAAGTAATATGAAACACTGCAGTTAAGCTCTGTAAAGACTATGAAACTCACACATCCTTTTACGTGGAGATTCAAGCAAGTGGCCTAATTCTTGCATCATAAACTTGCACATGTTGAAATATTAAATGCAGCCTAATCTGAGACATCCTAATTTTACAGAACTAGAAAGCATAAGGAAAAGGCAGTGGAAGAGCTTGGAATAATTCTACAGGTCTTATTTTGTAGTTAATTTGTTCTATTGTTATGTTTGTTTTGTAACAGAAGGCACATATAAACCATGGTTTTATTACATTGTCCATAACCATTTTCCTGTCTTTCTGCATCATGTAAGCCTTCTCCCAAACTTTATTGGCTCTAAGGAGAACTCTGAAACCTGGATCCATAATATCTTTGTGAAGTCTTAGATAAGAACCGGCTGATATGGGACATTAGTCTTAGAATTAGGTCCTTAGTGTCTGTCAAATTATGTTATTCTAGAAATAACATGCCAGGTAAAAGCACTTGACATACATACTTAATCAAGAAGTAGAGCCTTGACAAAGTTTAACTGTGTTCCTATAAAATTATTCTAGTTCACAATGTAGAAGGATCATCCTACAGTGACTTAAAACATTTATATTCACTTAAGAGTGACTTCCAGCAATTCCCTGGTTTTTGCTCCCTCCATCCCTTAGCAGAAACTATTCTTTTTACATATTGCATATTACAAAATATTTCATAATATATATGTCAGAAGACTGTTGTAAATGCTCAAAGTGTTAAATTCTAGCCTTTTCCTTGCATATTTTATAGGGTTCCCAAAAGGTCAACTAACTCTACTGTGCTTCAAGTCTAGCCTCAGTACTTGAGCGAATACTAAGTTCACCGATGATACTAGATTGGGAGGTGCTGTTTACAGTCTCGAGGGCAGAGGGATCTAGACAAATTGGAGAACTGGCCAATCACCAACATTAAGTTCAACAAGGGCAAGTGCTGGATTTTGCACCTGGGATATGGCAACCCTGGCTGTACATACATACTGGGAGACAAGATTCTGGAAAGCAGCTCTGTGGAGAGGGATCTTGGGATTCTGGTCAATGACAAGTTGAACATGAGCCAACAGTGTGCCCTGGCAGCCAAGAGGGCCAACCGTGTCCTGGGGTGCATCAAGCACAGCATTGCCAGCCGGGCAAGGGAGGTGACTGTCCTGCTTCCCTCTGCACTGGTGTGGCCTCACCTGGAGCATTGCGTGCAGTTCTGGGTGCCACAGTATAAAAAAAGATATTAAGCTGCTGGAGAGTGTCCAGAAGAGGGTTATGAAGTTGGTTAAGGGTTTAGAGAGGAAGCCATATGAGGAGCAGCTAAATTCATTTGATTTGTTCAGCCTGGAGAAGAGGTGACTGAAGGGAGACCTCATTGAAGTCTACAGCTTTGTCACAAGGGGAGGAGGAGGGGCAGGTGCTGGTCTCTTCTCTTTGGTGATCAATGACAGAACCCAAGGGAATGGCAGGAAGATGTGCCAGGGGAGGTTTAGGTTGGACATTAGGAAACTGTTCTCTATCCAGAGGGTGGTGGAGCACTGGAACAGGCTCCCCAGGGAGGCAGTCATGGCCCCAAGCCTGACAGTGTTCAAGAAGAGACTGGACAACATCCTCAGACACATGGTGTGAACTGTGGGGTTGTCACATGCAGGGACAGGAGTTGGACTTGATGATCCGTGTGGGTCCCCTCCAACTGAAGATATTCTGTGATTCTAGCCTGCTGTTCACAGGGGCCTGGATGGTTACATAGGTCTTAAACTTTCTCTTATCATTAAATTAAGTTTGAAATATAGGAAAATAGACATATATTTCCTAATACACATAGATAACTGTTTAATTTAACTCTTAAATTTTACCTATGGCTTCGTTATGTTCCTATTTTTTCTGATTATACTATGCCACATATACAGTTGTTCCAATGGAAGTTTCATGTAAATATAAATAAAAATATCCAAGTCAATATTTTTAACAAAATGCAGTTCTCACTACAAGAAATAGCACTGTAATGGGCAGTATTGCCTAAAAGCATAATTCTTAGAATTACATTAAAAACAATGGGCAGGTAAGATTTTAATTCATTTTAACACATATACATTATCTTCTTTCCATCTTTCATTAAGGTTTGAAAAGTGTTCAAGTTCCTTGTGCAGCCTTGATGGTCTAAGAAGCTAGAAAGTAGAGACTGTGGATTCAAATCTGCCTTGGAATATAGAGGTTTGCAGCAAGTTTTTTGTTGTTTTGTTGTTGTTCGTTTGGGGTTTTTTGTTTGTTTTAATTTTTCTTTTTAAGAATAGGAACTATTTTCCTTGTTCAATCTTTCAAGAGGAAGCACTTAAGAGAGTAATTCTACTCTTTATTGTGGCTCCAGTGACCACTGTTAAATTGGTATTTGATGTTAAATATGTTATCCATATCTGTGTCTTTGGGCAAGTGTTCAGATATCTTACAAATTCCTGACATGGGACTGGCTGTTATTTTCACTGACATTTTTATTGATGTGACAAGTTTGGGTAGAAGATCGTCTCAAGTACTCATTTTGAATTTTGACAGTATGCAAGTTACAATGCTCAGGTTAGTAACCTCCATCTAAATTTTCAAGGTTGGCTGAAACCAGAATACATCCTACACTTTGGCATTTCTCTTTGTACTTATCCTTTCAATTGTTTTATTTTGGGGAAAGGATTTTCTTTCATCATGTATATATAAAACTGAGGCACAGTGGGACACCAAATCTCAGTACAAATATTTTTAATTATAGCAAGAAGATTTCAAATTAGGTGACATTAGGAGATGATGGCAGTTGAGTAATTGTTGGTATCTAGTGCCACTGAAGAGGTCTAAGATATACAGTTTGGCATCCACGAGTCTGTTTGGAAAGATGTACAGGCCCCCTGGGTCCTTTGTCATAACTTCCAGACTGTGCAGATGCTATCACAGTTGGCAGAACTGGCAAATACAACACAAGACTAGCCCTTTATAGCACTAGACAACTATTCTTAAGCAACTGCATAAATGCCCTTAGGTTCTACTCTAAGTCAGATAGATATAGGCACACTATCATCCCAAGATAGTTGTTTATACAGATCGACTTATCAACCTTCAAAGATAGTAGTCTCTCTCTACATTTAATTTATAGAAGGTTAAGCAATTTCTTTCTGTTATTTATTTTATGTTGGTTTATTTTGCCGGTGGATATTGTGTGGTTTTTTGTTTGCTTGGTTTTTGTTTTGTGTTTTGGGGTTTTTGTTTTGTTTTGTTTTGTTTTGTTTTCTGAAAAGCTAAAGGAGGTGAGATGAACTAACTGTAATCGATTTTCTATAAAAAAAAAAAATAAATCTAACCTAGAAGGAAGGCCAGGAAAATTAATTTAGAACCAATAAACCTACCCCCCAGCTCCCAAACTAAATGTGAAGATTAGACTTGTGACTAAGATGTCACTTTAAATTGACGTTCTCTCTATCAGTGACATTTTCTCCCAATCTACATAAATATTCAGATTTCAGTTCTCAATGATTGCTGCCATATAAGGCCTCTTCGGTGACTGAACTACTAAAGCATTTAAAGGTTTGCAGAGACATGAAAATTACAAGTCAGTCACGTTCACAACAGGCACTTGACTAACATGCTGAATTTGGTCTGTTTTGAGTCTGAATGTAACTCAAAGAAGGAAAGTCTGTACTATAGCAACAGCCACATGAATCTGGACACGTACACACATGCCTTCTTAAAAACAAATACTGTGCAAGCTCTACTGTATAAGAAGAGCTATTAGATGGCCTTTCTATGCTGGAGTCTACCTTTCTCATCTCTTAGTGCATTCTTTCCCAAGGAAATTATTACATAGAAGACAGTTTCATAAGGTTTTAAATTAATTTATCAAAATTTTCATGTGAGTGAAATGTAGTAAATTTAATGATGCCAAATTACTTTTTAAAGCAAATTTTATGTGACTGCTTTATAACAATGTATAAATTTTTAATTGCTAATAAGAGTGTCTTAAGGAGTTGTAAAATACAATGCCATCAATTAGCTAGGTCAATAAAATCATTCTACATTTGCTCATTAGCAGATCAAGAAATATATTTAAATCAAGGTTCCCATAAAATTAGCAAATCTTCCTTCTCAGTTGCAGAAACTTCTTATTGTCAGCAGAAAACCAGATCATACAACCCGATATTGTTGTAGAAAGCATATTTTATTGAGATTTTTCTTGATATTTGTAGACAAACAACATACATCAGGTTAAGTCCTCAGAGTAATACACATATGTTACTCTTTGAAAATGGAAAAGACTGACTTTAAAAAAAAAAAAAAAAAAGGCATTCAGTAATCCAGGCACAGAACCCAATACTGAGCAGTAATTGAAAATGATGTGTTTGCTTGGAAACTGCTGAGAATACTTTGTTTCAACTAAAGAGAAAAATAAAGTAGGCACTAAAATAACAAAATCTTTTCCTTCCTAGGTGCAATAGATCTAAGTTTTAAGAAACAGCAATAGGGAACACTGAGAATGGTTCTTCAGCCTCAAAAATCTCTCAAGACAACACACAAATGTCAGAAGACTTATCCTGAGATTGGCTAGGTAACATTAGACAATTCAGATGGAGTTATTAGGTTATGGATGCCTAGAATCAGACTCAGATTAACAGTAATGAAATATGCCTACTAAGAATAATGGCCCTTTCAGAAAAGAGTACATCTAATCAAGTGTGTTATGCACCATTGAGCTTTTGTTCAAGGGGCTTGGTGTTTAATAGCCATTTGGTGACATTTGGAACTGGGTGCAGTTATTAAACAATGTAAAAAAGCTAATTTGTTTCTTGGCAGGAGGAGTTAGCCCTTTTTCTCTCACTGAGATTCAAATAAAATGAGCCTCACTTTATATAGCCACAGAAAAGGTAAAGCATACGCGTGTGATAATGAAAAATACGACATTCTATTATTTACAATCTTGCAATCTTCTTTTGGAAGATTTCATTGAAAAAAAAGTGTAGATACGTTTCAAAGCACTCTGAACAAAATAAGGAGAATGAGGACAGAATCAATAATATTGTCTGTAAATAAAGTTTTGGTTTGGTTATTTTTCATTTGTCTAATGAGAATACATCATAGCTCATAAAAGTACATAATAACATATCACAACAGCATAAAAACTATAGGATGGCAAGATATCCCTGGTCTGGTACCATTATTCAAGTAAAATCCCTTTGAAATCAGTATATGGTGATTTAGGAATAGTATTCATAAGAAGTATACAACTGTTTCAAGAATGTATCTTTTCAGTAATTGTAAGATTTAATTTTATTTTTTCTTAGCTTTGTAATACCAGACTACAGCCCAAAATTAAGATGCAACGAAGTCGCTAAAACAATTAGCTTTTGCCAGAGATTCAGAAATAAAGGAATCATTCCCAGTAGCTTCTTTATTAAAAAAAAAATCTGATTAAAATCTGATCACTTTTATTCAAAAATAGTCTACAAAGACAATTTAGAAAGTTAAGGTGGACATTCCCTAACTGCCTCACAGCAATCATTTATCACATCAGTTTTTGTGAAATTTGGGATTCATCTGACCAAACAGGTATCGGTGAACAAGTCATTACAAACACATATTCTAATATCATTTTGAATCCAATAACTAATATCCAATAACTAATTTATCCTTCTAATCCAAGTAGATTAATTTTGTGCAAGAAGGTCACATTCAGATGCCTGAACTCAGGTATCTAATACCACTTGTGATAAACTAAGGTGTTCCATCTCATCATCATCTGTTAATTCTGAAGGTTACAGCTTGTAAAGGACTTCTTTTGGCATATGCCAGCCCTATGCAAGTAAACATCCTAAAACTCTAAAATACCCCAAGACAGTTAAAGTGACCTCATAGTGCATATTCATCCCTACTTTTTACAAAAAGTTTAAAATGCCAGATTTTCCTATCCACATTTGGTTGTATGACTTCCAGCCACAGTGACTGTATATATCCGAACATGCTATGGGCCAGGTCAGAAACAGACATTTTAAATTATCTCTGAAACTCACATATTGGATTTAACCCTCAAATAGACTAAGAAAATTCATTGAAGTTTATATTTGTTCTACCTAACTGTTTACACTTAATTAAAGCAGATCCATCTTATGTTCCTGTATATGTCAGCCTGTCTAAAGCCCAAACTGGTCTCACTGCAAAAGACCTGAAAGTATGTGACTGAAATTGTGTGGAAGGGTTTAGTGCTCAGTACTGTGTAACTGTGGATGCTCATAAGCTTCAGCTCAACTCAGAAAGTTAATAATCCAGCCATTAAAGCTTACCCCTGATTTCTATGGATATATTTGCAAACTAAACAGGGACAGACCACTGCTTTTAGCACTGGTATGTAATTTCCATACTGTTAAATTCTTAACATTGCCCTACATCCAGGATTAGCCTATCCTAGCTTGTGATCTTGAACCCATTATCAGGCAAGACAAAATCTGCATGTAGTAGATAATATTTTCAGTAGATATCTTGGTTATGGCCACCCTGTTTGATCAATGTAGGCACAAGGTCAGAGGACTGCCTCTGGTCTGTTTTATTTACTCTCACAGGTGTATTTTGTATGAATAGCACAATTACTGGCTCACTTCAGACTTTGGCAACTACTTCTCTCTAAAGACAGTATGGACAAGACTGTATCGATTTATACTCCCTCCACCCTCTGTAGTCATTGAATCATAGAATAATTTCAGTTGGAAGACACCCTCAAGATCACAGACTCCAACCATAACCTGACTCGGGCACTAAACCATGTCTCTATTCTGGCAGCTGTTGGGATAAGGGACAGCTTACCCTTACTACAGACTCTCCCAACCAACATACACACACTATTTTACTTAGAGTCATCACATATGTCCCAGGGGAAACCCATAGCCAAGTATCACGAAGACACTCAGACTCGACCTCAGGGTTAGACAACAGTGACAGGCTCTGTTTTACATAGCTGTTGATCCAAGTTCAGTTATAATTCACCTGTGTTGAATCTTGTTGTTTCAAAGGTGTGGACTGCCACCTCTGTATGCTCATAAATCATTGTGATGAGCACCATAAAGGACTTGAGTCAGTGATTATTTTTCCATATTTCAAGATTAATATTTTGACATTATTTTTCCTCCAGAATTTTAATGAGAAGTCAAAATATCAAGATCACACAGAATTAAAAGCTTCAGAAAAATTCTGTTGAACAATGTCATTAATTTCCATATGATTTTTTGAATTTAAAAGAAAAAGTTTTAAATTAGATAGGGAATACTTCAGTCTTGAAGCAGTTGCAATTTTTTTTATATCCATTTTCTTTCATGTGTCAAACACTTCAGTCACACTGTGTCTAAAATTACTGTAGCATTATGTATCTCTTGTCATTTGCATAAATCCTTATGCACCCATCTGGAAAATAATACAGCACAATAACCTGCTACTGCTATTAGCCTGGTCAATAACATTTACAGCTAGGTATTTCTTTCCAAAGAGTTTTAATGGATGCTTTCAAATAAAATCCTGTCTGAGAAAGATGTGGCACAAGGCAGGTGATTCCACAAGATGGCTTCTAGCAATCACCACTCAAGTCTTGATAACAAAAATTGCCAGGACTGCACACTCAGAAGGCTCTAAATTAATTGCCATCAAAGCCTCAGATGTTTCTTGATGAAAAACTGACATTGAAGAAATCTGTTGAAGAATAAGTTCTTATGAGATTTACAAGCATTCTTTTAGGTGCAGAAGTCAGAAAGGACAGGCTAGTTTGACAGGACACTTAGAAGAACCCAGGTGTGCTAGATTAAACCAAGCATGCCATAGCATCCTCTCTGTGGCACAATAACGTCTCACAAATAGACTATTCTTGATCTTCTCAGTCTTTTCCTGTTTTGTATAATGCTTTTGGAAACTGTTTGGCATATTGTAATAGTAAAGGAGTAGAATTCTAAATGGTTTAAGGGTTTTATTTGTACTAATCTTACTGGAAATATGATTTCTTTCCTTGTCTTTACATCATGAGTTATACATCCAAGGTTTCCCATACAACAAAGCAAGGCATTTCTAAACTTATTGCCTCCATTTCAATAAATAAATAAATGGATAAAATTTAGTTAACCTGGAAAATACACTTCTCACATTTTCAGCAAACTTTTACTGAAACATATTTTATGATTTAGTCAAGAATTCCCATGCAACTTTTCCCTCTTTCTAAAATGCCAACAGTGAATAAGCGATTTTAGCCACTTCAGATTCTACAGAATATGGAATTAGATATCACTTTACATAGAAAATCTGTTCTTTATTAAAACATGAACCCACTTGGAAAATAGTTTTCAGTTCCTGAGGGAAGCAGTATCAATATGAAATCATCTGAACGTTTCATAATACTTAAAGTACTGAATTATTTTTACAATTATTTCAAAATAGCAATAGACACTTTGACAGTGAAATATGTTGTTTGTCAAACTGCTATTTATCACTACAAAAGAAGTCATATTTGGAGAAAATCAAACATAATTCTGTCTCAACAACCTGTCATTTTCTGTGGTACACACTTCAAGTGTGTATAAGTACTGCTCTGTGAATCCGCATAGTAACTAAAAATGTTAAGTGAGTTAGCCAGTGTTAAGGTTCTGATCTGTTTAGTAGGAACTCAGTGTCAGCAAAATGTAAAAGAATTTATAATAGTTTTTAACTGTCAATTTTAATATTTTTATGTTTCAATTTAATTATGTTACTGTCAAATTACAGTTTCAAATGCAAGAGAATGTAATATCTGATAAAAGTCACATTCATTTAACAGATTACTTTAAGAAGCAATTTGGCACAAAATATTAATCCTGAATACTTGGTGAGCTCAGCATTCACACTATTAAGAATTTCATCTGATGTTCACCCCCATAAATGAAGAACTTAATTGGAATACACCTGGGAAATTTTTTTTTTTTTTTTTTTACTATAAAGCATTATATTCCAGGCTCTCTTATATCAAGTACCAGCTAATAACATTCCAGCTAGAAATCCTGGTCTTGACTCTGCTTCAGTTTGAATTATGGTTTTGTAATAAGCACAGTCCAGTAGCAATCCTATTATACCTCTGTTTTTCTTTTCTAGGTCATGCCCAAAATTAACCACAGAAATGGCTTCTTAGGATGCCTACACTGAATCCCTTACACGTAGTATTTAACTGTCAGCTCACTGTCAGGATCATCTCGAACTATCCTAAAGAGCTCTCTTCAAAACAAATATGCCACAGAGAAGCCCATGCCTCAGCAGTGTGGTTGCAAAACAGTTTGTTGTCCTCTAGATTTGTACCAAGGACCAGATCTCAACTCTCCTTAGCAATATCATCATAACTGTAGGATTCTGCTGTCTCTAAAACACACACAGTGTCATGGTGTTTCAGCACACATCCCCCACACCTTTAAGGAGACTCAAGAATATTTCTTTCTCTTAGGTTTGTATCATCAGTGTCTTCCATTTTATATAGAGAGTTGATTATTCTGGTGACGAGTTGTAGGCAGAATGAAGACTGAAGAATACAAAGATGTTGGCATACAGTGCAAAGTCTAGGTGAACTCTTTTAAGAAGCTCAGATATTTCTTCCATCAAGTCTTCAATTATTTCCTGCCTCTTTGTGAATATAGTGTCTTTTTCAAAATTGATAATTATTGATGTTTTCTGTTTGCTTTTCAAGATAGGTCATAGGTTATGACGTTAATGGCTGTATTCCACAATCATTCTGGTCTTCAATTTCTGCTGAAATAAGGTGAAACTGTTAGCAAAGTAAAAGACTGTCAGGCTTTTTAAAAAAGTGATTGAATCTTCATGATCTGCCAAACTACTTGATTTAGAATAATGGAGAATAAGTAATAACGGGAATCAGGCATCCATAGAATGCTGGTTTAGGTGAGTTGGCAAACTTCAAGGACATGTCAGAAGTTGTAAGTACTAGATCTTTTTTTCATACTGAAAACTACTTCATACCTATCCAGCACTCTTGTGATGACATGTCATATTTTGCTACTGTTCTTTTCCAAATGAATATCAGCCTTTTTTCTGTTTCCCTTTTATTCCAGTAAAATCATGTTGGATATTGATTAATGCAAGCCACCATGGAGACTGAAGTCTAAACAAATGAGAGGTTTGTGGGAGTTTTTGCCAAGACAAAATGTTAAACCATTTTGATTTTTTTCAAAACCAAGGGATAAGACCAAATACTATGCTCCATTTTAAGTTACTCTGGTCATGTGATAAATACCCTTTCATTGTTATGAAACATTTAAAATTGTAGGTAGAAACAAACTACTTGGAGATTTCACTTTTCATCTGTGTTCATGATGTTGCAAATGATTAAAATGCAATAGACTAAGAAGGATGCAGGAGTAAGGATAAATCTTTGCTCAGAAAACTTGTAGAAGATACAAAATTGCATTAACAACTAACCAGACAAGGCATATAGGATTAGGAGGTTTCATTTCTATTGCATAAATATACTTTCTATTGCATCTATTCTACATCTAAAAAGATTCCTGGGAAACTCACTACTCCTGGAAGACCCACTTAACAGGATAAATATTAGTGACTAGTACAGTCAGCACTTTTGTGCATGCATTCCTATTCATCAGCTTCTTTTGCAATGGTGAAAATAAGTAAACTGGAGATTTTGCAGGGTTTTTTGTTTGGTTTTTTTTTTTTCTCTTTAAGACATTTTGCGATTTCTAGAAAGCAGTTTCAGGGACCTGCCAGTCTGACAGTGTTCTACTTCTTCTCATACTAAGCAGAAAAGATTTATCTACAGGAGGAAAGGATGCTAATAATATATGTGAAAGAATCTGAGAGGGATCACGGGTAAAATTCTCACAGATTATCAAGATAATTTTGACTTTGTTGCTAAATGGTGTAATAATTATTTCCAGTTGTTTGTTTTTCTTTGTTGTTCAGTAGTACATGTGTACATGTACTCCTGAGTGAATGCACTGATACAGACACATTATGTAATGGAGTACGTTATTTTAGTTAACATATCTATTTCTTTAGTAAAAGTCTTATGTCCCAGGAGTATAGTGTCATATTATATTAATTTCATCTGACCTGAGATTTTAAATTAACTTTTTATATATATTTCCTTAACATATTTAGCTCATTTTGTCATTTTACTGAAGACAGACTATTCCTATTTCTCTATTTAAAAACAAAATATTATCAGGAGAAACTGGAAATACATAACTTTCTTATGTCTACTGAAAGAACAGAAAAAGAAAAAATGTAATGTTTTAATCTGTCATGATATTTCTTTCTGGACCCCTTCTTTCTACATGCAGTTGCACATGCTAAGCCAAACCATTTCCATGCAGCATAGATATCCTATAGGAACACAGATGAGAATTACAGGATTTTTGCCATTTTTTGTACACTGCAATTCAATTTAATTAATTAAGAATTAATTTAGGGCTGTTCTTTGACCTGATCACAGTGGTCCCTTCTGATTCTTTGGTTTAGAAGTATACAAATGTAGAGCAGCAAAACAGATGTCCTAGCTTTGTATAAAAGAACCTGCCTACCATATATTTCTAATAGTGTCAAGAAAATCTGTTGGGAAATGTCTGGACCATATGCTTGATGTTGCACGTCAGGCAAGATCTGACCTTCTAGATAGAAATGTTCAAGCCAAAAGCCTTAACAGTGTCCTTTTCATTTGCTTCACTTACTTCATATTCAGTATACGATAAGCACACAAGAGGATTGAGAGCTGAGGGCTGTCATATCTGAGAGGCGATAATAGCTCTCATTACATCTGCCACTGCAACTAAAAATGCAGATTCAGCTGACAAACTGTCTAAATTTGGCTGAAGGATGGAAAGCAACTTGGCAGATCAGAAACTAAAAATACTATGAACCTTCATTTTGTTACTCCTACTTTATACAAGTACTGGACTGAATTCAGCAAAAATACACTTGCAGAAAATCATAAAAAAGTGAGTCAGGCCTATATATTTTAAAGAACAGAATCTCCTAAAATACACTCATGATAAAAGGCGAGTGGGTCTTTTGCAGAAATGTCAACTTTTTTTTTTTTTTTTTTAACACTGCCTTCTCCATTGTAATTCACATCATCTGTAAAAGCAGAGGTGTGATTAAAAAGGCCTATACAACGCAAATTGTCATACTCTTAAGGATTGTACTTGGAAGAGTAGGCTGATGGACAGTAATTGCAAAGACGCTTATTTCAGCTTGGAAAAGGGGTAATCATGTGATTTCCAAATGCTTGCATAGAATCAAAATGGACTCAGGTGAACTAAAACCACCTTCTTCTTTTAGAGTAATATTACAACTATTTAAATGAAGACTTCATTGATTTATCTCACTGAGAAATGTACAGTCTATAGACTTTCAACTATGCATCTACAATCTGGCCATCTCATGTTCAGTAACTGGTTGTCATGAATGAATGCTGCTTGAGGGGTTAGGGGATCACAGTGGTACTTCTCTGTCTCTGCATGAAATATTTCTTAACGCACATGTGGAATATTACATTTCCTTTTATTTCTGTCAGCCACTCTTAACACCTTGCAAAGGGAACACATTCACTGCAGGGCACTCCAATTTACAGATTTTATTGTCTCAGACCACCAGAAGCACTAACTACATGTAAACCTGGCTGAGCTTTATTATATAATGTGTGCAAAACCCTTCCATCCTCCAACCTGGTTTCAGATAACTCCAGAGAAGAGGACAACTCTAAAACAGGAGTAGCTTGAGTGACAGATGGGGTTGCAGGAACAAAACAAATGGAAAGGCCAATGGGTAGGCCTTACATGTGGTTGCTTTGATTGTATTGCATCACCATGTCTGAAAGGCATTCCTGTTAGAAAGACAGCTATAGCACACGAGTGTTTGCAATGTTAACAGTACATGAAAAACTAAGCCACCTGACTCTACCTAAGCATAGTAAGGTGAGCTGTCATTCAGCCTAAAGAAATAGCTTATGGTATTGGCATGCAAAAGTAAAAGAGGCAAAGAAATCATCAGCTTTTTTTGTAAGTCTCCTTTAAACTAGGAGGAAATGGAAGAAGTTGTGCACACACCTCTTGTATGATGGGAGATGGTGTTTATTTTTGAACTTATTTTCCAATTCTGTACATATTCTTTTAAATATAATAGCACTTTTTATTTTTAACTATGTGAAAATGTTAGTACATATTTTGGAGTTTTTTAGAGGGGCTGGAAGAGTGTAGAGTTGATAGAGCCATATCTAGAAGACATAGGAGCAGCATAAGGAATGGGCAGTGGTATCTCCTAGTAGAAAATGAACTAGTAGAAGAGGCTATGTGTGTGGGTACAGCTAACGAAAGCAATTCCCACTAGAAGGTTTTCAAAACCTTAAGATATAAGTGAAAGTTACTGCAGGAAGGGCAGGTCAACTAGATGGTCTGTTACCTGCCTTCACAGGGGAAGGACTATGAAACAGTTATGCTTATATAGTAAGAATTAGTTATTATTACCATGTTTATTTACTGTTGTGTTTGTTAGTGTTTTGTATATATATTGAATAAAAATATTATTTATTAAACTTTAATTCATATCTGCACTTGGGAGACTTAGTTATTTGAGTACCAAAAGCTTAATACAGTTATCCCAGGTTTGCTGGTGGATTCTTGAGTTGATGTTTTAAAAGCAAGCCCTTAAATTTTATTCTAGCCCTTATTGCTGTCTATCAAGTCTTGGCAGGAGGGTGACACAATCCCTTTTTTAGAAAAAAGATTATATAAAATTAAGAAATGAATCCAATTATCAGATTGATAATATTCTATCTAAATTAATCCCTTAAGCTCCATAGGACAAATTTGGATTGCAGTAGTTCTGCTTAGCTATCAGTCCTCAGAATAACTATTATCAATTCAATGACATTTGGTACAGGAAAGTTCCAGCCATGTAGCTGATGCAGGGTGAATAAAGTCACTCCCAGATTAAACTGAATGTTGATACCATGGTTTAAAGGCAGCTTGCCTGAATTACATTTTGATTAACGCCAGAGAATAACCTGATTCGCAACACTAAACTATGCTACATAGTACTTAGTATAGGTACTGTTTCAATGACAAATATAAATTAAAGAAAGAATCAAATTATATAGATTTATAAACATCTGCCACTGAACATACAGAGAGATTATTGTATGTAAATGTTGAACATTGTTCAAGAATTCCAGTTGAACTGTCTTAGATGTTTGAAAAAACTCAGCTCTACAAAAAGTCCATGCCAAATGCAGTTATGATTCATGCAGACGGACAAAAAAAAAAAAAAAAAAAAAAAAAAAGGGCAATAAATACTAATAATCAAGTAGACAAATCTGTGTGCTTACAGTGATGGGGAGGGTGAATGGTGGAGGCAGAGGAAAACCACACACACTCAGAATGCTTCGTTCTTTTACAGAGTACTGATTATAGAAGGGGAAGTTTCAATAACTTTCTGGAAGTTGATAACTTATAACTTTAGTTAATGGTTTTAAAGACTCCAAGATTAAATGCTGAAGAATCTCCTGATGGATTAAAGGTCACTTGCTTGTCAGTGTCTAATCACAGATGCTGCTGAAGCCATTGAAGGCCTTTTACAATACAGAAAATCACAAATCTCTGTATGAGGTATGGTTATATTAAGAGGCTAGAGAGTAGAAACGATTGCAGAAAAGAAGAAAACACACACAAACCAACAAAAAACAATAAAACAGAAAGCAAAACTGTGTTCAAATAGAAAATTTATTCTTGCATTTTTAAAGATAATTCTCCAAGGGCTTTTTAAGGAACTAGGGGGCACTCTTCTCACCATAATAATTTCCCAGAAGAATACCTACCTCATCATTAAAAAAGATCTTCCCATTTTAGCCATTGAGGTGAGAATACATATATATATATATTTACAAAAATAGGCTCATTAGGTAAATGAGCGGTCAGAGACATGTTGGAAATTGGAAAAGTTAAGGTATTATTTTTGTTTCCATGAAAGCCCAAATTCAAAATTCAAGACTCAAAATTCAAAACTGTTTTTAAAATATAAGTTATCGAAAAAAATTGCAACTAGAGGAATACACCAGTTATGTATTTATTCTGCTACAGAAAAAGACAGATTCTCTTTATAGATATATACATAATGTGCTTTTAATTCTCCTTTATTTTCATGACTCTGCTTTTCAACAGTATGCTCGACATAAAAAACTCAACAGAAATGTTATATAGCAAGTTAGTCACTGTGAAAAGCTTTTTTTCCTCTAAAATTATATTTTGAGATTTTAAGATTTATAAACTAACACACTTCAAAGAGACAAGACTCATGTCTGCTAGATCTCTTCTAAAAATTTATCTGCAGTCCTCACATGATGGTTCTGGTGAAGTTCTTTTTCATGTCTCAAAACTTTACGTAAAAATAAATCTTCAGATTTCTCTTTCAGTAATTTTTATCAAGCATCATTATGACTGTGATCCATGAAGCCTGATAAACTTCTAATATTCCCAAAAGGGGAAATGCAAAATATTGATCTAAATTGCTAGCATGATGAATCTCTATGAATATATAAACATTTTAAACCACAATGATATTATACAGAAAAAGATATTTCCCTAGTGTATATGTTAAAATAAGGAAGACCGGACAATAGAGTTGTCTCATAGAGAAGATGAGAACTGTGAACAACTTTGGAATTAAATAGCTTCCCTAATCTGCAGCAACCTAATAAAGCCCCTTGACGAAGCCTATTGCCAAGACAATCTCTTCTGTGCAAAGTCCATGGAAAGTAAGTTTAGGCTGAAAATAAGGGAAAGGATCTTGCTTTCTTTAGGAAGAAGCTTTACCCTTTTCATTCTGCTATCCTTTTTCTGTGCACATTTTAGTGGGCAGCTTTTGTCTTATCATTTTCTTCAGACCTCCATGACTTCAGATGTCAAGCTGAAACATTTGTACCACATAGAGAAGATGCAGTCAGGCTGAGAAGTAACATAATACTCAGTACTTAACCTAGTATCTGGGAGGAAAAAGAAGCAGCATTCCCTCTCTACCTTGTCTCTGCTTCTAATACTTTGTTCTCATTCTTATGTGCAGCAGAAATGTACCTCTAACTACAAGAATTTTGTGCATATTTACCCCTCTTTATAGATTCCTTTCTCTCTACTTTTACCACCACCTCTCTGACTGAAACTACCTGACATATTTCGTAATACATCTAAGGAGAGAACAGTTTGGGTTTCTATCACTACACCAGGTCCACAAGATGATTTCTTGTTAAACTGGGAAATGCACTTTCAGAGATTTTTTTCTCATGTTCCTCAAAGGCATGCTTGATCCCACTGTACGGAAGGGAGAGAAAATATAAGATCTTTGTTTTAAACTGCTACAATTTGGACACTAGATAGATTTGTTTAAGATATTGCCATAAATTATTTGCTTCACTGAATTTTATAAATCATTACTATGGTACTTGCACCTTAAACTACTTTTACCAACTTGAAAAAATTTGCTGGTTCAACAAATGTTCTTATTACTAGTTAATGTAGTCTTTGAGAAGTGTTTAATCGTCTTACCCTTTGCTACTACTTGCTACTGTATTATTCAAATACCTCTTGTGATGATTAAATCATACATAGTTTTAAAATAAAGTGCAATCAGAAATAGTTAAATGTAAGAATAAAAAGGGGACTGTCAAATCAAAACTGCTACAAGCTCTACTCATTAAAAATGCAAGTCGGCAAACATTTAGAGGCAAACTAATAATTTTATATTATTAATTTTTTCTCATAATTATACATACATATAATTTGTATGCAAGATGAATGTGAAGTAATATGCATGTAGTAGAGGCATAGTTACTGGCACAGAGTGGGAGTTAGTGAAGAGTGCTGTAGCATTCCCTTTCTACTGTTAGTTGTTCCCTGGAAGATGGTACACACATCATTCCACATGATTGGAAATGCTGTGACACTGCATGATCCCCACAAATGCAAAGCCTACCAACCTCTGGCCCTAGCCAATTTGTCACCAACATTTTTCATGAGGCTAGCAAGAAATACTCTTCTAGAGCTGATAAATAACAAGATATTTTTAATTATTTTTGTTGAAGATTAAGAACTTGACAGAAACTTCCTTTATTCCTGTACTAGAATTATTACTAGTTTACGTGAATTTATAAAGGAAAAATTGAAAACAGTTTGAAAAAAAGACCCATAAAGTTATAATTAAATATCTTTATACAGGACATATTTGGCTCATCAATAATAATAGGTAATAAATACTGACAATTGTCATTGAAATTACATAAGATTGATTTTTGCTCATAATTTTACTTCTAAGATGCCTGTAAATGTAACTGTAAAATTCTCAGTCTAATTTGTTGGCTCATTTGAGCTGGAGATTTTCTTTCACATCAGTGGAAGTCCGTACAATTTGCAGTGGAACAAAACAGAATTTATTTTTTTTCCTCTCAGACCAAATATAATTAATACAGTATTTAACCAAGTAATGCATTTGAAAGTTTTACAAAACCTAATAATTTTTAAATCTTTCAAACTGCTATGAAAGCTGTCTAAAATTATTGGACTGAATTGCTTGAAGTTAACGAGCCTTGAGATGCTTTTAAAAATGAAAAGGATATATTTCATAGTTATCCAAAATTAACTTGTATCAGCCACCACAGAACTGCATAGTCATGCACATAATGTCAGATTTATCTGACAATGATTACAGTGGGAACTTCTAACACTAAAGACTTCCTGACACCTTTTTTGTCTCTGTAGGTTACAGTCATGATATTTTTCTCATTGATTTGTATACAGGTGCGAAGAATAGTAATTTTTAGTTGTTAAGTACAGTGGGGCACATTCAGGCCACAGTTTCATTACATCTCTATCCACTCATTCAGGGCAGAGGGCAATCATGTATGTCTGGAGTTAAGTAAGCCTACAGTGATACTTCATTCTTTGGATAATCGTGTTAATAAAAACATACAAAAAGGTAGATTAATAGGGGGTTTTATGAGTCTTCATATTGTGTAGTGGAGCAAGACTGATTTCACTAGGCTTAATAATTGCTCTATTTAGGACTCTTTTAACCATTAAGCCCTTTTTCTTCAATAAACTGTGAGGTTCACGGTAATTTTTAACTAAAAGTGCGTGTCTGCTATCATTTTATCAATCCTGTCAGTACCTTATCAGTCAAGCATAAACAGTCCTGCATAAATTACATTTTAAATTATTAGAAGTTTTCTTTTGAGCAGTTCTATACACACTTTTATGCAATTTAAGGGCAACTAATTCTATTAAACAACAAATTCTTCACAGGATTTTCTTTAATATGCCTTCCGGGCAGTTTCTAAAGAACTTCTGTAGGATTTTTGCAATTTTTTTTTACAAAAAAACAGGACTCTCTTATTGAAGAAGATACCAAATAGCACTCACTTGTTCCATTAGATATCGCTTGTACCTGGAAATGACAATTACATTTGCTTGGAAGAGATGGAGAGAATTGCTGGACTATTGACTATTATGAATAGTCACGTACATATTATCAAAGTCAGGACAAAATAACCTGCTATTTTCCCTAATTCAGTTTTGGGTTTTTAATACCAGCTATTCAATAGGATGAACAGACTGGGCCTTAAGAATATTGTTTTCACCTGTCATATTTTCGTTTAATGTGATTTGTAACAATCATTTAAACTCACACCTTTTATATCTGAAAGCATACAAAACCCCAGCACTTTGTTGTTTTCAGATTGGAATAGTTGCACTTTCTATTGCTAATATTTAGGTACTTTTCTCAGAAAACCTACCACCATGTTTACAACAAGCAGAGTAGGATTCTGAATATTGGCTGTCCTTAGTCCAGTTGAATAACTAGAAACAATACTTATAATCATTTTCAGTTGTCACTAATATATGGGCCATAACAAGCTTTGGCTTCTTTAAGGCATTCATAGACTCCTGATAACATGAAAGATAAACTTTTTAGCTTGAGAATCCTACTTTGGGCTCTGGGATTTACACTAAAGTGAAACCTTAGACAGTGGTCTCAAAAGACAGGTGACTTGCACATGCTTACTAACATGTACCTAAGGGAAAGTGGTTTGGGTAAATGGGGTAGGATTTGTTTAATTTAAATGTAAATAAATTTAATACATATATCTACATGTGAGCGGGGCATCTAGATCTCACCATAATTAGTGGAGATCACCAATACAGTCAGTGTAGTCTGGTCTCATGATAAAGTAGACACCTCTCTGGTCTCCATTAAATTAGATTCCCAGTTTCATAAGTAGATACATACTTAGATATTGTAGGCAGGACTCAGTTCTCTAAAAATTAATTTCTAATACATTTTATGTACCTTATCATATTATGTCCAGCCTCCAGCTGCCACCAAGAAAGCCACAAGTCTTCCCTAAGTTCTGTGTTTCATCTTTCAAACATCTGCAGGTGCCTCAGAAACTATTAGGGCACCAATAATGACTCTAGACAGATATGCTTAGGCAGATGAATCCCTCATGCGGCTATCTGGATATGAATTCTATTATCCTGGCTGAAAATCTCATTCCCATTCTCATACTGTTTTAAATCAGATATTAGAGCATGAGGAGTTCAGCCATACTTTTTCAGAAAAGAGAGCAGAGGCTGACAACACCTATGTTCTGATGACAAACAGCAGTGAAGGCTTATAGAAAACTATAGGAAAGATCTGTATGATGGAAAGGGTACTGAAGTACTGGTAGAGCCAATCTGTCTTCTTTACAAGACATTTTTAAGGGGCAGATTAGTCAAATGTCTCTGACAGTGACTGTAGGGATGCAGAATTAATACCTGGGATTGGATTAGATCACTACTTGAAGTGCATTCCTGTCTTCAGCTGTGTGTTGCTCAAATGGTAGTTAAATGAACAGCAGAAATTAAGATTATGGATTTGGTTTTGTTTAGATTTTTTTTACTTTTTCTTTAGGCCAAAATAGAAAAGGCTTCATCTGATAGAATAGTTGACACTCTTGAATAACACAACAAATATTCCAATGCTCTGAGCATATAAAAATGTGAATAAAGTGTATCAATTTTAAAATTTCAGTATATGTATAAAATTTTAAAATTGATACATTTATAAAATTATGATAAGAGCTACTACAAAACCTTACAATTTGTGGAAATCAATGAAGGGTCATCTTAAAAAAAATTAAAAACTCAGCAACAACAGACCTAGTGATAATGTCTATTTATATTCATCACTCCTGGAAAAGGACAGTATATTCACTGAATGGTGATAGGTGAGTTTTTGTTTCTTTGTTTCAAACAGGTGTTTATGGCATATTTAGGGCAGTATTCATTTCCCCATGCAAAAGAGTTTAAGAAGAATGCAGATAAGTACTTCTTTTCTTACATGTATCTTTATTTCAGACTGGTATAAAGACTTCACAGAAGATGTAAAACTTACTTGGCCTCTTAGAGACTGTATCAGCTAAATAAATTACATTCTTGTCCTTGCCTCAGGGTATCCAGCCCAGTTTTAACACAATTAGAGTAAACAAACAACAGCTACAAAACCTAATGTTCTATTTTTAAATGTGCATAAAATCAGCTTCTTTTTCTTTTTCTGGTCTGTCCAGGAGAACAAAATTACTCTTTTCATCTAGAAAACCATTTGTGTCTGTCACGGAGGCACCCCGTAGGTTAATTTAAGGGACAACAAGGTCCAAAACCAACTTTTATTAAACCAGTGAGAAACAGGGTTTTAGCACTCCAAAAGTGACTTAAATAAAGGTTCGGATATCAGTTGAGGAAAATTATTGAGGCAGCAACTAATACAACAGGCGGTCCACAGTGTGCATACACGTGGCTTCACCCAAAACAATGCCGGAGCCGTCCCTGAGTCCCGGAGAAATACACACTTGCCTAAACACGGTGCAGGATTATTTTTAAAGAGATACACGCACTCGTAGTGAGTACGGGAAGCGTACACTCGCGATTCTGCGAGAGTTAATTTACTTACACGTGCAAGTGTTCATATATGTGAAATAAAGAGATGGAGGTTGTTTTTACAGCTGTTTAGAATAGTAAAGTTTTTACATTAAAAATCAGACTTGGGAAAGATGAAACTTCTTCTCTGTTCTGCTTTTAGTAGTGCATTCAAGAACCACTCTGGTGGTTCTGATTTTTTGAGCGCTGTCTGATTTTTTGTGAGAAACAGTAGAATTCACCACCTAATGCAAGGAGTTAACACATTCAACTTCTGATTAACACTGTAACTTTCTCTCCTTGTTACTCCTTCTGTAAATTCCCCCCAGCCTCCATCACCTTGAGGAGTTTGGTTGCCTGTGTCCTGAGGATCCAAGGCCCAGCACTAAACGAGCACAATTTCACCCTGACTCAGATTTCTGAGTAAATTGCTAATTTATGTGGAGGAACAGTTGTTAGAAACTCTGTAGAAAGGTAAGAAAGGTGAAATCTCAGACAGAATTCAAATGGTTGAGATAGGAAATGTTTCTGTCTCAAGGATAGCTTTGCCAATAAAGTTTCCTGGCTATCTTATCAGGGGCGATGAGCACAGAAATACCTTAAATCCTATCTGTTTTTCTGTGTTTTATGAATAAATAATTGATTTACATTTTTAAGCTGTCTGTAGTCTTTTGTAGCGCACAGACAAAGATGCACTCAAGGATAAAGGAGCAGAAGAGAGCTGGCAGCTCTTTAAGCACATTTTTCTTAGAGTACAAAAGCTCTTGATTGTCATGTGTAAGAAGCACAGCAAGGAAGGCAGGAGACCAGCAAGGCTCGCTAAGGACTTACTAGTCAAAACAGAGTATAAGAAGGCAATGTATAGGAAGTGGAACAAGGAACGTGTGTCCTAGGAAGAATGTAGGAAAACTGACCAGATGTCTAGAGATGAGATCAGGAAAGCTAAGACACAGCTAAGAATTTGGTAAGGGATGCAAAGAATAAGAAGAGCTTCTACAGATACACTGGCCATAAAAGGAAGATTAAATAAAAGGTACTCATCCCAAGAAATAAGACAGAACTAGTGACAATGAACATAGAGAAGACTGAAATACTCAACAATTTTTGACCTCTGTTTTCACTGATAATCACTCTTTTCATATTTCTCAAGTCCTTGAACCTCAAAGCAGGTGATACCTAAAATCAGCAGTTAGTAATAAAATAAGTCTATAAGTATAAGGGTCATAGATTTTAGGCATTTAATAAGTTAATAAGAACAAGGTTCACACATTAGATTTTAGGTACTTATTAGGCATTAAGTCACGAGAATGGTATTTGTTAAGATGAGCAGGACAAGGGTAGGAGACAATGCCCTTGCCCTCATAAGGTAAGGTGGCAACACCAACGCAAGCAGGTTACAAGCCAAATAACAAAGGAATGTAATGCACATGCAAAGGATTTATTGGAAATGTGACGAATATGTATGATCTGGGTGGGTATAACCTGTGCCTGGAACTTCTGCTCCCAACCACTAGGAGTTTGGCGGCACACCATGAAAGGATGTTTACTTTTAAAACTGCAAATTTTGGTTTTAGAAGTTTTTTTTAATTGGCCGACTTATAGTATCACAGGGACTTGGGGAACAAATCTGCTCCTGTATTAAATGAAGATCAGGTTTGAGACCACCTGAGGAGCATGAACCTGCACGGGTCCATAGGACCTGACAAGATGCAATCCAGAGTCCTGAGGGAACTGGCTGATATAGTTGCTTAGCCACTCTTTGTCATGTTCGAAAAGTCAAGGCAGTCAGACAAAGTCCCTGGTGACTGGGAAAAGGGAAACAATGCCTGTTTTTAAAAAGAGTAAAAATAAAGACCCTGGAAACTACTGCCCAGTCAGTCTCACATCTGTGCCCAATAAGATCATGGAACAGATCCTCCTGGAAGACTCATCAAAACATATGAAAGGTGGGGAAATTATTAGAGACAGCCAACATGAGTTCAGAAAGGGAAAACCGTGCCTGACTAATCTGGTGGCCTTCTGTGATGGTGTGACTACATCAGTGGGCAAGGGAAGAGCTATAAAAGTCATCTACCTGGAGTTCTGAAAGGCTCTTCATACCACACCCCACAAAATCCTTGCTACTAAATTGGAGAGAGGGATAAGGATTTGATGGAATGGCTGTGTTCAAAGAGTTACAGTCGATGGCTTACTGTCCCAGTGAAAACCAATAACGAATGGTGTCCTTCAAGTGCCCATACTGGAACAAACACTATTTAATATCTTCTTCAATTACATATATAGTGAGATTGACTGCACCCTCAGCAAGTTTGTGGGTGACACCAAGCTGAGTGGTGCAGTTCATATGTCTGAGGGAAAGGATGTCATCCAGAGAAACCTTGAGAGGGTTGAGGAATATGTCCATGAGAACCTCATGATGTATAACAAAGCCACAGGCAAAGTCCTGCACCTGGGACAGGGCAACCCCCAGCTGGGGGATGAAGAGAAGGACTCAAGGATACTGGTGGATGAAAAATTGGACATGAACCAGTAATGTGTGCTTGCAGTCAGAAAGCCAATTGTATCTTGGGCTGCATCAAAAGCATGACCAGCAGGCCACTCTCCCTCCCACCCTCTGACTCTCTTCCACTCTTGTGAGACTCCACCTGGAGTACTGTGTTCAGCTCTGGGGCCCCAGGAGCTAACAGACATGGACCTGTTAGAGCGGATTCAGAGGAGGTCCGCTAAAATGATCAGAGGGCTGGAACACCTCTCCTGTGAGGAAAGTCTGAGAGAGTTGGGGTCGTTCAACCTGGAGAAGGCTCTAGGGACACTTTGTTGTGGCCTTTCAGTGCATAGAGGGGGCTTATAAGAAAGACAGAGAGAGACATTTTACCAAGACCTGTAGTGACAGAACAGGGGACAAACTTCTAAACTGAAAGAAGATAGATTTAAACTGGATATAAGGAAGAAAACTTTTACAGTGTGGGTGGTGAGACACTGGAACAGGTTGCCCAGAGAAGTTGTGGGTGCACCATCCCTGCAAGTGTTCAAGGACAAGTTGGATGGGATTTTGCCAACCTGATCTAGTGAAAGAGTGTCCCTCTCCATGACATCAGAGTTCTTTAAAGGTCCTTTACAGCCCAAAGCATTCCATGATTCTATGCCCAAAAAGAATGACCTAAAAAGAGCTGGTGACAAGACTAAGCATTTTTCTTTTATTCTTTAAGCTGAATTCCTATGAGTCATTATGTTATCATAGCTGTCCTGGCTGGGCACCCTCCCAACTTCTTGTGCACCTGGCGCAGCATGAGAAGCTGAAAGTCCTTGGCTACTTAGCAACAACTAAAACATTATCAACATTATTCTTATTCTAAATCCAAAACATAGCACTATTCAGCTACTAGGAAGAAAATTAATTCTATCCCAGTCAAAGCCAGGACACAATGTAAGGTAACACAAGAGAAATATTATCAGAAAGAGAAACAACTTTTCTTAAAGACTTCTGTTATAGATGCTCTTTCTTACAGAACTTCTGTTTGGACTCTTGTTCACTGACATCCTCCTTTCCAGCTACCCATTTAAACAAGACCATTTCCAACTTCTGACCTCTCATCCCATTCTATTTCTGAGAAGTAGTTTATGCTTTTTTTACCCGCTTTTCTTGTTCTTTTAGAAAGGAGACAATGTCTCTTAATTCTCCTCTGAAGAAAGAATTTTTTTTTCTTCTCTAGTTAAGTGACCTAAAGCCTCTGCAATTCCTTGGCAAAAAGGAGGCTTTAGAATGATCAATATCTAGGTGAAGGAACTGTAGTCTTGGAAACAGAAAAGGAAACAACCAATTAAAGAAAAAGCTTTTTTTAAAGAAGATTTTAATATGTTACTAGATAAAAATTGCCTGCTAACTAAATCTGAAAAACAGTTATTTCTAAGTAAAAATTAAAAGCTGACAACAAATAAAATGAGCTGTAACATCTGTGAGCAGAATATCTATGATGAAGCATTTCCAAGAATGTAAGAACATTCCTTATGAGTTTTTTTTTATTTTATTTTATTTTATTTTATTTTATTTTATTTTATTTTATTTTATTTTATTTTATTGTGAAAAAGATAAAAATCCAGTCCTGATTTCTGGATTTCTTACTGAAATGCTGATTGCAGTATGCTGTAGCCATGTTACATCTCAGATAAATGGTCTGTTGATAGGTAGTATCACCCTTGCAGCAGAAAATAAAGTGAATGCTGGTTTCATATTCAGAACTATCCAGACACTCATGTAAAATGTGTCTGCTAAAATAATACCCTTGGTCATTGCTTCATTAAACTTCTTAACCCTTAGTGTAACAAGGATAATTATGCTTCAGGTCAGAGAAGAGAAGAGAAAGCAGAACAGAAATATTATAACAACTAGAAAACAAACCCTTGGCAATAATAAGAAAGAAAAAAAAACCTGTAGTATTCATTATGTGACATTCCTTGCAGTGTGGCCAACACACAGTGTAAACGTAGGAAAAAGATTCTAGTGAGCCAAAGAGTTATCTCCAGTCCTAGTGGAAATAACTGATCTTCCTACAGACAATATCAGAAGCAACTCACTAAAAGTGCACCTTTAGGGGAAGAGTATTTGTCAAAAACCACAGTGAAGAAACATAGCCCTTAAACAGCATACCTTTCAAGATGACAAACTCATCTGTCTTTCATGGAGCTAGGGAAGAGAGTCTCTGGGCACTGCAAATAACACACCTTTCCTTCTCATGGCTTCCTCCTTATGAAGTTCTTGGGAGCAGAACCACCAGTATCTTGTGAGTAAGGCCTTTTATCTGTCCCTTTATTCCACTTTATTCTCCATATAATTCTTCAGGGAATATGTAGAAGAATTAGTAAATTGCATATGAAAAATGTGTGCTTCTTCTGATAAGGCATTGATGAGAAGAGAAGATGAAGAGAAGACCATAAAAACTTCAAGGTACTTAAACTGAGAGATACTAATCAATTCCTTCATATTTATGTGTTTTGGAAAGATCCAGTATAATTAGGAAACAAATGTTCTGTTTTGTCATATGGATACTGATATGTTGTTCACATGTAACTACAGGCAAAGACTTGCAAAAGGAAAAGGCGATGTTGCAAAAGAAAATGCTTTTACATGTCCGACGTTTTTTGACAGAAATTATTCTTGTATAGTTAGACTTTCAGTTTGTAAGATTAAAAAAATGGTCTTTTGCATTTTTTTTGTATAAAAAATCTTCCCATTAGCCCACTGTTCCAGCAGTTGTTCATGTATCTCTATAGCTATCTTCAATGGTGATCATTTGCTAGAATAAAGTGTTATCACAAACTCTTTTTGTTTAAAGGTTCTCACTATAACAAAGCTAAAATATTTATTTTACTGCCTTAGAAGTTTACTTTTTCATTCAAGGAATTAAGTACTCTTTTAAGCAAGCAGAGAACATGCATCATCTGTCTTTAGGCAATACAAGGCAACATGAGATTCAAACAAAATATTTAAATCTAACAGAACATCTGATGTTGCCTTACAATGGAATTCCTGCAGAAATGGATACTTGCAGTATCTGCTTTTGTATCAAATGTGTTTTTCATGATCCATGTCTCTCGCAAATACCAGTAGAAAGATCTACAGGAGCAGTAATAGTCTGATGTCCAAAGTCATTACTCCTTAGCTGACTGAGAGAGACGAATGTAAAGTTCAACCACTATCTGTTGCATTCAATAGCAGGCAAGTGACCAAGTAACATGCCCTTGTTCCAGCTATGGTAACACTTGCAGAGCTGCAAAATACCTACACTCTCTGCAGTTTTTTGTCCACTTTAGAGAAAAAATCTTTAGTTAGGGTGTGTGACTTACTGGGAGGTGAAACAGTGGATATGGAATAGCTTGTTGCTATCATGGAGGGGCAGGGAGACTTGAATATAAACTAGGAATCTGAGAAATACGATCATGTATTAGCTGGACCAGATGTTGTGAAGGTAGACTGAAGGAAAAGGCAGGAAGGAGATAAGGTTAAAAAAGACCAGAGAATAATTATAGACACTGAAGAGGAATGATTGAAAACAGAGGGGCCTGATGATACTAAGGTGTTTGTTTCTAGAGAGCAAAGAACAGGAATCTGTAGGAAACTAGGTAGGAAACTAGGTGGATATTACTGATTATGAAATAATCTGCTTTCTCTTTAACATTTCACCGCCTCACCAGTTCTGTGGTAGAAACTGTTATTAAACCAAATTTTTTATTGCGCTTTTATTGTTTAATTTATAACAGAGTGCATACATCTGGACATTTATCAATTTATTCTATCCCATATTCATGATGAACCATGTCTAATAATGAAACGTCATTTGTTTTTGAAAACATGTTACTGTAAACAGAGAGAAAGGTATGAAAAATCACAATCATCAAAGAGAAAGATAAAAGATCCACTAAATCACCTAATGCATTGAACTGTTAATGTGCAAGTGATCCCTGCAAGATCTGATAGCACTTTGTTCAGAGCAGTAATAATAGTCCTTAGCAAATCAGTTTCTAGAAGTGCCTTATAAAGGCAGCCCAGAGGTTAAGAGATTTCTCTCTGTCAGGAAATTTTATACTCCTCACACTAATTTTTGCTGCCCTTTCTTTCAGTCCATTATTCCTAATTAACCTTAATTTATCACCCTAAATCATTCCACTTTCTCCTTGGAGTTTAGTCTCCTGAATATTTGTAGTTGCTGTGAAATCTTATTCCTTTCTTAAAGTTAACCCCTCAGACATAATTTTTTCTACTCTTCTGATAGTGATTGTTTTCTTGTACTCTGAAGTCAGTACCATTCTGGAAAGTGGTCCTAAAGACCAAAAAGAATATTTCAGCTGGAGGATAAATTTTTAGTTCTATGTTAGAGATAGTCCAGCAAAGAGTCACCAGGATGACTAAGGGGCTGGAGCATCTCTTGTATGAAAAAATGTCTGGGAGAGCTGAGATTGTTTGAGAGAGGGTTGAACCAGATGACCTCCAGACATCTCTTCCAACCTCAACCATCCTGTGATTCTGTGATTCTATACCTTTAAAGATGACCAAAACTGTGCTGTCCTTTTCCTAATACAAATATGCAAATTCCTTGTACAGACCTTGAAGTCTTCTTCTTGTTTCTTCATTCCAAATTTTTCATTCTTCTTTTCATACTGAATATCAGTGTTTTAGGATAGATATGTCTTAATGTCTTGTTTTCTGAACAAATCTTATGTTGTTTTCACTTCTAATCTTCTCCATTTATTTTTATTGTATTGCTGTTTCATTGACATTTATAATGTTTCTTAAATTATCATAAACAAACTTTTATGAGCATGTTCTATTTCACATTTCAAAACTGAACTCCATTTCTCAACAGTGAATAAGGGGAGGTCTTACAATATTCTTCCAAGAACTACTCGCTGAGATTAGAGAGAGGGCAGGAGATAATCAGTTCCATGTCATCTTTTGCATATTCCTGATATTTGGTTTTTACGGTACCTGAATGCCAATGTGCACACAAAGAAGTCTTTAAATATTTTCTTTGGCAGCTACAAGAAAGATCATCTCAATAAGAGATCAACAGCTTGAAAGAACATACTTCTTAGCAGAGAGATTTTCTACTTTCTTGTTCTGTAAAATATATAGAGCTAATTGACAGATCTGACAGTTCTTTGTCTTTTCTCTAACCATTTTCTTGATATTTAGAATAGGGGAAATATCACACACTCTGTTTACTGTGTATATATTTGAAAAATTCGTAACTACTTGGCATGCAACATTTTCCAAAGAGGCATTCATTCTTTCTGATTTGGAACTAGCTTCTATTTACTTTTATTTCTGTATTCATCTTCTCCACTAGCATATTGTTTGATTTTTTACGAGTCTGCAGCTTGATATTACTTTTTGTGTTCCTGCTTATCTAAATTGGCCTCTGTTGTCCTTTTATCTCTTCAAATTTCTCTGGAATACATTTCAGTTAAGGCCTTTCCAGCTATTTCTGGAATCAAAGCTAATGCCTCCTGGAAAATTCTGTAATGCATTCTATTTAAAATCAGTGACAATTAAAATACTAATGTTTGGAGGCTCATATTTTGTTAAAAGCATCTGGATAAAAATTATTTATTTTGTTTCTAGTATTTTACTTCTTCCTCTTTCCCATAGGCATTTGTCTGCTTCTAGATTGTAGAAATAAACATCTATACTACCAGAAACAGAGACGCTTTTAGGTATTTCAGTGTTTGTCCCATACAGATGCTGACTCCATAAAAGAAAAAGACATGGATCCATGCAGGCTTCTTCTGGACTCTATTTTCCACAGAGGAAAACTTGGACACATTTTCCAGAGGGCAACTGTAATATATTCCAGAAGATACTCCATCTTCTTTCAAGCCAGTCTGTAAACTGTCTGATATGCACCGTGATGAACACCATGATATATTTACTTGACACTGTACCTGTGTCTTCTCCCTGGACGACATTTTACCTTTTTCTCTCTAACCAACTATAAAAGATATCATCTTAGCTTTCAGTCATAGGATTTTTTTCAGATACAGCCTATCTTAATTGTCAGTTATTATTCTGACTCACTTTCTCTTTTGAAATTATTTTTCTCTTGTCTGTAATCTCTTTTAGTCTATCTTTTTAGACGGCTTCCCTTGACATTGCCTTCTTCAGAAGCATCAAACTCAACTCACATAGACACAGATACACAGGCTTTTAAAGACATTGATGAAACTTATTAGAAGAGATTTTTACTTACTTAAATACTCTCTCAAAATAAAAATGCAGTATTTACTATGTCAAACATCTGAGAACTTATTACTATCTCCCAAATACTCATCAGTGAGAAATCATTATAAATGTGTGGTTTCCCTGGGTTTCAGAGCAGTACATACATTTTCAGTGTTGTCCATGAAGAAAACACAGTAACAAAGAATTTTCTGATTCCAAAAGCCTGATAGAAAGGTAAAGAGCAAAGAGAACAGAAAAGTAAGGCTGAATGAATTTGAACAAATTTAGCTATTGAAACAAAATTACTTATAGAAGGTCAGATACAAAGCAACGTATTTAGGAACAACTAATGCAAGTTAATGGAGGATGTGTTTTGGAAATCCCTAATCAGCCATGCAATTGAATGTTACTTTCTAGGGCAATATCATAGCCACATGACTAAATGTCATAGTTATTTTAAAGCAATGAGAATGAGTACCAATTTTATCATTATATACATCACTGATGAGACAGTATGGAAAAAATATTCTGGAGTTGCCATTTTCAAAAAGACGTTAAAAAACAAGAGAAGGTGGAAGAAGAATGGGAGGAAACTTTTTTGTTGACAAATATAAGTCATTCTGTCTAGTGTATTAAAAGGAAATTGATAATAAGTTTTCTTGCATTGTCCAAATGCATCTATGACCAGAAAACTCTAATACTAAAGAGTGTCTGCTCAAAATGCAAAAGGTAATAGTGAATACTGCAAACCAAAAGGGAAGCACAAGTAGTCAGTTTGATAATAACAAACATGAGAAGCTCTTGGTGTTTTTGTCTGCAAAATAATCATCAAGCTTTGTGAATGTTTGTATACATATTGCAAAAGAGAGTTTACCAGTTGAGGCTTCTTTTTGGAGAGCAGTGAGATGTCTCTTTGGATGTTCCCAGTCAGCTGCTCTCATACTGAATGTGATGACAAAGCAGAGAATTTTAGCTTCAAGAATTAAAAAAAGGACAAAGCAAACAGCATAAAAAGTAGTGTCCTGACACCTCTTCACATCTGTGAGTATATAATTAGACCATGTAGTTCTAAGACACACCTTGATAGTAGTGTTTACTGCGAGTGAGGGTTTAATTGTGCTTTGCAAATGTTGAGCTTGAACTACTAGGTGAAGTGAAAGATAAATACATAGGTATTTGAGTTCTGCTCTATTCTACTTGTTCCATGATGAGTTTTCCATCTTCCCTCTGTTTTCACTTGCCATTATCTCTGAATGCAACACTATAGGCCCTACATGCTTCTATATCTGAAAGTTCATAACGCTTTGATATTATTTTGATTTGTATCTTTCTTCGTCATTTACAGATTTCGCTACAATTTTTACTCTTTGTTTTTCATATCTTTTGGAAAATATAGCCTGTCTATCAGCCTGGATGACTTATATACAGGCCATCATTCTTTTCACCTCCCATCTCTCTCACTGTATCTATCTCCACCTGTCTTACATGACACCTCTTGTTCCACACAAAACAAAATAAAACAGAGATTGTGTTATTTGTCCACAAAATATGCTGAGTTATTTTTTTTCTCTAAGTAATTTTGCATAGAACTTCCTTTTTTCTTCCAAACAGAAAAAACTACCAGATTTCTAAAACAGGCAACATATGATCATGTGCAAAGATTTTTTGTTTTTTAAAGAATACTAGCCATGAAGACAGATTTATTTGTCTGCAGCCATACTTATGGGTGGAACATGGAGAATGCACTTATTTCTGTTCTTTATTGCCATAACATAGCAAGCAGTTGGAGAGCCTACAAGTGAGTTCGTACTACTGAACATAGCTTTCTGGTGTATGGTAATTAGCAGCCACAGGCAGTAACTAGCAGCTTGGTGCAAAACCAAGATAGTAAGAAGGATAACAAAACACATTCATAGCACTCACCTACCAGCCACTTACATACAAAGTTGAACCAGCCCAAGATAGCTGGATGCCCAAGATAGCTGGATTGCATTCAGAGATTGCTTCTTCCACGCTCAGGATCAGAGCATCCCCACACGAAGAAAGTCAAGGAAGGGAGCCAGGAGGCCTGTGTGGTTGAATAGGGATCTCTTGGGTATGCTCAAGCAGAAGAGGAGAGTTTACAGGTCATGGAAGCAGGGGCTGGCCACTTGGGAAGAATATAAGGCTGCTGTTAGAGGATGTAGGAAGGCAGCTAGGATAGCCAAGGCCTCCTTAGAATTACAGCTGTCGAGAGGGGTCAAGGACAGAAAAAATAACTTTTTCAAATACATAGCAGATAAAACTAATACCAGAGGCAATGTAGGCCCACTGATTAATGGGGTGGGTGGCCTGGTGGCAGAAGATACAGAGAAGGCAGAATTACTGAATGCCTTCTTTGTCTCTGTCTACTCTACCAGAGGCTGTCCTGGGGAGCCCTGTACCCCTGAGACCCCAGATGAAGCCAGGTCAATGGAGGAGTTTGCTTTAGTTGATGAGGACTGGATTAGGGAGCAATTAAATGGTCTGGACATCCATAAATCCATGGGTCCAGATGGGATGCATCCGCAGGTGCTGAGGGAGCTGGCTGAAGTCATTGCTGGACCGCTTTCCATCATCTTTGCCAAGTCTTGGGAAACGGGAGAGGTGCCTGAGGACTGGAGGAAAGCAAATGTCACTCCAGTCTTCAAAAAGGGCAAGAAGGAGGACCCAGGTAATTATAGACCAGTCAGCCTCACCTCTGTCCCTGGGAAAGTAATGGAACAGCTTATCCTTGGTGCCATCTCAAGGCATATCAAGGATAAGAGGGTTATTAGGGGCAGTCAGCATGGCTTTACCAAGGGTAAGTCATGCTTGACCAACCTCATAGCCTTTTATGAGAATGTAACAAGGTGGATGGATGATGGCAGAGCGGTGGATGTGGTCTACCTTGACTTCAGTAAAGCCTTTGACGCAGTCTCCCACAGCATCCTCACAGCTAAGTTGAAGAGGTGTGGTGTAGACAATAGAGTAGTGAGGTGGGTTGCAAACTGGCTTAAGGAGAGAAGCCAGAGAGTGGTAGTCAATGGTGCAGAGTCTAGTTGGAGGCCAGTATCTAGTGGAGTGCCTCAGGGGTCAGTACTGGGGCCAATATTATTCAATATCTTCATTAACAATTGAGACGAGGGAATAGAGTATACTATCAGCAAATTTGCTGATGACACTAAGCTGGGAGGAGTGGCTGACACGCCAGAAGGCTGTGCTGCCATCCAGCGGGACCTGGACAGGCTGGAGAGTTGGGAGGGGAATAACCTGATGAAAATTAATAAGGGAAAGTGTAGAGTCCCGCATCTGGGTAGGAACAACCCCAGGTTCCAGTATAGGTTGGGAAATTACATATTAGAGAGTAGTGTAGGGGAAAGGAACCTGCGGGTCCTGGTGGACAACAGGATGACCATGAGCCAGCACTGTGCCCTTGTGGCCAGGAAGGCCAATGGCATCCCGGGGTGTATTAGAAGGGGAGTGGCTAGTAGACTGAGAGAGGTTCTCCTTCCCCTCTACTCCACCGTGGTGAGATCACATCTGGAATATTGTGTCCAGTTCTGGGCCCCTCAGTTCAAGAAGGACAGGGAACTGCTGGAGAGAGTCCAGCACAGGGCAACAAAGATGATGAAGGGAGTTGAGCACCTCCCTTATGAGGAAAGGCTGAGGGAGCTGGGTCTCTTTAGTTTGGAGGAGACTGAGGGGTGACCTTATTAATGTTTATAAATATATAAAGGGTGAGTGCCACGAGGATGGAGACAAGCTCTTCTCGGTGGCAAACAATGATAGGACAAGGGGTTATGGGATCAAGCTGGGACACAAGATGTTCCACTTAAATTTGAGAAAAAAACTTGTTCTCAGTGGAGGTGCCAGAGCACTGGAACAGGCTGTCCAGGGGGGTTGTGGAGTCTCCTTCTCTGGAGACATTCAAAACCCGCCTGGACATGTTCCTGTGCGACCTCACCTAGACGTTCCTGCTCCAGCAGGGGGATTGGACTAGATGATCTTTAGAGGTCCCTTCCAATCCCAAACATACTGTGATACTGTGATACTGTGATCATCCCTGTTAATGTCCCAATTCAGAAGCTGAGGCATTTGTTTTTCCTTTTGTATTGGGCATGCGATCAATCCCTTGTAAAATCACAGACTCTTAAAATTTGGCTATTGTGTTTTGCTTAATAAAGGCGAATTTAAGTGTTCAAGGCCAGCTTGCATGGGGTTTTAAAGTCCATTCCAATCCAAACCATTCTACGATTCTGTGATTCTACAATTCTATGAATAATTTAAGAATATGCTTAAAAGATATATTTGAACTGAAGGGTAAGGTTTTATTCACAAGCTTCTCCTAGTGTCTGAAGAGTCTCACTGACTATTAAAAATGATAGGCATTACTCTGATAATGGTAGACTGTGTGTATGTCTCAATTGTCTCTATGTGCAAGTTAAATGGAAAAAATTATCTGAATGCTCGAAGCGAAGAATTGTCTAAACAGGGGAGACTGAGTAAAGGGAAGATAAGAAAATGTTATTGAAACTGAAGAAGAAGGAAGACTGTCAAAACAAGGCCACTACCACATAAATCAGTGGAGACTGACTTTGAGATCTAGGTCACAACCACATACAAAAAAAAAATGTAATGGAATGCTATCTTTCCGTAAGACTAATTTTATTGGGTTTTTACTACACAACTTCACATTAATCTCTGAGAGTGCAAAGTTTGTCTTACTGTCTGCCAAGGCTATGAAACAAAAAGGAAAGCTTTTACAACTTTCTATCTGAAACCGTGTGAGGTCTTGAATAAATTTGAATGTGTGAAAGATAGATTCCGAAGGTAAGAACATTTGGAAAGTCATTGAGGTATGGTTCACAAATCCTAATGTGACTTGTGACATGGGTTTCGGTATCTTTGAGTTTAAATTTCATACACTGGTTAAGTAGAACTCCCATTTTTCCATGTCTCAAATGAGTATACTGTGCTATATTATTCCTATTACTTCTAAAAAGCATTGATAATTCTGCTAGATTCTTCATATTATCTTCTTGCTGTAAATTAGAACTGAGAAAAAAAAAAGAGGAAAAAACATTTCATTTTAAAACAACAACAACAACAACAAGACACATGATTTTGCTCTTCCCCTCCTATAGGTTTAATTTCTGAAAATGTTCTAATGACAAAATTTTACTAGTAAAAATGTTTGTAGTCAATGAATTTTTATAGGAAGCTTTTTGCAAGATCCCCATTTTAATTTAATATGAATGGTATAAGTGTCAGAAATGGTTTATGCTTAACTGGTCATTGCACAAATCTATTTATCTGCTCAATCATAGCTGTGAAATAGAAATTAGGCTTTGAAATATCACAATCAATGGAAAGAAGGTAAAACAAGTGAAGAGTAAGAGTGCCCAAAATCATTCTTCGGCCTTAGACATATTACATAAGGAAAAAGAACCTTAAAACTAATTGCATCTGTTATTTCTGGTGAGTTCTTAGTGCAATTCCCTATCAGCTCTAAGACTTTCTCCAGATGCAGCCCCATCTTTTTACCCGTTTTTTGTCTTTTTTTTTTTTTTTTTTAGCTAGTTAGAACTTAGTAGCTAATATATTTTTTAACTATGTTGAATGTGTCAGCTAATTAGAAATGCTTGAGAATACAGCCTAAGTTAAGACAATGTGCACTGTGAGGTAAGATGCCTGTTTTTACTGCCCTTCTGACTATATGTTTTATATATGTGCAAAGCTAACTTACAACTGCAGCAGTATAGAGCTCATGGTAATAAAAACTTTAGGGCTTACAAAATGCCATAAGACCATCATGGACTATTTCCAGAAAAATCATGAATTATTAATGAATCAAGATTCAGAATCATATTTTCTGTCCTGTTTCCATTTATATTATATGTCTCAGGCTCATCAGTTTCAGTTTATTTTAACTTACGAATGGTAAACTTTCACTTTTGCACTAGCAAGCAATAAACTTTGGCCACAGTGTCAAATAAAAGGAAGCCAGCCATTTATGACATATATGGAAGATTTCCTTATTAATTAAACATAGACATTTGAAGAGGAAAATGTAAATGTCTACAGCTTCAAGGCAGCTTAAAATTTATGAGAGCTTTACTAAATGATTTATTTCAGCTTCATCCAATAATTAAAGTTGAATAAACAACTTGCAGCTATTTTTTTTTTTTTTCCCTAGAAAAATCACCCTTTTCTGTTTGAAAATTAAGTAACAATATGTGAGTTCCTGTGGTGGATTTACCTTGGCTGGATGTCAGGTGGCCACCAAGCCACTCTATTACTCTCTTCTTCAGCTGGATGGGGGAGAGAAAATATGACAAAAGGCTCACAGGTCATGATACGAACAGGGAGATCACTCAACAATTACTGTCATGGGCAAAACACACTAAACTTAGGGAAATTAATTTTATTTATGGCCTGTCAAATCAGAGCAGGATAATGACAAATGAGAGCAAATCTTAAAATACCATGCCCCCACCCCTCCCTTCTTCCCAGGCTCAACTACACTCCCAACTTCTCTACATCCTCCCCGTGAATGGCACAGGTGGATGGGGATGGGGTTGTCATCAGTGCATCACACCTTGTCTTGACTGCTCCTTCCTCTTCACACTCTTCCCCTGCTCCAGCATGGGGTCTCTCCCATAAGACACAGTCCTTCATGAGGGAGGAGAAAAAGAAAAAAGAAAAAAGAAAAAAGAAAAAAGAAAAAAGAAAAAAGAAAAAAGAAAAAAGAAAAAAGTAAAAAGAAAAAAGAAAAAAGAAAAAAGTAAAAAGAAAAAAGAAAAAAGAAAAAAGAAAAAAGAAAAAGAAAGAGGAAGAGGAAGAGGAAAAGGAAAAGGAAAAGGAAAAGGAAAAGGAAAAGGAAAAGGAAAAGGAAAAGGAAAAGGAAAAGGAAAAGGAAAAGGAAAAGAAAAAAGAAAAAGAAAAAGAAAAAGAAAAAGAAAAAGAAAAAGAAAAAGAAAAAGAAAAAGAAAAAGAAAAAGAAAAAGAAAAAGAAAAAGAAAAAGAAAAAAGAGAAAAAGAAAAAAGAGAAAAAGAAAAAGAAAAAGAAAAAGAAAAAGAAAAAGAAAAAGAAAAAGAAAAAGAAAAAGAAAAAGAAAAAGAAAAAGAAAAAGAAAAAGAAAAAAAGAAAAAGAGGCAACCAGAAGCTTAAAACAGTCACCTTTCCTTTTCTGCTGAACACAGGGTTGAATTTCTCAAAGTAATAATGTATTCTCTGACAAGAAAAGCACAGTAGACTTCAGACGGATAATGTAACCATGGAATGTCTCACATTGGAAGGGACTCAATAAGGAACATCAAGTACAATTCCTTCCTCCTCACAGGACAACCTAAAACTAAACCATGTGTCTAAGAGCATTGTCCAGACACTTCTTGAACTCTGACAGACGTCGTGCCACGATCACTTCCTTGGGGAGCTGTGGAGGACTACGGTGGGTCCATGGATTCCCTGACAGAGGGCATGGGAACAGAAATTAGCGTTGAGGATATTAAGGCCTACCCGTGAGAAAGATGGGAGTAAAGGGGTATCTGGAGATGTTAAGGATGAGAGAGAAGGGAGTGAAAGAGTAATATTGATGATAGCAAAAATAGCCAATGAAATGTTACTGCTGTAATTTGTAACCAATAGTGGAGACACATGAATTGGTAAAGCTGTATGAAAATGCACTTGTGGCAATAAATGGCATCTACTACTTTCATCCTGGAAGAACTTCATCTATGTCATTTGTCCGTCTCAGCCACAACAGGGATCCTGTTCCACTGACTGAACACCCTGTTAGTGAAGAACCTTTTCCTAACGTCCCTACCAGACTTTTCATGATGCAGCTTTATCACAATTCCTTGTGTCCTATCGCTGGTCACCAGAGAGAGGAGATCAGCACCACCCCCTTCACTGCCCTCTTTGAGAAAGCTGTAGACTGTGATGAAGTTACTACTCAGCCTTCTCTTCTCCAAGCTTAATAAATCAAGTGACCTCAGCTGCTCCTCATAAGTCTTGCCCTCAAGACCTTTCACCATCTTGGTCACCCTCCTCCTCCGGATACACTTCAGTAGTTTTATGTCCTTCTTATACTGAGGTGCCAAAAAAACCTGCACACGTTACTCAAGGTGGGGCTGCACCAGTGCAGTGCAGAGTGGGATAATGACCTCCCTTGACTGACTAGGAATGCTGTGCTTGATGCACCCCAGGACATGGTTGGCCCTTTTGGTTTCCAGGGCACACTGTTGCTTCATGTTCATTTTGCCACCAACCCAGACCCTCAGATCACTTTCCATGGGGCTACTCTCCAGCCTGTTGTCCTCCAATTTGTATGTATAACCAGGATTACCCCATTCTGGGTGGAGAAGCTGCCACTTGCTCTTGTTAAATTTCATGTGGTGGGTGATTGTCCTGCTCTTGAGTATATCCAGATCTACCCTCAAGGGAGTCCACTGCTCCTCCTAGTTTAGTATAATTGAAAAACTTCCTTAATATACATTCAATTCCTGTGTCCAGGTAATCTATAAAGGAAAGTGAAATAAAAGGGGAAAGAAACAAAAGATTTTTTTTTTTTCTTGTTAAATATTAGTTTTAAATGCCATGAAAAGTGAAATTTTTGGTCTTTTGGTTAGATGAAACAAATAGGTGCAATTCATTTATAAATGTAATTACTGGTGATGTTAATTGTATTTAAAATAACACTGATTGTAATTCATTTCTTCACTTATTTCAGTATATCTTTGCATGTACATGCTGCTTCAAATCAAAAGTAAGTCTTTACTATGACTTTTTTTTACTACTATGAAGGATAGGACAAAGAATGTCAAAAGTTCTATATCAAACTAAGGTTACCTTGCTATATTTACGTGTTTACTCCTGCAATGAGAGAACCAAATAAGAGGTAAACCACTCCTCCAAGGAACTCAGACCAACATGAGCATTCAGTTCCTAAAACAAAATCTTAAAAATTGACTTGAAGCAGACAGTTAAACTTCTTTCTTCTACTCTCCTCAATTAGTTTTACACTTGAAATCTTTTATGCAACAAAAGCTTTCCAGGAATGACAGCTTTCTAAACTTAATAACTTATTCATACACACACCAAAGAATTTAACCATAACAATGCTAAACAATGGTGCCTGTTAAACCATGCATTCTGGCTACAGCTTGTCAAAGAACATTTCAAATAGTGTTAAACTGCGATGTCCTTCCAGTCTGATGCATAAAAAGGGTTGTCTAGTCATAAAAATAAAATAATACATGTAAATACTACAGTATTTCATGGAACTGCATTAAAATATTATTCCATCTCCATTATAAAAAAAAAAAAACAGGTATAAATATGGCTTATATTTCACAAGAAGATACAAACACTACAGTAACGAGTAAAGTTACATTTTCTTTTTCCATCTCCCCTCAGAATTATAAACTGTATTTTTTTCTTCCACACTGGCTAGTTACTAGGACATATTACATAAAGTATATCTGGAGAATTCTTACAATTTGATCTATTTAATTTTTAAGAAATTTTGAGTTCCTTTTCACTCTTGAATATTTCAAAGTATGGAGCCCTGAAGATGAGATGAGAAGTCTACATTATTTTGAAGTTTGTATAATGTAGTATCTGTCAACTTTACTTTGCTCTAACACTCTAGTTAATACCTACTGCAAGCTTGGAATCTGAAATCCACAAAATACATAAACTTATAATGCAATTTTGTGACACTCTTTAATTACTTTAGACTATGTCATCGATGAATCAGCTTTCCAAACTAATTTTGGGGTTTTTTTGTTTTCTTTTGGTTTTTTTAGTCCTGATAGACACACGGAACCTTGTTTGCAGTATAGTAGCTTAAGCTTTAGACAGGGTTTTACAAAATGTGCATAATCAGTTACTAGTTCTTTACTCTCTGATATACTGCCAAAATTTCTCTAAGACATCACTAAAGAATTCTAATGGCACTGTCAGCCTGGTGCATATAACTGACAGTTTTAACCAGTATGTTTTGAGAAATATTCAATAGTTTTTCCCATACCACTTCCCAATAATATCTATTTTTGTGTTTCTGGATAATGTGTTTCAGACAGCCTCCCGCATGCCAGGTTACTCAAAGCTGCAATATAACCCACAGTTAAATAGAGAATGATATGACATAGATTTCACCATCTGGCATAGGAGCTTGATCTTTTTCAGATGTTCTAAAATTATTTGTCAACCAAGAATATTTCATTAGCTAGCTGTTATGCAGTCATGATACCCTTCATTATATGAAAGGATAGAAAAATAGCACTAACGCTCAGGCTATACACACTTTGGTACAAAGATATTTACAATTATTCCAAAATACCTAATGTATACAGTAAACACAATGGCTACATTTGAGTAGAGATGTGCTTAAGTCCGTGAGTCCAATCCAGAAGGAAAGTGTACAAGAGTACAGCACAATTTCATATTCACAATAATTATAAGTATCTTGATTTCAGGTGGGAGTTGATCCAGACATTATTGTACAAGGCTGTCAATAAATACCAGCTCTTCACTAACTTGGAAATTTCTCCGCCATATTTCACTGTGTAGACATGTCTTCTGACATAATTTTGAGTTGACAAAAAGAATTAAAAAAGATACTGTGATCTGAAATGCTTGTTTAGATGAGATCCTTGTGCCACATAAATAAAATAACCCCTTGGATTTCAACAGAGCTGTATCAATTGAGTTCTGCCATTCACTGACTGAAGCACATTTATTTGAGTATTTACTGTAATTTGCATTACCACAAACAATGGATGGTTTTTTTTAGGAATACAAAATTAGAAACAAGTCATCAGTGTTTTTTACTAGCATTATATGCTTTATTACAGTACATTTTGGGTAATCACATGCTGTGAAAGTGTAATACGATAAAGTGATGGTAAGGTTTTTTGTGTGGTTTTAGTGATTTAAAATAGATTGATATACAAGTAAAACAATGATCTCTGATAGCAAAGAACTCAGGGCCAGTTTTCAAAAAAATAGAAAAGTCTAAGGTCACAGAGAGATACCTGTTAGGTATCCATATAGGTTAGGTTCCATATAAACCCTGTAACTCCCAAGAACTCAACTGAAAACCTCAGTGAGTGTTCATCTGCTCTTATAGGTACCTTAATTTCATTAAAACTAGTCTACAGTTCTTAAAAACTCCTCTGATCGTGCTATCCACATCATTCACAGAAAAACTGTGACAAGACATTTTAATAGTAGATTTTTTTAAGTATAACTAGATCTATTATCTTAATTCATGAGAAGTCATTTAGAGTCCACAATAAAGAAACTCAACAGATCTGTCAACATGCTTCTCCAGTGTCCTGACACTGTCAGACTTGTAGTTCTTCCCCGTAACTGTACAACAGTGACTCTTGGTTCTGAATAATCAGAGAGGAGGCTGAAACAAAATAATAAAAAAACAACTGTATAATGGGGGAAGGAGGGTAACCTTCAGGCAAAAACCTTGAGTGGGAAGTTGCTTTTGTTACAGGAACCTGATGTTCTGATGAGCCATTGGTACTTGGACAGCTCATGACTGACTGTGCACAGAAGAAGCCAAGGCAGTTGAACTGGGAATTGGCCAGAAGAAAATCTGAACACACATATGCTCAGCTGCTTGACTGCAGTGCAAGGGCTCCTTCAGCTCAACAGGTACATACACTGTAAACAAATGGTTTGAATGCCAACACATGACAGATTCTTATTACCACTTCTAACCTAGGCAATTTCTTCAGGTGGCAGATGGATTAATCCAATCAGTGTATTTTACCTAAGCCTAAGACTGTGGAGACAAGAGCACAGTAAATGAATACATAAAATCAATCCTCACTGTAATTGTTAAACTATCAAGACAGTTACATACACTGCCGTTTTTGTGTTAAATTATGTGATAACTAAGTATCCAGGAACAGGGAAGGCAGGAATCCTTCAATTTTACTCTTCTTCTACAGCATGTATATCTTCTTTCTACTAAATCATTTATAGAATACTTTCTGGTTGTCTACAGAAAGCTCAAGATATTTTTATATATCGTTAAAGAATCTGATGACCTATATCCACATGTGATGGAGAACTCCCATGGGCTCAGTTAAAACTCATATCGTTACCTACTTTAACTTTATAAGCTACTTAAACTGGATCTGTTATGCTCTTGCTTTTTCACCATCAGGAATTTTACATGCTCAAGTGTATTAACACAATCAGCTAAATGATACTTATTTTTTGGCAGTTGTTCTCTGACAGGACATAAATAGTACTTGCTGAACTGAAGAAACCAGTTACAAGTCAAAGACTGTGCTTTAAAAATGAGTAAGTATGTATACTAGTTGTCTTTCTATAATCTGGAACCTTTAAACAGAAAGTTCTCAATATCCATGCTGAGGTAATTAACATGAGTAAGAGTTTCAGCACATGGTCCTCAATCCAGATTATATTTCAAACTGTAAATCTTTGTTAATGGACTTTTCAAAATCCATTTGATGCAGAAAGAAAAAACAAACAAAAAAGCAAACACAAAAACACCCCACATTGCACAGGAGACTGAACTCCTGGCAAAATGACATACAAACCTAAAGAATATGTCTGAGAAAAAAATGATGGATCTTTTAAGGTACATACAGAAGCAAATAAAAATAATTCCTTCAAAAAATCGTATTGTTATGGAAAAATAAATCACAAAGCTAGAATTAATAGCATATCTAGCTTCTATTGATGGAATTAATCTCATTTGGGCAGGAGGGCAGGGTGTGGGACAGAGATGGGTAATGCAATAGCCTGCCTTTATTTTTGTAAACAAACCGCACTTTGTTCAGACCTTGTTTTCCTTGGCTGAAACATGGCTTTGCCCACTAACCAGTGTTATTAAACCGTATTTTTTACCTCACTTTCAAATATTTTATCCAGCTCACCACAAGCTTAAGACCCCAGAGGGACCTAAAACTTCTAAGAGCTTTTGCAAAAATAGATGCCTCAAACCAAGCAGCACCTCAACAGGTAAGTTATTTGAAGTTGGTTTCTCTGAAATTGAAGTTCATCTTTCAAGGTGAGCAAACATTTTAGAAACATGTTATAAGTTTGTCATCAAACTCAAATTCATAAATTCTCTAACATCTCTGTTAAACTGGAATATATTCATTCTTGGTTTTGATCTGAGAGACTTGCAAATATTTTCCTTGACATTTATTTCATCTTTTTCCATTTTGCAAAACTATTTTCCTTTTTTCTGCTTACCTAACATACATAAAATGGGTCCAATTTTTTTTCTTTTTGTAATTTTAAAAGCACTGCACTATAACTATGCATCCCTGCTTTCTCTCAGCATCATTGAAAACGTCAGAATTCATCTGGGGTAATACTAGTCAATTAATGCTTTGAGAGCATAAAAGGCAAATGAATTGTTTTTTGTTTATGAGCTTTCTTCTTCTGGAGGAAGAAACTACATGGAAACATTTAGGGAGGAAATTTATTCTTTTTCATGATAAGAGTACAAAGTAATGTGACTAAAAATAAGTGATTTATTCTGTCCTAAATACAAGCACAGGAAAATCTGAACTAGAAGAAAGCATTGCAAAACAATTATTTTCTGAACAAGAAGTCAGAGTCAGAGGCATGCTTAAAACAGATCCATGCAAGAAAAACCCTCAATTGATCTTTCTGTGAAGAAATCACCATATTCAGTATACATACAGGCAACCAGATGAAATACAGCAAGAGGCTGCTGTTTTTCTCATGGCAAAGCAACTGTGTCATACAAGAGCAATGGTTTTATTTCTCTAAAATAAAAGAGGAGTCAGTCATGTTCAAGTAATCATGAAGTGCTTTATTTATTTTGGTGAAAGCTGTTATCATTTTCCAAATGTGGAATTGTACATAATAGGTCAAAGAAGGTCCATATATCAAAGATAATATGTTTGAAAATACTGGAGCAATCTCATCCATCTGCTTAAATATTATTTGTGAAATTAATGTCTTCACACATCTCAGATATAATATGTATTAGTTAACAGCCTTTCATTTTTGTATTTGTTTTGTGGCAAGCTGAATTTAAGAAAAATTATTTATTTTGAACAAAAGGAATAGATGATAAGATGACTTTTCTCTCCTTCAGAGTAGAATAACCTACTCTTCAATAAGAATTAAAGACTTTTTAAGAATGTCCTAAAAAATTCCAAAGAAAACCATCTTTTGTGAAATATCAGTAATGAACAAGAAAATACAGAAAAGTAAAACAAGGGAGACCCCTTGTGGCCTGATTCTCATCTAATAAAAACACCATTCAGATGGCCTAATATTATTTATAATATACCATGGAAATAATTATATTTTCTATAAGCAAGTATGATAAATAGTACTCAGACAATCCTAAATGTTTCATAAAATCAATATATAGATTTTTTTGCATAAGTCAACATATTTTTACTCATGGATCATATAGAAATATGTACTTCTCTTTAGTCTTTAAAAATAAGAGTTATCTCTCAGATAACTGATGGTCTAAAAATTCTCATTAATGTTGTTAACTGTAAATGAAATATATCATTCCACTTCCATGTTCTTTTGATAACAAAATTAGTCATTTAAAGGTGGATTTTTAAACCAAACTGTCTTCTTGAGGCTGTAAGTTAAAACATTGTTTGTCTAAAATATCCAAATAAAATCTTCTGCTTTTACTGGACAAAGTTGTTTGCAAAAATTTTCTCAGATACCATAATAAGCACGGTCATTGACAAAACTTGAATTTACAAAATCCTTATTAACTGGGGGAAAAAAAAAAAAAAATAAGACAATCATTTGCCTGACAACTTGTCTGGTAAGACAGACTGTCTACCAAAATTGGATTTTTTTTCTAATGTAACTGAAGAGAGTTTGCTGTAGAGAAGAAGATAACCCAGAAGCATTTTGATGACCTCAGGCAGAAAGCAAGACCTCTGGAAGAGAATAAAGAGAAAGAGAAATCAAAAAGATTAGAGAAAGACTGTCAGGCCCTCAAGATGAATTCATAAGCAGTAGGGGAAGGGAATTCATGACTTTACAAGATGAGGAAGTATCTTATAGATAAAGGAGTAACTATCATCCTATCTCAGTTAGGAGAAAAATTATAAAAGCCTGGTGGCAGTCAGAGATAAATGCCTTAGCAGTGCTAGTTAAAGCTACAGCTGCTCTAGATTTCTGAGCAATGTGATCTTCTCGTGGGGAAATGAGGGCATCAGCAGAATAAACCACTCTGCTCTTATCTAAAATGGTCAGTCTCCATCATGTCTTTCCTCTGTGGTTTTGTAGTAGTTAATTCAATATAAACACAAAAGAACAAGCCATGGGTGAGAGAAACCTTTTGCAAAGCACATATCTCTTCTAACCAAGGTGCCACTCACTACATTAACATTCCTCTCAACCCAACTTGAAGAATTTGGGGTGTTCTCAAAAGTAAAATACTTTAATAATTCATGGGGCAGCAGTAACACAAACAAACAAACAAGCACCCAACTACTTGGTTTCTAAGGTAATTGTGTTAGTTCTCTGAGTCTTTCTTTGCTTTATATAAGTATATTGATGAGAAACTTGGCTGTTGTTGCCACATAGGCCCGCAAAAGAAACACCTATAACTTCAACAGGCAGTTCATCTGCTATATTCTGTCATCAACAAAGTATGTACATGGTACCCATAATCATGTTATGACTCAGTCACAAGGGGAATAGACTGGCTTAGAAGTATAAGGTTAGGTGGAAAGACTGCCTGCTGGATTAATACGTAAACTGAAGTTACTACAGCATGAGAAAAGAGACTTTTCTTGAAGACTGTGAGAGTTCTCTTCCTTCATTTCTAATGCCAGGGAGCTACTCCAGTGTGATGCTCCAGTGTCCATAAGCACCCTTGCTTAGCCCAGCCATAGGCATTATGGCACCAGGCTTGAGGCAGATCTGCAGCTCTTGCAACACTTAGAGCCTTGTTACGGGCAGCTGGGAACTCACTACACATATGAGCTGGGGATTTATCACTAGCTCAATTAGTATTTTAACTATCTAACAGTCCCCATTGTCTAATTATTACAGTCAAAATCTTTCTTATATTCTCTGTTGACCATTTCAGCCTTCTGCAGGAAGGCTGAGGCCTGGGACCTGGTCGTGTTGCTGGTGCCCTGTGGTCCTTACTGGTGTTAATAGCTCCCTTGGCCAGGGACCTGCTTAGGTCTCTGGGGGTACATTTCTTCTCCCTCCCTGCCATTTTCTTCTGGGGAACCCCTGGGGGACGGAAGCAGATGTCCCACCAGCCCATGACACAAAGGGCAACTGCTTCCCCTCCTGTTTGCAGGCAAGAGGCAATTAGTGTGTCCTTAAACTTCAGAATTCTTTATAGATGAATATGCAAATCTTTCTCCATAAAAGTCATGCCTTGCTTGTTTTCATGTAACTCCTCTGGTTAGGACTATAATTGCATTTGTATATGCATGTCTGTACTAGATCAGTCCAATAATCTATCTTCAGAAGTGATGCCTCATGGACTCATATGAAGAGCAAGAACTAGACAAATATGTGCTACTGTTCCCAGAACTCTCCCAGTCTTGGACTGTTTTCAGCTCTCATTGTCTTAGGCTTGTCAAAGCTTCTTTACAGTAACCCATATTTGAGCAGACCTTGAATATTTGTCCAGGCTTTTTGAATATTGCAAACATGAATCTGTAATACCTTTTGGCAGAGTTCCACAGGCTGAAGGCAGGCACTGTCCTTCGATACTTCTCTAGTTCTTGTTCTGGAAAAGACACATTACCTTTCATCCACTCTCTTTGTGCTACTTATTTCATAGCTCTTTGTTATATGCTCCCAATACTGGAACAGATTTTATAATACTGAGTAGACAAAGTATTTCTTGGTATTTATTATAGACAATGTTGTGCATGTAAGTCATGCCACAGGAATCCCACTAGATGACTTGCTGTGTCTTGACATGTCTGCAAATTTATAAAAATCTGCTCAAAAAGTGTAGAATGGTGAGAAGCAAAAACATATTTCAGTGCTACTAGCAGCTAAGACTACTTTAAACTATTATATTGAAAAGGGTTTACATCAGCCTGACTGAATTTACAATGTGGCTGCATGATTGCTAGGTTCAGAAAGACAATTCTATTCAGGACAATACTGATGGATACTGTTTCTGAGCTTCCTTTCACTGTGGAGACATGCTGGCTGCATATATTATATACAAATTACATTGTTTTGAAAATGAAACAGAATCATGATGGTTAGGTTTTGACATGCCTTCACTCTCAGTGTTCCCTGCCATTCCAATTTACCATCTCGTCTTCCAGACTATGAAGTGGACAATGAATAATGTAAGCATAAATAATCATATGGGACAAACCACTCCTGAGACACAGGCATGTCCAAGCATAGACATAATCTGAAGCTTTAGAAACAAAATACAAAATGTATATGTATTCCTGTATTTTCTAGTCAATATTTCTTCATCCTAGCTATGTTTTTCTTTAATACAGGATCAACTCAATATGTTATGGAAAACAACTTCTTACTTCCTGTATTTTCAGATCATCTATGAAAAGGAGATATCGCCTTGAAATTTTAAGAAATGGCAAAGCAGAAACCCTATGTTTGTGCAAAAATCATTACTTCAAAAAGAGCAAAAGACAAATTTATTTCATGAAGCACGCTGAGAAAGCTGAAAAATTGTGCTGTGAAGAACAATATTACAGACAAACTAAGCCAACTAAAATAGTTATTGTAAGCAGCCTAGGAATTCTGATGACCATGATGCTATTATAAAATATAACTGATACTGTTGTTTTGAGGAGCAAGGGTTTGTTCTTTTTTTAAATTTAGGCTGGACAGATATTCAGACCTACACATTGCCAATGCTCAGCCAAGGCTCTAAATTTAATGTAATTTTATTCTAAAGAGTTTTAATGGCCCTGTAGCTAGCATATAATGGTCCCTAGGACATTGCCTGTCTAGAATGTCTCTTTTGTGCTTGCATGTCCCTTTGTATAGCCTTTTTACGACCTTAATTTAAGAATGACCTCATATGACCATTCCTCATATGGTCATATGAGCATATAACATCCCAAGTACTATATTTTAAAGCTCCATGTACATTACCTGTATAAATCTCATTAACCCTTTTGTCCCCAATATTTTTTTTTCTTCACAGCTTTTAAGCCTGTAATACCATACCAAAATACATCATTCACAGTAATAGACTTCAGTAATTGCCACAAAAGTCCACATTACTCAGCTAATTACACACCATGGTGGCCCATCTAAAAATTATTGTTTTCTCTATCACATAATTAGCTAAAAAAAAAAAATTAAAATCTCTTTCAAGGAAATAATGTACAGATAATACTGTTCTTTCTTTTCCTTAATTCATTTAAAAAAATTTTTAAAAAAAGTATACAAACTGTTATATTATTCACTTAGAATGTTTGTAACCAGGTACAACTCCAATGATATTTTATGAGAAAGTACATGAACATTTTTTTAAGACAAAGTCACTAATTAGACATTGATAATAATAAAGCAGTTGCTACCTCACCAGTGCTAAGTAGAAAAGAAGGATTGATTCCTCCCAGTTTTGTATCATTCATGAGAAGTTGTTGAGACTGCGCGCTGTCCCAGCATTCTCATTGCTAATTAAGACATGGAGTAGTATTGGCCTCAGTATCAGCCCCTAGGGTACACCACTAGTGACTTGCTTCCAGCTGGGCTTTATGTTGCTGATCAAAATCCAGTGGGTCTGGTCTTTTAACCAGTTTTCTTCCACCTCACTTTGCACTTACATAATTTATAGTTTGTCAGCTTATATTTGAGGATGTTGCGGAATACAGTGCCAAACATTTTACCAATATCAAGGTAAGTATCATCCACTGCTGAATTTGTTCTATATTCAAGAGATATTTCTTCTTTTTCAGAAGAAACACGTTCAGTACTCTTTAGAATTCTGGGTTTTTATTGCCTTATATTTGCCAAACAAAAACTAAGGAAACCCAATCAGTGGGTTAGTGAGAAACCTTGGCACAAGGCATTTGATTATCAGTAAAAGTCTATCACTTAATATTTGAATGTTAATAATATAATAATAGAAACGTATAAGCAGCATACTTTTAAGAAAAAATAGACCATTACGGTTCATATATATGTGAGTTTATCATCAATTCACGGTGTTTACAATTACATGTCTATTCAGAAAGAGTACAAGTATAATTCTTTCTCTTCATGTATATTGTTTGTCCAGGTACAGGTTACTTGTCAAAGGCCTGTCTCACTACACATCAGCAATGACTACCACATCCTGTCTCCAGTTCAGTAGGTTACATGGGATGAGATTTCTGTGCAGACAACAGGAGCTAAACACTGGTTCCCACTGAAGCTGCACACAGTATGCAATTCACGTAGAATTCACAGCTGCAGGATGTCATGAACTCTAAAACTGTATATTAATTCAGTTAAGGAATAAGTCAGCAAATTCATGGAAGAAAAATGTAAGTGGCTATTCAAAACAATGGGCAAAATGCAACATCTTGCTCAGGAAAATAAGAAACCTCTGACTTCCCCAAGCTGGAAAGATATATGATGTGCAGTCTGTATATCTTCTGTTGGATAGAATATTTTTCTAATCATTTGCTACCGTCTCCAGTAACATCACTAATAGGTTGAATTTTAATCTTACCAGCATCCTGATTTTAAGTTCTGAAGCTTAATAGAAGAAAAAGCAGCTTTTGGAAATAGGAACATGAATAGACCTGCTGAATTCAGTGGGACTATTTAAATACTACAAGTAAAGAATGTGTGTAAAATCTATATTGCGTATGAACCTTTTCTTATGCTTGAAGTATAAGTATTTATTTGTTCAAAAGCTAGTATAAGACAACATTTTAATAACATCAAAACTCTGTATCATAGATAGACAGTGCTTCCCCTGAATTTTTCATAGGGGAGTATTTTATTTGACTTCAAATGAATAAGGTTGTAACTGCAGCTCAAACCACAAATTGATTATATCATGTATCTAGACTGTAAAAGAGTTTTTCAAGGACTACAGCCACAGATGGTTGAACTTTGAGTGGTTTCTATTTCTGTGTTATAGGAATTTTGGAAACAATCATTACTTCCTGTTAACATTCTGTGACAACATTTTAGTCTGCCTTCAAGGTAAAGACTTCAGTTCTCAGGAGGTTATTTGAATTCATTTAGCAATTCGTCTTCACATAATATTCCAACAAGAGAGTCTGTTCTAAAAAAGAGTCTCCATTTTATTGCTGTAATGTGCAAGATTATGTGCTAGATAAGGTCATATACTCTGTTGTTTAAAGACAAAAATAAGAATTGTTGATGTCTTCTGTTCTATCAGCCATTAATAGACACCTGAAGTCACCACAGACCTATATGGATTGATATAAGAAGTGAAATCATTAAGTTGCAAGGTTGCTTATAACCATATTGCAAAATCAATGAAAAATAAAATACTGGTATGAAAACATAAGAAAAAAATATCATAATTATTTCCTATTTTACTGGTGAAAGTGCTAGTAAATGTAATGAATACATAGGGCATTTCAATTTGTTAAAATACTGACATTTTTTTGTATTCCTTACTGATGGTAGCATTTAAGCAGAAAGAATAATAGGTGTCTATTCAAACTTCAAGTCACAGAATAGCTGTATGAATAATTAGTGACAAATAATTAAGCAGATAGAGCCCTTTTGTCTCAATGAATTCCTTGTGCTTTGATGTAATAATTACTTTTGTCACCATTAATATTATTGCAAATGTTCATTATACAAAAATGATGAAATACACAGACAATCCCAAATGATTCACTTTGGTTACTAACATACGAATGAGTCATTCTTAGAAATTTTTAACTTCATGATGGGTTTTTATAAACAGAAGACCAAAATGAAAAGGAGCGTCAATACTTATTTCTGTTCTTATTTCTGTCTTATTTCTGTTGTCCATCTTTTTTTTCAAAAAATAGCAAACTGCAGGAATATTTTTGAAAAAACAAAATGGATTGAGGTTTATACATAATTTGCCATTTTCATTTTCAGCAAGAAATGTACTTCAGCATATAGAATAAGTCATCTTAAGGAATACCTTTTCAGGCAATCAGTGTGGTCACCAGAAGCTGATGGTTAATTACTAAGGAAAAGAAAAAAGTAGTTCTTACAAATACTTCAGAAATCATTAAGGTTTCTAATCTGATATGAGGATCTCCTTATCAAAACATACATATTAATGAACAGGATACAAATAAGACATACCTTGCCTATGAAACATAATTGGTCCAAGCTAGTGTTTGGGCCTTACTAGTTCATTTTCTTCATAAAATCAGGTGCAGTTTTTCATGGTGGTTTTGTTTGTTTGGTTGTTGTTGCTGTTTGTTTGTTCGTTTGTTTTCATTTTTGGTGATGCAGCTGAACAGGCCGTCATTTTCTACAGTTATAGAATAGCTGCAGTGATATAAAAATATTTTTTTTCATATTCAGCAGAAAAAGTATAGTTTATAACTCCTACAAAATAAAAATATGTAGTTTTACAACTGTTTATAGAGTAAGGAACTTTCCTCACTGTAGTTATTTTTTGTCCTAACACGGTGAAAAATCAAATAACAGATGAGCAAATCTAGCCTTCACAGATGTCTCACGTGTACATTTCGTTATTAATTCTTGAAAAGACGTTTGCTCTTATTTTATTATTTTTTTTATCTGCAATGGTCAGGTGTATTCCAGTTGTGTTGTTTTTCAAAATTAAGATATTATTTTCTAAGAAATTCTGAGTTATAGGAATCTTCTGTAAGATTTGGCACACAGCTTACTAGCCTGGGCAAGACTGAGTGTTGTTTCTCAGTACAGCCTTACAAAATGGAACTCTGTGAGAGGTGCAAGAAGTATGCAACTGTTTATCTTCTTCTTTATATAATTTTGCATTTTAATTGCCTTTTGCATACCTATTTGTGCCTCTAGCACATAGCTGTAAATATTTGCCTGTTATTTTTGAACAGGATTCATTATTAATAGAAAATCACATTGTTTCTTTGCATTCTTCATGAAAAGCATTGTTGGCACACACTCCACTTACTTGATTCTATGCTTTTTGTAACTCTTTCTAACCTCTCCAGGTCAAAATTAAGTTTTTGCTTGAAAGTGAATGTATTTGGGCTCCTCTGTCCCAGATTTCTTTTGATTGTATCACCTAAAAAAAAAAAATAATCCCAAAACAAAGCCTGCCAGAACTCTTAAATCACTCTCTAGCCAAAAATTGTATGCTAGGATGTTCTTTTCTATCATACAAGTGGAACTTTCATGGTTTTACTTGACCTAGTTGATCATCTTTATTTTTCCAGAAGGGTGAAACGTAAGAAAAAAAATGTCAAAGGCATTATAAAATGGAATGTTTCATGGGATTTTCATAAAGCATTTTTGTTTTGATCTCAACGAGAGACACAAACTGCATTTCTTATTATACAGATACTAAATTAAAAATAAAAAAGAAAACTCCATGGAGCAAACATAAGCAGAGTTGTTTCTCAGCCAAGTTCCTTACCTTCTAGGTTATGCCTAGGATTTTTCTTGTGTTCTCTCTTCATAGTCCCATCAATATTATATGTTTACCTACAGCAGAAGTACAGTTAATCCTCAATCTGATCTTGATGATCTTCTCAGCCTAAACAGGCAGGCTGTAGGTGTAACTTTGAATAACCTTTTCCAATACACAGGAAGAAGGAACAATTTGACCAGACCTTGCACTTCATGTTCACATTGATACTAGGGAATGAAAGGGGTAGAGGTATGCACTGCCTTTTTTGAAAGTGGAAATAAAACTGTTCCTTTCTCTGCAAGAACTGGTATAAGTGTTCATCATAATAAAAATATTCAAGGTAAATTGTTCTAAATAATTTAAATGCCTAACCTTTCAGGAGAGGTGGGATTTTGAACAAACGTGCATTTCTTCTTGGTCATCTCTTATCCATCTGATGTCTAGTATGTATTTTGGATGAGTCTGAGAGCAAATAACATCCTCTGAAACAGAAATTCTGGCTTTTCATTTAAATGATATAGAGTAAATCAGTATTAGATTATTCCATATGCTGCTTTTACTTTTTTATTTATTTGGAATAGGTCATATTAGCTAAAAAATTACAGTGGTCTCTGTCTCACTATTTTGTATTTTGCTTTGGAGCATTTCTAGTTCGTCTTGCAGTTAATTAAGCAAAACCAGAATTATTTATGGTTGTGAATCTTATGTAGTTAGTCTATAATCCTTAGTAAACTGTTTTAAAAACACAGATTTTTCTGCCCTACTAAATAATATGTGTCAGGGAGCAAGTCTAATCACTAGATTAGACTTGTCATGCCCATATCTGTTAGTCTTTGGCTGGTTTAGGTTCACTTTTTTTGCCCCATGCAATAACTGAATGTGCCTTGTGTATTTGTTCACCACAGGAACTGCTCCTGATCAGCAGTAGGGATAAGACTGCAAAGTCTGCTCCTAAACTGTCCTGCTGCAGTGAATCTGCAGGCTTTCCACTCTTTTCCACTTTTACATGCTTTTATGTGCCATCCTACCCCCAGGATACACAGTGTGTATTCTTTGTTTCACACTTCAGTGTGTTACAGTAAAGGCCACACAATTTTTTTCAATACTTGCAACTGAAAAAATATTGATAAATAATAATTATGCCTTTGGGTCACTTGGCACCTAGAAAAGACTGAGGCCTGACTGCAATGAAGTGTCAATGCAACTCATTTCCTGCACAGGGACATAGTGTTCAGTTCAAATCTTTTTGTCTTTGGGGTCGGTAGCTGATCCCTCTTTTATTTACCGATATAGATACAGCCTTCTGTGTAATATGGTACACTGAGGTTAGAACAAAGTTGTTTTCAAACTGAATACCAACATATGGTGCTCAATGACAGGATAAGGGTCAACGTGCACAACCTGAAACACAGGAAATTCCATGTGAATATGAGAAGAAACTTCATTACTTTGAGGGTGCCAGAGCACTGGAAGAGGCTGCCCAGAGAGGTTGTGGAGTCTCCTTCTCTGGAGACATTAAAAACCTGCCTGGATGCTTTCTTGTGCAACCTGTCCTAGGTGAACCTGCCTTAGCAGGTTGCACTAGAGGATCTCCAGAGGCCCCTTCCAACTCCAAACATTCTGTGATTATGTAATACTTTTTGTCTTTGGGAGCAAACATGAAAACATCATATGCCTGACAGTTCTGTTGAGCAATTATTTGGATTATCTGCTCATTTTAATCAAATACAGTGGCATAGAAGAAAGCTTAAAGGAATCAATGTCTACACACATGCACACACTTGCAGAAGCAACAGAATATCCAGTAGTTCAGGACCAAAAGAAAGTAGAGTTTCAAATCTTCTTCTTAATTTGGCATTAGCCACTTGGGGATCAATAACATTTTCAGTTAAAATGAAACCAACATGATCAAGCATAAATCAGTATGAAAGCTGATCTCCAAATATTACAAGTTATGTAGGCAGTTTCAAACAGAATTTTAAGATGTCCTATTCTTCCGGAAGTTCTGCAAGTCTAACCAACTCTGTCTAATCAATTTGTTCTTATGTTTTACTTTTCTCTCTTTGATAGTTTATGGCAGCCACTAGCCATGGCATTCTCATAAGGACCAAGAGACTTTTTTTTTCACCCCTTCTGCACCTTCTAGATAACTTTATTATGACTTCTGAAAAGTACTCATATGTTCAATGAGAGCTACATCGGTTTTCCAGTGTACTGTTAGAGTAGTTGTATAATTCAAATTATTTATTTTATTTAGAAAATAAAAAAATACACACTTTCACTTCAAATTGACCTAATTCTTGAGGGAAAGAAAGTAAGCAGAAAAAAGTGAGAGTAAGAAAAACCAAGCCAGACGAGGGAAAAAAAAAAAAAAGAAAAAAGAAATAGGCAAAATACCAACAACTCCCTGCTAAGTTATTTTCACAGAGTAAATTGAAGGTATTTATCTTTTTTTTTTTTTTTAACTTAGGTTTGTTATGTTTGTTCTATGTCTCTCCTTTTCAAAAAGAAAAATATTTTTTTCTTAGTTTGTTGGGTGAATAGTCAAGGCTTTATTTCAAGCTTAACAGTGTAACTTAGGTCTGGAATAAGGCTTTGATGCCCTGTTTGATTCTTTGTCAGTTGCTTTCTACACTAGTTAACGCCACTAGGAAAAGACAGGAAACTTAAATCACTAGCTGAGACAGGTTTCTATCCAACTAGATCTCAGATTGACCAGGAACACTGCCTATCAAAGACTAGATACAAAAATTTGTCCTGGAACCGTCAAAAATCTTCATATTTACAATGAGTCCTTGAGGGAAAAACCTTTTTTCTTTCTCTTTTAAAAATGTTTTCCTCTGGCCTTTCTTGTTAAAATATGTTCTCTGATCACAGCTGACTTTGAAAACCACTTTGTAAAAAAGGAAAACATTCCTTTTTGAGTAGGCTAGGAACAGTTTGCTGTAACCCAGTTAACACTTCTACCATTAAAGAAATGACTAGACAACTGATGTTGCTGATAAAGACCCTTCTGGGATGGAGAGGCCATCTAGACAACCTACGCCCCACATGAAACACATCAAACCCATTAAAACTGCATGTTAAGACAAAAAGAAGGGTAGTTGTCATAGGTGATTCCCTTCTGAAGGGAACAGAGAGCCCAATATGCTATGATACTATGACTGAGAGAAAAATCTAAGTTTGTAACCTGGATATTTTGCTCCTATGGTAAGATTATATAGAAAAGAAGTTAGGGGGGGGGGTATATTAACACCAGCTGATACAAAACAAACACAAAATTCTTGTTGGGCAGTGTCACGGAGGCACCCCACAGGTCAATTTAAGGGACAACAGAGTCCAAAACAACTTTTATTAGACCGGCGAGGAACAGGGTTTTAGCACTCCAAAGTGACTTAAATAAAGGTTCGGATATCAGATGAGGAAAATTATTGAGAGGGGCAGCCACTAATACAACAGGCGGTCCACAGTGTGCATGCACGTGGCTTCACTCAAAACAATGCCGGAGTCGTCCCTGAGTCCCGGAGAAACACACACTTGCCTAAACAAGGTGCAGGATTATTTTTAAAGAGATACACGCACTCGTAGTGAGTACGGGAAGAGTACACTCGCGATTGTGCGAGGGTAAATTTATAATACACCCGCAATCCTGCGAGAGTTATTTTACTTACACGTGCAAGTGTGCACGGAATCCTACACGTGCTTATGTGGAAGCACGGGAGGAAAATACACTCGCGATTGTGCGAGGAAATAAAGTAATCATGCAAATGTGCACGGAAAGAAAATACACCCGCGATTCTGCGAGGATTAATTTTACACGCACTCATATGGAGCATGGAAAGTTATACGTGCATATGTGCACGAAAAGTATAAATATACTCGCAATCCTGCGAGAAGTTTTACTTACACACGTGGCGGCAAGGCAAGCGGAGTCCCCATCCTGGGGAGGGGGGCTCTCGGCGGCAGCATCTTGCTCGTGCTCTGAGAGACCCACGGCAATGGGTGGAGTCTCGACGAGAGTCCCGTTTTTATACTGCCCGATCAGATCTGACTGTAGGCCTTCTGGGAGCTTCTCTGCACCCCTACACTGTCTGTGGGTGCCCCTGAAGCCTCCAAACATCCCCCACACTGGGCGCGGCTCAGTGTGCCTCGGCACTCCCTTCCCCTAATGAGCCTGGCCAGGGTGCTCTGGGGCCAAACAAAAGAAGCTGTTAGCCTCAAGTAGCAGAGAAAGAGGGAGATGTGCCCACTCCTTCCATACTGAAGGACGGATGGGGAGAGAGGGGGGGATGCACTCTTCCACAGGCAGATACTATATGATGTGTTAGAGACACATACACAAAAAAAAAAAAAAAAAGCAAACCTACAACACTGTCTTCACTCAGCACTGGTGAGGCCACAATTGAATTAGTGTCCTGTTCTGGAATCCTCCATTCAAGAGCAGTGTACAGCTACTGGAGACAGTCCAGTGAAGGGCCACAAAGATGATTAGGGGACTGGAAAGTTTCATCAATGAGAAAAAGGTAAAAGAGCTGGGTCTGTTCAGCCTGGGGAATAAAAGGATCAGGAGAAATCTCAACAACACATACAAATATATGAAGACAGAAACAGGTTCTTTGCAGTGGTACTCAATGACAAGACCAGAAGCAATGGGTATAAACTGAAACACAGTTCTGGGTGACCCTGCTTGAGAAGACCATTTGGACCGAATGACCTCCAAAGGTTTCTTCCAACCTCTACCAACATATGCTTCTGTGATTGTGTCGACTTTTGATTTTTGCTATATTTTTAACATTTTTTTTTACCTTTCCAACAATTCAGACATTTGAACTGAGCTGAAAAGCTCTTCAAACTAGAGCTGATTAAATGCAGTAGTTTAGCTCTGCAAGAAAATTTATCTGACCTCAAGGAATGTGTGTTTCTCAGTTAGTAAACAAAGTGCATACAGCTATAGCTCCCAAAAATGGGAATATAGAATTTCAATGTATTGTTAGCTATAAATTTTATTTAAAATTATCACGACGAGAGATGCAAAAGAAATTAAAGTCTCTGAAGTTAAGATAAAGAAAATAATATGTATTTTCATTTACAATAAATTTCTATAAAATTATGTATTTATGATATAAAATAATTATTCTGTTGTTGAACATAATTTGGAACAGAGTGCTGCAGTTGACTATATGTGTGTACACCTGTTAAAGAATTTGAGGTCATTCTCAGAGGAGTGTTTAGAAGGCAATGAATCTGTTTAAAACTTTAAAAAAATAGTTTAATAAATTCACTCATTAACAACACAGTTCATGATATTGGTATGTTCTTACAAATTATTAATCAATATCTCGACATATACAAAACTCTTAGTCTTTAACAATCATTTCCTAAATTACCTGTGAGTATGCAGTAACATGGAGCTGATGTCTTATATTTAGCATTGATGGCTATGGTCCACGGTAGGTCTTAGCAGCAGTTAAGGTAATCAGACCAAACAACTCTTTTATTTCAAACTGAAAGAGGCTTGTCCTTTTTAATTTACATCTTCCTTGGGTCATCCTTTGCATTTCATGCTTCTCACCCTCCCTCCTTCAAAGGAGAATCTCAACTGCCTGTCATACTGCTTGTCTTGCTTTCAGTTTTGCTGCTCATCCATCATTGTTTTCAGCACAATATCCTGATTATTTGCAGTCACCAGTGTTTATGGCAACTTCTGTCTTGCAATTTTTGTTATTTAGACGCACATGCATCTGCAGACTTCATTGTTTGCCTCTTTTGTGATCACATTGCTCACGTATTTACATAAAATTCTTATGAGTTTTGTCTGGATATGGCAACATAGTGTTGCCATTGGTGATTGCACTATTTTTGTATATACTTGTATTTAACACAGGCTAAATTATGTATTGGTTAGTGCATTTTTAGTTTATAATTGCCAGATGTATCTGTTTTGGCTACAAAGGATCTCATTAAAATTGATACAATCTTCTAGATGAGACAAAACAATAGGTCGGACAGCAAAGCGATTCCTCCTGCCCATTATGTCTTCTCAGGATGTGTTCTTCTCATCAGTACTCTCCTAAGTCCAGCAGTTTTCAAAATTTCTTTAAGGCTGCCTAAACTCCACATGCTCTTTTCCAGGTCACTGGATCTTTTTTATTGTTATATTTAAGATAGATTTCTTATCTCTTGGTTTTCTTCCTAATGCGAGCAGGCTAGTGGGCACTTTCAGGTTGCCGTTGATCACTGCTTCTGTTGAAATCTTCTTCCCTGCTATCTTAATCATTATCTTTCAGCCTGTGCAGAACTCCCGGAGGTTCCCCAAGCCTAACATACACAATTGTTTTCAGTTGAACTAGAAAGGGGTTCAGTTAGCCAAAAAATGCAGTTTCATAATCAAGCCAGGCAAAATCTATGCTTCTTTACTTTGCTATCTATATCCCTTACACTGTCACCAGCACTTATACAGTCATGGCATCCATGAACTGACTCATCTGAAACTCAGCCCTCCAAAAAGGAAAAAAAAAATAAATCTTTTAACTCATATCTGATTCAGCTGCCTTGCAGCCATAGAAACATTAGTGCCCAAAGAAAAATACTCAGGGGCTAAAGAAAGAGAAGAGGAAAGAACCATTTTTTAGCAACATGGATGCTAACCAACCACGAAACAACACAGCTAGTGTTATCGTAGCTGCAGTGGGACAAAACAGGCAGCCCTATTCTCTACCACCCAGCTATTCCTGTTCTAAGAAAATGTGCTGTACAATAAGCATGTAATAAGCCACAAGCAGAGAATAAAACTATCCATCACTATACAAAGGACAATTTTATTACATTCCCAGACCCAAAAGAACTGTACAGTCAGGTGTAGAGACAACCCAACACACACAGCTTCATTTTAGCAAGGCTTATTAGTTCTGCCTCAGCCCCAGCTTTGCAGGGCTTAGACAGTTTCTTGGAGAGCAACTCAGCCATTTCTCCTGAGCTCCAGAGAGTCAAAAGGGCTCATTACCTGGAACACTGGAAAAATACACAGAGCCAGCTCTCGCCCAGTACTGTGACTGGCCTAATAAGCTTACTTAGAACTTGGTGCTCTGGAGACCACGGACAAGCACAGCTAACACTGAACTAATAAGCTGTGCAACTTTGAAACCGATGCTGTGTTTGGATCTGCTTCTGCCATTCTCCTTCATGCTCCTCATTCTAGGAACACAGTAGAGTGGTATCAGTGGCTTAAGACCTGGGCTATCTCTGGAAGTAATAAACTAATAAGGTATAATGAATGAGTAATGTGTTGCAGCTCCTTTATTAAACAGGGCAAGCTCTCATTCCTGCCATTCCCAAAAGCACACATATATAGCCAAAAATGTTAATAACTTGTTTGGTTTGTATTCTTACTGCTCCTGTGCTGCTCCATCATACTCAATGACGCAGCTGCAATGCCACAGTGTGGGGATACTTGAGATGATTACTCATTGTGAAGTTTAGGTAAGGAAGGAGTTACGGTCTCAGTGCCATAATATATAAAATTCCTAGTAATTTCCTTTTCTACTGTCTTCATTTTCCTTTTCCTCACCTGCCAGAGAGCGTTTCTTGCCATCTTCTCTCTCATGTTACCATTAGCTTTCTCACAGAGGAGGACAGAGAGATGGATTCACTGTCAATAGAAGAAGCATAAGAAGTTTCAAGAGATGGAAAGGGGAAAAAAATGTAACAAAAGAGGAAGCTGAACTGCCTAATAATTGCATGCAGAGTGGGAAACCCTGAAGTTGGCATCTGACACAAGCACAAATAAGCTAAAAAGACAGTACTGGCAGACTCTAAGACAGAAGTTAATCCCATAAAATACCAATATTTCGACTAATGTGAAAAGTCCTCATTAAGGCAATAATGCAATTAACAGCTCTTACTAATTGCATGGCTTATTTTGATTTTCTCTAAATATACATTTTTAGAAGCTGTACTTAATTGTTGGACATAATCCTCTTTTCTTGGTTCTCACAGATTTTTATTTTTTTTAACTTTGTTTTTCCCTAATATTTCTTATTTATTTTTAAGCATCCTTGTTTTTATTTTAGAAATGCTTCAACTTTTTTATTTTTTATTCTGTGTTTTCTATATAAATTTCATTTTAGCCTTCTTTCTCTCCAGTCACTTCTGTTTATTTGCCACATACTTTGTCCTAGTCTTCCTTTAAGCTGTTGCTTAGAACTTCTTTTCCCCTACTCCTTTTCATTTGGAAAAAGGTTCAGGAATGAACTACAATGCCTGGAGATAAGGACTTAGAATTACAGATTAAAGAACAAGGTGTTGAAACTGGCACAGATGTCTCAAGTGACACAGACTGTCTGCCCTAAAACCAGGAACCAAAAGTGTGTTATCTCAGCATTTAGTATGCTACCTAAAAAAAATCCTATGTGTGGATCCTTAGGAACAGAGAGCAGCAGCCTCCCTAAATGAGCCAGTAGGGGAGTGCAGATGAAAGGATGTTATGTGAAAATGGCTGTATGTCTGCTGTCCAGGGGAACATCTAGACTCCTTACAGTATGTGAATATTCTATCTGAGGATAGAATCTCTCCTGTACTCATGATTTGTCACCACAAAAGCCAAGTGAAGTGCACTAGCAAGTAGCCAGTGTAACCAACTAATCAGTTAATTAAGTTTTAAGAGTGAAATTCAGAGAACTGTGACTTAATATAAATATACTTAGCCAAAATTAGCTCAAAAGGCTGTGCATATGAACTAAGGTTAATGGGAGTGACCTTTACATTCAAACATGTTAGTGGCATTTTGGTGACCTAGCAGCCTTGTCAAAAATCTTCCCACTGCTCTCTAAGCTTTTAAGTCAGACCTTATAAGAGACAGTATACCAAATGTACAGAAAAGGGCTAGAAGGAAGGAAAATCGTTGTTCTCTATAAACATATGTGCAGGAAAAGAAATCTGGTATTTGAGAGTTCTTTGATCTAGAAGACAAAAGCAGAGCCAAATCCTGTGGCCAGCTCTCACTACTGAACTTCTTTGTCCTTGACATAAGTTATTTCCACCTTAATCAAACTTTGGAGTTGGTTCCATCAGCAGGGTGGAATTTGTTGGCAGGGGATGTGCTCACAGAACCACTTACTGAGAAAGAATATGAAGAGCTAATGTAACCCAAAGACTAAGTACATGACCCTGCACTATATTTCGCTATGTGAGCTCTGACTTGTAGGGTGACAGCAAATATCACTGAATGGGAGCACATCCGAGTCCAGAACTTGATGGACCCCTGGTGAATGATCAAATTCCAGGAAGATGCTTTTCTTTTGGAAATAACTCATAGATAACATTGAATAATGCCCTGCAGTGTTGCCGGCAGGATATATTATCTTCCTTTAATTTACTGTACTGATACTACAGATATCAAGTAAAGAAGGAAGCCTAACTGTAAATTGCTACATAAAAAAAATTCCATGTCATTCAGAAACACCTGATTATGCTGAATTTAAGTTACATAATTGTCCATTTTCAAAGGCAGTACAGTAAAACAGGTTTTACACTGAGTTCATATATAAGTGTTTCACATTTATCATAGTATCAATTATAACAAAAATATGAGGAAGTACAAATATATAGGTAACAATAATTATAGTACATAGTCTAGATTCCTGAAGCAATCAAATCAGGGGGTGAGAGGTGAAGATACCTAGTAATTAATTTACATTGTTATGGCCAAGTTAGATAAAGATATCAGCCGGGCTAAAACAGTGCCAGTGAGACTTACAAGGTGCTTAAGATGATGTAAAATGATGCCAGGGTCAATGATGAGAAGATGTTAAATTGAGTAAAATGAGCCATGAAAGGACATTGTTAACAGCCTGAAGATGAAGGACATTGCAAATGTTTTCAAGGGCAATGTTACCGGAGCTCTCCCATTTTAAATTAGTGCTTTTATCAGCAGAGAGTAGATATGGAAGTGAATCCCTAACTGTATTGTAAGAAGTTTTTTTCAGCACCTCTGTAGGAAAATTATTTGGTTCTGTTTACTGATAAGTCTTGAAATTATTAAATAGATTACAACACTTAAATTTCAAAGGGTAACGTAACTATAAATTTAGAAGATATTAACCCCACTAACAGCAAAACAAAAATTAACACATTACAAAGTAAAGACAAAATAGAGAGCAAATTATAGTGTATCATAGTAGAAATACAGGACAAAATTTTCTCCATTTATAAACTGGCTTGCAATAAATACAGTGGAATGCTGTTACAAGGAAAAGTATTTACATTAGAAATATAAAAAATGTCATAGTAAATTACTGTTTTAGCATTGCTAACAGCTTTTTGTGGATGATAAAAAATGTATATAGGATACAACCTCTACTTCCTAATAGTGAACGAAATAATAAAATCTGGTGTGTATGTTGTAGTTTTCACTATGTATAGCAACGTGAATGATGTTTTCACAAAAGACACAATAACTACCAATATACTTGCACCGTAATTTAAAAGACCAAGTAGCTCCACACTAAGGATATAATCTTGAATATTATGTTGATGAAAATGGTTTAAATTCTACCTGTGTTATCCAAACTGAACTAAGCATTGCAATGTTTTGCTGCTATTTTTGTGTGTTACATTTGTGTATGGATACAATCATAGTATTTGTATCCTTTTTTATATGTTTATTTCACACCCATATTCAACTATTGAGGCTTTTTTTTATAATCCAGTTATTGAGCATAAAGATCCAATGCTCATAAGCCCAAAAAGGCAAAAGCATTGACATTAAAATTAAAATAATAAAATATTTTCTTCATAACTGTGTTAATAGATATGAGGGGAAGACCATGAGGAAGTGACAACTGCAGTCTCTACAGACAGTGGGAATTTAATGTAAACAAATATTTGCCATAATATTACTTTTACAGTATACACTTTCACATACTGGTGCTTTATATAATTCCTACCTTGGGACATGATAAATCTGCTTTGACCAGAGAAACATCAGCAGTATTGGGTTTTCTTAATGATGGCTGACTTTATGGGACATTCCTACTTCGTTTAGACAGTAACAGGATTTTATATAGCATTTCATCACTGAGTTCTCAGTCTTGCAAACTTTTATTTGGGTACTTAATTTTACTAGTGAAAAAAATGTTGTTGGATAATAAAGATAAGCATATGTTAAAGTGACTACGAGACCAGGTCTGCCATACAGATTTTAACTTACTTTTAACTTTACTTTACTTAGAAGTCAATACAGAATATATAGTGGTTTACTTGTGCTAGTTGTAAAAACAAGTAATGGTGAGATTAGAACAAGTGTGTATTTCATCTCCATGGGCATTCTTCTTTGTGAGGAAACTTAATAGTATTTTTGATGAATAAAGATTTAGTAACAATAACTTTACAATTTTGTTATATCTGACAATTTAACATCAGAATCAGTTTAACAGTTGTCATGCTTTTTGTTCTGTCTTAATAAACTACATGTCAGCTGATATCCTTAGTTCCTTGTATCAAGCCAACAGAATAAGAAAAACACAAAAAGAAATGCTGACAAACATTAAATACAGTGGTGCTGCTGCCCAGCATCTCTATTTTTCTTCTAGTTTCTCAGTAATAATTTGTCCTATGCCAAACAGTACTATAACAGAAAATAAATCTATTCAATCTGAAATGTGTCCATTTCAATTTCAAAATAGAATTTGATATCCAGACTTCAAAGGAAGCAAATTAAATGAAAGGATAAAATCACATCAAGGCAACTGGCTTGCTATCCTTTCTACTTTCATGCTACTTGATGTGATAGATAAGCCCAAAGCAATATTATAAATGAGAACAAACTAAGAGCTTTGCAGGTGTTCAGATTTTGGAATAAGGACATCTCAATAGTCTCCAGTTTTGTTTTTTTTTTCACATTTTGAGATCTGAAAAACCTTTGGAGGCAGAATTTCATTATTCAAACCTTCCTTGAATCAGGCAGAGCCAGTACAGATCTGGTACTACAACAGAAAGAAGTCAGAAAGGTCTGAACAATTTTGTTATTTCCCACTGGTTGTAGCCTCTTCAGCTGTCACTTCTTAACTGATAGATTTTGTGTGTAATTTTGAAAACTTGTTCATAAAGTAATGATGTGCTGCACTTTGTGCTGTGGTTCCACTTATGCCACATCAGCTCCATTAGTCTGTCATCACTCCAGGTCTTCCTTGCCCTTTCCTATTCACTACTACTATTTCCAGATACAGTTCAAGCTGGAGTTCTTCCAGTCTGTGCTCACTAAGTGCACAAAGTACAAAATTCTCCTGGGTGCCTGTACAGAAACACCAGGAGACCAAAACACAAAGAAAAGGACAATAATTTTATTTTTTCTCATATAAAGAGTTAGTCTCAGGTTTTCCAACTTAGACATGAAGCATTAGTGACAGAAACATCTAAAATAATATGCAAGCATTGTACCAAGAATTTAATTAATTCAACTACAAGTTTAAAGGAAACTTTGAAAACCATGTTAGCGTGTAATTTGAAGGCACATTTCCTATTACTGGAAAGCAGTTTATTATGATTTTTTGACTAAGCCAGTAGAATTTCACTGACTTGAGGGACCTTTATTTCATTCATCTGAAGAATGGCTTGAAAGAACAATTTATTTACCAAATGAATTTTCCTTCCTTCATAATAATGACAAAAAGATAATAATTTTACACACGTTGGAGCAGTAGTACATCTTATACATTTCTTGTCAACATGCATGTCCTTATCATAAATCATTCAACACTGAATACTTCTTTTAGAACTCCAACCTCCTGGAATTTTAAGGATGTTAAAGCTCTTCTGCATGTATTTATTTCTTTGTAATGAATAGCTGCAAAGAAAATGCTTGAGGGAAAAAAGGGCTCTCGAGCATCTCAAACATTAGCAATTAAATTAAAAAAATAATATTGGAAATTGGTAACTTCTTACTTTTTTATATTTTCAATCATATTGTTAAATATGTCTCAACTACAAAACCAAATTTAGGAATATGCCTGGAAAACAAAAATTGTTAACAAAGACTAAATATTTAAAAAACATTATTAGTGTTTAATGTAGTTTGATGTGTGCAGTATAAAATTTCATGTAAGTTTGTTTCATATGTATTACTGGAGTTATTCTTTAAATAATCTGATTTTGTTGCTTCTTTAAGTATGTTAGAAACTAAATATTTCCTGTGACTCTTTAATAAAGGTTTGATTTTAATTATATTCACTTACTATGTAAATTAGTTTTAAATTACTCAGTTTATTAATAACATATCTGGAGTTGCAAAATAAATGACATTTATATTTCATTAAACATGCTTACAATTGTGAACACTTACAGAATATGCATACTTAATTATGTCACAAATTAACAAATTGTTTTACTGGTTAAAACAATGTGTCTTGTTAGCAGATTTAAAGATTTGCAAATGCGGTACAGTGCTAGGCAATTTCATTTTTTCAGAGCTAATAAGGAAAAAAATCTATAAAGCTCATTTTCACTTCAAAATGTAAATTAGGCTACACTAATTTACCCCTTGCTTTTGGATTTATAATCATATGAAATTAATACTATATTCCTTCATGCTTTTCTGAATTGTATTTTCTAATACAAACACCTGTTTCTAATGTGCGAATGAAGTTTCTAACACTGTTGCATATTATTTCTACATTTAAGAATAAAATATTTAGGATTTAATTTTTTCAGACCTTCAGAATGTTTGAGCTGCATTTCAAGACTTGAAAATGAAGAAAAATTATATGCCAAAGATGTAATACATACCATGCAAAGTGAAAAGTTTATTCTGTTTACTTACTGTGATCATGGAAAGAGGTGATAACAGTAATTCTTCCACTAACAAAACTTTGTCACCATTGTAGTTTCTTTTTTAAAAATGTGAAAGTATTTGACAATTACAAAGTAAACCTTCTGATTATATTCCCATTTTCAAAAGCCAACAAAAGATACTGAGAGAGGTTACAAAATTTGTTTAATGCTTCACAGCCAATAATAGTAGAGCCAGCCATAAAATATCCAAGCTCTTTAATCATTAGGTCATACAAATGTTCCCTCTGAAACAAGACAATTTACCTCTGGTATATGCAGACAAGGTTACACTTTACATATTTGAATCTGTTTCAGTAATAAATCTAGATATTTTGTGTATTTCCTTTAACCCTTATTCTGTCTGTAATGCGGAAGTTCTTAATCCTGCAAAGATTTTCACAAGGTTCTACACAGCATGAACTACCACAAGGAAGTTACTGGAACAGCTCACAAAGAATAAAGCTCAACATATGCAGACCTTTTAACAACCAATATATAGTTTCACTACTTTCATCTTCTTCTATGTAGTGCAAATTACTTCTTTGCTGCCTTTTATAAACAAGATTTCAGAAAGTAGCTATATTCATTGAAATGGTATTTAATATTTAATTAATTTCATTTAATGAGGAATTAAAGTTCAAAGTCTGTTATACATATCTGCTTTAAATCAAATTAGTTCATCATGATAAGTACTATTACAACACACAACTACTGAAAGCGGAATTGGAAGAGAGAATGAAAATCTGGTGAAATTTTATTTCCACTTTAAAAGCAACTGGAGGAGGCCTTAGGAAGCTTTTGTATCTCCATTACCAATATTAGTGCAGAACTCATCGTAAGTATTTAGTTATTATTCTGGAGCAGGAAGGTGACAGAGTAAAGCAATTTTTTTCATATCTCACAAAATATCTCCCTGTCCCCAAATCCTCCCACTTCTAAAAACTCTCCAGTCTGCTGATGTATATGCAATTCTGTATAAATAAAGTTCTGTCAGGGCACATCGGCCTAAAGTTCACTTAGTGTCAAACAGCTATTTAGTCTGCCTGCTTTTCCAGATTAGTTAACCCTGTAAATTCCCCCTCTTTAGGTAAAAGCTAATTGTGTCACTCAGGTGTGATCAGACCTGCTTGTTCTGAGGACATGGACACCTGCATCTTGAAGAGAACAGCACTGAAATTCAGGTTTAGGAAAGCAGGCACCACCTATTTTTTGGACTGTGTTTTGGAAAAATAGTCTCCCGGTAAAAATGTCAATCCACAGTGTGGGAAAACCTGAGGTTTCCCCTTGAGTTTGAGAGCGCTTGAAGAGACACAGCAGAATAGTGACCTGGAGTTAAAAACAGTGCTCCCCTAAATGCATTTCACATTAGATGAATATTGAATAAAGACAAAAAAAGTTCTAATGAGTGAAACATAGACCTCTTTGACCAGCCAAATGACTACCCTATGTACTATGTAATAACTATGCTCTTCCTTCCTGGTTTTGCCTTTTTGCCATTCTTTTTCTTTTTTTACTCCATGACACCTTGTTACACCACGAGCTTTGATTCAGTGCCAGGTTAAAAACAGCACAGAAGTGAATTTTTCCACTTTCAAGAGGAATGCTTCAGTGAACTGAATTATTATGGGAAAGGTGGGCAGTGCTGCCACTATGCTGCCTTATTATATTGCTCTATTTGACATTCCTCTTCAGAAGAGGACACATCCTGTACATGCTTATAGGACCATTCTGACATATCTGTCTTCCCAGTAGTCAATGGAGAGTGGATGCCTAAGAAACAGTTACTCTCTGCTTTTAGAAGTACCTTCTTCCTTCCTTGGACATTACAGGAATGTAAGTGGGTTTTTTAGGTAGAATGGATCACCCCAATTTGGGAACACTTCTAACATTTTAGTTGGGCAATGAGCAATGACTACTAGTCAACCTCGTAACTAGTTAACCTACAACTAGTCACCTAAAGCTGTATTCCAAGTTTTCTTAGAGTTGCAGCAAGAGATCATCTCATTTTACGTTTACACCAAGAGACGTGCAGTTTAAACTAAAATTGCATTTTAACTAAAATCTCTATTTAATTATGGCCACAAAACTACTTAAAGTTTTTAATTAATATAAAGTACTTAAGATAAATAGTAGCTGGGAGATCTATATACAGACAGAATAGAGCCATTAGAATGACTATAGAGAGAGTTTTGGAAAATCTTTCGTTTTCATATGATTTAATGAGGTAAAAGTAAACTTACAAATGTTGCCCAATTAATCCATGTTTAACATTAGTGTAATTTTAGATTGTTTTCAATTAATTTAACCTCTTCCTCAATAGCTTTGGCTATTTTTTTAGCTATTTATCACAGAATATTGTCACCACACTAAAAATTCTTGGTGTGAAACTTTTGTGTGAAATTAACCTAGATGTCAATAACCTGGATTTCCACAATAACGTAAATCCTTCTGCCACCGAATTGTATACCATTTGGGCCAAGCTGCTAAATAAAAGCCTTTTGTTTGAGGACCTTAAGTACTGTGTGCACTGTTTTCCAACTGGAGGGGACCCACGAACCTGAGTCACTCCTCACCACTCATACCTGAGGGCTGGACATGACATATGTAGTAGAAAGAAAGAAAAGAAATATTTCACCATTCTTATGGCTTCACTTTATGTGTGATGGAGTTCGCAGTCTCAGGTCCAGTGATGTGCGGCATCCTTCAGTGTCTTGTTCAGTTCATGTAGTGAGACTGGTGGGCAGAGTGGTCCTCATGATGGTGGGTGGGCACAGCCAATGCTTGCACATTGGGCCTTTATAAACCTCTGGGTTGCCTGCTTGCATAACTTTTGGTCTTTTGTGGAGGGGTAATTGTGAAAGACAGGAAAGTCTGGGGAGAAGATGTGATTGCAAAAGATTGACAAGTCTCTGGTCATATTGAAGGGTCTCAGCTTTTCCCTTTGTGCCATGCGGGGCCTATCAGAAGGTGGAGCTATGTGTCCTCTGGCACATCTCCCACCTCCTGTATCAGCCAGCCCGCCTGGGCTGTGGCTCCTTAGCTTGTCGTTGATATGTAAATCGCAATTCACCCTATACTGACTGTATCATCTCCTGTGGCTGGATGAACTGCTTTTGCCACAATGTTTCAGCCATTATGCTTATCAGTACATGACAGTGTGTTTCTGTTTTGTGTGGTTGATATTGCTATGCATATTTTATCTGGGAGGTGACATGCTCAGAAATGGCTGCTGTCCTTTTCAAAATGAAGGTTTATACTAATACATCCTTGTTGAACATCATATTTCTCTTTCAACTCTGTTCTTGTCGGTTCTATTTTCATGAGAGCAAGGTCAGATTAAAAAAAAAACAAAAATCCATCTTAGCAGCTGTGAAATTCCTTCACAAGAAGATTCTAGGGAAGAAAAAAAAGAAAAAAAAAAAAGGGGAAATAAATCAGGGGGGTTTGTTTAGATTTAACACACCTAGTTATTTCAGATTTAACAATCAAATTAGTCAAACCATTTAAGAAATGAAAGGATCCATGACTGTTAACATTAGTACAGTTTTAGGTTCTACACCTAAATGTACTTTTCAAACCATCAATAGAAAAAAGTGTTGTTGCATAGCACACTATTAAGCAGTTTTTTAGTTCTTAATACTGCTAATTCGCTACAGATGCTACTTTTGAAATAAGCAATCTTAGAGCAGATATATTTTATTATTTACTTTTAAATGTGTAGCTATTGCAACATTCTGTTCGTAGTTTGTATAAGGTACGCCATTTTACTTATTCGTTGAAGATAAAAAGAAAAACATATTGTGTTACAGATTAATCAGTCTAATCATGAAAATATCAACAAAAGCTATTTGCAGCTGAACATTTCCTTGTTCAGCAGCCATCATAAATGGACTTTCAAACTTGTGTAATTACATGCATATCATTATAATACTATATTCAGTAAGTGTTAGCCCACAGAATTTCACAAGCCTTAGACTGCATTTCTAGAACAGGTAATCAAAATAATTATATTCAACTGGGAATTGATGGTCGGAATCAACACAAGTAAAATGACCTCTATAGAGTCAAAAAGAGTTACTGTTTTCACTTTTGAAATTAATCTTGCTCAGTGTTAAGACTGCTTATGGTATGTGCCCTTAATCACTGACACAGAACCTCTGCACAGACTTATCACTTGAAAGTGTTAGATGAGAAGCAAGATGAAAATAGATTTCCTTGAAGGGATGGCATAGCAGTGTCTTCTGAATATAAGCATATCAATTCTGAAAGGACAAAGCTGTGATCTAAAAATAACATTAGAAGGAATCAGGGAAGAAAACTCATTTGTATTATCTTTCTTAAAATGGAAAACCCAAAGGGAAGGCTACAGCATGTGGATCTTTTTAGGTTTCTGTTGCTTCATTCATTCAAAATAACCATAATGATCACACAATAAGGCATATGAGAAATCCCTGTGCCTGTGAATTTGTGTGTGATGTAGCTGCTCTTATACTAGTTCCAAAAATCAAGGCATAAGGGACAAAGTCAGTCACTGGGCCAGGAGTTGAATACTGTTGATTCCAATTGGTCTACAATGAATAGGATATAAAATGATCCTTAATTGAACCCTGATAAGCATAAATGTGATATAAAATGTATTTTTAGGGGTGTGTGTTGGGGGGGTAGTTTGTTTACTTGTGTATTTGTTTTTAAATCTAATTCTGTCCTAGTTACTGTATGGGCTCTAGCACTTTGAGTATGTGTTGTAACTAGTTTAGTACAAAGATTAAGGTGTTCTATTTCATTTACACATGGCTTATTGGAAGTAATTACTCTTTACTTCTCCAGCACCGATGCAGATTTTACAGTCTCACCTGGGCTGCCATTATGCCATTCTCCAATATTACAGGGTATCCAAGCTATGCCCTTCATATGCTTTTAAACGTTTGTTTCCACTCCTTGGTTTCCTCTCTTCATTCTAAAGCAAAAGCTCAGTTATCTCAAGGGACGTGTCCTGGAGTATAGAATCATTTGTTTTCCAATGGCCTTCTTGCTGTTCAGTGATCTGTGTAAAACAAACCAGTGGCTGAAATTCAATTCCTGTAGCACAATTGCTACACAAAAAGTAAAACTATCACCAATTTCATAGGAGGGATTAGGCTCACACTTGCAGCTAGTGTTAGCACTGAGATATCTTTCTGTTAAGCAGCTCACAATACTATTTCTTCTTTATATTACTCTCTAAATGAAGGGAGCACTGCAGTCATTAATACTGCCAATCTGTCAACCTACAAAAGCACTGCATTAACTTTTTAATTATTGTATGTCTGATATGAATGATGACAGACTCTGATCAACATTTATATGTGTGAAACTGAGAGAGAATATAAAGCATGCCACCAGGCTCATTTATATGTTTTTATTACCAAAATTACTTTTAGCTTTATCCCTTGGGACACCAACTGTTCCAAAGACTAAACCCACTTTGCTCCTTCAGAGTCAGGTATTGCACACGTTGCTGGAGTTTCAATAGGCACTTTGCTTCTCTGAGAACTCCGCCTCTCAGAGGTTCCTCTGATACAACCAAGGTTTACAGTCTCCATCATAACATTGGGACCTAAGGACACTACTGGAGGGGTTCAGACATCTAACCAGAGAGTTTTTTATATGGCTGTCCAAAGGTCTTCATGCACTTAGCTGCCTAGCTAGCTGTTATTGTGGAAAGGTGTGGAGTCTCCAGTTGGTCCATGAGATCTCTGTCCACTCCACGTGAATTCCTGTGGATTCTTTAGACATTTAGAACAGCACCCAAAATTACCATTTTTAAGTATTTTTAAGTATCATCTCATCTGGCTGTATTTTTTAATCAAAAATTTTTTAAAAAGTGATTTTTATTTGGCTCCTTCTTTGCTGCCTCTCTGCATTTATGTTAATCTCAAAATGAGGCTTCTGCTGTGGAGCTTGGCATGTTTTTGGTTTCTAAACACAAAACAAAACCTCTTGAAAGTTAGGATAAAAATGGATGGATACTGTCATAGTGTCAGTATTCCAGACATAATCACTGTCTTCAAATTTTTCTTTCTGCTTAGTTTTAAGTTAGATGGTCTGCACAATTCCTGAAGGGTTTTACTATTTAATTTGGAAAAGTATTAGCAGTTCAAAGTTTATTTGGCTTCAGTGAAAGCATATATCTTGAACTAAATTTATCATATATGGGCTTAAAGATTTCTAGCTTATTTGTTGATAGGTTACAGAGTATAAAACATGCAATGAAAAATTACTTGAATGTGACTTCTGAACTATTCTATCAAAACACTTTATCACTCAGCTATTTGGACTAGCTTGCTGCTGTGAATTAGCCCTTCCTTTCTCTCTTCTCCCTCTTAAAGTCTCATGATATGAAAGGATGAATGTTGCCACATCAGTCATCATAAAAGAAATTATCAAAAGCTCAATATAATATACAACGTGAGATACATTAGGGTGCAAAGTGTTATTTCAGCAGTGTTAAAAGGAAATAATTTTCAATTGCTTAAGTACAGGATAGAAGCAATTCACTAGCTAGGTACCACTAGGTAAGCCTGAAAGAACATGTGTTTGATTTGTGTTCATGCCAGTTTCTGAACTTAGTGGTTGTGTTTGATACACAGAGGATAATTTATATATCACTCATTAACTACATATATATGTAACATGAGTTGGAGGTTTTTTCCTTTCTCTTTTCTAGTGTTTCACAGTGCAAACAATGTAACACAGACACATTATTTGCCATATTCCTGTCAATGTAACTAAAAGTCTGATATTAGAAGCTATACTGTCAATGTCCCAAGCATATGGAAGGTCTAGGACTAAAATGCTCCATGAATTGAATAACGTTACTACCTATCACCCTATAAACTAAAACGGCTATATATTGATTCCTTGCTTACTGTGGGATGCTGTGCAACCTTCTTGCATTTAGGATTTGTCATATTTTTCTCTTCTGCTTCTTGGAGGAGGGATTTTTTTTTTACTGATGTACACCAAGTGTACACCAAGAAAATTAAAAGGACTCAGACATGGGCCTTAACAATGACATAGAGTTGTCCACACTTTTGACTATTAGCACAGGCCATGGCATATTTTTAGCCCATACAGACTAGCATTAATACATTAGAAGATTTGGAGTTACCTGTTAGAACTAATCCTAACAGGCAATTTGAGTGCCCTCCCCTATTTAGGAAAGGAAAGAAAATGAAAGTATGATGTATGTACGTGAGCTGAATGGGTATGGGCTGCACTATGTCACTTAGCCCCAGAATCAAAGAACACTTCATAGACCATATTAATAACTGGAATAAATTTAAATTTTTGATTACTGTGTCATACTTTATAAAGTATTGTTTATAGTAATTTGAAAAGTAAAAGCAGTTGTTGCATATTCAGTGGTAAATTTACATACCAGCATTTTATCAATATTTCAGTGATAATTCTTTAGAGTATTTAGAATTAATTTTAACAAAAGATGGTAAAAAAAAAAGAAAAAAAAAGAAAAAAAAATATAAATGCACGAGTGGTATTATTCATGAAAATAAGTTATTTAATCATTTTGTCTCTTTGTTCTCTCAGGAATTTGTTTGCAAACAGATACTGATTTCTGTAAATACATTCACATACGCTGAAGAGCTGAAATACACAATATATTTAATGCATGGAATATATTTACTGAGGAGGTGAAACAAAGTATGATTTATGTCTTGACTAGTGTGGTGTGTATTACAACATAAAAATATGACTAGTGGTTTGTATTGAAAATAACCAAGAATATATTACAACAAAACGAATTTCTGCATTAAAGAGGAGTGTCATTGTAGCAATAGTTTACTGCCCTTATGTTGTTTAAGTGTATGCTCATACAAATGCAAATGCACTGATGTGTGTTAGGAAAGCCATGCCCTTCTGCCCCTCAGTTAAACCTGTGATTCTGTTCCCTGTTTACAAAGATGAATTTGAGGCATCACTAATTTAAGAATCTATGGGTGGAATTTAAAATCTCATTGTAGAAGAGATAAACCAAAGGAGTTTTCCTGTACATATCCTTTTGTCATAATCTCATTATGCTTTAATTGTCATAAGTTTAAATTTGAATTTAAAGTGTGCAGGGTTGAACTCAAAAGCAGGAATTGAGCAAAAAGGATGAAAATTTCTCATTTGAACTTGATAGAAGTGATATTTGACCTCTAATTCTCTAAGGAGTTAATGTGATACTCTGCTCATACATCTTTAGTTAAAGTATTGCTGACTATTTAAAAAATATTTCCTCATTCAGTTCTCCTAATTTCAGTCCACTAATTGGGATAAATCAATAGAGAGAGATGGGCTTTTTCACAGGACAGTTCAGCCAAAGGGCATTCTTAATAAACCTATTTTGTTGGATTTCTCCATTAAGAAAATGATGCAGAAAATGGGATAGCAACTAATAGAATTCAGCATGATATGCTTCTTTCAAAAATTCTGTGGATACACTCAGAAAGAAGTGTAAAATAAAATGTCTATTACATTCTGTAGCAGAAGAATCCTTATTATAGCAAGTTCTAAATAGTAAGATATTTCACAAACCATTGTTTGCATGGCAAATAAAATTATACTTATATTATTTTATCAATGTTTAAAAAAAATTTGTGGGAACATTTTATTAAGTTGGAAAGTTAACATTAAGGAGTTGCTCCAGTCAATATATCTAGCAAGAGAATCATTGTTTACCACGCCTGGATTTCCACAAATTGCACTTAAGCTGATAAGGAACTTCAGTAGGGACTCAGGACCTAGGGGATTATCTGTAACTGGAAACACGCATCTTCTTGCTTAAATTTTGTTTACTTTTCTACAAAGCTTGTTAAGTAGCCTAAGTCTGCATTAATCCTTCAATATCTACTTTTAGCAATTCTTGTCAGGAAAAGGATAAGGATGAACATAATCGGTAGTGTCACTGGCACCCCCAATGAATAACAATCTGTTGCTCCTCTGCTACTCTGTAGGGGAAATTGTTGAAAAACTTACCTGATTCCATACTATAGAAGTTGAATTCTTTATAACTATCACTTTTCCTGTTTAAGGCACCAAGTGATTCCTATTATTTTTCTGGTTTGATAAGAATCATAAATTCATATACCTTTAATGAGACTGCAAAAAAAATTTGAGAAGGATTTGGTATTTTGACTAAAACCAACAATTTAGCCAGTCTTTACTAAGCAGAATTTATTATATAATTCTGCATCTAGGGAAAATTCTTACCTTCCTTACAGCTTATGTTTCCAAAGCAAATTCTACCTTTTTTTTTTTTTTCCCTACGTAGCATCTTATTCAGACCTAAAAATGTATGTGGAGAAGGGAGAAGAATATTTTCTTTAATCTAAAAATATATATCTTTTCAATAGTTGTGAGACTTTTTACAAAAAAAAAAAAAGGACATCTGCAAGTAAATATTACACTATAGAAGTGAGGCAGCAGATGAATTTAAACTCTTCAAAAAGAGATGATGGGGCAATAGATGGTAAAGAATGTTCATGTTCCACAGGAAACAGGACTAATAACAGTTTTGAGATGTATTCCAATTTACAATGAAGTATGAAAAAGAGAATCTGCCACTCTGCTGAAGGACAACTCACAGAGATCCAAGGAAGTGCTGAGGCTTAATAAAGTGTGAAGCTAGAATGAGACTCACTGCTGTAGCTCCATAAAACCTACACATTTTTCCCCAGGACAGGCAAACTGTCAAACAGACCCTATCATTGAGACTGCAAAAATAATAATAACTTATATATAAAGGAAAATAAGCTATGGATCCAGAATATTTGCACATGAATCTGTGTGGGGAGGACAAGAGAATCTCTATAACGAGCTGAATTCTTGATGAGGTATTTCTTGATGAGTCTTTACAAACTGCACCAAACAAGAGTATAGTATTAAAAGGAATTTACAAGTTTGTCAGTTCAGAGTTATTTTCTTGCAGACAGCATATTATGTGACCAATTCCATAACATAACCTGCTTCATACTTAAAGCTGTTGACTTTCCCATTTTTTGTCCTACCATTGTGTTTGGAAGGCTCTTTTAAAATTTACTTTTCTCAGTATTACAGGTCTCTTTTTTCTCTCATTTTTTCTCTCATCTGCCATGAAGTTTAGTTGCCTATGTTAATCCAAACCCCTTGGAAAGAAGCAGCAATAGACAAATGTAACATAATTGTTACTGATTTCACACATGGTGTAACACATTTGAGATAGGAGACAGAGGGGTTGGCAGAAAGTCTGGTGGCAACTGTTAATTTGCCTTACATGTAGAGAAAGTTCAAGAGCTTGGCCTGAGGCTACATGATTAGTTATGCTATTGCTGGCTTAAGCTGAAAATCTAATTTAGAAAACAATAAATAGTTAAAACAAGAGATACAAAGAGGAAGTGGCTTCACACATGAACACCTGACTCAGTGTCAATGGTTCAGTCTGAGGCAGAACCCTTATGCGTAGGCAACAAGCCACCAGAAGGACTTGGACCTGCTCTTTTCTTCACCGGTATTCTTATTCCTTGTTTTACTTTCAATTACTTTGTTGTGAAAGTGTTTGAGCAGACCTGCAATGAACTCATCTGAGGGACTGATGGTGGTTATTAGACCAAGTGGTGCAGAGTGACTCATGTCCACATTTCTCAGGCCTAGCCCCTTTTAGAACTTCTATAAAGGTCCACGCTACATAGCTCTTGACTGCATACACAAAGGGTTTTTTTAAACTGGTATTCAGATAATGTAAGGGCTATGTCACATCCCATCAGAGTGATGATTTTACATCACATTACCACACACAGGCTCTGTTTTAGAGGGAACTTGTTCTTTTTTGGCCAAGAACACAGCCAGAAGTGAGTCAAGATTTATGCAGTGTGGACAATAAGGGAGGCAAAGTCCAAGGAGAATGGAGCAGCTGTGATTTGATTGTGAAGAGCTCTGCTTTAATGGTTGAGGAGTTTGGACATCTTAGTGGCTCCTCTGCAATTTTCAGGAATGTGGCTATCATAGTTTAGCCCCAGCCCTCACCCCAGCTGGTAAATAAACCACATGCAACTTGCTCACCCCTCCTCCACCCACAGTGGTATGGGGACGAGAAATAGAAAACAAAGGCAAAACTCATGGGTTGGGATAAGAACAGTTTAACAGAACAGCAAAGGAAAAAAAAGAGTAGCAACAACAGTAATGAAAGAACCCACAAAGCAATGGACATACAGCGCAACCCAACCACGTGATGGTACCACTGCATCAGCCTGCCCCCCTCCAAAGCAGCAAGTAGGCTTCTGCTCGGTCGCAGCTCATGCTAAACTCTTCTGCTGCTCTGGCTGCATTTCATGCTGAAATCACGTCCCCACACACCCTGAACCTCAGCTCACACCCGAAATACAAAAAGCACCAAACCACATGGTTCAGAGAGAACCCAGAGCATCCCAGGCTGCCCTGCTCCCAGCAGCAGCAGAGAGAGAGAGAGAGAGAGAGGGCATGCAACCACCCTCTTTGCAATTAAGCATGACCTGATATGGTATCAAACACCACCTTTGGCTAGTTCTGGGTCATCTGTTCTGACAGTGTAAAAATTGACCCTATCTGGGCTGACCCAGCACAGTGACAAAGAAGGAAGAGATGGTACTGAGATGGTGCCAGGTACACTGCAATTTCACCATCACGCCTTGAAGGTGTTATTTTGCCTAAGTAAATTCTGGTTTTCTCAATAAGGTGCAAAACAGGCCTTATCTTGGATGTGGTGTTCATGGTTTGTAACTGCTTTGTTTTCATTAAGTAGATACGAGTTTAGCAAATATGAGCAGGACTTCACAACATACAGTTTAAGATTTCAATAAATTTAGCTTCCTAAGTAAGGTGAAGAAGACAATATATTCAAAATCACACAAGCTTGTAATTCTAAGTGATTCATTCTTCTTGAAATACACTTACTTCAGCTAAATGATTAATATAAAACTTAAATTGGGCTCATCCAGTGATCTGTGATTAGTAAAAGATCCTCACCACACAGCCATCTTATTTAGCAGAGAGAGCTCAAAGTAGACTCACCCAAGTTGTCATTGTGGCAGAATGCAACCCCCCCTCCCTCCTTCAGTATGGCACATCTCCCCCTTTCTCTGCTACTTGAGGCTAACAGCTTCTTTTTTTGGCCCAGAGCACCCTGGCTCCTGGGACATTAGAAGAAGGGAGTGCCAAGGCACACTGAGCCGCGCCCAGTGTGGGGGATGTTTGGAGGCTTCAGGGGCACCCACAGACAGTGTGGGAGTGCAGAGAAGCTTCTAGAGTGCCTACAATCAGATCTGATCAGCCAGTATAAAAACGGGACTCTCGTCGAGACTCCGCCCATTGCCGCGGGTCTCTCAGAGCACGAGCAAGATGCTGCCGCCGAGAGCCCCCCTCCCCGGGATGGGGACTCCGCTTGCCTTGCCGCCACGTCTGTAAGTAAAACTTCCCGCAGGATTGCGAGTATATTTATACTTTTCATGCACATATGCACGTATAACTTTCCGTGTTCCATATGAGCGCGTGTAAAATTAATCCTCGAGAATCGCGGGTGTATTTTCTTTCCGTGCACATTTGCACGAGTACTTTATTTCCTCGCACAATCGCGAGTGTATTTTCCTTCCGTGCACACTTGCACGCGTAACTTTCCGTGCCCAATACGAGCACGTGTATAAATTATTTCCTCGCACAATCGCGAGTGTATTTTTCTCCCGTGCTTCCACATAAGCACGTGTAGGATTTCGTGCACATTTGCACGTGTAAGTAAAATAACTCTCGCAGGACTGCAGGTGTATTATAAATTTACCCTCGCACAATCGCGAGTGTACGCTTCCCGTACTCACTACGAGTGCGTGTATCTCTTTAAAAATAATCCTGCACCGTGTTTAGGCAAGTGTGTATTTCTCCGGGACTCAGGGACGGCTCCGGCATTGTTTTGGGTGAAGCCACGTGCATGCACACTGTGGACCGCCTGTTGTATTAGTGGCTGCCCCTCTCAATAATTTTCCTCAACTGATATCCGAACCTGTATTTAAGTCACTTTTGGAGTGCTAAAACCCTGTTTTTCACCAGTTCAATAAAAGTTGTTTTTGGATCTTGTTGTCCCTTAAATTGACCTGTGGGGTGCCTCCGTGACAGTCATATTTATGGAATAAAGTGGTTGGCTGGTAGTCAAGTTGCATACAGTAGGAAAGATATTAATGAGAGTCCTTGCACCCACAATTTAATCGGTGTTGACTGTGTCATTCTGCTTCATTGTGAGTTGCCTAAAAGGAGTTCTTGACCTGGTTGCAGCTCAGGCTTTTACCTCCTTTGGAGCCTGAACCAAACTGCTGCTGGTTTGTCTGGAGGTAGGTTAAGCGCATCTGTCACACAACCCACTGCCATTCTAGTTTGAGAAAGTCAATAATAAATTGCAGTATAATACTGTCTGGACAGTTCTGGCTGAGAACTTAAAACAAAAATAAACAAACAAACCACAAACCCAAAAAAACACACAAAACCAACCAAACAAAATAACAAAAAAATAACAACAACAACAACAATGAAAAACAAAAACAAAAAAAATAACCCACACCAACCTGGAAATTTCAACTGAGTGAAAAACTCTAATGGTGACATTTTTGTAGGGAGGGACATCTAAATTGGTTCAAGCAACATGCAGGAACAGATAAATAGTTCTGAAGGGTTAGGAGAACAGTAACTTCCTCTTGTCACAAGATGTTCCAAGAAGTGGATACTGTGTGGATCTGACTTGCGGACTACTGGGCTACATAATGTGGGAAAGACAGAAGAAATAGCTAATTCTCATGTGGATTAATTGCATAGTGGAAGATCTGTTATGTGATAATAATTGAATGAGAGATGCGATTTAACTGTTCTTGTGATGAAGACTGAGAGATTCAATCAAACTCTTCTCATTTCTTTCAGCACTAAGAACTGTCCTGATTTGAGGAGACCTATTAATATTTTTGCTGGAAAAATCAAACTGAGTCTGAAAACTGGATTTAGAAATCAAACTTCTGGGCACTGTTTTGCCAGAAGAAAGAGCTGTCAACTGGTAACAGCATGAAAAAAAATGAGACTGAGAAAGTCATGACAGAAAAACTGAAGCAAATCACTTATTTCTAGAGCTGAGTGGTTGTAAGCACATTCATGAGAAAAAATTCTGCTAGCTAGTTTTTTCCACCCTAGTTACCTGGCAAAGACTTACTGTGAAAAGATACATTGACATTCAATCATAGAAATATGTCTTTCAGAATCAAAAAGTGTGTGCTTCCTTGTGCTATGTAGTGTATCATAGGAAAGATTTAATAATATATACCTGACTTGAGAAAATTCCTGTTTTGTATAGAAGCAGGTTTAGGGCCATAGTAATCCAGAAGCTGTGCAACTTGCATGATAGAACTACAGAGAAATTACCTTTACATCTAATCATGTTTTGTTGAAACTATGTCTGCTACAGTTTCACTGAAAACGTAACAGCATATTTAACAGCAATATGTCACAATTCGCTAAGTACTCTCTGTGTAAAACTGAGAAACAGAAGGTGTATCAAGTATTGTAAATGCAGAAGAATAACACACTATTCAGGAGACATAAAGTATTTATAAAAATATGCACATGCCCTCACCTGTCTCACAATTTGCACAACAACTCCTAACTCTGTTAACAAATATACTTACTCTACTAGAGTATTAAAAATGCAATATTCATCCATTTGCAGACCCCAAGAGCAGCTGACAGTTGTCCTTGTTTGAGTGACACTTCTTCCACTCTTCCTGAGAGAAAGGAAAGAATGTTCGCGGCTAATCACAGATTTTATCCTTAGGTGTCTTCCAGAATAAATTTGTTCATCGTTTAAAGGATTCACATTGGTGTGTCTATGATGCTGCTCATGCCCATTTTCATTCTGGTCCAGGTAAAATATTAAAGCAAATGATTCACTACTCACAGAGACCTGATACCTTAGTAAAATACTATTAGGAATGTTAAAATTATGGTGATGGGAGGTGAGAGCTGGTCCAAAGACCTGCGAACTGTGTGAACTTCTGCTTTATAACAAAGGTGCATTTCCTTTTTTTTTTTTTTCCCATGGATTTTTATATTTTATTCTTTAATTTCTGGATGTGTACCTCCAACTAAATTTTATTGCTTTGAATAGTTAATAATAGAGTATACCTTCAGAAAAATAGTCAAGAGCTAACCAATCCTTACATCACTTTTACTTAGTTGCCTTGCATAAACATTTCACCTTTTAGTCAAAGTCTGCCTTCTCCAGGAAAATAAAGGACAATATACTTTCTATACATTCTTTACTACCATTCCCACATTCTGTGACAAGCATAGAAAATGCATCACCAGTATGTCTGCTGTGTTCTCAGCAGCTCGACAAATCCTTTTGGACAAGCCTCCCCCATTATCTATGCATTACATTGATGAAAAATGAACAGATGTACAGGTGTCTGCATTTGCAGGGAAAAAAAATAAAAGGCAGAAACAGTGTTGTCTAATGATAAACTGAGTTCTCATTTTCACTAGGGCAAATGATGCATACTAAACTGAAACTTGTGATAACCAGGTACTAATTAACCCTGTTAATCTGAGAGAAATACATGGTACATTTTAAAGCATAGCAAAAACTCTTATACTGCATCCATCCAAAGCTACTTTTAATTTATTCAGTAGGATGCCATGGTTAATAAATAACAAATTATTTTTTAATATCCTATACCTTTGAGATGTGCCTAAAGTCTCAGAAGAGATATTCGCCTGATAATAAAAAGTTCATGGTTTATTCAACCACAGCTGCTGTTGTAAACCCTAGGTTGTCATCTATTTTCCAGCTCTTGAAAAAGATATATAATCTGATTTTAAATGCAACATGTATTTAGCCCTCAGATCTGTAGCAAAAACAGTTACATTGAGACTTAGTAAAGAGAAAATGAAGGGGGAAAATATCTTTGTGATAATAAAGAAACAAAACAAAAATAACTCGACTTATTTTCTTTTTAAACACCTCTTCTAAAATCTTCAGTAAAAAAGAAAAAGAAAAAAAAATCATCCTGTTTTCTTTTTTCCCTAGTTAGAATTACTTTTTTTTTTTTGGCAATCAAGAGCAGGCAAATAAAATCAGAAAGGCCTAGACCATGCACACATGCAATTATACTTCTCATCATTCAGCTGGATTGGATAAGGATACCCTTTTCTTCAAATAACAGTCCTATATTTTAAAATTTTAGAAACTGACACTATATTGTGTCTTTTCTCTAAAATATCCACACCTCAGTTACTTATATCTACCAAAGTATCTAATTTTTCCTGAGAACTAGATGTTATTTCCAGATGTTTTCCCATCTGCAACCATTGCACAAATCTGCTACTGGCAAATCCATCTCCATACTCCATGAACCTCTAAGTCCATGCCTAAGACACGTTTGCAACTAGTCCCAGAGTTTTCCTATCACTATAATGGTTTCCTTGCTGTAACAAACCAGATTTATGTTAATATTGTTATATATCTGACTCCAAACTAAATCCATCCTGTTCTCACACACACATGGGTGGTGAAACACTGGCACAGGTTGCCCAGATAGATGGTACATGCCCCATCCATGGAGACATTCAAGGCCAGGCTGGATGGGTATCGAAGCAACCTGATCTAGTTACCTATTTCCCTGCTCATTGCTTGGTGGTTGGACTAGATGACCTTTAAAGGTCCCTTCCAACCCAAACTATTATATGATTCTATGAGACATGAAAGTGAATTCTACTTCTGGTATAGAATCAGTTTCATAGTGGTTTCTCCAGGATTCAAAGCATATTGAGACATTACACGAATAGTTTATTTTACTTATTGCTTTAAAGTAGTGAAGAACATGTTTAAGAAGGATTTTCTGCCCCCTCTAAGCAATGGAGAGATGTGCTCAAAATCTCAATGATCTGGAATACATATTGGCATTCATTAGAAAAATAGAAAAGGATTTCCATTATTTCAACAGGTTTTTCTATTTTTAAGCAAGAATTAAACCTCCATCATCTTCTCCGATGCTTTTGGAGAATTTTAATCGTATGTTAAGGAGTAAAGAGATACACTCTAAGACCATTTTAAGAGGTCAGCATTTCTTAAACCCAGAAGGAAAGATTCAGTTGGAGAAAAAAAGATACATTGTCTGAAATAATAAATGTTTGTGCATGACTAATGTTATAGGTCAATATTTGGAACATTTGGAACCAGCAAAATAAGCAACCTACTATGAGCAGCAACTATAGTACTTATGCATATCCATCACTGTGTACTGCATGCCAAATAATTTATCATTCTTTGAAGTTTTGGCCCAATGGTTTTAAAAGACCAGACATAGTAATTTAAAAATAATAAACTTTTATATATTTATTGACCAATTTATTGCATTAAGACAGGCTGCCCAGGGAGGCTGTGGAGTCACCTTCTCTGGAGGCATTCAAAACCTGCCTGGACACATTCCTGTGTAACCTCATCTGGGTGTTCCTGCTCCAGCAGGGGGATTGGACTAGATGATCTTTCGAGGTCCCTTCCTATCCCTAACATTCTGTGATTCTGTGAAGACATTCTGTTGAGTCTAAGTACATGAAAATTGTAACATGCACCAGTAAGTTCCTTTTTACAGGAGGCAATATGTTGTCCTGAAACACTGCCTAACATCTGGAAATGTGCTTACAGATTGTTCTTTGCGTGGAAGCCCCTTTCCTAGTGACACCGCACCATGGACAGCCTCCAGCTCACCAAAGCCCTGCCCTGCCCATCCACCCACAGGCCACGTCCCAGCCTGGCCTTAGCTTGTCCCTGTCCCCAGGGAGGCATCCAATGCCTGGGGCTGCCTCAGTGTCCCCTGACTGCCTCACTCCTGGCTGTGGTGGTGGGACAGGCCCTGGCTGCCTAGCTTTGCCCTGACATCCCATGGGAACCACAACAGGGACCCCTACTGCTCCCGGCAACTTCGCAAGCAGCCAGCACACAAGGCACCTTATAGAATAATAATTACCCTGACAGAGGGTAATTTGCATTTCAGACTAAATATTTAAATTACAGGATGCATAAACTGTCAAAACAGATCTAAATATGTGCAGAATGTTGATGTTTGTCTTTAAAAAGAATAAATGCCTAGAAAGTCATCATATCAAAACTTCCTCGAAACACACTTTTTTATTAATATAACTAGATATGCTGCTATGGAAAAGCTGCATGAACACTCACAGTTACTGTCAAATTTAGTTTGGGTTCAGTAGGAAAATACATGAATTAAATAAAAGTATTTTCACAAGAAGAATAAAAACTTGTTTAAACGTCCTTTCCATGTGTACCACAAGCTACAAATGAATAATTTTCATCTATATCCCTACTTACTCACCCTAAATCAAACCTCAGATCCATGCATGTGGGTAACTCACTTCCTTCTTCAGGCCAACAGAAATTTGATAGACACCAAAACTTTCTCTTCGGATATGCACAGTCACACTTCTGCATCTTCCTGTGCATCCCTGAAAGTGTTGTGGTTTAATTAACAGTCATTATTTGAGCATGTTTGGCTTCTGTGGAGCACTAGTTCACTAAACAAATAAGTTACTGTGTTTTGTATTCATTTTCAAGAGGTAGAGGTTCAATAGGCTGAAAGAGTAATACACAGTATACATAATAATTTGTCACTATGATTTTAAATTAGATTCTTGCATTTAAGCTTTTAAAAAGTCATGTAAATCTTCCAGGTAAACTGTCCACTTTCCAAAGTCACTAGAGATTCTAGTTATGTTGCAGTACTATGAAATTCAGATCAGTAACATAGGAGCTCAGATAAGAATATATATTAAAATAATAGAATGCACTCATGAAAAACTAAACTGCCACTTTCCTTTACCTGTTTAAAATAAGGATATTTTCAGAAACTTTTTGAACTATTTTATCAACCATTAAAGAATTAGATAGTGTGGTGCTGGCTCCTCATGTTGTTCAATGAAGGAAATTATGACATTTTAGTTACAGTATTTTCTTCAGATTGTTAACAAATGTTTATCAAAGTTTCTGATTAAAATACATGTGTCTTTCACTCATTGGTTTCAGTTACTTCACAAGTATTTGTCATCAAATTACTTTTTTATCCTTATTTGGATAAATTAAGCAGATTGTTTTATTGTCTGTATGAAGCAGGTTTTCTTGTGTCTAGAACTTCTCATAGTTCTTTTCTGAATCCATAAGTATTTCCAGTATTTTTCACATGTATGGGCAGAATATGTTAATCAGGACTAGAGACAGAGATAAGGACACCTTCCTTGTTGTTTGTTTGTTTGTTTGTTTCTCCAATATTATGTTCTTGCACATTTCTATTTTACTTAGAGCAACTGAATAAGAACTCTTTTTGAATTGTTTATTGAGAATGTTCACAATCCAACAGATAGTTTTCTATTTTGCAAATGTGATCATCATTCTTAGTTTGGATCTTAGAAACTGTAGGTCAATTTCTGTGTTAAGTCACATTTTAGAAGGTTAGATTAGGTGAACATAATGCTTCAGCTTTCCTCTAAACCTGTGAATGAAGACAACAGAGGAGTCACAGATAAAGAGGATGTGCTATGATTGAAGCACACATACCCATCTAAGCATATAGCAAGAAGTAATACACTTCTTGTTGTATGAAATAATACAAATATGTTGTAGAGCTTCTACAGGAGACCTTAATGAATCCTGTTCCAAAGATCACTTCAGCAAAAACATCAGTACTGGGGTCATCACGTTGGGATTATAATCTGTATGTAATTCATTATTAGAATTCTGATAACCTCGGTCCTTCAACTAATCATATGTGGAAGCCTATTACCTTCAGTAGATTTCAGTATATGCACAGAATCAGGACATAAAATGTTAAAGTTAGCCGTGATCAGTTGATACATTAGAAATGCAGCCACTCAACAGTCTCTGAAGTGTCAAAGAAATCTGTGTTTCATAGGTTTCCTATTATTCTTCCTTCTGTAGAGAATAACAAGGGATGCAACAATCAAACCAGTCACACTCTTCTGTAAAAAAGATGTACCTCCTGATTGATTCTACTCTTCTCAACCTCCCGAAAGAACTGTGGCCTTAGATGTCCTGCAAGTTTGAAATCAATACTGAAGCTTAGTGCCCATAAATATTAGTTCTTATCTCTTGCTTCTCCAGTTTTGATTACATGACAGTATTGTACAAGACATCTTTTCTAGTGTCAGTACATACATATAGCTGATTTTAGTGATAGCTTTTGCCTTTTTTTTCTCAGAAGGGCTACTCTGCTCTTTTCACACTTTTTTCCTAAAGCACTCTGGATTATCCTCCTGTTGTATACATTATCTCCCTCATTTTTCTGATTAGTATTTTTTATATATATTTTATCTCACTTTTCTTCCTTCAAAATTTTTTCCTTTTTTTTTTTTAATTACTGAGCAACACGTTTACTTTCAAGTAATGTCTTGGGGTTTTTTGTTGTTGTTTGTTTGGGTTTTTTGTTTTGTTTTGGGTTTCTTTATTGTTTTTATTATTTTTTAATATTTTTATTATTTTTATTCCTCTGGAACTATAGATTCACTGTATTTTGGGGGAAAAAAATGAAATTTGATTGTTTGTTTTACAATTATCTTTTTCTGGCTGGAAGTTATTAATAAATGCAAAAGAAAAAAATCAAAGCTCAAATTACCCCTTACATACCCACCATATTTTTTCCCCTGATATACAGATGTATTTTTGCTGTTTTGTTTTAAAATGAACTAGTCTCCATGTCATAGTCCATATTAATCAGTATAAAATTCCATTCTTTGTCTTTATTAAATCTTTACTGTCTTTTTTTTTCAGGATTTCTCTGCTTCATGAATATCAAAAGAACATTTTTCTTGTTTTTATATTCTTTATTGTGATCGGTAAGCTTTCTTACTGTTTAGCTTTTGATCTGCATTAATTTCTCAAAACTTTAGGGACTTAGGGGTTCCCTGTATTAAAGCCATAACGTTACTGAGTGGAGGATTGACTTTATAGCCAGTGGAGAGGGAGAAAGGGAAGGAGAACTAAGATGGGCCCTGTTCATAGGCTGAATAGCCTATGTATCTGTGTCTCTGCTATATGTGGTGGGTTGACTTTGGCTGGACACCAGGTACCCACCAAGCTGATCGATCACTCCCCCTCCTCAAGCGGACAGGAGGAGAAGAAAACAAAAAAGGCTCATGGGTTGAGGTAAGGACCAGGAGATCACTCACCAATTACCATCACTGAAAAAAAAAAAAAAAAACAAAAACTAAAAACAACAGACTGGACTCAGGGAAATTCATTTAATCCATTGCCAATCAAATCAGAGTAGGGTAATGAGAAATAGAACCAAATCTTAAAATCACCTTCCCCACACTTCTATCTCCTTCCCAGGCTTAACTTTACTCCCAACTTCTCTATGTCCTCCTCACATTGGTACAGGGGTATGGGGAATAGGGGTTGTAGCTAGTTCATCATGAGTTGTCTCTACCACTCCTTCTTCCTCAGGGGCAGGACTCCTCCTCACACTTTGACCCTGCTCCAGCATGGGGTCCCTCCCACGAGAGACAGTCCTCCATGAACTTCTCCAGCACGGGTCCTCCCCAGTTCTTCACAAACTGCTTCAGCCTGGTTCCCTTTCAAGGGGTACAGTCCTTCAGGAAAAGACTGTTCCAACATAGGTCACCCAGAGGATCACAAGTTCTGCCACCATTGCTGATGGGCTTGGCTTTGCTTAGCAGCCGGTCCATCTCAGAGCTGGCTGGTGTTTGCTCTATTGGACATAGGAGAAGCTTCTAGCAGCTTCTTACAGCAGCCACTCCTGCAGCCCCACCACTGCCAAAACCCTGCCATGCAAACCCAATACACTATGTAGAAAAAACAGAGAGCTTAACTAGAATGATAATTTGGGTACATCATCTAGATGCCTAAATTTAGATGGGCTAAAGGTTGGTCAACATAATTACTTTTACATGAAAATTGTACTCATAATAAAATTGTTAATGGTAAAACTAAAGAGTGTCGACATTTACTTCCAAATTGCATGAAAGAAAAAAGCTATGGTCCTTGCATAGAAATTCATTTTTCAATCATTTTTATCAAAACATACTATTAGAATAATGATTCTCATAACCTGAAGGAAGAGATAATTAACATTCATCTGACTTATCATTAAAACTTTCTTTGATCTTCTTGAATAACAATTCTTAAATGCCATTGGATGTAGTATTTATAGTGAAATGTGCACATGTTACTATGCCTGGGTATTTTTCCAGACATTATAGACCATGTAGAGAGGATCTATCTACAATTACAATTGTAAATGTAAAAGAGAGCACCAGTCTGCTTTATTACCACTGGCAAGGTCTCCTTTTTTCTACATATGTAATCAATGCGAAATAGTCAACTTCCTTTCTTTCTTTTTAGATTGGTTACTGTCTTACCATATCTGGTATCTTTATGCTATATAATTTCCTTAGCATTGGTGAGGTTACAGCTGGTTAGCACCTGCAGAAATGATTAAAGAAACAAGACGCAAAGACATAAAAGCCTTTCTAATTTGTAGGGTATTAGGTGGTGGTGTGAGATACTTTTGTTGTTTAATCATTGAGACCTTAAAGCCAACAGTTATTACAGTATTTAATTATTCATTTTATTGCACAAATAGACAAACACTGATCTCAGTAAGAAAGAATTCCTCCTGAGGCTTCTTCAATTATTTGACATAAGAATTTTACCATGTGCCTAATAGTTCTCATCTCTAGACTTTTAAACCATCTGGCTAATAAACTCTGTGAGATGCGATAGCCCAGGAAGAACAAGGAAAAACACACTGCTCTCTGTTGCCAAAGAAAACTGTATAGTGAAAATTTCTATTTTCATTCTGGTCTGAAAAAAAATGTCCAAGCAGACCCCTGTCAAATAGAAAGTTTCATTTTCATTCCATTTGAATTAAATGCAGAAAATAAATTCTTAATTAAATTGGTGGGTGCCCATAGTATGGTTTCCATCAGTTTAATTAAACTAGTTTTAAAACCATCTACAAGAAACCAGTGTAATTTATATGTGAAACAAAGTTTCATGGTGTACCACTTCTGAATTAAAATGTTATGCTCTTTCCCAGCTTCTCCTTCCAATAATAACAAATAGCAAAGCCTTTCAATAATATCCAAAATAATTTTTAAAATTCAATTTAATTTATAAAAATTGAAGTTCAGCAGTATTTTATACAAATAGAAGAGTAGTGATGATAATACCTAGGCAAAAATAAGATGTTGTCAAAATCAATAGAAAATAATATGTGCATAATTAGAAATCCTCACCTCCTTGTGAGATTTCAGAATACGTAAGGCTGTAAAAATAAGTACAAAGGGAGATAAAAGCATTACTGTAAGAAATTAAAGTATTCCCTGTCTGTTCAAATGACATTAAGAAATCCTTTCTCTTGTAATCCCCCGGATTTCAGAAGCCTATGGAATACTGGGGAGAAGTTAACACAGAGCACCAAAACTGCACAAATAAACATACAGCAGCAGAGTGAAAACCAAGAATGGGTAAAAGAGGTGAGCTCTTAACTTTATGGTCATCTGCATCCCACCCTTTTCCACCTTTTCCTCCTTTCTCTGGAAAATTGACTCTCCCTTGTTAGTCTGTTTTCTTCTATTTGTTTCCTCTCTAATGCCTGTATAAGATGTTTCTCCGCACTTAGGTTTTGTTTGGCACTTATTTTGGCCAGGCTTTCTGTCCAGTCTGTAGCACACAGTTTCTTAAGGGTTTCACTTCAACACCCAAATTTATTTACATGGATTTGTACTCCTTTGGTTCATATCCATAGAGATATTACTGTCATCCAGAACAAGAAACAAAAGGAAATTCCATAGAAAAAATGAAATGGTCTCGTGTAACTTTGACCCCAGATTATACAGAAACAAGAAAAAGTCTCACTGCTGCAAAATGTCTGAGGGAAAATTAAGTACAACTAATCCTTGATTATGTAATGTCTTTCATTAAGAATCTCATGTGTGTTATGTATTCTAATTTAAGTGTATATATTTGCAAATATATTAATCAATACAGAAGAAATTTTTAAGGAACAGAAAATAAAACTTGCACCTCCATGGAGCCGTGAATAACACCAAGTATTTCCAAAATTCTTTATGTTACTGTGTTTAAAACATACTGAGAAGTTTTAGGCTCATTTATTATTTAAAAAAAATAAAACAACTTCATTGATTTGAGCTTACTGATACTCTCAAAAGGAAAATTACTTTTCAGTAATCATCTTGGAAGTATTTCATTGTAACTGACAATGTTATTGCTAGAATGTTGTACCTTGCTCTAAGATAACTTCTTTAATAGTCATCTTAAAAGCATGTTTCCATGGCTTCCATTTCCCCAAAATAAAAGCAGCTACTCAAATAGCATTCAAAGAGCACCCTCTCTCAAAAATAATTGCTGATATGGAAAATTGCTTTGAACAGTTCTAAGCTTCATACTGCCAATAAATTCACAAGTTTTATCACATTTAATTTTATATTTACTGGTTGTTTTTTTGTTTTTTTGTTTTTTGGTTTTTGTTTTTTTTTTTCCTGTAGGCTTACACAAAATCTCAAGAAAAATCAATGGAATGAAATCATCTTGAAGATACAGACAGACAGCTTCCATTGCAGTAAAAAAGTCATGTATGCATACCTGAGAGCAGAACATGGTTCACTGAAAAAAAACCCACCAACATTATGAATTTTCATAAATAACGGAAAGTAAAGCAGAAGCTCTCATTCTTTTTCCATATTCCACTCATTAAAATAATGTTCTAAACAAGAGTGTAGAACTGTGATGAAATTAGCATTTCACAGTAAATATCATATCATTATATGCTTCCCTAAGCATCTGTTGCTGGTCTGTGCTGGAGATCCAGGCAATCTAAACATTTGGTCTGAACCAGTAAAGTCATTCTATTATTCTTGTGGTTAAGTACTCAGAAGTCAAGAAGCACAGTGTGTTTATTGTTCCACCAACTTCATATGAGAATGGTTGAAATAGAAGAGTGCGTTGGCAGATGTTATTATACAGGATTGAGGAGGGAATTCAGGAGGAAACTAAGGACTATTCAATTGCATCTAGAAGGCAGATAGAACATTGCATATGAAGCTGGGCAGAATGGCTTGGATGAAAATGATGTCTGCTACTTACTACTTCTGTTGACAACAGATGAATTCTGCTATGGTGTGGAATTTTATTGCTCTCAGACACAGACTATACAAAGCAAATAGGATTATTTTAAAATTGTTTTAATTTCTGACTGACTCTCTCATTTCATCTACCTGTTCCTTACCTTTTGTAGTATTTAAGTATGGATCTGCTTCCAGAGATTTGGTGTACTTTTCCACAACATTATTCTCCTGCTCTATAATTAACCTTTTGTTTAGCAATAACAATTATAATTAAATTAGCATGCTGAACTAGATAAAATTTCATGCTAAACCTGCAGCTGTTGACTTCATTTCAGTTTGAATATAGACAAGGTACTGAAATAGATTTTCTCCACTATCATCTCATTAAAATAATTATAGGAATCTTTTTAAAAGTACAATCTTAATGAACTTAAATTAACTTTTAATTTAAACAACTGATCTTGTCATTAATACATTACAGATGTTGTGTCTCACCATGAGACATCAAACATCTAAGGAATTACATGGAAAACAGTTTTAATTAATTCCCTCATTCTGGGATGATATTCAATTGATTTTGCTTTAAAACACCTATAAAATACACTATTTGTTTAGTGTCTAATCCCTTATAATTTCTTATTGTTATTTCTTTTTCCCTTGTAGCCTTCTTAACACTCGCCATTTTTACTGAACTGTTCAAATGTCTCTTATGACAACTGTCTCATAGCTGTCCAGCAAGTTTATCAGATGAATATTCTCTTCTGCTGCATTAGATAACAGTTCTTACTTCCTACAAGAGTTTTTGGTTCAAATCTTTTCTTTTATATCACCTCAGCTGTCATTCACAGCTTTCATCCTCCAGAGTCATCTGCTTCTATGTACATGTTTTTTCCCATTCTAGTTCTGCAAATGTAATACATGGTTTGAATGAACCCATTAATTCATTCTCAACTTTTTTAAACACAGTTTTATATCCCACCCACAGGGGGATACTATAATCCCTTCCAGCATCGGTCTGGCTGTGACATAGCAAGAAACTAATATGTGGGCTTACTGCTAATTACTATATTGTATATTCCCAAAATGGAACTTTCTTCTGGTGTGTAATAATGTCAGCTTTCCAGTTCTCCAAGACAACCCAAATCATCCTGCAGTTACCCAGTTTGTTCTTCTTGTCATGATAAATTTTTTACATTTAAGTTTCCTGTTTAGCTGAGACCAATCCTCATTTACTGACACAAAGAATGGAATTAATCTGACTAAATAGTAAGAAACATGTTCTGAGAGGGTGATTCACCTCATATTAGTATAGAAATCTGGCATAGGTTAGATGACTCATATTCTGTTTCTCCCATGCAATACAAAGCAACAATACATGTTACTTGAATTACTTGAAAGTAGTCTGCTTTCGCTGATTCCACAGTAGTATTTATCTACTGGAAATTTTTCTACTGTGTGGTAGGTCTACCACAGCCAGCAGCTAAACACCCACACAGCTGCTTGCTCAGTCCCCAACACACCTCCAGTGGGATAAAAGAGGGATAAGAACCTACCTGTTCAACAAATAGCCAAAACACTGGTGTATTATAAGCCTATTTTAGTCAGAAATCCAAAACACATCACCATACTGGCTCCTCTAACGAAAGTTAATTCCATCCCAGACAGACCCAGTACACACAGTTATCACCAAAGAAAAAAATACTTCGGCTCTTATTTCCAGTCAAAGTTGTCTGAACTGTAGAAATCATGAAGGAAAATATTACCCTACAAATTAAATTTCTCTGTCTATGGAGAAGATAAGGAACAACTTTTGTCCTACTTCATATTGTATGTCCTCTCCCACACAAAGCATCTTAGTTTGTGCCCTTCCTTCTGCTAGCAAAAACTAGTTTTAAGCAAAGCAACTTCTATTCTCATCTCATCCACCCTGTCAAAGGCAGTAATGACCAGCCAGTATTCATAATGAAAACAAAAACAAATATAAGCAGTCTTTATAGAGTTCTCTTTAACTCAGCTACTAACCAGGTACAATTTTATAATTGAGTTATAAATCTTAGAAATTAAAAGTAGACATAACAGCTCCCTATAGGTAAAACTTGTCAGACTTGTGCTTCTTCTCTCTATTTACTGTGCACTGTTCTATGAAGTTGCTTACTAAAACATCTCTGCTGCAGAAACTAAACTAAAGGTGCCTTTCTAGCAGATTTTTCCATCTCCGCAAAAGTTTCCTATCTGCCTTCTTTGGTTGTAAGTTACCCCTTTATAAAAAAAAAAAAAAAAAAAAAAAAATGCCTATGTTACTACATGCCTTATTTTTAGACATCTAGTTGTTTAGCGGAGTTTGATTTTATACATCCAGGCTAAGCATTCAGGCTATATCCAATGCATAAAAAGAGTTAGATGGTCAAGTAGTAATGGAATTAATCTGCCTTATGCCCAAACTACCCACCCATTATAATCACTGGAGAGAAAGAGACAGGTTCAGAGGCTAATTCACCTGTCATGTCTCAATTTAATGTCTTATGAGGAGATGAACAGATGAATCACACCCTAGAGATGACGATGTCTCTTTTGAATACAAAGATTGACTGGCATGACCAGCTAACTTTTAGACATCAGATCAGAACAGAGTACTCTTGGGCTGATATCTCACCCATATCTTACAATATGCTCTGTCTATACTCAGAAATCACAGCTTTAGGAGCAGAACAGCAATTGTTATGTCAATCCCTTCTTCTAAAAGGTGACTTGTGACTTCCAAAATATTGCAGGAGCTGCTAGAAGCAAGATCTTATTTCCATTCCTTAGTCCTAAAATATATTCTTGTATTTTCATTTATGTACACACATATAGTGATCTCTGACTAAGTATATAATCTACCATAAAAACAAGGACTTGAACATGGACATTGCACTCTAATTGTTTTATGAAAATCCTTCATGAAAAGTAAAATAACCTTGCCAAGATAAATCACAATAGATTTATAACAGAATAAATTGTGATGTAACAGGGTACTCTACTGGATAAGGTCAGTTCAACCAGACATAGCTGAAACAGGTAACTGGACTGCAGGCTCTGCAATTTTAAGTCCAAGTATTCCTTTAGCTGTGGCACATTTTGTACCAAACTGATCAGTGGGCCAGAACAAAGCACAAATCTGAATGTGAAAAATACCATGTTGGATGTTTCTGCAGTTGTTCCTATTATTGGAGTCTCCACTTGGCTCTTTTTACTGTCTCTCTTTCATCAAAAGCCTGGTTTATTAGCATTTGAGAATACAGGACAGATCTAACTTGGCAGATAAGATATGCAAAGGAGCAGGCTGTAGATATTACAGTAGAGGGAGACCTATTCTGCAATAATAGAAGTAAAATGTTTCTGCATGCTGAGATTCTGATATTAAAGATCTCTCTGTCCTGTAACAATACACATTCTCAGAGCCTGTCAGCACCTAGTGTTGGTTGGGATGCAGGAGTCAGCAGCTTTGGATTGGGAATAAATGTAGAGACAGTCAGATGTTTAAATTTCATGCAAGTCCCCATGTCGATCTAGCCAGTAGGCAAGTTTTAATATTTAATACATAGAGGCAATTTGCTTTGGTCTGTATTGACTAACAGTTTATCCATTTCCATCTAAAATACTTCACAGAAGGACTAATTCCTTTTGAAGACAAGCACAAGTAACGGTTCTGCCAAATGTTGATCGACAGCCAAGCTGTCTGGGGTCAGTTTCTGTGCACTCTTTCTAAAAACATTTAAGCAACTCCAGCCTCCCCCTAGACACCCACGAAATTAGCAACATGAATACCAAGTTATGTTAGCACAGAAAAATTGATTGGGAATTAGAGTTCACATATCAAACACTTAAAGTAACTGGTTCCGCTCCTGGTTAGTGCCATATTCTGCTTCAGACCAAAAGCCGCTGCTGGAGCAGCACCACATTCTCCCTGCCTTGATCCTTTCCTTCCTCACTTGAGGGACTCATTGTACTTGGAGTATAAGGAGGGACTGTTCATCTTTGTATTCAGAGACATCATCGACAAGTCTTCCCTCCCCAAGACAAGCCCTTACTTTCTAGACATCACACCACGTGATTTACGCATATCTTAGTGAAAAATATTAATATACACTTTGAAATACTTCATGCTTTTGGTTAATCTGTTCATTAATACATTTTAAATGTCATCCTTATTAAATATTATTTAGGATTGTACAGTGGTCCTGCAGCTCCAGTGACTTGGTGTAATTATTCCCAATTTACTTCAGAATGATTGAAATGGAGGTCAGTCTAGGACACCAGAAGTTTCAAAGGCCAGGACGACAAAACCACATTGTTGGCAAGTTCTGCAGAAAACAAATGAGCAACACTGTTTAGGGGAAATTCCCTTACTAGCTACTTTTAAGAATAATTATATAATATAGATAATTAGGAGTGTTCTTTGTATAAATACTTGAGTTTAAAATAGCATTTCACACTAATTATTTGCAGTTCAAGCCAAAAACCATTATAGAAAAGAAACTTAGCTTTTTAGCTAGTATAAGTCATCATGGTGCATTAACGTCAGTACAGATAACTCCGTATAGCTTGCCAGATATTTACCAGCTAAGAATTTTAATTTGTTTTTTCTCCCTTCCCTGGAATGGATTGGTGGTTTAGATACACTTGGGGTCACTGCCTAGCATTGCCTTGTTTTCTCTCTGAAGATGAGTTGCACTGTACAATGAAATTATGCTGATAAAAATGTGACATCAGATAGCTCTTGGGGAAATTGCTTTGTCATGTCACCCAGATTTAATTATGTAAAACTTAGCTGACATTGAATGTCATTCATTTATTTCTAAGATTAGAATTCCCTGTGACTTGATACTGAAAAACTAGGAAGTCATCTTATACTTGATTATGAGAAAGCGTTTTATTTTTCAATGTAATTAACTGAATAATGAAAAAGATACAAATCAATTCCTTGGTGGAGTGTTTTTCCAGGTCTCTCAGACCTGGTTTTGCAGTACATGTTACCTCTTCTGGTTTTTCATTATTTAGATAGTACATACAACATCTACAGAGATAAGTGGTTAGTGTCCTTTTTTTGCCCTTAAGAAAAAGGTATAGCACTGAGAACATGATAGCTACACACACAAACACACAGAAACACACACACACAGAAACACACACACACACAGTATATCACTGAGAACATGATAGCTACAGACACACGCACAAACACACACACACACACAAAATTCCTTGTACATTGGTGGGTTCTGAGCTTACTTCTGCTATACAGGGACAAGATCTCAAAAGTGCAATGTGTAATTCTCTGAAAATATCAGCCTAGTGTTCAGTAGTAACCAGAAATTCAACTGAATTTTAAGAGTTTCTAGGAAAAACGAGAGTTAAAAAAAACGCCACTGCAAATTCACACTGCATGTGGATTTTTAATACTTTGTACAGCTCTTGTTGTTCTATTTTAAAAAGCATGCAACAGAACAGAGAAATCTCCAAAGAGAAGTAGAGGAATCATCAAAGAATTTGGAGGAACTCTGAACTAATAATCTTTCCATTGGAAAAAAAAAAAAAGCAGAGGCAGCGAAAGAAGGATGATGATGACGATGATGATAATGATGATGGAATCTGTGAATTCATGAATGGTACAAAGAAGGTGAATAGTGAGTGTCTGTTCATTGTCTTTACTTTTCAAGAACTAGAGGTACCTTTTACCTGCCTTTATGTTTTGACCTTGTGCAGGACTTGTGCCTTTCCACGTAAGAAAAGAGAAGAAAAACACAGGAAAAAAAAGTTAAAGAAAGCGATCTTAATTTCTATCTTGTATACTCTAGACAGAATTAATTTTCACACTAGCCTAATAAATAATGAAATTTGACTTATTTGAGAGATATACTTCCTGAGTTCTTTCAAACACCTGTGAAAGTCTGATCTTTTCATAAGAGCCTGTGGAATACAGAGCAGATATTTCAGATACTGCAGGGAATATGGAGATCTCATATGTTGGAATTAAATTTTGGTAGAAAATATTTGCAAGACCTTTCTTGTCTACAATCTGTTCCTCCATTTCTGAAGGAAAACATATTGTTCTCTTTTGGTCAAACATTGCAAACATGACAAATGTTCATAATACATGAGTTGGCATAAGGTGACAGAAGTTAGGGCATATTAGAGGAATAGTAAGGGAAGAACACCCTGGAAGAGTAAACTCTGGAAAACAGATAATAGGATTCTAAGTGGTTTGCCTACAAAAAAAAAAAAAAAAATAGTTTTCTTTTACTAATCCTCTAAAAGCAGTTCCTAGTGTCATGATGGTTGTTCCAGCTTAGTCTTCCACACTACTAGGCCAGATACCAAGATAGTTGCTTAAATCACACTATGTAACAGCTTCAGCTTCCATACTGATATGTTTTGTGCTGTTTGACTACTATATGAGCTGTGAGGCCTTTTAAGAAATACTTTTTTTATTATTATTTATGTATTTTCAATGTGAAAAAAAATAATGAAATAAGATTTACCAACCTAAGTCATTAAAATGAATGGTGTCTGCCATAAGCTACTGTAGTTGGTAGACTGATAATTCAGTAACAGCCATTCTCTTTAACATCAAAACTGCAATCTAAACATTTAGCAGAGGGGTTCTATTACAGGAACATATTCAAACACCTGTGTTTCTTTGTCAGAGTAAATTGTCTATACTTGGTATCCCAGGGTCTTCACATAAATAAAGTTCCTATAAAGTCAAATGGATATTTAATATAATATTTTTAAGATTATACCCTTCTCATTTTTCATTATATTTTAAAAATATTATTATGGGAATCAGTTCTTGTATTTAAGTTAAATATGATCATTCTACTTAGCTATTTCCTTCATTATATTACAACTTTTTCTGGAGCATAGACAATTAATTATTAAGAATTACATGTAAATGATGTGTATCTATCCATTTACAAAATGTGGTGCAACAACTTTCTAAAAAAATGTGCCCATACACTTACAGGAATTTGCCTCCTTTTGTCACTCTTGACATTATATTTTTTGTTACTTTTAAAACCTATGTGAATTTAGTAGCTTCACGGTCACATATTACTGGCTTAAGACTTGCCAAAGTAGGTGGCTGTTCTGCTTTCCTTTCAAATTTTGCTGATACTAGTCCATTCAAAATGGCAATGCCAGAGGCTTGTTTATATGCTCAGACTCCAGGCTGTCCTCTCTACTTAAAAATGAAACCAAGTCAGAGATTTAGACATGTGCATAACAATGAATCCTATTGACTTTATGTACTTCTTGAAGTTAAATGCATAATTGGGAGGAATGAGCCATGTGTCAGTTTAAATAATTTTATTAATCAAACTTATAGGACAAGTTGTGCTATGCGGTTATGAAGATAAGTTCTGCAAGTGTGTTAAGTTTCTCTGTAACTGAATGGAAGCATGCTGGCTTTCTGCTCTTCCCACATTCTTTGTAGGTTTAAATGGCTTATGCCAATAACATTCAAAAGCTGGATGAGCCCTTTGATCTGTTCTGGGATGCTCCAGTGACTCTCCTGACTCCAGGTAGGGCACATGCTGTAGAAAGTTCATCCCACACACTGCTTCAAAAAGGGCAGCTGGGAGAAGACTTGTCCAGTTTTGATTCCCTCTACCCTCAATAGTTCTCCAACGCTACTCCAAAAAGCTTTATACCTGCAAACAGCCTGCGTGCTGTAATGGCAGACCAGATAGCAATGTTTAGTAATTGAATCCAGCCCATCTTAATTTCTTGAGTGGATTTCAGTTCACTTAAATGTAGGTCACTATGTTTTTATTATACTTAGTGAAAATCTAATAAGAACAGTATGTGGAATTTGGGTATATTTATCATACACCAAGACAGACTTACATTATCTGATTTTTTTTTAATCTGAATATCCTTCTGGACTCATGATTGTATTGATCAGGGTCTTATTACTGTTTTCTAAATATGGGAGTTTAACATCATATGAAATACTTTAAGATATCGAAAACATCTGCCTGGGGCTGACTGGCATAAGATGGGACCTACAGAAAACCTATGCCTGTGGGTGGGCCCAGTTCAGTGGGGCCCATGTTTGGGCAGGGCAGGACTTTGTGGAGATGGAGACCAGCCCTGCTAGGGCATCACTGGGACAGAGGCTGATGGCTCTGAGGGGATGACACGGATCCTGGACCATGGACAGGGTCGAGGGAACCCCAGCTGAGGATGGGCTGGGACAGTGAGGCCTGATGGAGCCCACCAAACTGAATCTTAATGATCAAGTGACGGTAAATTGAATTTCATGTTAGATGTTTCCCGTTGGATAACAGTCCAATTGATGAGAACTTCCTAAGTGTAAATAGTGGGTGTGGTATTTACACACATTTGAGTTTAGTTATTTCTTTTTTGCTCAAATGTATTAAGAAATCAGTTTAAGAACAGATCGAATGGAAAAACCTACAGGGTGAAAAGAGATAATAGCTCAAGGTTGTAATACTATGAGATTCCCAAAAGAAAACAAGAGAAAGAAATCAAAACATCTAATTCAAGAAAAACAGAGATGGCTAAAGAAAAAGAAACAATGAAATAAACCAGGGGAACAAGACCTCATACAGCTAATCCTGTACAAAAACATCAAGTTACAAGAGTCTTAATGTTTGACCACACATAAATAACTGAAATCTATATCTCAATCTAAAAAAACTGTAAGGTGTAAGTATTTCAGTAAGTAGAATTAAGAATATTAAGAAAAAAAATGTAAAACTGGAAAAAACTATATTATCCCATTTTAATATAACAGGTTCTCACATGGACTTTTCAATGTTCAAAACAAAAAGATTTGCTAATGTAGTATCGCACATGCCTAGATTCAGATGGTAAAATTTTAAAACACATATAGCCAAGATTTCCTACACACTTATTTTTCAACAGCATTAAAATCACTAAAAATTTCTAAGGGACCAAAAAAATTGATTTCAGACAAATCTACCTGGAAGCTCTCTTATATGAATAAGTATCTAACACAATAACAGACCCACAGTGTTAATAATTTTGCATTAGCACATTATTCAAATTCTAAAGACATTCTTGAGGTGCTGAATGAATTTTTCTGTGACACTCAAAAGAATAAATCTTGTTCAGACACCTACAGGCATGACATAGTTAAGCAAGAAGCAATGAATTGCAAATTTTACAGAAATACCCACTATGCATATCTGGAGATAATTTGTGGTTTATAGAATACATCAGATGAATTTGAAAGGATCTGGAAGCAATTTCTAAAACACACGTGAAGAGATTCATGTAATTCTTGATCCAACACTTAACTGCTAACATATGGCTTAACGACCTGTGCAACATATACAGGTGCTGACTGAGATAAAGCAATTTCTTTATTCTACATTCATTTATGACTTCCCATTTCTTTTAATTTTCAATGTGTACATGGAGACTTATTCATAACAGTAGTGGGTTAGTGGATTGCTAGACAAAAGGAATATGAGAAACCTTACTTTATAAATAGGAAGTTGAAAAATATTGACCTCAGTATGAACTATTACAACATCTGTGATTATTCTAGCTTTTTTCTAGTTACAGAACTATGATTTTTATGAGGACCCTTTGTTTCTGAAAATATAAATGTAAATTTTAAAATTGAACATTTTCTGTGAATCTTTTTGGTTGGGTTCATACAGTGGTGATTTAATTTATAATGTGTGTTTTCCACTAATTCTGGTACACTTTAGTGTATATAAGATTGTATATATCATACAATTTTTTTTTTTTTTTTTCATTCAGTGATACTCTTTCAGGTTACCTGAAGTTATTCTGACCTCTCAAAACCTTGGACAACAGATGTTGAACAGCTGATTTTCTAATTAAAAGTAATGCTGTTGACTTGAAAAAGAAAATAATGTAAATTTTGCAGAATTATATTTATATACACAGCATGCACAAAAGCACTATGTATTTCTGTTATTGTGTCGCAGTAGCGGCATAGTCTCTTCTCAGGGTGAACAGGAGAAGGGAACTGTAGTTTGCCTTAGTATTCCTTGCCCTTCTGTTGATCTTTTCTGTTAAAATTGCACAGGTTCTTAAAAATATAAGTTTACTTGTGTTTGTAAGAACCAATTTTTGTGAAATACAGCCATAATGACCTCTTCAAGCCTTATTCAGTAAGATGGAAGTTGTTCCAATGAATTATTCTAACCTATATATCCTGCTGTTTTCCAGGTGAAGACAAATGAAGTATGAAAGGTCTACTGTCTACCAAAACCTGCCTTTTCTTATAGTTACTCTTTTCATTTCAGTGAATTCCGTCAAACATAATCTATATTTTTTCCTATAATTAATGTTAAATTATTAAATATCACATTAATTTTTAAAAGGCAAAATAAGGGATGTAAAAGCTTAGTTTTCCTGACCTTGACTGTCCAATGGAAATTTCATATTGTGAATATTTTTGCTTATCTTTCTGCTATCTCTTTCATCAGAGTATAGCCTCTCCTGATTGTATCAGATTATCAAGTGATAGATTTTCATACCCCAGAAAACTTCTTTCCAGAAACAGCGTGAAGTTTACTTGGGAGCACAAGACCTTGGCTGTGCAATGGAGATTTCATATTGTCAATATTTTTGCTTACCTCTCTCCAGTCTCTTTCATCAACCTGAGTATAGTCTCTTCTGATTTTATCAGATTACCAAGTGATAGATTTTTATACCCCAGAAAATTTCTTCTCAGAAACAGCATAAAGTTTAGCAGGGAGCAGAAGTTCAGGGTCTGTTATCTCTTTGATAAAGCCTTCCTTGATCTGTTTAAAGTCATTCCTCCAGGTCTCTGTCCTGAGGTTAAGATCTGCAAACTAAAAAACTCATTTCACTGAAATGATTTATCTCTCACTTCTGACTGTCTGTAAATCCTCTTGAGACACTAGTATTGATTAGCATGCCAATAAGGATTTTACCTGACTATCATTCACAGTCTAAATGCCAATAATGGCATGTGAAAAGATATTACAGAATAGAATGGAATTTCTTCTATATTTAGACTTGTTTATGAGTGTGAGATATCTCATGAACTTGAATGCCAAATATTTGACATGTGAAACCAAAATCATTCAGCTAGCCAGTATAGTATGTCATCTTTAGTAGCATTTTCAGTCAGGACAGATGAATAATTGAGAGTGGGGTGGGTGGGGTACAGATACAGGATGTTAGGGCAGAAACAAATACAGCTGAAATTCTTTCAGTTTTCCTCTGAAACTGATTTTCAAAATCTGAGTGGAGCCTGGCATAGATCTTGCTATGACTCGGCTCCTCTTTAGTAAGCTAATAGGAATAATCTATACATCAGGGTTTTTTTCAGGTTTTACCTGATTTAAAGGATATTTCTTTCAGCACTTTTTCAGATTTCACACTTACTGTGTATCATATTTCCAGATGAGATTTTTCTTCAGTGATGACATTTTAGGGATTTCAGGGTCTCTGAAAAGTCAGACTAGAGTTGTAGACCTAAAACTGTCACAGATTTTTTTTGGGAACTGTCCTTAATCTTGTTCAACAGCTAATAAAGACATATAAACTAATGCCTTCAGTATCTTGTAACTATGTAACACAATTCACATATAGATTTCGGTATATAAAGTATACAAACACAATAAACTGACAGCAGAGTCTTCTGTTTCCCACCTTGATAATATGTAGTATTCACAACATATTAGAAATTTGTTGCAGCCCAGTCAATTACCAAGACTATTATCAACAAATTTTAACTGTAATGGGGATAGGAGATAGATCTACTTATTTATGCCAAACTGACATTCACAATGGAGCGATAATGTCACTTTTGAAAGATAAGAAGTACCAGTGAGTAATCTTTGAAGAGAGCTGCCAGAGCTAATATTTAGATTTAGTTCTGAGAATCTGTAGGAAGAAGTTTTTAATCTGTGCATACCACAATATATGAATTTTCAAATCCAGATCTTATTCAGTGAAACAGTACATAAGACAAATACTTTTTATGGGTTTTGTTTGTTTTTAAACAGGTAAGAGGGTGAGATATCAGTCTCAAGAAGTCTTTGTCATTGTTCTGACTACTTGCTAGTTGGATGAAACAAAAGAAGAGTTGATGTAAGGTTCAAATACCTATGAGATTGATTCTAAACTGCTGGTGCATAAAATGTAGAATAAACTATTGCTTTATTTCTGCTCAAGTCTGCCGCAAAATGTTATTTCAGGCTAAAATAGCAAAAAGAGGTACCTTCCATTCTTTAATGTAGAAAAAAGAATCTTAAAAACCAGGTTGCAAAGCATCTTTTCAGTGTACAGTATCCCACAGGAATCATTGAGCATCAATGTTTTCTTCTCTTATTAATCACCATGGACCATTTTGTGAGGAAGAAATGTAGCATGCTGCTCTGAAAGAGATGTTTCCCAGTGCCCAGTCTGAAATACAGGTTTTTAAATGTGTAGATGGATGCTATGGAGTACATCTAAACATCAAGATTTCCCAGGGACTTTGTAAGCCAAATGAAAAGCTGTGAGCTTTTTTTTACTATTTTCTTAAAGAAAAATAATATTTCTGGGGATTTCTTTTCTTCCTTTTAAACTGTCAGCTCTGGCAATTTGTTCTGGTCTATGAAGTTAAGATGGGTTAATTGTCTTATAAATAACACTGCCATTCCTTTTTATTTTTTTTTCCCTTTCTTGTAGCAATAAAACCTTTTGCCAAGCTACATTCTAACATAACTGTGTTGGGTTTATCACCACAGAATTGTGAGTGTATAATTTAGAGAAAATTGCTGAGCCAAATAAATGTTTCAAATTTTGCCAGCATCTTCAACATTTCCCTTAAGTTTCTTTTTTTGACTCAGAAACCATTTTCCCAGTCAGCAACAAAAGCCTAGCTTAATACCAAATTGCTTAGTTGAGTTGTGAATTAAATTGTGCTAACAGCTTCCTTTTTATGCAACATAATAAATACAGCTAACAATATTTTCAGGTTCAGTGAGTTTTCTTTGAAGCTGCATCATGATCTTCTGCCTCCACTAGGCTTTAGTGTTTCTGGAAACTTCATCACCACTGCAGAGTTACATGTGATGTAGTTTGCCATTTTTCAACAAAAATAATTTTCCCACCCATTTATGCTTACATGCCACAATATTGATTATATTTTGCCTAGCCATGCAAGTAAAACTGCTTGAATAACTCATGTAATTAGAACCTGAAATGCTGCCTCTGCAACTGAATTTGCAGCCATACCATGCCTCTAAGTTTTTCAGCTTAGTAATATGTGTGATGACAGAGATTGTAGCTTTGAAGTCCTCTGTCGGAACACTTGTGGATAGACATGCTACAATATAAACATATGCCTTAAACACAAAAAAGTTCAAGTTCACAGAAACATAGTAATTTTACAAAAGTATATGTTAGAAGGTTTGTGATTTTTGTATATTATAAATACTAATATTCTATTGTGTAGGTATGGACACTCATGACAGTCTGTAAATTATTTAATTAGATTACTTTGGTGTACCAAATGGATCAGATAAACAATGCTCTACAATTTTAAAGGATTTAAATAAGAAATGCTCTCTTTGTGCAAAGGGAGTAAAACTTACCTAATTGACTAAAGAGATGCTGATAAATCATGGTCAGTGAAACAGATTATTCAGCCTTCTGTGGGAGGTAATCTTAGGGTGTTGCTGTTATGTTGAAGCAAATATTTTTCAAAGAGGTTTTACAAAGCCTTTAAAGACAGCAATGCCCCATTAAAGTTCTCTATGGTAGGCAATTCTTTTTCTTTAATGAAGACCACTCGATCAATTACCACATTTTTTAAAGGTTTGAAGAGAAAAACATTAATGTTTCAAGGCAAACTAAGTCCTTGCGCTAAGCAAGAAAGTTTTAATGTCTATACTACAGTGCCACTAGCTTCACACTAGTCTTTAAAACAAACATTTTAGATCTATCAGAAACTTCTCTCTGAATTTCACTTCTGTAAAACCTGAAGAAAATGGGCTTTTCGTGGCAAGCTCCAATGCATTCTGTACAGGACAGAAATAATAAATAGCTTTAAAAAAAGCTCTCACAAATGTTCCATAACAATCATAAAAACAGGGGAAAAAAAAAAAAAAACAAACAAGTCAATTATTTTTAATTTTACTCAAGAAGATCATTAGTGGATACTTTTTAAAATAAGAAAATAATTAAAAGATATTGCTACAGACAGCTAGGAACACGAACATAAGTGCAATTTTTAGGTTTTTAAACTCTTTGTTAGAAACTACAGTCAGCAGCTACTGCATCTCTAGGTCATTACAATTTATTTACCGTGTGGGTTGAATTTTAGTTTTGCATTTCTTATTAGCCATAAATTCATTTTTCAGGTTCAAGACAAATAAAAAATGGGTTAAAAAACATCTATAGCTTATCTATACAGAATATATGAAAGGAAATATGTACTGTAGTAGTAGTTGCAGCAATCTTGGCTGGGCATTCATCAAATTCAAGGAACAACAAGCTTTTAGCTACCCAAAAGATCACATAGGAAAAAGTGGAACATACGAGATACAAATTAATCTCATAATTTATGAAATATGATGGTCCTATTACAAGACATACTTTGGAAGTCAGATTTGTGTATCCTCATTTTCGTTACATAAATCTTGACTCCACAAAATTAACTTCATCGTAGTGGTGTATTGAGCTATCAGACAAAACTATTCAGGATGTACCTAGTCAGCATTAGCAGCTTCTTGATAGGTGCAAATGAGCAGCAATGCAACCCCAAATTTCATAGATTTAGAAAACGTGGAGCAGAGACACCATGCAAAAGTATCAAACTTAATTTGATTCCTTGTAGCTGTTTTATCTGGGTAACAAAAACATTATCAGCATCACTCCGCAGTCTCTTCACTCCAGGTTGCATTTGTCTGAGTAAGCACACAGTTGCACACAGTCGCACACAGTCTGAGTAAGTCCCAATATATGAGGCTTTGTGTTTGCAGCTGCAATCCTGAAAAAGCCTGATTGTAATGAAACTTTCTTCCCATGTTTTATATTGTTTATATTAGATAAAATGTATAATTTCAGCCATATTCTCTTAGGCTAGAATAGACTAGCTTCTCCTTAATAAACCAACTACTTTAGGCTAATGTTTCTTCACGTGTGTGTAGAACTCATTTGGAATTTGCTGGAGATTAATACACCTAAATGCAGATACCTAGATAAGAATATCTATTTATAGGCATCGCAGTAATCAGTGGAGACCCGTGGTTCAATTCAGTTTTGCAGAAATGGACACTGTTTCCATTTGGGAGGTGTCCAAGATGTCTGCACAAACCTGGAAGGTAGAGCAGAGAATTTACAGGAGTTTACAGTCTTCTGGGCAGCTGGAGCTCAGGTAGGCAAATTTATGCATCTCAAATGTCACTAAATGCCCATGCATAGGCACCCAAATCCCAACCCCAAATCAGCAAAAAGAAAACTGATAAGAGTGACCGTCTTGAAAGAAAAGGTCCAAGCCAGCTCCATCAGCACAGACCAGTAGCATCATGGTCCTGTGAGTCCTGTTGGGCACCCTTCCCGACCCCTAGCTACTGCTGCAGATGAACTCAAGCTGTTCACAGAAACCTTGTCACACAAAATCCTCATGCGTATGCCTCAGACATTGAGATAACAGGCACATTCACCTTGCTTTCACAGGAAGGAAACTTGTGTGGGCAGGGCAGAGAGTACCCCAGTACAGTCCTAACACTGGGGAAAGTGAGGGGTCTGGGAGACCATAACTCACTCCAGCTGGTACATGCAGCCTGGTGCCAATGCAGGAAAACTCTGTGGTCATCATATGCATCCTCTACAGCACTTACTGTGTTATGTACTCATAAACATTACACAGATTACGGATACAACTTTTAAGGACTATTGCTATGACAACATTCATGACACAATTCTAAAATGACCTCCGTACATTTTTGGGGGAGGAAAATTGTATATTTATTGGAACTCCAGAATGAGACCTAAAGGATGATGCTGATCTCCTCTGAACATTTATGTAACATGTATCACTTTTTTTTGCAAATTCACCTAGTGGACATTAAGGAATGACTGCAGTCCTCAATGATTTAGACAGCAGACTAAGCAATAATGTTAAATTCCAGCTATGAAATGAAAGCATATGTGTAAAGAATCAAGCAGAATATAAGTAGCATGTTGTTCAAAGTAATCAAAATTTTGATATACATGCAGGACCATGCTGACAATATGCTCAGAAACAATAAATTTTCTGACAAAGATATTATAAAAGGTATACATAATAGAAATATTGTTTAAAAAATCACTTAGAAGTCTAAACATATAGACTGTGTAACAACAGCAGAGTGAAGAACAGATGACAGATGACAAAATGGATTGAATAAGTTTTAGTAAACATATTTTTGTATTTAAATCTTGTTTTGAGCCCTTTAGGAACAATGAAAGTATTAAGCAAGAGAAACATAACACTAGTGAAATAATTGAAAAAAATTAATTTTTTCTTAATTACCCCTCAACAGAACAGAATTGTATACAGTATTTTATTTTTCCTAGAATAATGTAGATAAATCCTAGCATTCTGTATTTCCATTAACAATGAATGGAATAGATCCATAGTCTGGGGAAAAGCAACAACAACACCACCACAACCGTGGTGCTTGAGTCCTCTATATTCGTACTCTGAAAGATGGTGCCTTATTTTATGTTAAAGACAAAATCTCTTTCATCAATCCTAAGTTCCCAACGTACATTAAAAAAAAAAAAAATCACCAGAAAAATCTACCCTGTTCTTTCTGCATAATCTAGATGAAAACTTTTCAGAGATACAAGTCAAAATATAATTTATTTTGTTCAAAACTTTTTTTTTTTTTGGGGTGGGGAGAGGGTAGGGGTGGCTGGATGTTTCAATTAGGTCTTGTGGATAAGAAAAAAATTAAGGCTCTATTTCCTTGCTAGCTTTGAAATATTCATCAAAGGACATTTGTTCTGCCTCATAGCATTGGACTAAAGATTTATTTTTTTTATAGCATTTTTTCAAATAAATGTGATCTCATGAAACTGCATGAAGCTTTTCAATACTATTTAAATTTCCAGTGTTTCTCAAAGACCTTCTAATATTTAAAAATTTGGAAGTCTATATTAAACTGTCTGCTGGGGAACTGACCTCAAAGGAACAACAGAGAATTATGCAGTTCTCTTTCTGTTTTTGTTGCTAGTTCACACACAATGTTACACTTCACAAACCTCAGTCAAATAGATCTGCAAGCAAGGAAGTTGTAATAAATTGAAATCACTGTGAATCTAACATATTAAGTACCTATACAAGAGAAAGAGGGGAAAGAAAAAAAAAAAACAGGACTCACATTTTCATAATCACATAAAATATAATTTTCCTTACACAAAATTAGACACTGCCTCTTATGAGTGATGATGTCAGAATCTTGTCTTTGGTATTTTACAAGTTAAAAGCTCAGACTTATGAAGTAAAATATACCAGTTATTAAATTTTTGTCCTCTGGTACACTATACACTATAGAAATATCCTTCTGCTAAAAATGCTATTTACCATTTTTTTGCAATGTACTTTTGTATCAAATTTAAAGATTTAGGTTACTCAAACACTGAATTCTCAGAAGAAAATTATATAGTCCTTCTATGTATATGTTTAACCTCTCCTAATACCACTATTTCTACCAAAGACACAAAATTATGACTTTGAGTGGAGCATTTACCAATAATACAGACATGAGAAAGAAGCTAAAATGGAAGAGGAAGCCCCTTTGTTGTTTCTATTTCCTATTGTGATAGGATATATGGCTCAGAAAAGCTAGGCCACTGTTTTGTTCATCCCATACACTTCTATTTACGTGTTAACTAATTGCCCTGAACAACTTTGCTACTGGTAGATGTTAATTACATACTGATGGCTCCATAACTTGCTTTCAACAGTACATACAAATTTAAATCCCTGCTGTCTCGTGAACAGCGCTTGAATTATTTTTTTTCCATGAAAATGCATTGCCAGATGAATTCATTCTTCTTAACCCATAAATAACCCATAAATAAGACTGCAGTCCTAAAAGTTCAGCATGCATTACTGAATTTTACCCTAAACCAAATGCTCCACAAATATTGTCTTGTTAATTTTTATAGGTTTTGCATTCTTCATTGTGAAACAACAATACATGGTATCCTTGCCTTTCTCACTCAATACTGTTGTATCCTGTCATGTTACTGTCTGTGCCCATAAAGGAACTTAGGTACCTAAATCTTTTGTCAGGCTTAGCCACTTAACCAGAATTAAAGTGAAGTTATAATGTAATCATAGTGTGATTTGAATCTTCAGATCCCTAGCTGACCTTCAGGCATCTAATTCTAGATTAAAGATGCCCCAAACCAAGTCTTTCTTCTCTGAAGGACTATGATGTTCACATATATTTCTTTTATAATGTATGTTGTTCTCCTCAAACTGAGTCTACCTCTAAGTTTCCCCAAGAAGCTCAATTGTATCCAGTGTGACACAGTGTTTAAATTGCTTTACCCTTTCAAAGGACTGATGGTTCTGCCTCTCATTTACTTGAAGCATGCTACAGTTAACAGACATTAAGGCTTAGTGAGATATCTGATTCACTGTACTGATTTTGGTTGGGATAGAGTTAATTTTATTCATGGTAGCTTGTATGGTACTATGTTTTGGATATGTGATGAAAACAATGTTAATATCACACCAATGTCACACAAATATTTTTAAACTGAAACCAGCAATTATATATGGTAGATAGTAAATGACACCAAGATGGAAGGTAGGTGGTTTGGCAGGAAAATTATCCTACACAATTCCAGAACCTACAGTGATTTCTTGTAGGTGCCAGAAGTGAAAAACAGAAAGAGACAACACAAAATGCCTCTGTTTTCCAGGAAGGAGTCAGCTGGGAACTTGCTGAACACTTTCCCACTTCAGAGAGCTGGCACACAGCAAGTGTTCTGTTAGGTGCCAGCAGACATTGGCACACAGATATTTGTGAGCCAGATAGAACAAGGAACCATTCTCCGGCCCTGAAGTCTAGTGGTGTGGCATGGCCACCTCTGCACAGGATAACACTCAGCTACAGATCTTTTCTAGGCCTTAAGTGGTGCATTGCTGGCAAGGAAACCTAGTTGCTACTTTTAATCTATTTTTATCAGTTCAAAGTCTCTGGCAAAAATTCTACAGCTGACACTGAGATTACAAGATATATACACAGATTAAATATATGTGGGGGATTGTGAGGATTCACAGCCTGCTGAGATAGTGGGAGGGAACAAAACAGAGCAGAGGGACCCAAACACAAAACATTGTTGTCCATAATGCCTTTTGGGATTGTTCCTTGGCATCTACTGTCTTCAGTTTGTGCTCAGATAAAATTTGAGAGAATGCTGTCTGGCATAGCCAAAACTGAACCAGTGATGACACCAAGAATTTAGTCAAAACAATCACAGGTTAATGCTGAAGACCATCTTCTGGCTTTGTTTTATTTTTTTAACGCACGCATAGTCAGCAAGAGTTTGGTCGAAGTAAAAAAAAAAATCTGGTGAGAACTGCCCTGTTTGAATTAGGAAAGGAAATAAAGTTCTTATGCCAAACCTAATGTAATTTTTACCGATCTAGTAAAGTTTTCAGGCTAA